>NC_064422.1:43492500-44157500 GCF_023375975.1 Astyanax mexicanus | reverse complement strand
CAAGGTGGTTGGAGAACTCATTCTCCAAAGCCTTGCAAAGAGCAGGATAGTCTCTCTTAACCTGGGGTGGTTGGCGCTCAATGAAACGTCCAACTTCCCGACTAGAGGACACCTTAATGAGGTAGATTTTATCATCTACCGTGGCCTTGGGGAAACGGCGTAAGAAGAAGTCAATGTCGCGAAGATACTGGTGGACATCATTAGAACCGTCCGGTTCTGGTTCAAAGCGTGGGATGTTACGCGCAATTTTGTCCAAATCTCTATCAGAGGGTGCTTGAGGTTGCACAGAGGTCCCATGTGGCTGGGAACGCTGAGTGAACCTTGGTTCTACTGGCGCTTCAGCACCTTTAAGGGAGACTAGAGGGATTGTATTTGTGGATGGTTGTTGCTTAGGATCCGGAACCCCAGGGGTTCCTGATTTACCAGCTGGATTGATGGGGGAGTCTCCCTCCATCATCAGCTCAAATGTTAACTCTGTTTGGTCTCGAGTTAATTTGACTGCATTGTTAGCATGTGCTAATTCAGTTTGTAGCTCAACCTGTCTTGCAATAGCATGTTTTAGTTTTTCCTGTGACTGAGCTGCAAGTTGGGTAGCTATGTTGGCTTCCTTTTGAAGCAGCTGCACTTCGGTTTTGAGGTCTCTTTGGTTAATTTCAGACTGTACAGTTTTGTTCTCTAGGTCTGCAACTCTATCATTTAAAGTCACAATCTCTGCTTGGAGATTTTGAATGGTTTTGGAGGAAGCAGCAAGTTGATCCTGTGACAACAGCAGTTGTTTCCACAGTATTAGGGAAATCGGATCCACTTGTTGCTTGCCCTCAAGGATTTTAGATACACACTCATTGAGGCTTTTGGCAATTAGTGCATGGAGACCCCCACTGTCCATTTGTTGGACTGGGACGGTAAGTCCTGGGGGTAAACCAGCTGTAAGCTCTAAAAGAGCTTTTTCGGTGGCACACATTTTGATTTACGTAAAGCACGTGGAATCAAACAATTTTGATGACAAACAAGTTTATTTTATGTTCGAGTCAATTAGCATTGTGCCTTTTATAAGAAGAAAATCTGTTAAAGTGGGTGACCTAAGGTTACGATTAGTAGATTAATTTTAAAAGAATGGTTAGATTTGTTGTCAGTGGTGCTAGTGAACAGTTTAATAACTGTAGGCCACTATATGCAGTAGGTCTAAATATGGGTATAGTTATTAACTATGTACAGGATGGGAGAATTTAACTATGTATTAAGCACAGGTGTGCTGGGTATATGGTTGAGTAACTGATAACTGGATAGGTTTTTTTTTTTTTTTTTTTTTTTTTTTTTTTTAATGGTTAATTAATTAATTAATTTCAATCAGTTATTAATAATTGATCTTAATCGATCAATAATTAAGCTTAATTTATTTGAAGATGGTTGAATTAAATTGAAAATAATTAATTAACAAAAATTTAATTAACTTTACTTAATCAAATTGATTAAAATGACCAGTTAATTATTTTATGTTGTGATTAGTTACTCAATGGAGATAGCTATTTAGCTTGGTTCAATGTAACATAAAGAGTAATGTTTGAGAGAGCAGACCTGAAACTTAAATTTAACTATTTAATATTAACCGATTAAATGAATGCAGTTATTTGTTTACTTATTTACAAACCATTTAACCCCACCACAATGCAAATTCCCTTTATTAACTTAACAAAAAGTTTGTTTGAAATTGGCACCCTCTGGCGACAGAAACACTAAATGTACTCTACAGGATGATAGCAATTACACAAGTACAACACCAGGTGGCGACACAGCTATGTGGCTAAGTGGCTCCCTCTGGTGGTCAAACAAATGAGATGCACCTTTCTGCACTGTATGCAGTTAACCAAATCAAACACCAGATGGCGATGTGGCAGTGTACCCCCCCCTAGTGGTGAGGGGTAGTAAAACACCCTTTGAGTTTGAGTGTAAATAGTCAGGCTGTCCACCAGATGGTGGCAGAGGCCGACTGGTGGGCGTGGTCACGCCCACCGATGATGCCACGTTAAGGACCGCCCCTTGGGTCTGGGACCTGGTCAGCAGATTTGACTGACTCAGTCGACTGTGAATAGCAGAGGAGAAGGACTCGGCTGTCCTAAAGTTTAACACAGCAGCAACACACTTCACAAGATGAGCAAAGAGGATTTACATCCTGGCGTGGTTAGTTTAATCACGCACACAATAGACTTCCTGCCACTCAGGGTGGTGTTACGTAAAAGTTAGCTACTCTTTTACGCACGTGGAAGTGTCCAGTACTGCAGGATTTTACGGATTTCGCGCAAAAACCGGCAGTTTTAACTGGAGCGCGGAGTCGATGAGCCGGAGATCCGCGACTCAGGGCTGCGCGAAGGCCTTATCAGATCAACACTGGCAAAATATGTCTATTTTACCGGAAACAGTTCGAACTTTATGTAAGTACACACGTATATACACGTATATACACCCGGGTTTAAGGTTGCCCACACACGGCGGTGTGTCAACCAAGCTTATTTTACAAATAAGCGTAATGTTTTCAAGAGCGCTCGCATACCACACACATAACTGTACACGTTATACAGACAAACAGGGGACCGTGCGCGCGACGCGCACACACAGCGGGGGACTGGCCAGTCCTGAATTGTAAACAAAAACACGTGTAGCACATGTGCGTGTGTTTCTAACACGCTGGGTTTATGCAGTTAACTCCAGCTAAGCCAGCTAGCCAGCAGCTAACGCATTTAATAATAACAACAAAATACACTTTATTCTGCAACTTACAGCGCTATTTTCTGGAACTGGTTATGAAATGTGTATATATTCTGGTCTCGCGGCGGAGAGCCAATAAGAATATAATCCTGCCCCACGTTGGCGAGCCAATTATGTAGCGGGCTCAGTGGTTTAATACCTGGTGCTAATTGAGATGTTGAAATATTTTTTAATTGGGCGCCAGTTATTAAATTAATTTAATTAGATCAATTAATTAATTAATTAATTAATTAATTAATCAAATTAATTAATAACACAAGACATCTCAGGGTGTGGTTTCTACAGGTGACAGAAATTTTCATAACCAAGTTATCCAGAAAAACACACTGAAATGACAGGTTTTGTAAAATAAAAGTATTTATTAAATCACACAGATATGAGTAAATAATTCATTAAAAAGTCATAAATGTAGCCATTAGCTATCAAATCATAGTGTAGAATGATAAATGAGAAATAAAAGAACAAACACGTTATAATGCTGATATGAAAGGAATAAAGATTAATATAACTATTAAGTGAGTATTTCTAAATAAGGGTCTAAGGCATTTTAAGTCTACGAAACCAATTCTTATTTCCAACCAAGCCACTCAAAATGAGTCATCTATACTAAAGACGCTCTATTAAAGACCCGACCAAACCATGACCAACAGACACCATCTGCCGAAAGATTAAACCCAGCTCTGCCTTACTCTGAGTTGTTGAAGTGAGCCTTGGTGACGTCCGCCTGGGTTGGTCGTCTGCTGCTTCACCCCGAAAAAGGATCACGTGAGCCTGTCTGCAGGGTGGGTGGACTTCCTGTGTCAGCACGGAGCCCCAGTAGAACCCACAGGGTAAATCCCTTCGCTCTCAGGTGGCTTGCTGGTGGCCTCCGGACCGCAGGTTTCTGGGTTGGATCTGGCGGATCTCCTTTTCAGCTGTACTTTAGCTAAACTTAGATGGAATAATGCTTGGCTTCGTAGATTGTAAAATAACCTTAGATATTTTAACTAGGATAGCTAATATTAATATACTTGAAGATTAAATGCACTAGTCTAAGAAAACTAACTTAAGATGACTAAACTAACGGTCTATCCTTTCTCCATCTCTGGCTCCCTAACCTCTCTCCTCTAACTGTTTTCCTCAACTCATCTTCTCCAACTCCTTCTCTAACTGCTTCTCCTCCAACTGCTCTGACCTGAACTCCCAAAACTCAACTGGCAACTGAACTGTGTCTGCCCAGTTTACTATTAGTCTCTGTGGCCTGTTTGGCCCCTGAGCTATGATTGGCCCTGTGGCCCAAATGTCTGTGTTTTGATTGGTCTAGGAGCAATTTCAAACTTTGGTGGGGATTCACAAAGGGCCATAAAACCCCCCCTCGCTCACATGGTCAGCCTGCTTCAGAATTTTTCTAATAGATCAAACCAAAAGAAAACTCAATTAAACAGTGGATCAAAATACATTTTTCAGCATATCAGTTTGTGATGATAAATTCAGGAAACACAATCTTACAATTGAATCACAATAAATGTAATATATATATATTGCCCACAAACAGTTTTGTAATACTCAAGATAATCTTAGAAATACAATGATGGATGGTACTCTGTCAGAAAGAGATCAAGAGTCATGTTATTATTTAAACCCAATTAAATCACTTAAAAGATAATACATGGTTAAACCACTGATAACCAAATAAAGCTAAATTATCAAATGCTAGTTAAACCTTGTTGATTCAGACTTGAATGTGTAGGAGAATTTAATCAGGACACATCCAAACACATATACCATTATCTAGTAAACATTCTATAAAACACCTTTTTTATATAGTCAATATATATGTATTTTAAGCAAAATCTTCTCAGTGAGAAATTCCTCTTCTCTGCTGAGTGTTTAGATAAGCGGCTGTCGTCGGAATTTACGACCGTGGGGGAAGTTGGTGAAGTTGGTGTTGGGAATGTAATTTCCAAGCTAAGAGCATTCATTTTAACTTCATGAATCTTATTTCTAAGTGGTTGCAGAAAGCACAAACCCCTAAATTGGTATAATATATTTGGTGAATTTACAATTTCCAAGGCATTCATTAAGTTTTGAACCCTCTCTCAAGTCCCGTAGTCCCGTCCTTGTCCTGGTGATTGTGCTGTTGGCAAAACCACAATTGTGCACAGTTCCAGATGTTTAAACATTAACGGTCCTAAATCCAGATTTACGACTGACAGCGTCTGAAGGAATGTCAAAAAAAGAATTTAAAAATGTTTACCCTGACTTGCATTTAGGGTTCTCGAGCGAGGCTGAGTGAAGAAATAGTCAGGAAATGTCATTTTGAAATTTAAGGCTGTTTGAAAAAGATAACTCCAAGGCTTTTAGAGTGTTCTGGGGGTTGAAGTTCCTTATAGACCATAAAGTGGGGGTAGTGTGTGTTTGTGTCCAAGCAATGAAGAAATCCTCTGGTTAATCCACTACAGTGTTATAACTGATTATTAATGATTTTTAAGGCATTTACAACCTAATTAATAACCATTAATAAACTAATTGTAAACCATTTATAAACCCTTTATAAAGGTAGTCTTATTTTAAAGTGGTACCAACTATATTATACATAATAAAACATACAGGTCATTATCAGAATAGTATTTGGTAACACTTTCTATGAATGTCATCTGCTATTCGTTTTTAAGGCATTAAATGGATTGGCACCATCATATATTACAGATTACAGTATATCTTATTATGTTCCCACTTGTTCCTTAAGATCCAGCACTTTCAGTCTGATTAAAATACATAAAATACCTAAAGTTAATAAGAAAAGAAGAGAAGAGAAGAAAAGAAGATTTTGCTTTCATGCTCCACATATTTTTTTCATAAACTTTGTTTTATAATTGAGCCATTTGTATTACTATACATCAATATATGTATCCATGTATCCATCTGTTGTTTGACATATCATACTCAGCAACCAGGGTGTTGGCATATGCTCTGTGATTCCTGTATTATACTTGGCAACCAGAGTGTTAGCGATGTGTCTTGGACATGGGCAGATTGACATATTATACTCAACAACCAGAGCGTGACACATGTGGTTTGGGCTGATTTTTGTATTATACTCAACATACAGCCCTGGAAAAAAATAAGAGAGCACTTAAAAATGATGAGTTTCTTTGATTTTACCAAATTGAAAACCTCTGGAATATAAGTGGAAGATGGATGATCACAAACCATCAAACCACCAAACTGAACTGCTTGAATTTTTGCACCAGGAGTAAAGCAGCATAAAGTTATCCAAAAGCAGTGTGTAAGACTGGTGGAGGAGAACATGATGCCAAGATGCATAAAATAAAAACTGTGATTAAAAACCAGAGTTATTCCACCAAATATTGATTATTTCTGAACTCTTAAAACTTTATGAATATGAACTTGTTTTTTTTGCATTATTTGAGATCTGAAAGCTCTGCATCTTTTTTGTTATTTCAGTCATTTCTCATTTTCTGTAAATAAATGCTCTAAATTACAATATTTTTATTTGGAATTTGGGAGAAATGTTGTCTGTAGTTTATAGAATAAAACAACAATGTTCATTTTACTCAAACATAAACCTATAAATAGCAAAAGTTTGGGCCAATTACCATATTTAGAATTGAATGGAATGGAATACATATGAAATGAAATTTATTTAGGTTAAAAATACACTTCAGATTCACGTTTTGATGGGAAACAGTTTTGATTGATCTGTTTTGAATCATATCAACATATTTTCTTTACGTAAAACAAACAGAGACTGAAACCTGCACTACAGTAGATAACGAGGGTTAGTGAATGTGGTGTGTAATGGCAGAACCCACTGAGTCATCAGCAGATGCATATATCCGTCCAGCGTGAGGCTCAGACAGGCAGGCGTTGGAGTCGTGCATTAAGGAGATTAATGAGGGCGGTGGAGGAGCTGGAGATGCATTATGAGAAGCTGAGGAAGGTTCTGTAAGCTGTACGGACAGGTTTGTTAAGTCTGAAGCTGCAGAGTCAGGCTTTTAACTGGCTGTAGGACTGTGTGGATGTCTCTGTGAGTTACTCAGTTTACCCTCAGTATACACACTCTGACCTCACGCTCACTCCAGCACTTCACCCCATACACTCTCCTCACTCTCGTCCCATTAAGCCATTAATAACCAGCCTGTAACACACAGCGCGCTCAGGTCACCCTGCAGCAGCTCACTGCAGACTCTTACAGTACTCTGATCAGTTCCTCTAAATCAGGGGTGAGAATATATTTGAAGTCACGGGCCACAGACTCTGTAATAAAACAAATAATGAAATATACCACTTTAAATAATACTTTTTCCTGATTATTTCATTTAAACAGCATTTTACTGACATACTATCTTTATCTTGGACAGTGTTGTGTAAACTAAGATTTTTCAAAATGATGTTTCATTTCATGATCTCTCTTAATATTAAACTCCTTAATTACGGCAACTTTTAGACTCTTTGCTCCTTTTTTTCTGCGCTAGAAATGCGCACTCTCTCCGCTTTTAGACTCTTTTGCCCGTTTTTCTGCGCTAGAAATGCGCACTCTCTCTGCTTTTAGACTCTTTGGCCCGTTTTTCTGCGTTAGAAATGCGCACTCTCTCCGCTTTTAGACTCTTTGGCCCGTTTTTCTGCGCTAGAAATGCGCACTCTCTCCGCTTTTAGACTCTTTGGCCCGTTTTTCTGCGCTAGAAATGCGCACTCTCTCCGCTTTTAGACTCTTTTGCCCGTTTCTGACACCTAGCGTTCAAACTTTGAATCTCACATTAAAAAAACTGCTTAACAGCGGGCCAACTTTCATTCTATTTCTAAAATACCTCACATAAAATACCTCACGGGCCGCTCCAAAAAAGGAAACGAGCCGCAAATGGCCCGCGGGCCGTAGTTTGGACACCCCTGCTTTAAAGCTACAGCCACACAACTGGTAAAAGAGGCCCAAATATCTGACAAAGGAATGGTGTCTTTTGGGATATTTTTAATATGGATTTGGGAAACTTCAGTATTTGGTAGTCAAATCTGACACCAATCCAAATCACAGCAGTCTAAACAGCCAGATTTGAACTCTCGTTAAAGAAAAGATAAAAATAGGCTGTAAAAGAGAAGGGAAATAGACAACAGCAGTGAGTGAGGGGTTCAGTGTATCGTTTATTAATACATTTTTTTGAACGAAGGAGGAGACATGGAGGTGGACGCAAATGTGAGTAGATTTATGGAAAAAAACACAAATAAACAAACAAGGAACTAAATAAACAAAGAAACAAGAAAACTGAAGAAAAACAAAACAGGAAACATGAAACACGGAGAATGCACTTAAGACCTATCTGGATGGGATTAGTTTCTCAGGGGGACATCTGTGAAAAAAATATTTCACACTTCTACTCAGTGATAAAACTCCTGCATCCAGACTGAAATTTAAAAATAGGAGGATCCGTGAGTTTTTAAGCTTTTTTCTCGGTCACATGACATCACGGTGTTCAGTAGCTCCTCCATTTCCACTCACTGTTGTGTTTTTAACATGGATCTCCGTGGAAACCGTGGCGCGCTCAAAGTGTAATTATGGACAAATAGCTATTTTATTAAACGCGAGGAGACAAAACTCAGAGATGTGCGTTCGGACGGGACTAAAATTACCCAAGGAGCATGGAGTTCAGAGAAAAACAGTAGATAATTCAGCCTGTAATTTTCTCAGAGGACGTCTGAGAAAAACACGTACATGATCGTTCTGGACGGGAATAAAATCACAGAGGATAAAAAAAAAACCATAAAAGAGAAAAATTACCCCAGAACTCCCTGAGGCTAAGGCATATGGAAACAAAGAAACACGAGATCCTGACTGACGTAAAAACGCACCACCACGGCCAAATAACAGAGGAACAAGGAGAACTATGTATTCACAGGGACAAGGACAGGAAACGGGAAACACCTGGGACCTAACAAGGGGGCGGAGCTACAAACAAACAGGTGTGCAGCATGGGCGGAGACAAAGGGATAAACACAGGACACGAGCAGAGGAAGGTTAAAAAAAAAACACAGGGACTGACTAGAGGAACTAAAACAGGACGAGATCGTGACAGTTAGAAGCTAAATGCAAAAATAGAAAATTTAATTTAAAATTGGATTTAAAAACTAAAAGATTTCATTTATTTCGTTTTTAATGTAGTGCAGTGTACAAGAAATAAGTTTTCATGTACTTTTCCAATTTTAGAAATTTTATTTGTTTTCATCTCTGCACCACACATGGAATTTCAGGAAAAATGAAAAAAATATTTTTTCTTTATTTTCAGATTTTTCCATTTTTGCATTTCGCAAATTGGATAATACCATCAGATTTGTGTTACATAATACAAAAATGGACAAATCTGAAAATTAAGAAAAGATTCATTGATTCATTTTATTTTTCTTTAAATTTAGCTGGCTAAAAGGCTGAAATAAAGAAACTAGATAACTGACAATTTGGATGAAAACCCATTTCTTCTTTACTCTACTGAAGTATGTTTTAAACTCAATAATAACTATTTTAAGTACAATTAAGTATATACTTTTTCACCAGTGGAGAGAGAGAAAGAAAGAAAGATATGAAAATAAAAAGGAAAGTATTGGTTAAAAGTATTAAATGTGAATCTTGTCTGGTATGAGATCCTATAGAGCAGAGCTTAACTCAGCTGTGTCTGAAGGACAGTCAGTCTGTACGGAGGTGCCGGCTCCTCAGGGAGAAACTCAATAAATAAAAGTGAAGAAAGGAGGAGGAGGAGGAGGAGTAATGGAGGGAAGAGGGGGACAATGAGGGACATAGGAGCTGATTAGATGGAGGACGCATTAAAGAACAGAACGGAAACAGAGGAATATTATGGGGTGTGGAAGACGTCCCAAGGAGAAAGATGAAAACGTTTTGAAATGCTAATCCATACTGTGGAGAACATTAGGAAACGGGCGGCTGAATGAGGTCAGAGGGAAAATTAGGGGACGCCTATAGAATAAAATTAAAGACAGAGAGACAGGAGGGAGACAGGAAGTGGGAAAGAACGAAAGAAAAAGGAAAAAATGGAAAGAGAATATACATTACCAGATTTTAGATGAGCAGATTTCTACAAACTTTTGGACAGATAAGATATAGTAGATAGTATATGTGGAAGAATGTATTGAGACACATGTTTATTATTGTTTATATCATTGTTTTGTCTGAAATCTAGAATATTTGTCAAGTTATCATCCTGCTCCATGTTTTTTCTGGTCTATCTATGTGTTTCCATCTTGTCCTGTGCCTGTTTGTTTTCCTAGCCATGTGTTTTCTTGCACATTGCTCTGTGTTATTGTCTTTAATTCTCCCATCTGTGTTCATTAGTAACTCCACCCCCTCGTTACTTGTCCCCAGGTGTTTCCTGTCTACTATATATACATAGCCCCTTTCTGTGTTTCCCTGTTTCTTTGTTCCCTTGTCGGTTTTTGTATGTTTTCACGTCGGTTAGGTTGCTCGTTCCTTTTCTCAGTTTATTTCTTGTTTTTGTTAGTTAGTCCTGTTTGTTTATTCATGGAAAAGAAAGAAAGAAAAAAGAAAAAAAAAAGGGAAAGAGAATATACAGTACATTACCAAATTTCATATGAGTAGAAGTTAGATGAGCAGATGTCTACAAACTTTTGGACAAGATAGATAAGATAGTGTAGATAGTATATGAGGACGAAAATATTGGGACACATGTTTATTAATGTTTATATTATTTTTCTTCATAAATCTATTTTTGAAATAAATGTCATTTGTAATGTTCTCGTCCTGTTCTGTGTTTTTTTCTGGTCTATCTTCATGTTTCTATCTTTTCCCATTCCTGTCTATTTAGCCATGTGCTTTCTTGCATGTGGCTCTGTGTTCTCCTTTTCTCTGCCACTGCCTCTAGTGCTTCCACCAGTATTCATGTTTTAACTCCGCCCCCTCGTTACCTGATCCCTGGTGTTTCCTGTTTCCTGTCGACCGTAAAAATATATTTATCCCCTTTGTTTCTATGTTTCCTTGTCGGTTCTTGTACGTTTTCACATCGGTTAGTGTTACGACCTGGTCTAGGTCAGCCCATAACATAAAAAAAGACCACTTTAAGATTAAAAAAACTTACTTAACTAAGAAAATTAAAATACATTAAATAAAAATCTCTAACCTAACTCCTTAACTAAACAAACCAAGAGAAAACACAGAAAATTAAACTCTTTCTCCCCCCCTGAGAGACACATAGGAAAACATAAATCTAATTATTTTAATATTCAACACCAGCAGATGACATGTCTCTCCAAACCATCACTGATCATCAGAAAATTTTACATTTCATTCAGAAATCAAGAGAGTCATGTCATCTGCTGGTGCTGATCCACTGTGTTTTATTATCAAGTCAAAGTCAGTGCAGTTTTTATGGAGATGTGGATTTCATTTTCCAGCAGGACTTGGCACACTGCCCACACTGTGTATAAAAAGTATCAATTGGTCTTATATAATATTCTATATTCAAATTTTCTGAGACACTGATTCTTGGGTTTTCATTGGCTGTAAGCCATAATCATCAACAATAAAAGTATCCCTTAATTGTTTTTATGTCTTTATTATATTAATCTACAATGTAGAAAATAAATTAAATAAAAAAAAGGAAAACATTGCATTATAAGTATACTGTATACTTCTACTGTATAATTCTCCACAAATTCAAAAGAATACTCTATTAATTTCACATTATACAGCTGTTTATGGGAGACGTTAACAGAATTATAATAAGGGCAGAGGCATGGAAAGGTCTGGTCTTGCCCTGGGGTTGACTTCTGTACCCCCGCAGTGTGGCAGCGATGTGTAAGTGTGTGTAAAAGTGTGTTAAAGTGTGTGAGTGTCTGTTTGGTACTTGTGCCCTTGTGCCAGCAATAAGCATGCTAATAGGATTAGCCATGCAGAGACATTTACTGTCCATCTCAGCTCACTGATTGACTGCTGGAGACAGGAAGTCATCAGCCGGCTGAGATCACACACTCTTCACCTCTGTCTGATCCAGCACACACACACACACTCCCGCTAGGTGTAATGTCGTTAGAGGGGTAATAGCCTACGCGGCTGAGGACAGAGCTGATCTGAGACCTGCTGCTGAGCGCTGACCTTATCCTGACAACCAGCTACACACACTCTCTCACAGCTACTGACCCTTAAAGGTCACACATCTCAGCATCTCATCCTGTATTAATTATTTCTCACTTTAAGTTCTTTACATCCTGCAGAAAAAGAAAGGTGAAAGTTTTGATCCTGTAACTAAAAATACCAGTTTGTGGTGGTGTTTTCCGTCTAAAATCTCACCTTGTGTTCTCAGCTTAATTACTCAGGAATCCCTCCACACATAAACAGAATCCATATATGATTAGAAAGGGCGGAGCTTACTCTTTCTAAAATTAGTGATCACATCCCAGTGCGGTAAAGCTAAATCTACAAGAAACCCATTGAGAGAAAAACACCTAAAAAAGAGAAAATCTCCTTCCCCAACCAATATTATTTACCTTTAGTGCTTCAAACATATTTATATGATGTTTCAAACCAAATAATATCAGTAAATAAAGACTCAAAAGTGTCCACAGAAAAAAAGTGTGACTAAACTACCTGCTTTACTCAAACTAAAGCTAGGTATGGTGTGCGCACTACTTTATATAGTTTATATTTTACTTGCACATTTTTACTAAGTAGTTATTTAGACTAAAAAGTTTACATTTTTCTATATAGTTATCTTTGTGTTCCTGATTAAAATACTGAAAGGTATAGGCTGCTCTGAGTGTCAGGTTTTTAGTATCTACATGTATCCTAGAGGTGTGACTATTGATTATCAAGAAAAATAAAATAAATCCGCCTGATGCTGTTTCTCCATGTATTTTATCAAAGTAATAATTAATAAGCCATGTAATGAACTATATATCATCAATATTCTTATGCTTTCAACTCATAAACACTCTAGTCTAACCATTTTTGAAAATATATCTTAGGTGTGAATATATTTAAAGCCTATACATTCAAAAATAAGTAAAAAAAAAAAAAAAGAAAGAAAAACAGGCACTTGGTAAAATTTTGAGTAAAACATCAATCAGTTCCAGGAAATTATAACAATTCTGCTTCTTTTTACATTTTAAATGATGATATATTTGAGCAGCCGTATGTCTTCTGGAGTAAAAGAGATCAGGGCATGTGTCTGTCTGATATAATTACTGTGTTATAAGACCTGAAAGAGAGGAACTGAAAACAAAAACGGAGAAAAAACACAAAAACAGCCTAGAGTTCAAAGGGTTAAAGCCTGTTTGTTACACTTTCCTTTTGCAAAGTATTGCCAAAACTTTTGACCTAGTCTGGCTTCAGACTAGGTCAATATGTTATATTGTAGTATTGATATGTTAGCTTACACCTAGTACACACTAGGGGTGTTCCATATTGGGTGTAACACAATAATATCGTCAACATTTTTGAATATGGTGAACGATATTATACCCTGAAATATGGCGCCATATCACCCACCCCTAATTATCACATCAGGGTTCTACTTTGTTACTGTTTTTATCAAAAAGAAAAATTCACACTGTACTCATTTCTCATTATATATCTACTAGAGACAGATTATATCTGTCCAGTATCATTTATTTTACTTTAATCCTGGATATATGGAGATATTTGGAGTGCATTATTATTATTATTATTATTATTATTATTATTATTATTATTATTATTATTATAATTAGTATAATGACGAGATTCTCGATTATTGACTTCTGTTTCAAATCTGATAAAATTCTTGTACTGTTTAATATCTCAGTTAGGGGTGTGCCATATCATATCATATCATATCATATCGTATAGCTGTATAGGGTTCTCCTACAAGTGAGAAAACATGCCCAGCTAAGTTGCCCTTTATTAAAGACATGGTTTACAAGTAGATACATTTATATACAGCTCTGGAACAAATGAAGAGAGCACTTTAGTTTCTGAATCAGTTTCTCTGATTTTGCTATTTATAGGTTTATGTTTGGGTAAAATGAACATTGTTGTTTTATTCTATAAACTACAGACAACATTTCTCCCAAATTCCTAATAAAAATATTCTCATTTAGAGCATTTATTTACAGAAAATGAGAAATGGCTGAAATAACAAAAAAGATGCAGAGCTTTCAGACCTCAAATAATGCAAAGAAAACAAGATCATATTCATAGATTTCTAAGAGTTCAGAAATCAATATTTGTTGAAATAACCCTGTTTTTTAAGGACAGTTTTTTTCATGCATCTTGGCATCATGTTCTCCTCCACCAGTCTTACACACTGCTTTTGGATAACTTTATGCTACTTTACTCCTGGTGCAAAAATTCAAGCAGTTCAGTTTGGTGGTTTGATGGCTTGTGATCATCCATCTTCCTCTTGATTATATTCCAGAGGTTTTTAATTTGGTAAAATTAAAGAAACTCATCATTTTTAAATGCTCTCTTATTTTTTCCAGAGCTTTATATATTCTAGATTTAAAAGCGGATGGATATAAAAAACAGCAGCACTTGTTGAATGGAAAATTTCCAATTTATTAGAGCTTGTTCAGCTGGAATGTTACATCTCTTAACCCTGATGAAGGCCTGAGTGCCGAAACGCGTAGTTTTTTTAATTTTGTTTTTTATTTTTGTATCTCTAATAAATCGGAAATTTTCCAGTCAACAAATGCTGCTGGAATATATACAGCTCTGGAAAAAAATAAGAGACTTGATGATGAGTTCCTTTGATTTGACCAAATTAAAAACCTCTGAAATATAATCAAGAGGAAGATGGATGATCACAAACCATCAAACCACCAAACTGAACTGCTTGAATTAATTTTTGCACCAGGAGTAAAGCAGCATAAAGTTATCCAAAAGCAGTGTGTAAGACTGGTGGAGGAGAACATGATGCCAAGATGCATGAAAAAACTTTGATTAAAAACCACCAGGGTTATTCCACCAAATATTGATTTCTGAACTCTTAAAACTACTTTATAAATATTAACTTGTTTTCTTTGCATTATTTGAGGTCTGAAAGCTCTGCATCTTTGTTTTGTTGTTTGTTATTTTAATAAAGTCTATATTACCCTTGTATTCTTCCCGAATCTTCCCAACATGTCCTTTTTTAAGTCCAGAATCCAGAGAAAATACAAAATGTTCCACTCATCCACACTGAGAACAGATTATACCAAGACATACAAGGACTACAGTTAAATAAAGCAATATAAATCCTCTAGAAAGCACAGATCAGTGTAATGAAGATGTACCGGAGTGAACTGATCACAGAGCCGGTGTAAACTCTGCTGCGATGACTCAGTGGTTTTGTGCAAATGGAAGAAGACTAATGTTAGAGATATCTAACCACAGTCAGCATGAGCTAAAGTAAACCTGCACTGTCAGCAGCAGAAACGGACATAAAAAGCCCAGATCTTGATTAATACAGCATGTATGCTTTAAGCTGTGGGAGCTGGAAATTCGTATGCTATAACTCTGCAGCTGCGCAGTATTCAGATCCACTTTCCTCCACAGTCAGGTGAACAGTGTGAAGATACCGACTCCAGCCGACGCTTCAGGCTCCACTGATCTCTCACAGCTGAATAAAGTGGAATATATTTCTGAGAAAGAGCTTTCTGATCTCGTTTCTATTGTAGCACAGAGCCCGGTGTGTAGCTGCTTATAAACACTGACAGCACTGAAGATATTCACCACATATTCACCTGGATCTAATACATCTAACACATCTCATATTCTCAGCTCTAGATACTGATAAACCACTTTACTCTATTTAAACACTGATAAATTATATAATATTTAAGGAATCATGTAGTAACATAAAAGTGTTAAACAACCCAAAATACTCTGTGAAGAATTATTTAGGTGCTCTTATCTGGGGAGCTGTTAACATGTGGTTTCTAAAGGCTGGTCACTCTGATGAACTTATACTAATAATAACAAACTACTAATTTATATTGACTGAAGCTTTGCTGTCAAGAGCTGCCTGGCATAAAAGGCGCTTCTGTCTCTGGACTTCATTACCCAGAATGCACCATACATGGACATCCCTCCTATCCCTCCTATTTATGAACACATTGAAGTTGATCGCCTGAATAATGATTTTACCTGTTCACCACCCTATATATGCTCCACCACTTCACACACTCCTTGCAGACTATTGATGATTTATTCTCATACAAAGCGTTTTTCATTGCTTGTGTAAATCTTTTTTCTTTTGACCTTGTTTTGTATTCACCAACCCTGATTTTTTTTTTTGCCTGCCCTCTGATACTTGAGCCTTGAACTGTATTACGGTTCTGGTGTGTTTACTCCCTCTTGCTGCTGTTTACTGCTGTTGACTCTCTGTGCTCAACCCTTCTTAACCTTCTTAAATAAAATACTTAAACTGCATGTGTCTAAATCCTGTATAGCCCTGACAGTTTCCTTTATAGCTGATGACACTTAGGCTACGTTCACATTACAAGCCACTTTGCTCAAATCCAATTTTTTGCTCAGATGGGATTTGGCTATCTTGACGTTTCACATTCACTGTAAATGTGAGTGATCTGTATCTGTGTGTAATGTGAGCGAATCTGTCTCTGAAACTCTGTCTCACATGCTGCACATTAATACCTGTATAAACGCCTCCTTCTTCACCAACAACAAAAACCCTCATATTAGAGAGAGGAGAGACTCGTAGCTTTATAAAGGGAAATGGATGAGTTAGCAGCTCATATGTGGAGCATCTTTTGCTGGAGTGGAGAAACAGGAAACAGCTGCTCTGAAGTTCATGCTCAGGTCCAGGAGGTGAAAAAAGCACAGGCGGTTTGCTTTTGCTGTTTTTGCAGCTATAGCTGCACAGCTGCACCAAGAGACGCAGTGTGGGTATGAGAGAGAAGCATGTAGCTCTAATGCTAATGCTAATGCGTGAAAGCAAAAAGACGCATGAATTCCACATGAATGAATTGACCTTTTACATTCATGTCACATTTCCATTTACTGGATACGTATCTGATTGAGGACCACATATGAAAGTGACTCAAATCTGATTTGAAAAATCCAATTTGGCTCATTCACACAGCCATGAAAAAATTTGATCTGAGCCACATTGAGCAAAAAACATGAACATAGCCTTAGATAGTCCCTCGCCTAAAAACACTAATATGGTTCCAGAACTTAGATCTACATAAAGCCCACCAGTCATAACATCCTAACCATGGCAGAGGCCTGTTTATCAACAGTGTTCACTTTTTGAAAAACTAAATATGGCCACCCTGAAGTATAAGAAATTCGGCCTGTAGTCAGTCAGTGTAAACTTAAG
This sequence comes from Astyanax mexicanus, assembly GCF_023375975.1. Classification (NCBI taxonomy): domain Eukaryota; kingdom Metazoa; phylum Chordata; class Actinopteri; order Characiformes; family Acestrorhamphidae; genus Astyanax; species Astyanax mexicanus. The sequence continues at coordinate 44,140,422 of NC_064422.1, read as the reverse complement.
TCTTCTCAGCACGTAAGCAGCAATATAATAAAAAGTTGATGAAAAAAATACCCAACAGTAACAGCAGTGGAGAAAAACCCAGAGAAAGCAGGAAGTATCTGTCTTTAACTTTAACTAATAGCCTGCGGACAATGTCTTGATTTTGTTGGTATAGAGGAGTACAATATCTTGATTTCTGTTGGTACAGAGGGGTATGATGTCTTAATTTTTGTTGGTATAGAGGAGTACAATATTTTGATTTCTGTTGGTACAGAGGGGTATGATGTCTTAATTTTTGTTGGTATAGAGGAGTACAATATCTTGATTTTTGTTGGGATAAAGGAGTACAATATCTTGATTTCTGTTGGTATAGAGGGGTATGATGTCTTAATTTTTGTTGGTATAGAGGAGTACAATATCTTGATTTCTGTTGGTATAGAGGGGTATGATGTCTTAATTTTTTGGTATAGAGGGGTATGATGTCTTAATTTTTGTTGGTATAGAGGAGTACAATATCTTGATTTTGATATTGAGGATAAAATAGGTGTGGAAAAAAGGAAAAAAGTCAATGTAGAGTCAAGTAAAACCACAAACCACGTATTTTGGACCAGACCCATGCTCACCTTCACTCCTCCGTAACGCTGCAGCAGCAGTGCTGAGTGTTTTAATCAGTGAAAGCTGGAGCAGCAGCTGTACTGAACTTTATCAGCATTCAGCTACAGCGAGCGCTCGTTTCACGAGAAACAAGGGAGCATTAAAACCTGCGACAATGAGATTAGAACTAATTGTATGAGTCTTTTGGCCGATGTGTGAGAGCTGGCAGCCCTGCTGTTGGTTTTCCAGAATGGTTTTATTACTACTTATGGCAGATCTCCCAAAACACTGACAGAGTGAGTTACCATACATTTCAGGAACATATTCTTCACATAAATTACTTACATTAATTACAGTACATTGGTCCTGTCGTCTAAATTCAATACAGCAACTTAAAGCTTGATGAATAGGTGTGCACCAAATGTATTTATTTATTTATTTTTAGCAGTGGCAGCATATATTTAAATAATAGTTTTGTAATATGTAGTTTTCTTAAGCTAGAAATACATTTAGGCTATGCAACCTTTTTTTGTGGTGGAAAAAAAGTAGCAAATGTAATAAAATTGTATGATGAAATAGGGTATTCATCACCATTTTAAACCTTAATCATATTTTTTTCATTAATAGCTGAAATGTGTTCCTTAGAAGTAATAAAATATACCAGTCTTGCTTAAATTGTTTACAAACGTTTCCTAACTTTAAAAAAACGCTTTTATTGCAGTAATTTCTGCCTCTGTAGCGCCCTCTCAGGTTTAACTGTGCTATTATAGGCGAGGACTATGTTTCAGTGTACATTGGTTCACAGACACATCACAATATGCAAATCAGTCAATCAATCAATAATACCGCCCCCCTGCTGACATCCAATCATCTGCATCTCACCGCTATCAGTGGAACACTGCTCAGCTCAATCAGCCCTGCCCCTAAACCCATACATCACTCAGTACCCCTCCCAAACTACCCCTCCCTTTTTTTTAGCTTTTTGAACTTTGAGCTAAAGAGAGCAGTCAGCTCAAATCAAGTGGTTTAGTTATCCTTAAAATGACAAAAAATTTAATACTGATTAACAACTCAAAGCTTTTACTTACTTGGGAGAGTCCATCATTGTAGAAGGGAAAGAGGGAGCACACCTGTAAAAGAGAGAAAGGAAGAAATATTAATGTGTATTCACAATTTACACTGTAACATGCATGTGATTCAGAAATGTTTTATTTGTATGTCACTTTTTGTGACATACCTTTCTGTTTTGTCCCCTTTTGTTTTACCTATTAAGGCATAGGTATGTTCTAAGGGGAGGGGCTACTTTAGTGGTCATTATACTAGTTAGTTTAGACTTCTTGTTGACTATAAGTGAGTGACATACATGACTTCTTAGTATTAACATATTCTCAGTATAAAGAGGACAGTCAATGAAAAAAAAAACGTTTTCAAGAACTTTGAAAGTGCACTTGCAAAGACCATCAAAAATATTACAATGATGAAACTGGCACTCATCAGCACTGCCCCAAAAGAGGAGGTGCAAGAGCTTCCTCTGTTGTACAGGATAGGTTCATCAGCTACCAGCCTCAAAAACCAAACCAAAACCAAAAGTTAACAGCTCCCCTGATAAGAGCACCTAAATGCTTCTATGTATTTTGGTTTGTTTAACACTTTTTAAGTTACTACAGGATTCCTTATGTGTTCCTTCATAATCTGAATCACTGCACTGTTCATTTACTATGTATGAAAGTTATTTCATACCCCAGGGGTGCCAATAATTGTGGCACACATGTTTTATTTTTTATTAATGTGTTATTAATTTTTTTCCACTAAAAAGGCTCTTGCATTAAAGTATATAAACAACAGACAACATATCTCCCAAATAAAATATTGTCATTTAGAGCATTTATTGGCAGAAAATGAAAAATGAATGAAATAACAAAAAAGATCAGAGCTTTCAGACCTCAAATAATGCAAAGAAAACAAGATCATGTTCATTTTTAAGAGTTTTAAGAGAATAATCAATATTTGGTGGAATAACCCTGGTTTTTAATCACAGTTTTCATGCATCTTGGCATCATGTTCTCCTCCACCAGTCTTACACACTGCTTTTGGATAACTTTATGCTGCTTTACTCCTGGTGCAAAAAATTCAAGCAGTTCATCCATCTTCCTCTTGATTGTATTCTAGAGGTTTTCAATTTGGTAAAATCAAAGAAATGTATTATTTTTAAGTGCTCTCTAAGCTGTATATGCACTAGAGCAACCTATATTTATATATTTATATATATATATATATATATATATATATATATATATATATATCATAGCAAATACATGATTAGCTGTCTACTTAATTCCAGTTTAACCCCAGAACAGGATATTTCTGTCAGCGTTTCTCCATCATGGTTGAGCAGGTGTCTGTCTTTAAAAAAAAACTCTTTTCAGCTCCAGTCTTCAAAAACCTGTCACTCACAGTCTAACCTCGCACTCACGCAGACACACGCCGTGACAGCTGCCGCTGTACTTTTCCAGCACCCGGCACCGGAGAACGTGAGTCTTCTCGAGCTGTAATTTTTATATATCTCACAACAACTTTTCTGGGATGAGCCCTGAACCCCAACCAGGCCACCGGAGTCCGGATGCCTTCTGAGTTCATTTCCTCCAGTCTGCGTCGCGCTCCTCCCTGTGGGGGGGACGGTACTCTGATGGGGACATTATGTCCTCCCCTGACCTACATGTGTCAAACCCATGTCCTGCATTTCCACACTGTTCAAGGCAAATGACGCTGGAGCTGAGCTCCCTGAGGAGAGGCTCATAACATGCAATCTCCTGTCCATAAGTCATCTGTCAGAGCCTTGTCATGCCTGCCTGCGGTACATACTGTATACACACACACACACACACACACACTTAAACACACACACACACACTCAAACACACACTCACAAACTTAATCAGCACCCTGAGGCCTGTCCGACTCTCCGAGCAGCAGATCTACTCTGTGAATGGAGAGGATGTTTGTGGTGATGAGTAGATTATATGACCAGTACCTCCAGCAGCCTCACAGCTAACATCATACAGTGCTAACTCATGAGAACTTAACTGAGACTTAACTCCTTAACAGGTCAGGATTTTTGTTAATATTCTGCCTGGCATTACACCACTAAATCTTAAGGATTTCTATTCAAGCATTACATAAAAAGGTTTCATGTCTGATAAAAAACGTTACTAAAAAAAGCTTGATTGTAATTGTAATAGAAAATATAAAAAAAAACTTAAGAAAAAAAATCATAAAATTGTCTCTTTCCTAAACTTCATTTTAAAATCAATATTTTCCTAAATACAAATCAAACCGTTCATGTTCTCCAAACGTTTAGTTTTGTCAGTTTTTGGATAACCAGAACAGTAAGTGTTTCTCAGTGTAGCTCAGTCTAGCGCTAAACACTACTGCTAACTGCGCTAACAGTTAAAAATATTGGAAATCTATAGCTATAGATTAGTTTTTCAGGGGGAAGTCTGTGAAAAATATTTTACACTTTTACTCAGTGATAAAACTCCTGCATCCGGACTGCAATTGAAAAAAACAGGAGGACCAGTGAGGGTTTTTTTTTGTTATTTTCGGTCACATGACATCACGTTCAGTAGCTCCTCTATTTCTACCCGCTGTGGATCTCAGTGGAAATGCCCAAGTGCCCAAAGTGTAATTACAAATAGCTATTTCATACATGTCAAGTCTCCCGTTTTGGCAGGGAAACTACCGTATTTTACTCCTTTTTCCCGCCGTCCTCCCGTATTATTATTTTCCCGTAAATGTCCCGTATTATATTAAAATAAAAAAACATATATTATTGAGGAGACAGGGCACTGACCGCTCTGTGTCTCTTAACCAATCGTGGAGCCGGTTCAAGGAGAAAGTCCCGCCTTTCAGGAGAAACAGCCAATCAGCTTGCAAAGGAGGGTCAGTGTAGGTAAGCCCCTCGTCGCTGTGAGTTCAGGCAGCTCGTCGGAGCAGCTGATGTTAAAACAGATCTGGATATACAGCGATTTTTCTAAAAGAAAGGTAACGGTAGGCTAATGGAAACTATGATGAGATTTTTCTGATAGCTGCTTAAAAAAACTCGTCTCCGAAATAAAACACACAGATTAAACCTCTTAAAATAAAAAAAATAAAGTTTGTGACTCAGTTTAACTAGAAATGTGTAGAGGACCGAAATGAACTGAACTGATCAGGAGTGATCAAAAGAAAGAAGTATTAATTAAAAATTATTAATTTAGTAGGCCCATTAGGACTAATTTTTACTGATGGAATATATCTGGTCCATGTCCTTTTAGTAAAAGCTCATGATACTATTTTTAGGTCACCAACAGTCATTTTGCAGAATTTGTGCACCTTTTGTTCAATTTTAAATCCATTAAATAAAAAAAATATATATAATATAAAAGAGTGCATTATGCCAAAAAAGACATGAAATTTTAACCTTTTTTTAATATCTAGAAAAGGATTTTTAATTTGGCTGTATTAAAAGAATGACATATGTAGGAATGTCCACAACATTTCAGATTCTGATAATCTAATTGTAGTGTGTAAGTGGTTCACTTGTGGTTATTTTAGATTTTTGTAAACCTGTCTTACAATGTAAGGGATACTGAACCTTCGTTGGGCTGGTGGGCTGGTGGGATTGGACAGAGGAAAATGTCCCTTATTTTTAAATCTAAAACTTGACAGGTATGCTATTTTATTAAACGCGAGGAGACGAAACTCAGAGATGTGTGTCCGGACGGGACTAAAATTACCGGAGGACCATGAAAAAATTTCGGAGAAAAACAGGAGATAGTTCAGCCTGTAATTTTTTTATCTCAGAGGACGTCTGAAAAATAAAACACATACATGGTCATTCTGAACGAGAATAAAATCACAGAGGATAAAAACACCCATAAAAGAGAAAATTACCCCAGAACCCCCTGAGAAACTAATCCCACCAGGACAGGGCTTAAGCTTACTGTAAATAAATGGAAGCGCTTTACTCATCTAAATAAACAGTTTTTAGTAGAGAAATCTGTGTAGATTTTCATGCAGAGCTAAATATGGAGGCACCTGTGTTCCTTACTAAAATATTGGAAATATATTGCCCTATCTGTTTTGAGAAAAAAAACATACATGGTCATTCTGGACGGGAATAAAATCACAGAGGATAAAAACTCCCATAAAAGAAAAAAAGAAAAAATTAAAAGAGTAACTAAAACTCACTGTAATTGTCATCTTTATATTTATTCGCTATACCGGCTAATGTGCAGTAATGGGAATAACTTCAGTAATTATAACACCATTACCATTTCCCCATTACACCCCGTTACTGCACCTTACTTTAGCCCCTCAATGAACTCTTTTTTTAACTTCGCGCATACAGACAAAGATTAGGGATTGGGGGTTACGGGGGCGAGTAACACAAAAGTAACACAATAGTTACTTTTACTGGTAACTAGTTACTTTTATAGTGGAGTAACTCAGTTAGTATCTCAGTTACTTTTTTGGAGAAGTAACTAGTATCTATCCATCCATCCATCCATCCATCCATCTATCTATCTTAAAAATGTGCCTTATAATCTGGTGCACTTTATGTATGAAAATAGACGTTCATTGATAGTGCACCTTATAATCTGGAAAATACAGTATAATATTTCTACTTTCATGCAATAGAATCAAGCAATAAAACATAAACAGAATGATATAAAGTGATGTGCATCGTAAACAAACATGGGCAATGGTCGATCATACACTGTTTATTGTTTGCATGTATTGTCATTAGTATGATAAATGTACTGTGCTGTCATCTGCATAATATTTATGCACTTTATCTCGGCACGTTGTATTTTAATGGCTTTGTTTTGTTTAGCTATATATTCTTTCTGTGTATGTATTTTTACTCACATGTGAGGCTAGTTGCTTTGTTTAGTTGTGTACTCTATCTATCTATCTATCTATCTATCTATCTATCTATCTATCTATCTACATATCTATCTATCTATCTATCTATCTATCTATCTATCTATCTATCTATCTATCTATCTATCTACCTATCATCCATCCATCTATCATCTATCCATCAATCCATCCATCCATTCTTCTATCCATCCATCTATCCATCCATCTATCTATCTATCCATTCATCCATCTATCCATCCATCTATCCATCTACCTATCATCCATCCATCTATCCATCTACCTATCATCCATCCATCTATCTATCTATCTATCTATCTATCTATCTATCTATCTATCTATCTACCTATCATCCATCCATCCATCCATCTATCATCTATCCATCCATCCATCCATCATCCATCCATTCATCTATCTATCTATCTATCTATCTATCTATCTATCTATCTATCTATCTATCTATCTACCTATCATCCATCCATCCATCTATCATCTATCCATTCATCTATCCATCCATCTATCCATCTATCTATCTATCTATCCATCCATCCATCCATCCATCCATCTTAAAATGTGCCTTATAATCCGGTGCACTTTATGTATGAAAATAGACGTTCATTGATAGTGCACCTTATAATCTGGAAAATACAGTATAATATTTCTACTTTTATGCAATAGAATTAAACAATAATACATAAAGGAAGTGATATAAAGTGATGTGCATCATAAACAGACATGGGCAAGGGTTGATCATATGCCATATGTAAGTTTTGAGTTTGTAAAAAATCAAACAGAGAGAAAGCTAATACTGGTGTGAATCTTCGAGTCGAGACGTTTGATCTGTATGATTGGTTGCTCTTGATGCGGCGAGGCTGGGGGGTTCTCTGCATGTTTTCATTTTTATCCCTCCACCCTGCTGAGCTCACAGGTCAATTATATAGACTCTGGATGGGATGTAGAGCATGTCGACGGTGTTGGATGAGAGACTCGCTGACAGGCTGGCTGTTCGCTGTAGAACAGCTGAGCTAATTACTGCAGTCCTGTAGAACTTCACCCAATCAAACAGCAGGACGGTTCTGAGCTGAAGGTGAAGTGAGATCTGAGTACAGAGTGCATCTTTATATTCTACACGCTCTTCCTTTCACTATTTCTCACCCTTAACCCGTCTGATTAAATGCAGTTCTGCATGAAGATCATCTTCAGCATTCATCACGATAAGTGTGTGTTAGTCTCTAACAGGAGTAAAATAAAGCGCTGTGAAAAATCGCCTAAAGCTTTTAAAGTGTAACATTTATATTGCCAGGATTTGTCGGCTCAGTCCGGAGGGCGGAGGCTTTCTCCCAGTGTGAGTCATGCAAATGATGGAGCTGATCTGAGGACAGAGTTATGCAGGGTTGCCAGGTCCAACCAAAATATCCAGCCTGGAGTCAGCCTAAAAAGCGCCCAAATATATTCCTCTAAATTAGTCTAGTAAATTGGATATTCTAAATTGCCCAGAAGAATTTTATACTCTAAACTGATATCTGTGTATGTGTAAAGTGTGTGGAATGTATGTAAATTTGTGTGTGTGTAAAATGTATGTATGACTGTGCCCAAATATTAATTGGCACTCTGTCCTGGGTAAATGCAGTAGTGCTCGATGTAGTCCACCAGGTGGACGGTTGTTTCCGGTTGAGAGTACGCTGTGCACTATTGGCTGCCGCTTCCCACCGGTGTGTGGATGAGTGCTGAGTATAAATGGTTGTATGTAAAAATGTGTAAATTGTGAAGCGTCCTTGGGTTTCTAGAAAGGCGCTATATAAGTTGAACTTCATTCATTCAAATATATGTCTGTCAGCAATATATATATGTGAAGCAAATGGCAACTATGAGTGTACGACATAGTATTTTGTTTATAAGGCATTTATTATCAGTATCGCTATTTATTTTCAAGTCAATAAAACATTGTAATATATTAGTTTTATTAGTTATTTTATAACAGTTTAATATCCCAGTCAGGAACATTTCATAGGAATATAAAATGACTTTTACTTAGTTACTGTTCTTCTTGTCCCTTCTGAACTCTCTTCTCTACTCTTTAACATTTGTTTTTTGCATTGACTAGTAATTTCTAGTTACACTGTGTTTTCTCTCTTTCTCCCTTTCTCTCATGTCGTTATGTTCTCCTGGTTCTTATTGTTGTAATCAATCTTGGATTGATTTAAAATTAATTTAAGTGTCTACTTTTACACGCTTGCCTGCCGTGTTAACGTAACATCTAAGGCTACTCCCACTTTTTTGTTTTTGGTGGCCACAGTAATTTTAACAGAAGCCCAAAAAAAATGCACCCTGCCATTTTGGGCTAAATGCAAAAATAGAAAATTGTATGTAAAAACTCATTATTTAGTTTTTTGTTATGTAGTGCAGTGTACAAGAAATAAGTTTTCGTCCATTTTTCCAATTTTAGTTTTTTCATCTCTTCCCCTCACAATGGGAATCTCAGGAAAAGTGAAAAAATTAATCTTTTCTTTATTTTCTGACTTAAAATTTTTGCATTTTGCAAGTTGGGTTATACCATCAGATTTATTTTACAAGATACCAGATTGAACAAATCTAAAAATCTTTTCTCAAAATTCGGTTTGTGAAAGGCAGAAATAAAAAAAACTAGAAAATTGAAAATATTGGATTAAAACACATTTCTTCTTCACTGTACTGAATGGATAAAAAAAAAAAAATATTAAGTTATATACCCATATAGGGCTGCATCTAATGATTATTTTGGTAGTCGAATAATCTAATGATTATTGTGGTAATCGACTAATCTGACGATTATGCTTTCGATTAGTCGATTAGTCAACGATTATTTCTGCCATTTCTAAAAGCGATAGAAACAACAAAACATGAGATTTAAACGGTATTTAAATATCTGAATGCTGTTTAAATGTGGAAAGTACTGATATTTAGTGATTAAATATGTAATCTGTTGTGTTTGGGCACTTTTGGAGACACAAACTAAGTTGATTGTAAACTATGTAAGCAAACCATTAACCCATTATCTCCCATTGAGCTTCTGTCTTCAGCACTTGTGTAATGTGGTACTGTTAAAATTATCGATTAGTTGACAATGAAATTTGTAGTCAACAAATTTAACTAATTGACATTGTCGATTATATCAGCTAATCGTTGCAGCCCTACACCCATATATATTTTCTATTTTTGAATTTAGCTTGATACAGTCAGAAAATTAAACTTCTAAATGTTACGTTGACCCCATCCCCCTGAATTTTCACCCGCAACTGGATTTTCAAACAAGCCCAATTTGGCGGGAAAACAGCGAACCTGGCAACTCTGGAGATATATTGATGAAAGTGAAGATAAGAGCCAAATCTGACTCAATATCCAATCAATACGGGACCTGTGAGCAAAAGCATGTCACTTAGCAAAGGCCGACAGGACACCTGCTCTCCTCCACAGCCAGCTCAGAAACCGAGACGTTCTACAGATCTACAGATCTACAGTAACGCACACACATACAGGAGAAAAGCCCCTGCCCACAGCCTTCGCCACCAGCCATCCATCCCTCTCCTTACCCTATGAAATATGCCTGTAAATTACCCCTAATGGGACTGAGAATGGGAGCTTGGCTCCGGCTGTCAGAGTGATGCATGCTGGGAGAGCAGATGGGCAACCCTGACTGTCTGGTCCCGCAAAGTGAAAGAGAGAGATAGAGAGAGATAGAAAGAGAAAGAGACTGACTGCAGGGTCAGGGTCACTGTTGTAGACCTATATTACAGCCACTCCTACTATCTGTAAACTTTTTGGCCTCCAAAAAAGACACAACAACACAAGAGTCAAAGGATACTTTCTTATCTGCCTAAAAGCAGGTAGCAGTTTAGAAAGATGCCTTGAACATTTTTACATATCATTATCATTAAAAGTCATTTTTATCTTTTCCAAAGACACACTGACACACCCTAAATCCAGCTGCGCAATACACTATTGAATGGTGCTCTTAAAAGGGAATGACAAGTGCTTTATTGCACGTTATGCCCAGAGCATACCAGAGATTAATTAAGAAAATTAGTATGCACATAGCATACTTTTCCCATTGTTACGATAGCAAAGACACACTGCCCCTAAATCAAGCCACACAGTGTTTAGTTAATGACTTGCATAAAGATCACTAAAATAGGGTCCAAAGTGTGTTTTTACGCCTACTATTGAGTCTCAAAAAAATGGAATATCATTGAAAAGTTACTTTAGTTCAGTAATTCATTTCTAATGTGAAACTCAAAAATCCTGCTGGAAAATGAAACCCACATCTCTATAAAAGTTGTTCTCAGCAGAGGAAAGCTGTAAGATATGAAGTGCTGTAAGATTTTGTGGGAAAACAAAACTGCACTGACTTTAGACTTGATAATAAAACACAGTGGATCAACACCAGCAGATGACAGACATGACTCTCTCCAAACCATCACTGATCATCAGTAAATTATACATTTCATTTAAAGTAAATGAAGGGAGCAGAGTCTGGAGGAAGAGTGGAGAGACACACAGTCCAAACTGCTCGAGGTCTAGTGTGAAGTTTCCACCAATCAGTGATGGTTTGGAGAGACATGTCTGTTATCTGCTGGTGTTGATCCACTGTGTTTTATTATCAAGTGCAAAATCTTACAGCACTTCATGCTTCCCTCTGCTACTGACAACTTTCATGGAGATGCAGATTTCATTTTCCAGCAGGACTTGGCACACTGCCCACACTGCCTGGAAACTGATTGGTCTCATATGATATTCTAATTTTCTGAGACACTGATTTTTGGCTTTTAATTGGCTTAAAATAGATCACCCTGTGTGTGATACATCTATATAATAAATGAGTGTCACAATTTGAACTGAATTACTGAAATAAAGTAACTTTTTAATGATTATTTTCTAACAAGAGGTGGTCTCGGTCTGGATTGACTGGTATCAGCATCGAAACAAACCTTGCTAAGAAAACTGACGACATTGACGACATTCTACCATCCAATCAGCATAAAGTAAATGGAGACTCCACCCATGTAGGTGATGATGTCAGGATGTAGTACATCTGTTTAGTGTACATATTCAGTAAACTGCAGTGTGAAACTGTACAAAACGGACTCACCAAATGTACAGAATACAGTGTAACACACACAGAAAGCTTGGATTATACTCTAGTCTGAACTTTCATATAAAAGAAAAACTCTGAAGTCAATAGAAGAATCCGTTTTTCCAAATAAACCACGTTAAGCCTTTAAACGCTAAGCCCTGTAACGCATCATTAGACCTTCTACAACTCCTAAAGCAGCATTAGCAGCAAATTAAACACACTGAGAGCGTAAGTGGCCTGATGCAGATGAGTCAGCGCTGATCAGAGAGAGAGAGAGTATGTTTCTCCAGTTTAATGAGATGTGAAGGAATGACCCGCTGATCTTCTCCCTACATCCCTGTACTAGATGTTCCCGGCACATCGTCATCCGTGTGTCTGCAGTCGTTAGTGCTGCCTGGAGACGGGGTAAAGCCTCGGGCAGGTCGGTGTGGTGGAGAGAACACCACGTATCAGCAATCCTGCATCGCCTGCAAGTTCAGACGCACAGCTGAGAAAAAGTCTGAAACACTCGGTCAAATCTGTCTACATTACACCGACACATCCTGTAACATACCTGCCCTTTATTTATCAGGATAAATGCAATCCCAGTACCACAGAGGCTCTGGATGCTGTACATTTCCACATTTTGAAGACTTAACTGCTGTAAATACTGTACATTTCCACATTTTGAAGACTTAAATGCTGTAAATTTCCACATTTTGAAGACTTAACTGCTGTAAATGCTGTACATTTCCACATTTTGAAGACTTAAATGCTGTAAATACTGTAAATTACCACATTTTGAAGACTTAAATGCTGTAAATTTCCACATTTTGAAGACTTAACTGCTGTAAATACTGTAAATTACCACATTTTGAAGACTTAAATGCTGTAAATGCTGTAAATTTCCACATTTTGAAGACTTAAATGCTGTAAATTTCCACATTTTGAAGACTTAAATGCTGTAAATTTCCACATTTTGAAGACTTAACTGCTGTAAATGCTGTACATTTCCACATTTTGAAGACTTAAATGCTGTAAATACTGTAAATTACCACATTTTGAAGACTTAAATGCTGTAAATTTCCACATTTTGAAGACTTAACTGCTGTAAATACTGTAAATTACCACATTTTGAAGACTTAAATGCTGTAAATGCTGTAAATTTCCACATTTTGAAGACTTAAATGCTGTAAATTTCCACATTTTGAAGACTTAACTGCTGTAAATACTGTAAATTACCACATTTTGAAGACTTAAATGCTTTAAATGCTGTAAATTTCCACATTTTGAAGACTTAAATAAAATGCGGTGCATGCTCTACCCAGATTTTTTCACGCACATATTTACAACATTGTTAGGGATACTAAAATCATGTTTTATGACAGGATTTTTGAATACAGTTTAAGCCAATATCTGCGCTATGGGATTGCTCGATGCTAAAACTGCCCAACCATTAAACTCTAAACACTAAATGATGTTATGTAATAACAAAAGTTTGAGAGAATGACCACGCCCGAACTCTACGTTCTAACTCCATCGCGAATCAATCAACCGTCCTACAAATACCTCCCCTAACTAACTACCTCTCGTGACGAAAGTTCGCAACCCACCTCCTCCCCAACAACCCCCTTTTTTCTACTCTTCTACTTATTAAATAAAAAGGGGGGATATAACTGCACGCTTCTTCAAGCACGCAGTTCAGAACTCCAGCCCAAATTTCCCTGAGTTCCCTCCCCTTTTTCCTTCTTCTTTCTCTACTTCTTTAGGCGTGGTCCGCACTTAGCAAAAGTTAAAGAATTTGATGGATTTTTGGAAAAGGAATTAAAAAAGTGAATGTATTGTTTTGTATCTGCCAAAAACTGCATCTAAAAATTGTTCAAAAGATTAAATCCAAATGACCACCCCTATATACAGTCTCTATCTTATTCTTCTCTTTTCCGTCTCTGGTGGCCATAGATCTTGCTTCTGGCCTTTCTGAGATTTCTCGCCATTCTAACAGAAGACAGTGTTAGATGAAGATGAATCTTCTCTGTAACAACTTCCCAGCTTCCAGCCAAGATTCACCCACTGCACTTCAGACACACAAGCTCTCAAACAGGTTTTCCATCCACTACGTTTTAGCAAATTTTGACAATGCATAAAAAAATTGGATGGAAAATTTTATATTTACAGTCAGATATTTACGCATGGACAGTGTTAAAGTTAGAATATCACAAAATTCCAAAAGGTACCAAAAAAACCATGATGTATCAATGGCTCTGAATGGCTTCGCCCTGCTCTCACAGAACTGTCTGGTGTGTTTGCACTCCCAGATGTATATAGTAGATGGCTTCAAGTTAACACAAAGATTTTAGAACTTGCCGTTGTTCAAAAACTACAACAGCTTGTGTGAAAAATGTTATGAACTACAGCCCAGACCAAAGGTCCAAAGGAGGTGGTCTTAGTTAGGCTATTATCACTCATTAAACAATAGAGGACTTTAGCATGCAGGTGCGTCATGTAGTAGTATGGGTACAACAGATTATGCTCGTCACTCCTGTATCTACTGTAACTGTAGATTAACTCTTATTTATAAACTAAAATAAAAGGAATCCGAGAGGAATCTGTTCTACACTAATTTTGCAACGGAATGCATCTGCTTTCTAAGGAAGTCAGATTTGGTACAACACCTGAAAGGCAACCTATCAAATTTACTTAAAGGTCTCGTTCCATCATTTTTTCATTAATTTAAAAATGTCTAGTTGTGTCTCTATTATGAATAAAAGCCATATGAGATGATAATTGTAAAAAAAAGTGCTCCGGTGATCTGTTATAATGCTACTTTAGTCCGGTGGAGGAGTGGGCAGGGAAAAACTACAAGATTTCAGCTCTTGCTCATGAATATTCATATATACATATACATGAATATACATGCAAACATATTGCCTCTAATAATAAGTGTAATAATGCCTTGCTAAGTGCAGTTCAGACACTGACCTAGTCTTAGAGTCTCTGTAAAACACCAAATCCACCGGAGATCCTATTTAAACCTATAGATACTTACACACAGAGTTGGGAAGTCCAGGTCCAGAAATTAAAAATCCACCCAAAACTAACCAGACTAAATACAGTATAGAATTCAAGGTACCACTTTAAAATAAGACTATCTTTATAAAGGGTTTATAAATGGTTTACAATTAGTTTATTAATTACTTTTAATTACTTTTAATTAATTAAAAATCATTAATAATCTGTTATAACACATACGTCGAAAGGGCAACAATGACCTTATATAATAACCATATTTATTGTTGCCCTTTCTACATATGTGTTATAACTGATTATTAATGATTTTTAAGGCATTTACAACCTAATTATTAACTACTAATAAACTAATTGTAAACCATTTATAAACCCTTTATAAAGGTAGTCTTATTTTAAAGTGGTACCATATTCAATTTAACAAACAAATGTATTAACCTTTCTTTCAGACTTGAAACAGGTGTGAAAATATATCTTAATCTAGATATACCTTAATTTACCTCCATGGACTCTCACTAAAGGTGGTGATAAATCAGCAGCACTTGATGTTTACTGCCCATATTTAATTACCCCCCCTTAAGAAGAATAAAGTGGGATCTCTGCCCTTGAAATGCTCTGCAGCATCTATAAAATCCCCACTGCAGTCCGGCTACTGCAGTCTTCCTCTCACTCCAACTTTTCTTTTAGGTCTTGCCTCACCTCAAAAGACTCAGAAATGAGTATATTTGCTGTGAGCAGGACTGGGCAGCGAGGCTTCGAAGGCCGGGTCACCCCAGAGGCGAACTCGCTCTCTTTCAAAGTGAGAGAAATCTCTCCTTCAGAAACGACAGACTTTCCCCTGATCCTCTAAAGCAGAGGTCACCGAGAGACGTACCGCTCTGACAGGACCTGGACCTGTTACCGATAAACTTTAGACCACTACACTCATCATTATATATGTTAAAAAATGTGGAGTTCAGAAGTGTGAAGTGTGGGTTTGCAATGCTGTTTGAAAAGAAAATGAAAATGATGTATTATTAAAGATTTAGACTGATATGGGCAATATTCCTTGAGCTACACGTACAGAAGTAGTGTTTAATGCAAGTATAATGCATGCATAACGCTGCAAAATGTCAAAATTCTCAGCATGTAGTTGTAGAGGTTTCTAATGGAGTCCTTTAAGAGGCTGCAGCGTTAATCTAATTGCAGTTCTCAGCCAGCAAGGAGTTAAACTTTGCAGTAAAGAAAATGGTAACTTGCCCTTATAGCCTACAACACTGTGGCCAGGCAAACTCCTGTAATTGTAATTTACAGTGAAGGAAGATTACAACATAATACTGTATAATAAAAAAAGCTTAGTTAGGCATAGAGTTTTGGCATAACTAAATACACCATAATACTGTAATAATCATTTACGTTTGGGGTCTTTAATTGCAAATGAATAACTCTTAAACTATAGGTAACCAAATACTGGCAGCAGCAAGGCTGCAAAGTTGAAGTTCTCATCTAGCAAGAAGTCAAACTTCTTTGTTGTAAAGAAGTACCAATTTTATAAGTATAATTTTATAAGTACCAACCTATTGGTTTTGGTTGGTATTTTCATATATAAGGTGCATTTTATTAGACAATAGTAAGGAACAAAGGTGTCGTGGACCCAAGTAAACAAAACTGTAATTCTTTAAAAATATTTTCCATTGAAGTCAAATGAGCTCTAAATGTTAATATACACAGATTTCTCGCCTAGAAACTGTTTATTCGGGTGAATAAAGCGCTTCAGTTTATTTACAGTAAGCTTAGATTTACAGTATTTTTGCGTGGTTAACAGCAGCGCTTAGCGCTAATAAATGCTGCCAGATAGCGCTACACTGAGAAACCCTGAATGCTATGGTAAGCCAGGGTGATATAAGCTAGTATTTCATCCGACATAGTTTGTTTTAACATGGTAAACACACAAAGTACAGTCTGATATACTCACCTCTGAACAGTGAAAGAGCTAGCGCTGCGGATGCTCGAGCAGCTAATGCTAATACTGCTCCAGTCTTTGTGCTGGAGAACTAAACTGAAACTCCTGTATAACTCTGTACTTTAGTGGAGTGGCTTTACTGCTCCTTAATACCTGACTGGTAGAATTTATACATAAGGCACTGTGTAGATTTTTGGGAAAATTCAAGGATTTTAAATGCACTTTATAGTGCGAAAAATAGGATAAAGATAATGGTAACTTGCTCTTATAGCCTAGAACACTGTGACCAGGCAGGCGATCATTATATAAAACGTAATACCCAACTAAACGGGCTGATGGGCAACAAGTTTTTTAAACAATTCTACAATCTAACCACTTGTTTTTTTAATAGGGTACTCCAAGATGCATTGTATTCTACAGATTTCCAATGAAACAGCATTAAAAACAGTTAATTACTGTATTATTTTACTGTGGGATGCCACTCTGTGCATCATGATGAGTGCTACAACTCAAGCAATGTTTAGTTTGTTTATTTCGGTTTTTGCCAAAACATATACACACATAAAGAACAGATAATAAAGGAAAGAGAAAAAGAAAAAAAAAATCACATCCTGTATTTTGCATTTAAACCATCACTAAAACAACCGAAAAGGTATAGGCTGAAGCTTTAGCTTATTTTGCCTACCCTTTTTTTACCTAACTAATATATATTATATTTATATATCCATATATACACATATATACATACATATATGTATGCAATATATATCAGCAATCAGACACACATGCAGGGATAAACAGGATAAACAAAAATTTTAGAAGAAAGCTAGTTTAAAGGAACTGAACTGTACAGCCCGAAAATCAAGCTTTTATTTTATTCTTCAAAAAGCAGTTCTAAACCAGTATGTGTGATCTGTTCGGAGAATCTAACTGATGCATCAAATTCAACAATTCATCAAAGCACATTCACAATAACAATGAATAAGAGAATAAAAGGTGAAATAAAATAAATCGTCAGAAAAACAGCAGTTCATGAAGGAGAAGACCTCATGCTCCGACTTGCAGCTCCGTCTGTCTGCACACAGAAACAGCAGGGGGTTGTGGGTAACTGACAGTGGGTTGCCAGCAGAAATACTACCAACGCCTTCTGTGCTCCACACATCAGAATGACTTACGGATCAAAACAAAGCATTTTTCTCAACAGTTGGAGGATGATCATCTTATTATAATAAGATATGCACTCAAAATGAATAATTAACATTATGTTCCGGTTAATTTGCTCAGATTTATGAGCACATTGATGATTTTCTCTGATACGCTTTGCTCCTGAAACCTGTTGGAGCCATTTCCCGTTACCTACCGTCTCCCTCCTGCAGTGCAGAAGCAGCATGTCTTCACTATTAAATCAGTTATCATTATTTGTTATAATGCTGGCTGATGTACATTAGGTGAGACAGTCTGTATATTCAGTGATGTATTTGAGGGAACTGGCGGAGGCATATAAATGACATCACCATATCTGTTCTAGACTATGGTGATGTCATTTATAAATATGCCTCCGCCAGTTCCCTCAAATTATTGGATCCAGTATATCACTCTGCTCTAAGGTTCATCACTGGCGACCCTTATAGAACTCATCACTGTGATCTGTACAGAAACGTTGGTTGGCCTCCATTAGCTGCACGAAGGGAAATGCACTGGTTAATTTTAGTTTATAAAACACTCTCCGGTCACATTCAAAGATTCAAGATTCAAGATTCAAGATTCAAAGAGTTTATTGTCATATGTACAGTACAGATACGGGTTTCAGTGTACAATGAAATTCTTTCTTTGCTCTTCGCCAAGAATGCCAAATAGAAGATAGATAAAGTGCAAAAAAATACAATAAGGTTATAAATATTAAACTAATTGTCAAAGACATAAAAAAAAAAAGTTACTTAAGCAAAGAAATGTATAAAAAAGTGCAAGTGCGAAATAATGCAGTTATGGACATTAACTATATATATTAAAAAAAGATTAACAGTAAAGTGACGGCTGCAATGTAAACATGTTGAAGTAAAGTGCAGGGTTATTCCTGAGTTGTGTTCAAGAGTCTGATCGCAGGGTTATACCTGAGGTGTGCTTAGAGTCTGAAGGCAGGGTCATTCCTTAGGTGTGTTCAAGAGTCTGATGGCCGTGGGGAAGAAACTGTTCTTTAACCTGGTGGTCTTGCATTTTACACTTCTGTACCTCCGGCCTGAGGGCAGAAGTGTGAACAGTCCATGCTGGGGATGGGTGGAGTCTTTGAGGATGGATGCAGCTCTCCTGTGGACTCATGCCAGAATACATCACTTCATTGATAAATTTTAATAACAGTAATTATCAGACTCGCTCCAGTGGTTGGATCAGCTGCCAGGTACCGAGAGTTTTTACTGAACTGGGAAAATCTGCTTTTAGCTACAGTGCACCGGCGAGCTGGAACTCACTACAGGAAACACTAAAACTCAGCTCACTGGAGTCACTCAATCATTTTAAACTTTTAATATCTAACCACCTTCAGACAGCCTGTAACTGTTTTACTCAATCTTAATTATTTATTTTACTTCATGTTTTAGTTCTCTTATTTTTATTTTTTTATTTTTATATATATATATATATATATATATATATATATATTTATATTCCTTTTATTTATTTTATTATTTTTGTTTTTGTATTTACTTTCTTATAATTATTTTATTTTAATATTTTATATTTTTTTATTATGTTTTATCAGTAATACTGTTATTATATATTTTTATTTTTAAAAATTTTTTAAATTTTATTCTTATTACTAAATAGTTTTATTTTTTAGTTTCAGTTTTATTCTTCTGTTTCATAAATATTAAATATTTGCTTTTAATTTTGCTTTTTCAATCACTATCGTATTTGCTCGGCTACACTGAACATGAGGGTCACCCTCAATGTACTTCCGAGTTTAAAATAAAGGTTGATTGATTGATTGATTGATTAGGAATAATAGCTTGATTTCCACAGAGTCCAGTGGAATATGGTACAGAATAAATTATCTTTTTGAGTAAATACAGTACAGTCATACTTACATTTTTCAGATTATCAAACAATCTTTAATATCAGACAAATATAAGCTGAGTAAATATAAAAAGCACTTTTTAAATGATTATTTCTTTTATTAAGAGAAAAAAAAACTATCCAAACCAATCTAGCCCTTTGTGAAAAAGTGTTTTTCGCCCCATAAATGAACTGTGATTAATCACTTTTTGTAAAGCTGAGTTCAATTTCACTACTAACCACAACCAGACCTGATCACGGCCAGACCGGTAGAATCAAGAAATCACTTAAATAGAATCTGTCTGACAACATGAAGCAGATAAAAGATCTCAAAAAGCAGCACATTATTATACCGTGATCTGAATAAATTGTTTGGAGCTCCATTATGCCACGATCTGAAGAAATTCAAGTCATTGATCATCTATCAGTCTGGAAATGGTTATAAAGTTATTTCTAAAGCTTTGGGACTCCAGAGAACCACAGTGATTCACTATTATTCACTAATGGAGAAAAAAACACAAATGGAACACTGGTGAACCTTCCCAGGAGTGACCGGCCGACCGACAGAAATTACTCCAAAAGGGCATGAACAACTCATCCAGGAGGTCCATAAAAAAGAACCCAGAACAACATTTAAAGAACTGCAGGATCTCACTAAAGCCTCAGTTAAGATCAGTGTTAATGATTCAATAATAAGAAAGCATTAGCTGCTAACTACAGTGCTGGATCTTTAGTTGTTTAGAGGTGAGTATATCGGCCTGTAGTCTGCATGTTTACTGTGTTAAATCAAACTATGTGAGATGAACTGCTAGCTGATAGCTGACAAAGCTCCCTGGGTTACCAAAACATTCAAGGTTACTCAGTCTAGAGGTACTGGGCGGCATTTACTAGTTAATGCTAACCGTAGCTGGCTAAATTCTTGCTAACCGTGGCTAGCACTCACCCTTGAACAAAATATTAGAAAACTAAGTTTACTGTAAATAAATAAAAGCACTTTATTCACCCAAATGAATAGTTTGTGTAGATCAGTGGTGTCCAAACTACGGCCCGCGGGCCATTTGCGGCTCGTTTCCTTTTTGGAGCGGCCCGCGAGGTATTTTAGTAATAGAATGAAAGTTGGCTCGCTGTTAAGCAGGTTTTTATAATGTGAGATTCAAAGTTTGAACGCTAGGTGTCAGAAACGGGCCAAAGAGTCTAAAAGCGCAGAGAGTGCGCAGTTGTAGCGCAGAAAAACAGGCCAAAGTGTCTAAAAGCGGAGAGGGTGCTCAGTTATAGCGCAGGAAAACGGGCCAAAGAGTCTAAAAGCGGAGAGGGTGCGCAGTTATAGCGCAGGGAAACGGGCCAAAGAGTCTAAAAGCGGAGAGGGTGCGTAGTTATAGCGCAGCGAAACGGGCCAAAGAATCTAAAAGCGGAAAGTGTGCAAAGTTGTAGCGCAGGAAAACGGGCCAAAGAGTCTAAAAGCGGAGAGAGTGCTCAGTTGTAGCTCAGGAAAACGGGTCAAAGAGTCTAAAAGCGGAGAGAGTGTTCAATTGTTGCGCAGGAAAACGGGCCAAAGAGTCTAAAAGTGGAGAGGGTGCGCAGTTATAGCGCAGGGAAACGGGCCAAAGAATCTAAAAGCGGAAAGTGTGCAAAGTTGTAGCGCAGGAAAACGGGCCAAAGAGTCTAAAAGCGGAGAGAGTGCGCAGTTGTAGCTCAGGAAAACGGGTCAAAGAGTCTAAAAGCGGAGAGAGTGTTCAATTGTAGCGCAGGAAAACAGGCCAAAGAGTCTAAAAGCGGAGAGAGTGCGCAGTTGTAGCGCAGAAACACGGGCCAAAGCGTCTAAAAGCGGAGAGAGTGCGCAGTTGTAGGGCAGAAAAAACGGGTCAAAGAGTCTAAAAGCGGAGAGAGTGCACAGTTGTAGGGCAGAAAAACGGGCCAAAGAGTCTAAAAGCGGAGGGAGTGCGTAGTTGTAGCGCAGAAACAAGGGCCAAAGAGTCTAAAAGCGGAGAGGGTGCCCTGAAATTAATCAGGAAAATTTATTATTTATAGTGGTATATTTCATTATTTGTTTTATTACAGAGTCTGTGGCCCGTGACTTCAAATATATTTCTCTGCTGAATTAGATGGCTAAATTAATGCTCATTATAATCCAATGTGCCCTATGTATGAAAATAAAGCAGAATCTGGTGATCAGCTGAGCAAGTGGACGAAGCAAAAACACCCTGAATAATTCCCTCCACATCCAGAAGAGAAGAGCGTTCAGTCAGAGCAGGACGTGCCGGTTCCCACGGGGCGCCATAAAACTCCCGCGCTGCCCTCTATAATTCATCACCACGCCAGATTCATCCTGGGTGACTTTCAGGGCCACATACATCTCTACCCGCTCGCGCTGCCCCCGAGATTAATTATTCAAATCCTCCATTCTGCTCAGACACAGACATGAAGGGCAGCAGAGCAGGGTTAACCCCAATAAAAGTGCCGCGGCTTCCCGTTTCCAGTGTTGTGGAGATGGATGAGGTCACCGTGCACAGGGCACCACGGCCTTTAGCGCTGTTTCACTAACCTCACCTTGAGCTTAGAGCGGGAGTTACAGTAGCACTCACTTTTTCATTACGCCTCATAAAACACAGCCGCCTTTTGTCTCCATTTATAAGCGTGACGATCCGTAGACGTGATCTGAAGAACCGTGGAGGAATTTCTGGCCTGAGGGCTCGGCTGTAATTGACCGACAAATTAATTTCTTAATACCAACTGATGACAGGTTGGGCGATCTTTATTAAGCATTGGCAAAAATCCTGTTGACCTCACTAAACGAACACGTGTAGAGTACCACTCAAAAAAGTGTTAAACAAAAATTACTCACGCTTTCTGAGGCTACTTGATCGTCCCTTCCTGGAGTAGTCTTGATGAGTGCCAGTTTCAACAATATAACATTTCTGATAGCCTTTGCAGTGAGTGCAAAAGTTCTTGAAATGTTCAGGTTATGATTTCATACACAAGGCGCACTTTTATTATAAGGCGTTCATTTACAGTGAGCTTAGATTTCCAGATTTCCAGTAAGGCTGGGTGCAGCAGCATTAGCATTAGGGGCTAAGCACTAGCACTAGTAAACAGGCAGACTGTTACAGTCCGATATACTTGCCTCTGAATGGTGAAAGAGCCAGCGCTTAATGTGGTTAGCAGCTAATGCTTATGCTGCTCCAGTAGTGCTAGCCAGGGTTAGCAGCAGGCAACAGTCCGATAAAACTCAGTTCTGAACAGTGAAAGAGCTAGTGCTTAGTGTGGTTAGTGGCTTATGCTAATACTGCTCCAGCTTTAAGGGTGGAGAAACTTGACTGAAATACCTGTATAACTCTGTACTTCAGTAGAGCGGCTTTACTGCTCCTTAATACCTGACTGATAGAATTCCTACATAAGGAGCACTGATGATTTTTGGGAAAATTAAAGGATTTTAAGTGCGATTTATAGTGCAAACAATACAGTATTTATTTGCCATAATATAAATTAGAACATTACTCAAATATTCACTATTCACTGTATACCTGTAACTCTACCTCTTCACTACTTTACTTTAACTGATGCTCTCAAACACTTTATTAAGAGACAAGAAATTCAAGTAATTAACTCTTGATGAGTTCAGCACAGCTGTTAACTGAAAACCTAAATTCCAGGAGACTCTACCTCATAAAACTGACTGAGAAAATCCAGCAGAAGATGTGCAAAACTGTCTAATCTAAAAAAAAGAGGTGCTACTTTTGAAGACGTCTACTCTGTATGTTTTTCTTCATAGTTTGGATGACTTTAGCATTAATCTACAACCTCACAATTCTGGTTACAGCAAGTTACTGTAAAATGGGCTACAACAAAAATAAGCCAAATACATAATGTGCACCACAAATATCCAACATATTGCGCAGCACATAAAAGCTATAAAAGCATCTGAATTAGCATGACCTCATTTGCTTCCTGCCATCAGTGCGACATACAGTAGCTAATCAATTCTCATGCACGCCTCTAGGGGGCGGCGTAATTGAGCGTGCACTGAGCGAGGGACAGAGACATGGACCCCGGAGGACACTCTGGACCGGGTCCAGGAGGGGAAAGACAGAGAGAGGACAGGCAGATGTTACCGCAGGACCACCGGCACCATGTGAGCCACAAAAACCCCAGTGCAGAGCTTCTGTTCCTGTGTGTTACTTCACTTATTCTGCTGCTAATAGCATCGAAAATCAATCTGATTACGTGTTCCACTCAGCCAGTCTCTTAAGGAGAGCCCTGGGCCGACCCCAGAGGGTAATTACCCGGAGTGGAGAGAGCAGCAACATGTGTTAGAACATGGCCTGTCTCACACACACACACACATACAAAAACACAAAACACACACTCTGCGCCGTATATTGAATTTACTGACATTATTTCAGGAAACAATTAGCCTTTTATATCAATTGCATGTCATAATAATGATGATTGTGTATACTGTGTGTGCGCTACGGAAGCTGCACATCACCAAAAAGCCAAAGCCATACACATCGCACCGGATTCATCACATCCTGGACATTGTCTCTTCCAACTATTACCATCAGGCAGGAGATACAGGGCTATAAAAACCAGGACAAACCGCCTTAAAAACAGTTTTTATCCTCAAGCCACCATGGCCTAAAACTCACAATAATCACTGCTGAAATTTCAAAACTTTCAGGTCATGTGTAATCTTGGTTAAATGTTTATCTATTTGTATAATTTGGCACATTATCATTATACCTTATACAGAAATCGGTGCAATTATTTAAAAACAGTGCAATCGTTAACTCTGTAGGTTTTTTTTGCAATTTTTGCAATTCTGTATATATAGACATACCCAGAGGCGGAAAGTAATGAATTACATTTACTCAAGTTACTGTAATTGAGTAGATTTTATGAGTAATTTGTAATTTTTTAAGTAGTTTTTAAAATACATAATTTTACCTTTACTCAAGTACATTTTGACACAAGTAATTTACTTTGCTACATTGGACAACTCCCCGTTACTGAGTAAAAAATAAAATGCTGGCGGAAAAAAACAATGTCTGAATTAAAAAAAAAAAATTGTCACGGACGCTCGCGCGTGGAATAACAAGGCAATAACCACCTCATGCAATACAAAATGTGTCCCGCCGGACAGAGCTGTCAGCTTCCAAAACTTCCACATCAAACCTGAGAAAGCATGTGGTGTATGTACTTTTATCATTAAACAATCTGCTTAAATGTTTAAAAAAAACATGTAAATAACAGTTAAAGCATAGCAATGGCAAGTTAAAAAATAATAATGAACTGTAAAAATATAAAATTAAAGTTTATAGTCACCTATATTACCAAAACTTTTTAATAGTAAAGAAAAAAAATGGATCATAGAAACCTATGCCACTTGTTTTATGGGGTGGTCTGAACAAATACTGCCTGAAAGATCCAAATTATTATGTGGAATAATAGTTCATTAAAAACAATTTAATTTTTAAAAGTTTTTACTTTTTTACATAAAATAATTAAAAGTAACTATGTAACTTTTACTCTAAGTACATTTTAAATTGAGTACTTTTTTACTTTTACTCGAGTAGATTTTTAGATGGGTACTTGAGTAGAATTTCAGCAAAGTAAAGGTACTTTTACTTAATTGCAATTTTTCTGTACTTTTTCCACCTCTGGACATATCTTTATTTTTTTCTTGCACATCTTTTGAGTTGAAGACACTGTAATTCCGTTTATCTTGTAAAAGTGACAATGACAATAAAGATCTATCTATCTATCTATCTATCTATCTATCTATCTATCTATCTATCTAATAAACACAAAGCGAATGTCATGAAAAGACTGAATGTAATTTCTAGCTATTTTATCCACTTTTTGTAGCTCTGTTTAGCTGAAAAGTCCATTAATAACCTCATTAGCAACTGCAGGATGTGTGTTTGTTCACTGTTATGCCAATTCAGCAGCTGATTAGTTAATCGAACAAACACAAAAACACATTCTTTATAATAATAATAACTAGAAAAGTGCATTTCCTGAAGGAAACGCAGGATGGTTGCGCAGCTAAAATGTCTCCCACCGAACGCTTTGGTCGGTGCTATGATGTTGCTAGGTGCTTGCTATAGTTTTTGTGGTGGTTGCTAAGGTGCTGCTAGGTGGTTGCTAAGGTGTTACTATGGTATCAGTAGTGGTTGCTATGATGTTGCTAAGCAGTTTCTAGGTGGTTGCTAAGGTGTTGCTTAGCAGTTGCTAGGTGGTTGCTAAGGCGTTGCTATTGTATCTGTGGAGGTTGCTAAGGTGTTGCTAAGCAGTTGCTTTGGTGTTGCTAAGCAGTTGCTAGGTGGTTGCTAAGGCGTTGCTATGGTATCCGTAGTGGTTGCTAAGGTGTTGCTAAGCAGTTGCTAGGTGGTTGCTAAGGCGTTGCTAGGTGGTTGCTAAGGCGTTGCTATGGTATCCGGGGTAGTTGCTATGGTGTTGCTAAGCAGTTGCTAGGTGGTTGCTAAGGCGTTGCTCGGTGGTTGCTAAGGCGTTGCTATGGTATCCGGGGTAGTTGCTATGTTGTTGCTAAGCAGTTGCTAGGTGGTTGCTTAGGCATTGCTAGGTGGTTGCTAAGACGTTGCTATGGTATCCGTGGAGGTTGCTAAGGTGTTGCTAAGCAGTTGCTAGGTGGTTGCTAAGGCGTTGCTATGGTATCCGTGGTGGTTGCTAAGATGTTGCTAGTCAGTTGCTAGGTGGTTGCTAAGGTGTTGCTAGGTGGTTGCTAAGGTGTAGCTATGGTATCTGGGGTGGTTGCTATGGTGTTGCTAAGCAGTTGCTAGGTAATTGCTAATGTGGTTGCTTGTTCACTGTTACGCCAATTCAGCAGCTGATTAGTTAATCGAACAAACACAAAAACACATTCTTTATAATAATAATATTAATAATAATAATAATAATAATAATAATAATAATATAATAATGTGCTGCTTTTTGAGATATTTTATCTGCTTCATGTTGTCAGACAGGTTCTATTATAAAAGTGATTTCTTGATTCTACAGGCCTGGCAGTAATCAGGTCTGGTTGTGATTAGTAGTGAAATTGAACTCAGATTTCCAAAAAGTGATTAATCACAGTTCATTTATGGGGGAAACACTTTTACACACAGGGTAAGATTGGACTGGATAGATTTTTTTTTCAATTAATAAATAAAATTATTATTTAAAAGTGTTTTTTTTTAAGTATTTTTATATATATATACTCAGGTTATATTTATCTGATATTAAAATGTATTTGATAATCTGAAAAACATGTAAGTATGACAAAAATGCAAAAACAAAGGAAAACATACTTTTTCATGCCTCTGTTTATGATATTTATATTAGACTTATATGAAGTGTCTGGTTCATACAGATTCTTACACGAATAGTGTGTGTGTGTGCTGACCACAGTCATGTGTAGTGGAAGAAAGCGTGCATTAATAGCACCATGAAAAAAGAGTTGAAAAAAGCGCATTAACTATGATAAACTGATTCCTAACCCCCTGATAAGTGTCTGATTGTGCTTCTGTAAGATCTAATCCCTGATATGTAGAATAGTAATTAGTCTGTAATGTGTTCTTATAGAAAGGTTATCACTGCGGTTATCAAACGCCGGCTAATTGCTTTTTTCAGAGGACATAAGCTACGATATCCTACGGCGTGCCGGAACTCCGGTCCGGGTTATAAAGGGACGAGGATAATGGATCCAAAAAACAGCGGAATGAATTGGGAGTGAATATGAATGTGATTATATGATAGATCCCATCTGATATCATATTATTAAATCCAAACCGTGAGGTGCATGCCAGTGGCAGCGCTCCTCATCACGCTGATATTAAAAGAATTCATCATCGGCTGCGGGCGGGAAAGTAAAGTGATGTCATGACTGGTTTCCCACGATCGCAGTGGACTGAGCAGAGCTGTGTACTAAAGCAAAGCATTTATATTAATTCAGTGTGATTTAAAATCAATTTATAATCAATAGAACATATATATATAGTCAAGAAAGAAATGTGAATGTATAGAAGTTTGGACACAATAATTTTGATCTATTGGAGCTTGGGGTAGATATGTAATGATAAATATAATTTAACTGATCGTACGGCATAGGGACATGACCTCAATCATTTTTGGGTAACACTTTCTTTGAATGTCATCTCTATAAGACTCTATAAACATACTCATAACACATTATAATGCATTCATAAGGCATTATAAACATGGCTATACATATTTATAAAAAATTATAATTCATCATAGCCATGTTTATTATGCATCATGAACTGTGATTATAATGCATTAATAGCTGTGTTTATAACATGTTATACATTGATACCAAGAAAATCAGTCCAGTGTGCAGACTGTCTCATGACTAAAAAAGCTTCCAACTTATAAACACACCCTCAATAATCCTATAAATATAGTTTTAACCACTCATAAATTATTCTTGTCTTGAATATAATATTAATTATAGTCAATTATAATGTATTATAACAGGTCTTTGTGCGCTCTAAGTAAAGTGCCAGACTTTCATTGTAGGACCAGATTATTAATGATAGAGATTTACTATTTTAACATATATATTATAAACACAGCTTATAATGTATTATGATCACAAATCATAATGCTTAATAAACATGGCTATAATGGGTTATGTATTTTTATAAATATGTATAGCCATGTTTATAATGCCTTATGAATGCATTATAATATGTTATGAATGTGGTTATAGCGTCTAATAAAGATTACATTCATAGAAAGTGTTACCCATTTTTGCTTACTATTATATTGTTGTTCTTATTTATTTTCCTTACAAGTGCCTTATCATTTAATGATTATGATTATCACCCTAAACCAGGGGTCAGCAATTAAGTGTGATATTTTCCAAGCCATTACGTGGAGGGCCTCAAAAAAAAAAAATCTGTTTTGTAAAATGAAGTGTAATGGGATGCAGTGCTACAGACTAGTTGCTCTCCAGCCCAGAGGATGGTTGAACCCAATTTCAGAACAGTTGATCTCAAAGCAGGTAAAACCAAGAAGAAAGAAAAATAAAAAAATAAAAAAAATAATCACACCGCTCCTCACGCGGGATCGAACACATGTCGTCAGGGTCACGCTCCAATACACCACCGCTGCCACGGCTACTGAATTGGGACACAGCCAGGAAAAAACGCCCTTATAAGGAGATATGGAGCCCAAGAACGAGCGGAAAAACAAGAACAGAAGGAAACACTGAGCGCGACAGAGAGAGAGAGACAGGGGAGGAATATAAACAAAAGCTCATCAGAGAAGCATTTTATTATTTTATTTTGTATTTTTTTCATTATCGTTCATTATAGTGCCCTTCTCTAAACAATGGTCTTCCCAGATGATCCTGTACTGTGTGGTGTCTATAATCCAATCGTTAACCTTAAATATGACACATACAATATTATAAAGTTTCATATTCATGAGTCAGTATCCTGTGCTGTGTGTGGAGTAAAACCGATTCTCTAGTGAGAAATGCGACTTTGACCTCTGTCAACCAATGAAAGCTGAGACATATATACAGGTGCTTCTCAAAAAATTAGAATATCATTGAAAAGTTACTTTTTTTTAGTAATTCAGTTCAAAATGTGAAGCTCATATTTTATATATATGTATTAAACACAAAATGATCTTTTTTAATCATTAAATTTTATTTTTTTTACGATTGATGATTATTATGGCTTACAGCCAATGAAAGTTTGGTACTTTTGGCAGTGTGGGCAGTGTGCCAAGTCCTGCTGGAAAATGAAATCAGTGAATCAGTAAACCAGTGGTGGAATTAATTAATAATAATAATAATAATAATTATTCTTATTGTAAAATGGTCTTAAAATGACCAAGAATATTTTTTCTAGAACAATATATCGCCCAACTAACAACAGTTATCGTAGCTAGGGCTGTAAAAAATATTAATATATCAAAATACCACAACATTTTGTTTTGCTTTACTGTATAATCTTGATTTTAATAAAAAAATATCCACTTTTAATTATTAGTTTAGATGCAAAGGTTGGTGTCAAACATTAGTTAATTTAATGTTGTACTCTGTCATTAGATCCCACTGTTCTGATTGGGTAAAAAGCCAACTTTTCTTATTAAAGCAGATTTTATAAATATGTGTTTTTAGATTCAAATTATCTTACGCATGGTGATATACACTGACATGACAAAAGTTATGGGATAGCAATATGTAAATTGTCACCTCAGGTGAAGTTTTGGGAACCCTCACACCTGAATAAGTTGTAAGGTGCTATCTTGTGAGGTTAAACAATGGTCAGGTGAATTATGGGAGTTGGAGAGAGGTCTGGTAGTGGGTGCAGATGAATGGTACATTTCATTTCTGAAGTTGTGGTTCGAGTAAGGATAACCACTGAGGCGCCGGCAGGGACACGGACATCTAAAGCTCAGTGATGCGTGTGAGGAGTAAAGGCTAGTGCGTCTAGACAGGACTTAAAGGATCTGCTGTAACGTTAGTCCTGATGCCAGGTACCAAATTACACATTCAGAGGTCTCCTGGAGTCCATGCCCTGATGGGTCAGAGCTATATTGGCAGTTAATTTAATGTTATAGATTATATATTGATGATGTCACTTCAAAGACTTTTGGACTTTTTTTGTGACATAAGGTAAATCTCAGGTAAAAATCAGTTATTTTATAATTGCTTAAAAATAACACGGAATAAAATACATTTATCTATATATCTAAATGTGTATTTTTTAACATTTTGGAGACAACGTTTTTGCATTAAACTGACAATATATATGCTTTTATCTATCTTTACAGCATGATAAAAAAAACTTTCACATTTCAGTGGAAGTCAACTGAACTGATGCACTTTAAAACAGAAAGGTTAAGTATGCCAGGTTCACACTACATGACTTTTTAAGTCGTCAGTTGTTGTGCTGTTCACACCACACGAGTCTTTCAGTTGTTGAGATTTTCACACTACATGACTGATTAGTGACACGGGGTCACAAATTACACAATTTCTCGCTGTAAGAAATTACAGACTCATGAGAACTAGTGATGCCATGCAGAGAATATCTATAGAGGAGAATACGCACTTAAAGTGAGTTCAACATGAATGGTTTCATATGAAGCAACTGAGTAAAATCAGAGTTTATAAATGTCTGATCAATTTTATACTAAACTCCAGCTATAAACCTTTTAAACATGCTCTACCTGTATCTCAAGGATCATCTCGCCAACCAATCAGCTCACAGTAGCAGTAATGCTAGTGCTTTACAGTGTAAAACCTTTTCTGTTTTCTGTAGATAAACTGAAATATACAGGCACACTTTCTTTGCTTCTTAGTAAAATACGTTATTCTACTTTCTAAGATTACAGAAATACTCAGAACAAGTAGTTTAATATTATTTTTTTTTATTTAAAATGTCTAGCTTTTAGCTCCATTCACCCCATTCATAGAGGACTCACTGGTGGGCTCCCTTTAGAGTTTAACAATAATTTTATTGATAACATAATAGAAAAAAAAAAAAAAAAAAGAAATAACGCTCTGTCTGCGACAGAAACTACAGGGACAATACTTTGCAAAATTCAGGACAAACAGATCGGTATATATACATATATATACAGGTTTTGGAGAATGAAACTGAAACACCTGGTTTTAGAGCACAATAATTGATAGTGGTGACGGACAGTTCTGGTGGAAACAGGAGAGTTGAGGTGAACATTGAATTCTGCGTGATTTGATCAGCCGTGGTTTTATGTTTTTTGGATACAATCCGGGTTAGCACCCGAACATCCCTTTCAGACAGCTTCCTCTTACAGCATCCACAGTTAATCCTGTTGGATGTGGTTGGTCCTTCTTGGTGGTATGCTGACATTACCCTGGATACCGTGGCTCTTGATGCATCACAAAGACTTGCTGTCTTGGTCACAGATGCTCCAGCAAGACGTGCACCAGCAATTTGTCCTCGTGGTATGTCTCCGATAATGTTGTGTGCATTGTAATATTTAGAGCAGAACTGTGCTCTTACCCTGCTAATTGAACCTTCACACTCTGCTCTTACTGCTGCAATGTGCAATTAATGAAGATTGAACACCAGGCTGCTCCAATTTAGCCATGAAACCTAAAATCCCACACTAAAATGATGACAGGTGTTTAAATTTCATTGTCCAACCCCTGTACCCTCACATATATATATATATATATATACACACACACACATGGGAAAACAGTTGAAATGAATCAAAACACAGGTGAGGTTGATCTACTAAATCTGGTGCTGATTGGCTGGCTGAGAAGTGCTTTCTGGGAATTGGAGTTTGTGAAGGTGGTAAAGTCTGCAGAGGAATTGGAAGGTGTGACACTGTACTAATAAAACCAGAAGAAAATCTGCAAATTTTAGAAGAAAACAACAATTGAAACTTGCACAATAAATACTTTTTTGGACTAAAACTGCAAATTTGCTTCCTTTAAATTCCTCTTCAACAATCAGTAAGACTACATTTACAGCTTAACTTCTAACTGTTGTACTTTTATACACAAAATCCTCCCAATCCAGCACCAAAATCTCTGTTCCATGCCCAGTTCATCCTCCAGAGCAGGGCATGTCCTCTCTACATCCTGCAGCTCCTGGAGGGATCCATCCCTCATGTATAATCCATCTCATCAGGGGTCAGGATAATTACGCTCCCATGTGACCTCCCACCCAAAGTACATCTGCTCCAGAGCCAATGGGATGAGCAGTGCAGGAGTAAAGCGCGAGTGCGGTGCCCACTCTCACTCTGGGGGGCTCGCTCTGCAGATAGCCCTCATTTGTTGGGTTATTCAAATGTGTGCAAATGTAATCCCTCTCACTGTCACTTTAACTTCTACGCGAGAGCTCGGAGAACTATAGGACGCCACAGGGCATCTATATTTCACTTCCTGCACTTTGAAAGGAGGCCTTTTTGGGAGCTTATATAACCGTCTGCTTCTAAAATAAAACCCAGCTAAAATACTCCCATCCCAATCCTGTACGAAAAAGAACAAATTCTTCAGAGACTGAAGCAGTGAGAAATACAAGACTAAAGCGGACTCAAGCTATACCACTATGATCGGGAGAATCACGCTGGTTCGAATCCCTGTTATGCAGCTTGCCATCAGCTGCCGGATGGCTGTGGTGAACTGAGTATATGAACTGAGGCAGACCAAGCCCCTCTGCTTGTTAAAATTATAAAAATGTTATGAACTATTCCAAACCCACTTTTTCACTAAAGACAGAGCGGAAGATTCTCTGCACTGCACAGGGCTTTGATGAAGGTGTTCTAATCTCTTGACCTTTGACAGCTTGACACTGTTGATTTGAACAGTGAGAGATCTATTAGGCCTAGTGACCTTTTATATTAAAATTGTAAAATGTAAAAAAAAAAAAAAAACATAAAAAAAAAACCATAAAAATAAATAAAACATGTTGGCTGAGAAGAGGTGTGTCCAAACTTTTGACTCTTACTGTGCCACAATTATCAACAAATATAGAAAAAACATCCACACACACACACACACACACATCACAGCTATGTACCAGTACAGCTGACTAAGCTGATGGCTGCAGTCTGACAGAGAGAGAGAGAGAGAGAGAGAGAGAGAGTGTGTCTGAGGAAGAGAGGGTTAGTTCAGTTCACCACTGTACTGTACTGTACAACAGGATCTAATATAGAGACAATCACATAGATCATATAGCTTCAATATAATCTACACACATCTCCAAACAGTTAATTATAATGATAATTAATGTCTAATTAACCTTAGTGAACTGTTTAGGTATGCATTGATGTTAACTGATAAATTGTTTGCTTTATGTTCAACTAATCAATCAATTAATTAATTGGGGTAGTTCAGTACTAAACACACCAAAAGCACTGTACTGTACTGTACTGTACACCAGGTTATAATACAAATATAATCATATAGATCATATAGCTTCAATATAATCTACACACATCTCCACTCGGTTAAATACAATGAAAATTAATGTTTAATTAACCTTAGTGAACTGTTTATGTAAGCATTGATGTTAACTGATCAATTTTTTGTTTTTTATTTTCAATTAATCAATTAATTAGTTAATTAAAGCTTTGGCAAAACTGTAAATTATTACGGCCATGCCAATAAAGCTTCTTTTGAACTGAGAAAGAAATGGAGAAAAAGAGAGAGAGATGAAGAAATAGACAGAGATGGAGAAAGAGAGCATGCATCTCTCCGTCTCTGTCTATCTCTCTCTCCATTTCTGTGATAAAGAGATGAAGAAATGGAGAGAGAAAGATGGAGAGAGAGAGAGATAGTATTGTACTGACACCAGGTTCTAATACAGAGATAATCATACAGATCAATGGTTAATTGTTTAATTAACCTTAATGAACTGTTTATGCATATGTGAACTATTTATGTATTTATTGATGTTACTGATAATTTTTTCAATTTATCAATTAATTATTTAATGCTTTAGCAACACTATAATTCTGTAATTTATTATGGTCAAGCCATTAAAGCTTATCTGAATTAAGAGAGAAATGGAGAAAGAGAGAGAGAGGGAGAGATAGCATGTGACAGAATGCAACAGAAATGGAGAGAGAGATTGAGAGACAGATGAAACCTTTCTAATATTTTTCCTATGAAAGATGGCAGATGTCACTCATGTCATAAATAACGTAATTAACATCGTAATTAATGTTAAAATAACCTGAGTGAACTGCTTATGTATGCATTGATGTAAACTGATAAATTGTTTGTTGTTATTATTAATCAATTAATAAATTAATTAATTAATGCTTTGACAAAACTGTAATTTACTATGGTCATGCCAATAAAGCTTCTTTGAATTGAGAGAAAGAGAGATGGAGAGAGAGAAAGCGAGAGGGAGAGAGAGAGAGAGAAAGAGAGAGAGAGAAAGAGAGGCAAGAGAGAGAGAGAAATGGAGAGAGACAGATAGAAAAGAGAGAGATAGAGATGGAGAGAGAGACAAATAGATATAGAAGGAGAGAAATAGAGATGTGTGTATATATATATAGAGAGAGAAAGAGAGATGGAGAGAGAGATAGATAGATGAGAGAGACAGATGGAAAGAGAGAGAGATAGAGATGGAGAGAGAGACAAATACATATAGGAGAGAAATAGAGATGTAATAGAGATAGAGATATAAGGAGAGAAATAGAGATGTACATATATATATATATATAATTAAAAAACTGTAATTTACCATGGTCATGCCAATAAAGCTTCTTTGAATTGAGAGAAAGAGAGATGGAGAGAGAAAGAGACAGACGGAGAGAGGAAAAGGAAAGAGAGAGAGAAATGGAGAGAGACTGAGAGAGATACATGAGAGAGACAGATGGAAAGAGAGAGATAGAGATGAAGAGAGAGAGAGACAAATATATATAGAAGGACAGAAATAGAGATAAATAAAGCTTCTTTGAATTGAGAGAGAGAGATAGAGATGGAGAGAGAGAGAGAGATAGATAGAGAGAGATGAAACACCTGTCTGATATTTCTCCTATGAAAGAAGGCAGGTACGGTGTACTGCATTAGGCAGATTAAAAACACTAGAGTAAACTAAGTCTGCATTATTATTGCAGTAGAAGGCTGTGTTAAAACGTGAGCAGAAACCTAAAGCTCATCCAATCTACTAAATTCAGAGGGGAGAGGAAAAAACAGGCCAATAGTCTTTACCTAGCGGCACGGCCTATTTATAGCACCCAAATGCCACTTCAGATTAGTGTCAGACTCTGGTGTGTGGTTCCCCCTGCTGTCTGAGAATCACACTGCAGACGTTCATCAGGCCGGAGGACGCCACGACCATTTCTCATTCATTTATTCCTTTATTTATCCACTTTAATTTCCTTCTTCCTGGTCAGGGTTGCTGCAGGTCCATATCACACTCAGAACCAGAGAATCGTTTACTCATTAAAGAAGAACTCTGGTGTAAAATGGACTTTTGTTGTAGTAAAACATGATAAAGCATACTTACCTTTGATGAATAGCCCACCTCTCTACACCGTTCTCTACGATATGCTGAGTCTATGTATATATATGTCTGTGTTATTATCAGTTCAGTGATGGCGGCGCTCTGAACTGAAGCTAGTAGTGTTATAGGATGTAAACAGTGTTTTTTAATAAGCTTCTTTTGCACTTTTTAAGTTATTAATGCCTCATTTTAAATATCAGGGCTCTCCAGATTCTAGCAGCTAGAGGTGCGCAGCTAGTTTGAGCTGGATAACAGTGAAAAAAGTGATTTATCAGGGCAAATTATGCCCTGTTTCACCCAGTCTGAAGGGTGTTTAGGATTTAGAACCTCTCAAGCAGGATTAGCCAGCAGACTTCGTCTGAGGGAGGGATCTGTACCTAATGTCTGTGGCAAGTCTGCAGATGAGGCAGATGTAAGAACATTCAAATAATAAAAAGCATGAAATAGGTGTGTTTCTGTTGTAGTTAAGCAAGCAAGTGTGATTTAGCACAAGCTAACCATAATGTTTGGTAAGCGCTAAGCTTATTTGCATAAAAGTGACAGAGCCCTTAAATAGCTGATTCTAAAAACAGCTAAAACTGGACTTAATTTATTATTGTAAATTATTTTATTTTAAGTGCGCTCATGAACGAACCGATACAAGACTATATATATATTTATATATATTTATATATATATATATATATATATATATATATATATATATATATATATATATATATATATATATATATATATATATATATATATGGTATTTGTTGGAAAGGATATAAAAGCTGCAAAAGTTAAATTAAAAGTAAATTCTTATATTTACTGTGTCCTAGGTTTAGGTTTACTATTACAGTATATCGTTGCAATGCTTTCAAGGCAACTGTAATTTAGGGTAATTGAATCAGGAGTTCCTGATGTCCTAACCCAAAAATATTACTGAGAAAACTGGGTTTAAAACACAAAACTGGGTCTGGGAACATTATGTACATCCCAAGCTTTTCAGAGTCATCCAAGGCCAGATCAAATCACACGTGTATGAAAGTGCAGAGCTGTAAAGCTGAAGCAGTGCTGACACCTAGTGTCACTGTGCTGCAATTACTGCACTTATTTTAATAGATAAACTACATCCATCAGTTACCATTTTATCTTTAATATTCACTTTAATATCCACAAAAAAGCTACAGAAATTAGTAGTAGTGAAGAAGTAGTGCAATTAGAGATAAACACTTATAATGTTAATATATATATATATATATATATATATATATATATATATATATATATATATATATATATATATATATATATATATATATATATATATATATACATATATACACACACATATATTTATATATGATGTGTGAATAATTTACAGGGCTTTATCATCTTCACTCTATTTTTTTAGGCCTTGGGAGGTTGTTTGTAATTTCTCATGAATCAGGAAGGTCAGAGTGTTTTTGTCAACATCGAGTTCTGTGAGGAGAACGTGACCCTGAGTGGCAGCGAAGCTTCACTGCTGTTCTGGGTCAAATGAATAGTGAAGCAAGTGAAGTGCTGGGAACCTCTCCTCAGAGAGACAGTGCATGACTTTATTTCAGTGATTCAGTTCAAAATGTGAAACTCATATATAATATAGATGTATTAAACACAGTGATCTATTTTAAGTGTTTATTTATTTTATTGTTGATGATTATGAAGCTTACAGCCAATGAAAACCCAAAAATCAGTGTCTCAGAAAGTTAGAATATTATACAAGACCAATTGGTACTTTTGGTACACAGTGTGGGCAGTGTGCCAAGTCCTGCTGGAAAATGAAATCCGCATCTCTATAAAAGTTGTCAGTAGCAGAGGGAAGCATGAACTCCTGTATAATTTAGCTTTAAGACTTGATAATAAAACACAGTGGATCAACACCAGCAGATGACATGTCTCTCCAAACCATCACTGATTGGTGGAAACTTCACACTAGACCTCGAGCAGTTTGGACTGTGTGTCTCTCCACTCTTCCTCCAGACTCTGCTCCCTTGATTTTCAAATGAAATGTAAAATTTACTGATGATCAGTGATGGTTTGGAGAGACATGTCATCTGCTGGTGTTGCATCTCACCAGTTCTATTTTTCTCTGTCAGAATGAGCGGTTGAAGGGCTCTGTCACTTTTATGCAAATAAGCTATTGCTTATGTTTACGCTGAGCATCTCCTTTACCAAGTTAATGGTTTAACATGTGCAAAATAGCAAAATATACTTAAAATATGAACAAGCTAGTAGGGGTGGGCAATATTATATCGTATACAATATATCGTGACACAGAAATATCATGATATTAAAAATCCATATCGTGATAATAGGGCTGTTCTGTCTTAAAAGTAGTCTATTATTTACTGTGAAGCTTTAGGTGTATTTATTGTATAATTGTTTTAGTTTGCAGTTTATATGCATGCACTAAATATTCTGCAATATTATTTGCTGCATTATATTATTTTATGCTATATTATTTATTTGGCCACATTATGATTATACTGTTACACTATTATACTATACTCCTGAAATTAATGAATTATTTTAGTTTTCCTATATCGCCAAATATATCGTTATCGCAAAAATACCCTGAAATATTGTGATATTATTTTAGAGCCATATCGCCCACCCCTACAAGCTAGTTCATGCTTAACTATTTGAAAGTACTTACATCTCCCTCATCTGCTGACGAAGTCTGACTGTCTGAGGATCTCAATCAGCAGGCTGAAATGCTGTTTTTTTTTTAACTAATCTAGCAGGTGGGAGTCTGGTGGGGGTTGACGGGTGGGGCCAGGGTGCAGATTTTTTTATTGTGATGTCACAATAAGGGATTCCTGACAACAAACTCTTTCAGCTGATTCACTCCTTAGAAAACAGATGGAGGGAATTGTTTTTTGGTGACTGGAGTGTTTATAGGGGCAGTCAAAACTCAAGATTGAAAAAGTGAGATTTGTATAATATTTATACAAAAATGACAGGGTAGACAGAAAATTATTGGACATTTATATTTACAGGTTATTCCTATAACAGAGTTGGGCCAGCATAGTGTTAGGAGTCTAGCCCAAGGACTCCTATTGGTACATCACATTATAGTCACCCAGACCAGAAATTGAACCCCAGTCGTCCACATGATGTTGGTGTTATACACTGTGCCTCACCAACCACAAGTTGACATGATATGAAGTGTTCTTGAGTCTTTAGCTTCCTGTTTGCACTGAAATAAAATCAGGGCACAGGCAGGTGAATAACGCTGCTTTAGTCAGGGCTAACTGTTCCTCATCACCCTGCAGTGCAGCGGAGGTGTAGAGGGAGATGTTCTGGATACAGATAGAAGAAAAGCGATAGATAGAGAGAGAGAGAGAGAGAGAGAGAGAGAGACAGAACGCTACCCTGGGCTGTAAGTGGTAATGGAGAAACCAGAGCGGATACCCGAGTCTCACTCTCACTGCCCGTCTCACTCTCCACTGCCCAGCGTTTAACCGGCCGCCGGATTCAGGTAACGACCCGAGAGCTGAGCTCACGTTTCAGCAGCAGCGTATCAGAGCAGCACTGATAAACCTGCACCCCTAAAACACATTACAGCATATATATATATATATATATATATATATATATATATATATATATATATAGTTTCTCTGATTTAGCTATTTATAGGTTTATGTTTGAGTAAAATGAACATTTAAATGACAACATTTCTCCCAAATTCCAATAAAAATATCGTAATTTAGAGCATTTATTTGCAGAAAATGGAAAATGGCTGAAATAACAAAAAAGATGCAGAACTTTCAGACCTCAAATAATGCAAAGAAAACAAGTTCATATTCATAAAGTTTTAAGAGTTCAGAAATCAATATTTGGTGGAATTTGTTCATGCATCTTGGCATCATGTTCTCCTCCACCAGTCTTACACACTGCTTTTGGATAACTTTATGCTGCTTTACTCCTGGTGCAAAAATTCAAGCAGTTCAGTTTGGTGGTTTGATGGTTTGTGATCATCCATCTTCCTCTTGATTATATTCCAAATGTGTTCAATTTGGTAAAATCAAAGAAACTCATGATTTTTAAGTGGACATCTTATTTTTTCCAGAGCTTGAAATCCAACATAAGTATGTTGTGAAATTTGCTGTAGAAAAAAATATAAAAGAAAAATTGCTTTTTAGATTTTCACATCTATTAATTCAGCTCTATCTACCATACGTTTCACTTTAGGCCTAAATCTGCAAATCAAATAGATTTGAACTGATGGTTCTGTATTTTTTATCATCTAAAAATTTAGTATTTTTGCACTATAAGGTGCATTTAAAATCCTTTAATTTCCCCAAAAATCATTAGTGTGCCTTATACAGGAGTTTCAGTTTAGTTTCTCCAGCACCGAGACTGAAGCAGTATTAGCATTAGCTGCTAACATCGCTAAGCACTAGCTCTTTCGCTGTTCAGAGGTGAGTATTATCGCCCTGTAGCCTGCTGCTAACCCCGGCTAGCACTGCTGGAGCAGCGTTAGCATTAGCCGCACCATTCACCATTCACCATTCAGAGGTGAGTATATTGGCCTGTATAAATGAAAATGCAAAGAATGTTTTTTTTTTTATATTTAAAAAAAATATAAACACTCGAGAGAGCAGTTTTAAATCAGGTCTCTGGCTTCCTCTCCCAGAATGACCTCCTGGACCAGAACCAATCTGGATTCAAAAAAGGACACTCTACCGAGACGGCTCTGTTGTCTGTGACTGAAGCGTTGAAAATTGCTAGAGCTGCAGGCCAGTCCTCAGTGCTCATTCTGCTGGACCTCTCGGCCGCCTTCAACACGGTCAACCACGACTTCCTCCTAACTATACTCTCAAACATGGGGATCTCAGACGATGTGCTGTCATGGTTCAGATCATACCTCACTGGGCGCTCGTTCAAGGTGTTGTGGCAAGGACAGCTGTCCTCAGCCCGCTCCTTATCCACTGGGGTTCCCCAGGGTTCAGTACTGGGTCCCCTTCTCTTCTCAATATACACCGCCTCTCTTGGTCAGGTTATCCACTCACATGGCTTTTCCTACCATTGCTTTGCTGATGACACCCAGCTATACCTGTCATTCTCACCTGAAGATCACTCAATCTCTGCACGGATATCGTCGTGTCTCTCTGACATATCCTCTTGGATGAAGGAGCATCACCTTCAATTAAATCTCTCAAAGACTGAACTTCTGGTCATACCAGCAAAACCATCTTTTCAACACAACCTCTCTATAAGTATCGACTCTCTCTCTCTCTCTCTCACCGACAAAGGTTGCTAGGAACCTGGGTGTTATGGTTGATGAACAGCTCTCCTTCACGCACCATGTGGCCTCAGTTGCTCGATCCTGCCGCTTTGCGCTTTATATCATCAGGAAAATTAGACCGTTTCTGACGCAACAGGCCACCCAACTCCTGGTACAAGCAGTCGTCATCTCACGCCTCGACTACTGCAATGCCCTGCTAACTGGCCTCCCGGCCTGCGTAGTAAAACCACTCCAGATGATCCAGAACGCAGCAGCACGTCTGGTCTTCAACCAACCAAAACGGGCACATGTCACCCCGCTGCTCATTGAGCTCCACTGGCTACCAGTTGATGCTCGCATCAAATTCAAAACTCTTACAATCGCCTACAAGGTGATACAGAACAGGCTCCTTCCTACCTGCACTCACTCCTGAAGACTTACGCCACCTCCCGCCCGCTGCGCTCCTCCAATGAACGTCGCCTCACTTTGCCAAACACTCACACAAAGCAATCCAGACTGTTCTCAAACAGAGTTCCCCAATGGTAGAACAAACTACCTTCCACTACCAGATCAGGAGAATCTCTCGCTATCTTTAATAAACTCCTGAAGACAGAGCTCTTCAACGAGCACTTACTCTCCTAACACCTCTAACACACTAACTACTTCTAACCCCATTTCCTTCCCTTTGACCTCCTTTAAGCCCTATCTAAAAATGGGTTATCTTAATTCCTATTACTTTTGTACTTCATTATTGTAAGTCGCTTTGGACAAAAGCGTCTGCCAAATGTAATGTAATGTAATGTAAAGTAACTTGTAATGAGTGAATTTTGCATTAAAACTTTAGCATTTTGCATGTTTACATCCTATAACGCTAGCTTCAGCTCTGAGCGCTGCCATCACTGAACTGATAATGACATACAAATGTATATACATAGATTCTACTTAGCGTAGCAGCTGGCACAAGGAGGCAGGATATGTGAAGTCTATGTATATATGTCTATGTTATTATCAGTACAGTGATGGCGGCACCCAGAGCTGTAAACAGTGTTTTTAATAAGATTCTTGAGCACTTTTTAAGTTATTAATGCCTCGTTTTAAATGTCAGGGCTCTCTCGATTCTAGTAAGGAGGTGTGGAGCTACTTTGAGCTGAATAACGGTGGAAAAAGTGATTTATCAGGGTAAATTATGCCCCGTATCACCCAGTCTGAAGGGTGTTTGGATAAACTGTTAAAATTTCTGGATCTCTGAGCGCTGTGGGAGAATGGAGGTGTGATATTCATCAAAGACAAGAACTTTTTATCATGTTTTACTACAAAAAAAAAAATCAATTTTACACCGAAGTTCTCCTTTTATGCCCATTAGAAAAATCTGGGTCCCAGGTTGAGACCCTTGATCTGGAACCCTTGATCTAGAGGGTTCTTCACAGCCCACAGGTGGGCAGAAGAAAACAGGTTTACAAACCTTTACTCAACTACAGCAGCACTACAGTAACATCAAACTTTCCTTTTATTTCATTTTATTGATCAGAGGGCAGCTTCCCAAAAGCACAGCCGCTTTAAGCTCTTCCCATCTTCCCACCCAATGACAAGATCAATCAGTGCCATCTTCATTCAACAAAGATGAGCAATGTCTTGTGAGAAAAGGCTGTTTTGTGCTCTGCTGTCATTTTCTGTACCGAAAACATCAAAATGAACCGGTTATGTGGAAAGAAAACAGTCCAAAATTACCTATAATTTGCAGCGATTTCAATCCAATGTTTGCAGCTCGTCATTTTAAGACAAAATCATATTTTCCAAAGAAAATAAAAATAAACAAGCCAGCTTAAACTACTTCAGAAGAACTCTTCATATTCAATTAATGGTTGAAGTGAGAAAGATTTTTTAAAGAGGTTATTTTTTCTTTACGTTTCTGGGTATTATATATATATATATATATATATATTATTATCTTAAGACACTGGCTAGTGTAAAATGTGCCTAGAAGAATATGAAAGTCTTTACTATTTAAAATAATTAAATAAATAAAGTTCATTCATGAAGTGATTACAGTCCATCAAATGCAGACATCATACACTGACATGCCAAAAGTCACGGGACAGCATTATGTAATTTATCATAAAACGATTAGAACGCTTAATACTGCTGGAGCAGTATTAGCATTATCAGCTAACCACGCTAAGCGCTACCTCTTCTGCCATTCAGAGGTAAGTATTATCGGCCTGTAGCCTGCTGCTAATCCCGACTAGCACTGCTGGAGCAGTGTTAGCATTATCCGCAAACCACGCTAGATGCTAGCTCTTTCAGCGTTCAGAGGTGAGTATATCGGATTGTAGTCTGCGTGTTTACCATGTTAAAACAAGCTACATGGGACAAACTGCTAGCTTATATCGCCTTGGCTTACCGGCACGCTCAGGGTTCCTCAGTGTAGCGCTGTCGAACGACATTTAGCGGTTAGCTGCTAATGTTACTATTGCTGCACTCAGCTGTAGTGGAAATCTTATAAACTGTACAGCTTAACTGTATAGCTGTGCTTCTGGTGAGGATGAAGAATTACTGTTTAATGCATTTGGTAGTGCATTGATTTGGGCCACTTTCACTTTCATGTTAGAGATCCGCAAAAATGATTATAGTGCAATTTATATTGTAAAAATACATATTTTAACACACTGCTGTCCCATGACTTCTGGCATTGTCAGTGTACCACAACACACACAATTGCATATTGAACACCACATTATTTGGTAATAAAAATACTATTCTATTCATTATTCTAATAAATACACTGCCTGGCCAAAATAAAGTTACACACTCTAATATTTGGATGGATCGCCTTTAGCTTTGATTGCAGCACGGTGCATTGACTGTGGCATTGTATCAATGAGCTTCTGCAATGTTACAAGATTTAATTTAATCCAGAGTTGCATTAATTAATTAATTTTTCACCAAGATCTTGCAGCAGCATTGATGATGGTAGAGTCTGACCAACCGCTGCACAAAGCAGCTCTTCTCCATCCAGCACATCCCAAAGATTCTCAATGAGGTTAAGGTGTGGACTCTGTGTGAAAATGATAATAAAAATATCTCATGCTCCCTGAACCCTGAACTCTTTCACAATTTCAGCACCATGAATGCTGGCATTGTTATCTTGGAATATGAAGAAAAATCCATTGATGGAATAACCTGGACTATATTTAGTATATTCAAGTAGTCAGCTGACCTCATTCTTTCAGCACATACTGTTGCTGAACCTAAACCTGCAGACCAACTGCAGCATCAACCAACCAACCCCACATCATTTACTTAGACAGTTACAGACAGTGCATTATAGTATTTGTTATTGATTATTTGATTGAAAATCTCAAACTGAGGAGCTTAGATTTAATACAACTTTGAAAAATGTTGCCTTTTCAGATTTGATCTGTATCCTTACATACACATATCTTTCTTACATAAATAATCCATATGTTTTAATTTCAAGACTTATTTACTTATTGGAAAGTTTCCCTAAATATATTCCTGCCAAAACACTGATTTGTGCTCTCTGTTGAGAAAGACATTCACACAGTCAAAAAAAATCACTTATTCTTTGTTAAAGCTCACCTTCCGCGAAAATCCGATTTTTCTTGTTTTTTGTGGAATACAGTAGGTCTCTCCGAGTTGAATGTGTACACCTGCACATTAAACTGTTTTGCAGCCCCCATTGTCTGCAGGAGCTAAGCAAAGAAATCCCCCCTCCCCCCCTCCGAAAAACGGGTGAATTTTGAATTATCTTTCTGCCTACGTAGGCAGAAACTCACAGACCAGC
This sequence comes from Astyanax mexicanus, assembly GCF_023375975.1. NCBI lineage: Eukaryota > Metazoa > Chordata > Actinopteri > Characiformes > Acestrorhamphidae > Astyanax > Astyanax mexicanus. The sequence goes on along the minus strand of NC_064422.1, from coordinate 44,095,764 downwards.
CCACCTTGGCTCGAGAAACTCCCAGAGGCGGAGCTGAAGCGACGCAACATCACCGCTCATCAGTTAGGAGGTGGGAGGCAGTGAGCGGCAGAGCGGCGGAGGGGCGTCGCAGTGCTCCTAGCCAATCAGAGGAGAGATATTTGCATGCTGTTTGCATGTATGAATATTCATGAGCAAAGCTGGAATCCGGTCATTTTGGACACACCCCTAAAACAGTCCATTAAAAAAGAGCTATACAGAGACACCTGAGCACTTTTTTTTTTTACAAAAACGGCTCACATGTCATTCATTCATACTAGAGACCACAACTAGACATTTTAAAATGAAAGAAAAAACGACGGAAGGTGAGCTTTAAATCTTCTAGCTTAGAGGTGTGCCATATCGTACCATACGCAATAATATCGCCAACATTTTTAAATATGGTAAAAGATATTATACCCTGAAATATGGTGCCATATTCACATTGTTCTCATTTCCCATTATATTTCTACTAGATACAGATTATATCTACCCTGTATTATTTATAAATCTGATCAAATTATTATATATTTATATCTCAGTTAGGGGTGTGCGATATCATATCGTATGCAATAATAAAAGGTAATTTTCATTTTGTTGTCATTTTGTTATTCTCGAAATATGTTTGAAATATGTTTTTTAATTAACTGTTTTGTCATATTGCCAAGAGTACCGTTTTTCATGTAAATACCATGAAATATCATGATATTATTTTAGGGCCATATTGCCCAGCCCTAACTTCTATAATATTTTCTTACTTCCCTTCCCTCTGTTTGTTATTTGACCAGTTCTATACAAATAAACAAAAACTGTATTTTTCGTACTATAATGCACACTTTAAATCCTTTAATTTTCCCTAAAACATCGTCAGTGTGCCTTACAGCTCTGGAAAAAAATAAAAGAGCACTTCAGTTTCTGAATCAGTTTCTCTGATTTTACTATTTATAGGTTTATGTTTGAGTAAAATGAACATTGTTGTTTTATTCTATAAACTACAGACAGCATTTCTCCCAAATAAACACAGTCATTTAGAGCATTTATTTGCATAAAATGAGAAATGACTGAAATAACAAAAAAAAAAGATGCAGAGCTTTCAGACCTCAAATAATGCAAAGAAAACAAGTTCATATTCATAAAGTTTTAAGAGTTCAGAAATCAATATTTGGTGGAATAACCCTGGTTGTTTTTTAATCACAGTTTTTTTCATGCATCTTGGCATCATGTTCTCCTCCACCAGTCTTACACACTGCTTTTGGATAACTTTTCAAGCAGTTCAGTTTGGTGGTTTGATGGTTTGTGATCATCCATCTTCCTCTTGATTCTATTCCAAAGGTTTTCAATTTGTTAAAATCAAATAAACTTATAATTTTTAAATGCTCTCTTATTTTTTTCCAGAACTGTATAGTGTGAAAAATACAGTAATAATATATATATATATATATATATATATATATATATATATATATATATATATATATATATATATATATATATATATATAATGAAAGCCTTAATAGAGTCTCTTGATTTGATTTGCTGTTTGGGTTTTAACAGGACAAAGTCAGCTTGCCTAAATATGGGAACGGAGTGTTTTTGCTCTGACCAGTGATACAGTAAAGTGCCTGAATCTAAAAATATCCGCCTGCCTCCACCCCTGTTCAAAAATACTACATTTCTTTCTTTCTTTCTCTCAGCGCTGAGAAACAGGATGAGCCCTGCCAGACCACAGACACAACATCATTCAGCAGAAGCAGCAGAGCACTGCTGCAGGAACAGCCCAGTTCTTCTCAATCACCCGCAAATAACAGCATTACATCACATATATAACGTCTCAATTACAGAGGCCCTGAAGGGTCATGGTGTCATTTTTGTTAGGTAAAAAAGTGGTGAGCACCAGATACTTTCAGAAGTAATAAAAGGAAGAAACACTGTTTACTGGACCACATAGTATCTGGTATGCTGAAGCGATATGATGTAATTTTATTAGGAAAAAAAATAAGAGGTGAGCACCAGAAACAGATAAATAAACCCAGACATACCGGATATTATGTGGTGAGCACCAGATACTATGTGTGTGGTGAGCACCAGATTTTATGTGTGTGGTGAGCAACACATACTATTAGTGTGGTGAGCACCAGATACTATGTATGGGTTGTTACCCCTAATAGCCATAATATTGTCGTATTTCCCTTCCCTCTGTTTCCCTCTATACAAATAAAAATACCGTATTTTTTGCACTGTAAGGTGCACTTAAAATCCTGTAATTTGTACATGCTCCTTATAATCCGGTGCTCTTTATGTATGAATTCTACCAGTCAGGTATTAAGGAGCAGTAAAGCTACTCTACTGAAGTACAGAGTTATACAGGAGTTTCAGTAAAGTTTCTCCAGCACTAAGGCTGGAGCAGTATTAACATTAGCCGCTAAACACTATTTCCCCGTTCAGAGATGAGTATTATCAGCCTGTAGCCTGCTGCTAACCCCGGCTAGCACTGCTGGAGCAGCATTAGCATCCACTATCCACGCTACCTCTTTCGCTGTTCAGAGGTATCAGAGTATATCAGACTGTAGCTTTCGTGTTTACCATGTTAAAACAGGCTCCGTAGGACGAACCAGTAGCTAATATCTCCCTGGCTTACCGGACGGAGCACTTAGGGTTTCTCAGTGTAGCTCTGTGGTTAATCGCTAATGCTAATGCTCCAGCCATAGTTTTGTAAAAAATTGAGAATCTAAACTTACTGTAAATAAACGTAAGTGCTTTACTCACCCAAATAAAACATTTTCAGGAGAGAAATCTGTGTAGACTTTAAAAGAAAGTATTTTTTTATTACAGTTTTGTTTATGTAGCTTAGCTTGACTTAGTTAGCTACCCCCAAACCCCACCCAGAGACCCCAAACCCCAAACCCCAGACCTGCTGAAGTTCCTTAAAGTGTTTCTTTTAAATTGTGCCTTATAGAGTTGAGCACCAGACACAGATAAATAAACCCAGATATACCGGATATTACGTGGTGAGCACCAGATACTATGTGTGTGGGATACCGGACATACAGGAGAGAAATCTGTGTAGACTTTAAAAGAAAGTATTTTTATTACAGTTTTGTTTATGCAGCTTAGCTTGACTTAGTTAGCTACCCCCACACCCCACCCAGCGGTGAAACCTTCTGAATTTGAAGTTTCTTAAAGTGTCTCTTTTAAATTGTGCCTTATACTTTGGTGCGCCTTATGTGAAATGTGAAAATAGAGCACAAAATAGACCTTCATTTATTGTGTTCTTTGTCAGCGAGGATGGAGCGAATTCGGTCATAAGCTAAGTTGCAGTCTGAACTCATTCATAGCTCTTAAGATTTTGATAAGCATTAAAGTGAAACTTAACATGAAGAACTATTCTGTCATGCATGCATATAACATACAAGGCACAAATCGCTCAGAGAGAGGTCAAATACGGGTCACAATTTTAAAGACTGTGTGAACAGCCTGAAATAAATATATAAATCAGATTTGATCGGAAAATTGGATTTGGGCCACTTTTACCTAATTGACTCAGAAATCAATGGTGTAACCCAGCCCTAATATCTTTATTATCTGGTGCTCAGCACTGTTAAACCTAATAAAAAATCTGTCATGTGCCTTTTAGCTACAAATAAATACACCATGTCTCTTATGTCTCTTCAGGGGCTCCGTACACAATACTGAAAAGGAATACTGCTTTGATTCATTCATTTTTCACACTATAGAATAAAAGAAGGACGGCGGACCACCTCAAACGCTCTTGTTCAAAATGAGCAGCACTGTGAAAAACCGGTGGACATTAAAATGCAGTAAATGTCTTATTCATTCACACGTAAGAAGCCACTGGAGTCTGTAGACTGAGAAAAAGAGCGAGAATAGAGAGAGCTTCTGTCTCCCGGTCCTTTCATTTCTCAACACTGGGTCCCCTGGTGCGCAGTTCATCAATAACGTCTGGGCAGGAACCCAAAACAAGGGCTGCCATTGAGTAAGCATGTTCCAGAGCGGCGAGGAGAGAGGCAGCCCCTCAGTATTTGTTAATCCCGAAGAGCCGGACTCCGTGCAGCTGCGGGAGCTTGGGGATGAGCACCGTCAGCAGAGACACCGTGTTGATAACAAAGTGGACGCGGTCATACTTGGTGTAGAAGCTGGTGAGAATGTACCTAAAGGGGGAGGACCATGGACAAGATAGACAGAAGAGACAGAAACATGAGTGGCGTATAAATTTATGAGCACTCTAATTCTAAACTCTACGGCAGGGTGTTAAATTAGGATTCAGTTTGGTCCAGTTGGAGAAAATATCATCAGGCCAAGGTACGGATCGTCGTCATTGTTACTGGTGCTGGTGATTCTGTATCTACTGTAACTGTAGATTAATTACAGAGCAGTACGGGTACAACAGATTACGGTGCTGGTGATTCTGTATCTACTGTAACTGTAGATTAAATACAAAGCAGTACGGGTACAACAGATTACGGTGCTGGTGATTCTGTATCTACTGTAACTGTAGATTAATTACAGAGCAGTATGGGTACAACAGATTACAGTGCTAGTGATTCTGTATATACTGTAACTGTAGATTTATTACAGAGCAGTATGGGTACTATAGATTACGGTGCTGGTGATTCTCTATCTACCGTAACTGTAGATTAACCCTCATTTATAAACACATTTATATGTAAAGGCACCTCGCTGACCTGACATGATTCAACATTTTACATCCAAACAGTGTAAAGTATAGAGTTGCAGCCTATGTATGCAATGGTGACAAACAGTAGCACACTAAAAAAGGAGGTCATTTAGCGTGCACAGTCACAAAGGTGCAGTGTAGGCAAGTCGTTAATCGTGCACTGTGCAGCTTGATTTTAGGCCGTCAGTGTCTTTTTGCTATCGTAACAACAGGAAAAGTACACTTGCACAGCGTGGAATGCGCAAAAGGCATGATCTGATTCTCTTTATTAATCATGGGTGTGGTTAATTTTGGGCGTAACATAAAATAAACCAATCATTGTGTCTGTTGCTCTACATTTCCTTTAAGAACCAGGTGCACTCTGACTTTGGCGGATTGCTATTTTAACGGCGCAGCTACTTTGACCATATGGTTTATGTAAAAGTTGGATTTAAGCACTGCTGCATGTCCATGTGTTGGGACACACCTTTTTTGACAATTTGACCAAGACAGAAATGAACATCTGACTGTTGATGTCTGTCTAGGTTCATTTCAGTCAGTAGCACATCTGGGTTTTCTTTTGCCAAGTTAGCAATACTCCAGAAATGTACCTGAACACACCTCATTTCCAGACCACCACGCCCATCAGTGTAGATATATTCAGAAGCACTGTTGCTATTTAAACAACACAGATGGAAGGAGTGAAAATAGACTGTTGCGGGATCTTGGATCATTTTAAAAGTCAAATTTAATGCTTTTAAGAGTTTTTGTAGATGGCAATGAATATAATTTAAGACCCAAACATGTAGCCATATTTTCTTCGGTAGAAAATAATTTGTTGTGCTGGAAATCAAAATTTAATGTAGCTAACTCTGCTCTAATGTTACTGTATTCTAGCTAACAGCTAATGTTAACTAGCTTGCTGCAAACCTTAGTTCTCTCCCGGTGATGTAGCTAACTCACTGCTAACGTTAACGTTAGCTAGCTCTCTGCTAACATTAGTTCTCTCCTCTTTAGCGTAGCTACATCACTGCTAATGTTATTATATTAGCATGTTAGCTAGCTCACCGCTAATGTTACTATGTTAGCTAGCTTTACACTAACCTTAGTTCGCTCCCTAGTAAAGTAGCTAGAGAACTCGTTGATAATGTTAGTATGTTAGCTGGCTCATCGCTTAAGTTAGCTAGCTCTCTGCTAACCTTAGTTTTTTCCCCAGTAATGTACCTAGAAAACTCGCTGCTAATGTTAGTATGTTAGCTAGCTCATCGCTTACTTTAGTTCATTCCCCAGTAAAGAAGCTAGATAACTCGCTCCTACAGTTAGTATATTAGCTAGCTTATCGCTAACGATAGCTAGCTCTCCGCTAGCCTTAGTTCTCTTTCTGGTAATGTTAGCTAACTCATGCTAAAATCTGAAATTGTAATACCTACAGCAAATTTACAGTAAATGTAAGAAAATTTGAGACCCCAATTACCCGGATTTTAATTTAAGACATTTTAAGACTAAGATTTTAAGGACCTGCAGGAATCCTGTGTTAATGCGGTGTAAGATAGCAATCAGCATCGTGATGCACCTTGTGCAGGGTGTTAAAGAGATTTTAAGGACCCTAAAACTAAAAGGACCAAATGTACAAAATACGTTTTAACAAATACATTAGAATCAATACACTGATTCTGATTCTGGTCTGAACTTTCAGGCGTGATTATTATTATTTCTAAATTCAGATTCAGAGCTGTGAATGTAAAGCTATGTCACCCTGCAGTAAAGAGAGAAAGAGAGAGAGAGAGAGAGAGAGAGAGAGAGAGAGCTCAGCAGGGTGACCTGACTTTCTGTCTGTTTCTAAATCAGGCAGCTCTCAGCAGCACACACACACACACACACACACACACCACAGGAAGTCAACACTTAAGCCCTAAGCAGAAGTGTCTAATCATAACACACCCAGACAGACAGCGGCACACTGTAGGAAAGGTGTGTGTGTGTTTTAGACCTGAGAAGAAGATAGAAGAAGAAGAGGAAGGATGAGCTCACAGTATGATGGGGGTGATGGTGAGGAACTTGCGGGAGGCGGTGAACTGGACCCCGTAATCCATCTGCTCCCAGTGGGTGAGGAGGCGAGCCTTGCCCTGGTCCGGAGTCTCAAACGGAGTACCTTTTACTGTGTGCAGGAGGAGATACATGCACTGCAACACACACACATACACAAACACACACACACACACACACACAAACACAAACACATACAAAACTTGAAACTTGAAATTGAATCAGTATTTTTTCACACTTATAAAGCGCAACGGATTATAAGGCACATTATGCGACACTAGTAAGGAACAGGGGTGTTGCTAGACCTTAAAACTTAGCTAATCAGAGCAAAGTTAAGTAAACAAAACTGTAATTCTTAAAAAATACACTTTCTTTCAAAGTTATATAAGCGCTTGACATTAATCTACACAGGTTTTTCTCCTGAAAACTGTTTATTTGGGTGAGTTAAGCACTTCTGTTTATTTACAGTAAGCTTAGATTCCCCAGCACTAAGGCTGGGTGCAGCAATATTAGCATTAGCAGCTAACCGCTAGCGCTAAACTGAGGGACCCTGAATGTTATGGTAAGCCTGGATGATATTAGCTTGCATTTCGTCCCATGTAGCTTCTTTTAACAAGTTAAACATGCAGACTACAGTCTAATATACTCGCCTGTGAACGGCGAAAGAGTTAGAGCTTAGCACAGTTAGCGGCTAATGCTAATACTGCACCAGTCTCTGTGCTGGAGAACTAAACTGAAACTCCTGTATAACTCTGTACTTCAGTGGAGTGGCTTTACTGCTCTTTAATACCTGACTGGTAGAATTCATACATAAGGAGCACCGGATTATAAGGAGCTCTGAAGATTTTTTGGGAAAATAAATGATTTTTAGTTGTGGATCTGCTGACAACGTTTATGGAGATGTGGATTTAATTTGTAATTTTTTTGTTTTTCATTGGCTATAAGCCATAATCATCAACAATAAAAGAAATCAACGCTTAAAATAGATCACTCTGTGTGTAATACATCTATATAATCCATGAGTGTCACATTTTCAACTGAATTAGTGAAATAAAGTAACTTTTCAATGATATTCTAATTTATTGAGATGCACTATCACATCCATGGTCACTTAGAGGCTTTATGAGTTAAAGTGAAGGGCAGAGTGCTGTAAGAAACTTTTCACAGCTATTAAAGGATCTATCACACATACATCACACCACATCACAGGCTGTTTTTGGGTTCAGTAAGACAGGAAGAAGCTTATCGTCAACTCTGACACACATTACAGGCTGATCTGCAGATGCAGCTGGACTATAAGGGCAGTGTGAGCACTGACCCGTTCTGGGCACAGAAACACTAGAAAGCTGATACAGAACGGCGTTCTTAACTCTGCCAGCGGCTGAAATTCAAGAGCCTGGAGTCAGCAGCTAATCGGGCCAATATTCAGCAGAAAAACAGAATTTCCCCAGGTGGGAATCGGTGTCAAGACAATCCTTTTGTTTTTACTGCAGGAATCCATAAGCTAAGCCAAATCTCACAGCACAACCTGAACAGCTGGGCTCAAACAGAACACACTGTATACCAGAGGTGATTCATTTAGCCTTAAAATCATATCACGATAATTCAGAGTACTTTTGTGATTAGAATATTATTGCTGATATAAAAAAAAACACTGAAAAATACATTATTTATTATATGGTATTGAAATATATACTACTGCAATTGTACTCTCTCTGGGCTCCGGAATTTGAACCAGTGATGTCACATCATCCAGTTGAACTGTATTTTTACACTTTACATTTACATTAAATTTACAGCACTTAGCTGACGCTCTTATCCTAAGCGAATTACAAGGTTGTTACAAGGTTGTTCTTAGGGCTCTGGCAACTGATGGCAAGCTGCATGACTGGGATTCAAACCAGTGATCTCCCAGATAGATTTAAGTTTTAAATTCATTTTAGGATTAGGATTAGGTTTATTATATGGTATTGAAATATATACTACTGCAATTGTGTTCTCTTAGGGCTCCGGCAGCTGATGGCAAGCTGCATGACGGGATTCAAACCAGAGTTCTCCCAGATAGATTTAAGATTTAAGTTCATTTTAAAGTTAGGATTAGGTTTATTATATGGTACTGAAATATATATATAAACTATTGCACAGAGCTGGGTGATATGGTAAAGATAGTATATAGTGATATTATCGACATTTTTTACAATAAATGATATTTATTACAATAATTTGACAGTACAGTGTCATTTTTTTGCTGTAAATCATCCAGTTGAACTGGATTTTTTTACACTTTACATTTACGTTAAATCTGCAGCATTTAGCTGACGCTCTTATCCTAAGCGAATTACAAAGCTGTTCTCAGGGCTCTGGCAGCTGATAGCAAGCTGCATGACTGGGATTTGAACCAGCAATCTCCCATATAGTTTTAAGGTAATTTCAGATTAGATGTTATATTAGCTGAGTATCTATGATGCATCTATAATAGACAATACAAATACAGTTTTACTAATAAATGTTAGCTTTACATAGTAAAGCATTTAAGATTTTTTTTTTATGTAGAAAATAATAAGTAATAATATTTAATAGTTATTTACTCACCAAGACTTTGATGTTGTAAAAATAATATTAATAATGTAACAAAATAAGCAATGTGACTTAATTATGTACCAGTGTGCATGCACATTAACTATAATATACCTTTAGAGCTTTTAGTAAATATAAAAAAAGTGAAAATAGAGTAGTTTGCTTTAAAGAAAAAAATCTGATTATTTTTTTGCATTTCAAAATAATTAATCCGATATTATCATGTATTATTACACAAAATGGCACACCTCTACTCTATGCATATCTCACCATGTTGTGGATGAGGTTTGTGAGGGTCCAGACCACGGGCACACTGACGAAGGGGATGCTCAGCAGGATGATGTGGAGAAGGCCGATGCCCAGCAGGTAGGACAGCCACATGCCCCTGCTGCTCATCACTCGCGTGTTGGGGTTCACCTCGCTGTGAGCTGTGCCCACGTTCATGGTGGTAAAAGGGGCAAACCGCAGGTCACTGTGAGGGGAGGAAGCCGCAATCGAGCTGCTGGGGTTCAGTCATCAGACCTGGAGGAACAACAGAGTAATATACATGGCATTAATTAAAATCCTATTGAAAATAGCAGGAATACATTAATGCATTTTAAAATGTCTAGTTTTGGTCTCTAGTATGAATAAATACCATGTGAGCTGTTTTTTTGTGAAAAAAAATGCTCCAGTGATCCAGTATAATGCTGCTTAAGTCCAGTGGAGGAGTGGACATATCACCTCTGATTGGCTAACAGCACTGCGAGGCAGGGAGAGGTTTTAAACGTTTTAAAATAAAGACACTTTTACACTAATAACAGTCTTTGGAATGTCATATGTTACTTTACAACATGTGTAATAATACCCTGCTAAGTGCAGTTCAGCCACTAATCTAGTCTTAGAGTCTCTCAGAGTAAAACACCAAATCCACCGGAGATCCTATTTAAACCTATGGTTACACACACACAGAGGTGGGTAGTCCAGGTCCACAAAGTAAAAATCCACAAAACTGTTCTAAACATATACACCTTCCTATCTCAATTGTACTGTGGTGTTCTATAGACAAATTCTAACCATTTGTTCCTTAGCTCTGAATTACTGGGTAAAGTATATAAACACTGATGTGTTATTCACACAAATAACACAGGAATGAACTGCATGCTGTTCCTAGCGCTGTTATTTAGCTCCTATCTGATGAGACGCGTCGCTGCCCGGCTTTAGCTCGGCCTGTGGGCGGTCCCGAGCTGAGGTGGGCGGGGCCATGAATACTAATTCACGGGTTGATGTAGACACGGTGCTTTTCCTGATTGACTCGTTTTTCTGAATATTTTCTTTTACTAGCTGCTGCAGACAATGGAGGTTGAGGGAGAGTTTCATCATGTGCAGCATCATAAACAACTTAGAGAGACCTGCTGTATTTTACAAACAACAAGAAAAAGGGATTTTAGCAGAAGGACACCTTTGAACTTGGATGTTTCTGAATCACTACCGTGTCCACAGGTGTTTAATAATAAAAGCAGCAGCTAGGCATGCTTGGACTGCTTCTACTTACATTAGTGAAAGAATGGGTCTCAGGCTCTCAGGAGAGAGCCTTTTGGCCAGGCAGGGTATATCCACAGCATGCAACTATCTATGGTACTTAAGAGTATTTATTTTATATTAACCTGTATAAGCTCATAAGAGCAGTTTTCCAGACAGGGATTAAGCATAATTGAACACTGTGTTTTGTTACAATAGGGAATCTCCATTCAAAACGCCATTAAGTCCAACACTAGATTCAACCTAATCTAATGTTTCCTAGACAGGGATTAAGCCTATGTTTTTCTTTTAATGTGTAAAATCTCCATCCATTTAAAAAGGATGTAAAGTCCATTAATAGGCTTAATCTCATACATTCCATACAGTGTTTAAGTTATATCCACAGAAAGAACCTTTATATATTGTCTGTGTTATACTTTTTTTAACTGCAAATGCCCATGGGACAGTTTCCCAAACAGAGATTAGAACTAGTTTTAGACAATGTGTTTCTTTTAGAGGAACATGTCTAACTATCTACAATTATTGATTACTGTATTTATTTTGAAATTAACCTGTGCATGCCCATACGAGCAGTTTCCAAGGCAGGGACTAACCCTAGTTGTAGACTGTGTTTTTCTTTGAATATGTATTTTTTTATTATATTTATAGCTACAATATTTATATTTATTTTATATTTACCTATATGTGGCCATGTGTCTATAATGGCACTTTTCCAAATGATAAAAGCAGGGATTAAGCCTAGTTGTAGACCATATTTTTCTATTCTTTATATCCACAGCATGCAACTATCTACACTACTTATAGAATGAATTTTATATTTACCTGTGTACGCCCACACAGGCAGTTTCCAAGACAGGAATTAAGCCTAATTGTAGTCCTAAGTCTAGGACTAGACGCACCCCATGTCCAAAAAAAAAAGGATGTAAACTCCATTAATAGGCTTAATCTCATAGGTTCAATACAGTGTTTAAATTCTACTCACAGCAAGTACCTATATATATATATATATATATATATATATATATATATATATATATATATATATATATATATATATATATATATAGTATCTATTTTATACTGAACTGTATATGCCCATAGGGGCAGATTCCAAGACAGGGATTAGGACTAGTTTTAGATGAAGTTTTACTTTCAAGTGTTTTTCAAGTGTTTAAGTTATATGTTAGTCTCATATGTTCCATATAATGTTTAAATTATATATGCACATGTAAACTCACTGGTACAATAATGAACATTGCCAGTGTTAATTCAATACTGTGATGCTGAATTGTTCTGTTGTACGAACAGGTATTTTTAAATACAGATAATGAGCAATAAAATAACTTATCTAGCTGCCTTTTATTCCACAAGGCAATGAAGCATAACTCAATAAGTAGATCATAGTTTATAAGCTAGTGGCGCAGTTATGAACAATAGTTAAGCACGCGAACTGGGGAACTATTACGGAATAATATGGAGTATTACGCAACCCAGCAGGGACAGTGCTGTATCTATTATAACAGATAAAAACTGGTTTATCTCAGTTATTTAACTCACGCAGCGCTACTTACGGATCACCCTGAGTCAGGGTGTGAGGAACAGTCACAGTAACCGGCTGAGGGAAACTCCGTTATCCCCGTTATCAGTTTATCTCTCTAAGTTTAGCGTTTAATCAGAGAAGACGCGTAAAGCTGATGAGCCGGAGGAGCGTCTTCACAGCGCGCGCGCGGGGGTTCCTCAGCCAGCGCCCTCCAATAACAGCGAGCCGCGAGCGCTCCGTACGTTTATAAACGATACATTTGTATCCAGCAGCTGCTGCTGACCAACACGGTACGACCTCCCAGCTGCACGTCATCACTCTGTGGGCGTTTACGCTTCAAAAAGCTCTACACTGTGATAGGCTGCGGCGCATCACGTGGGGAGCCTGAGCCAATCAAGGCTGACCTCGTTTCTCATTAGCTGAACAGGCCCCACGCCTCCTTTTACTGTCACAGCGAGAGCCAATCAGAGCTCTTGGAGTAAAAAGGAGACTTATGGGAAATGTAGTTTTTCAGGTATCCAGAACAGAATGGATCAGGCCCAGCTAATCCATATATATTTTTTTTTCTCAGAAACTACAGCATTAAAACTGAGCTTTTTAAAAGCGTTTTTTAGAATTATGTTAGTTTAATACATTATTTAATAAAAAATGTTAATAAGAACAGATATCCAAAAAAATGTAAACACCAACAATGTGAACAATGATCCACAGGCCTAAACATCAGTAAATTAGGCTACAAAAATGATGTCTGAATGACTTTCCTCTGATCTTATAATTTTATATAATTTAACATGGTTTGAGAATGTAAAATACTTTTAAAACAAACTATACTTTAATTTTTTTTTTAATATTTAGCATATAGCCTACATCCAAAAACCACATAAACACAAAAAACAGCAATATGGCAGCATACACTGCATAATCATTAAACCCAAATAGACCAAGAACAATAACTAATAATTTAAATTGACTTTACTTTACTCTCTATACTTTAATATAATTAACAATGTTTAAGAAAATAAAACACTTTCTGAACAAAGTTTTATTTTTTTATTTTAAGCTTATAGCCTACATCCAAAAATCCAGCAATACAGCTACACACTGCAGAATCATTAAACCAAAATAGACCAACAACAATAATAATTTACATGGGAAAAAAAAATCTTCAAACATTAATATTCCATTTAAGTTACAAAATAAGATTAAAAAATAAAATATTCAGGTGTAATAGAGGTCTTCTGCCTGTACGAACATAAAATAAGTAAATGCCTTCTCTACTAATAGGAGCCACCAGTATAACAATGTAATGGCATATTAATTATGAGGCTATATAGCCTAAATACATGGTTCTACATGTTGTTCAGAAAGTACAAGATTGCATCCTCAGTTGCTGGATTTAGAGCAGTCATCCCCTGCTCTTTAAATTCTGATCTTTTGGCCATTAGATCTGAACACTCGTTCGCTGCTGCTACGGCTTGCTGGGATGTTTTTAAATGCTAAAAATACCATTAAAAACAGAGCCCGACACGACCCGGCATTGGGTCGAGCTCGGGCACAGAATCTCTAATTCTAGTAACAAGCACTTTTTCAAAGTTATAATACACTTTAGGTCAGCTTGAACCAGTTTTCAACAACCACCTGCAGAATTGCAAAAATATTCTGTTCCCTCACTGCAAAAAATGCGTTGGCAAAAACTAGACCAAATATATGCAAATTAAGACAAATATATGTATATTAAGCAAAAAAATCTGCGTATGGGGTAAGCAAAATTGTCTTAGTAAGATTTCTCACCAAAAGTCTCAAAATGAGTGAAGAAACACCTAAATCAAGCACAAAAGTCACAGTTTTTGGACACAAGAATCAGAATAACGATTGCTGCTTGATTGTGCTTATTTTAAGTTCAAATTACTTAAAATAAGGTAAAAAGTCTAAGTAAGAATGATTCAATCCACCTTTAACAATTGAGGGTGACCCTCATTTACAATGTTGCCGAGCCTTTATAACATCAAAGGGATTGAACACATTTAATGATAATTTAGAAATAATAATAAATAAAATAGTAAAAAATAAAATAAAATAAATAAAAGTAAGCATTTTAAATCAACATTTAATATATATATATATATATATATATATATATATATATATATATATATATATAACAGAAAATTCTAAAATACTATAAAAAAAACAAATTTGACATAAAAATAAAAAAATGTATAAAGTATAAAATAAGTAAATAGACAATAGTAGAAGTAAAGTAAAATATTAAAAATGATATGTGATTAAATGCGTAATAGAACTAAGAACAAGAATGAAAATACAAAACATTAAAATGAAATAAAAAATTTTAGTAATAATAAGTAAACAAAAAATAAATGAATAAAATAAGTTAAAAATTAAAAATATATAAATAATATAAGAAAAAACAGTCACAGGCTTTCTGATGGTGATTAGAAACTAAAAGTTTAAAATGATTCAGTGATCCCAGCGAGCTGAGCTTCAACGTTTCCTGTAGTGAATTCCAGCTCGCTGGTGCTCTGTAGCTAAAAGCAGATTAAGATAACTAACCCTAAAATAAGCAAAATAATTTAACACTTACACAATGCTTAGTAAGACAAAAAGTAAAAAAAAAAAAAAAAAAAAGATTTATTGCCTTAAATTTAAAAAAATTCACTTGCTAAGATTTAGTTTTGTGCAGTGCTCCCCACTCAGAAATACCTACTGCTTTTAATTTAAAAGAAAAAATCTTAAAAACTGCTGCTTTAATTGAGAATCCCAAAAGCTATCAGTTTATAATCTAGATAGGGATCAGTTTTATCAGTGTTCATGGAGTAAACACAAAGATTACGCTCTTAAACACTCTTAAAAGCGGCACACATATACAGAGGTCCTGACACCAGGCAGAAGGTCAAGAGTGTCATGTTCTCCATTTAAGGATCAGTCGTAAGCACTGGGTTAAAGCCTGTAGCTTCAGGCGGTGTGGTTGGTTAATGTAGTATGTGACATATATATATTAGCTATAGGATCTCTCTGATCTGATTTTTAACAGCAGTTTAATTTTTTTTTTATTCACTAGTCACTAGTGTTTAACTGTGTTACACTAGATTAGTAATCATGCCTACTGGGAACAGAAATATAACTCACACTTCAGCACAGATCACGCTGTTTTTACTGATAATTGAGCTCTTCTTCGAGCACAGGACTTCAAAGCCTTGTGGTCTCTCCACTTTCATTCGTCAGGCCTCCCGGCGAAGATCTTCCACGTTTTAAAACCTGTTTAATTATGTCTAAGTGCACAGAACACCATTGTTACAGAGATTCTCCACAGTTGCAGCCCTCAGGCACCTGAAATCTGATGTCTTGCTTTTATCAAACTCCTTCAGGTAGAACACTGAACCAGAACTTGTAGTAATATTGACTTACTTTTCCCTAAGGAGCGTACGTGATGACATAAATTAATGTAATGACGGGTTTTCAGCAGATACTGACTGCAGTTCAGTGTACTTGTTGTACTTGTTAGCAATGATGAGTACACAATGGTTGCAAATATTCTAGTCTAGGAATCAGTACCACTACCACATCCATTCTTTTGGGAGAAATTAATTATTTTCTATTTATTTTCTATTTTTACTATTGCACTATTGTAAAGCCTTCATGAAAGAATAACAGACTGTGCTCTGCTCATTGAGCTCCATTGGCTACCAGTTGATGCTCACATCAAATTCAAAACTTTTACAATCCCCTACAAGGTGATGACAGAACAGCTCCTTCCTACCTGCACTCACTCCTGAAGACTTACGCCACCTCCCGCCCGCTGCGCTCCTCCAATGAACGTCGCCTCGCTTTACCAAACAAACACTCACACAAAGCAATCCAGACTGTTCTCACCTTCTACTACCAGATCAGGAGAATCTCTCACTATCTTTAATAAACTCCTGAAGACAGAGCTCTTCAAAGAGCACTTACTCTCCTAACACCTCTAACTAACTACCTTCTACTACCAGATCAGGAGAATCTCTCACTATCTTTAATAAACTCCTGAAGACTGAGCTCTTCAAAGAGCACTTACTCTCCTAACACCTCTAACTAACTACCTTCTACTACCAGATCAGGAGAATCTCTCACTCATCTTTAATAAACTCCTGAAGACAGAGCTCTTCAAAGAGCACTTACTCTCCTAACACCTCTAACTAACTACCTTCTACTACCAGATCAGGAGAATCTCTCACTATCTTTAATAAACTCCTGAAGACTGAGCTCTTCAAAGAGCACTTACTCTCCTAACACCTCTAACTAACTACCTTCTACTACCAGATCAGGAGAATCTCTCACTATCTTTAATAAACTCCTGAAGACAGAGCTCTTCAAAGAGCACTTACTCTCCTAACACCTCTAACACACTAACTACTTCTAACCTCATTTCCTTCTTCCCCATCTTCACTTTTGTATCCCCTTACTTCCCTTTGACCTCCTTTAAGCCCTGTCTAAAAATGTTTTTCCTTTAACTTCTATTACTTTTGTACTTGACTATTGTAAGTCGCTTTGGACAAAAGCATCTGCCAAATGTAATGTAATGTAATGTAATGTAATGTAATGTAATGTGCTAAGCAAATCTGTGTTAGTCTCAACACAAATCAAACTAAATATATAATATGTGCTTATTTTTCACATGTGAATCCTCTTACAGCTGTTGCTATTAAAATACTTTCATTAAAATATTACTTTAAACTAATAATGCAACCTAGCCACAATTCTGGTGATAGTAGGAGCGAGTTACTTTGCCTCTACAGACAAAAAGACACAAATTGGTGAACTTAAGTTTGAGTATAACCTTTGAGCACTTCTAAACTATAACTATATACTAAATATTCTTCTATTTAGGAGAAATGTGCTATTTTCTTATTTTTTAATTGAACATAACATAACTAAACTAAATATTTTAAATTTCCATAAACACTATAAATGGACCAAAACTGCTCAAAATATTTAAGTATTCAACGAAATATTTGTTAAAAGCTCTATTGAACAGGTTAGACAAGTTTAAAATGAGTTTACAATATGTCATTTATAAAAGATATTTGTATTATAATAATCCATAATTTCCTTCTTTCTCCAGTTAACAAATAAATTCAGTTCAGTGTGCATTAAAACGATCATTCAGGTCACAGTATTAATATATATATAAACAGGGCTACATTTACTGATCTTAAAGTTATTTTTTACCTCGTATCAAGACTTTCAGAGAGACTATCAATTTAAAATTTTTAATTGAAATTTTATTTAATTCAGTACGTAAACTATTTTCCCTAAATTAAGCATACTTCCACTGTGCATATTTTACTTCTATAACTCATAAAAAGAACAGGGGCCTCATGTACTAAAAGTGCGTACGCCATATTTCACGCTCACGGTCAGATAAATTTGACTTGCGTTCCCCCACGGCACTTCCGTTTCGGGCGTACGCATGTTTTTTTGTACGTATATATTGTGTTTTTGTCATTTGGCGACAAATAGAGGTGATACGTTGAAATTACAACTATTAAGATATTCTTTATTCACACATTGTAGTAAGCAATTATTGGGTAAAATAAAGTAAATGAATCAGACAATTTCATTGGCTTACACAAATAATCGTTTAACGTGTTTCCACTTAGCCTAGATTATATAAACATGCATAAAAGTTTGCGCTGCCATCGTTGGCATTATTGGAAAATAGTGCTAAGGCCGAATTAACTGAGAGCGCATTTTCCATGTCCATTATGTTTTTTGGCCCATGATGATGACTGGCTTATAAGCCGTTTTAGATTTCCAAGAGCATAAGAGGATAAGAAAACAAGCTGAGTGCGTGACGGGCGGCTTCTTGGTAAGCAACTAATTTAAAGCATTTAAATAAAAGCATTTATTATCCATCTTAAAATAATACAATTAAAAAAATGGGTAATTATTAGTTATTACGCTACGCATATATAATATTAATCATTATTATTATTATTATAACATTATACTCTGTGTAATTGAGGGAGGAGACATGGCAGGTGTGATGTTTTCGTGCACTTGCGCTTGATTTCAAGTTGATTGTGATGTACTAAGAGAGAGTACGTGGGATTCTGCCTAAGCACGGTTTGATAAATCCGGATTTTTTTGTGCGTACGGCATTTTTAGGTCTGAGCGTACGAAACATTTTAGTAGGAAGTCCACGCAAGTCTCAGTACATGAGGCCCCAGGTACCTACAATTGTAACCTACTGCTGTATCCTACAGTGCACAAATCCTCCAACAGATGTCACCATCACCACATTAATGTCTCTGCCTCTGCCTTTCCAAAACCTCTAACAAATGAAATATGCAGATTTATTACAGTAAAATCTCATGAAGACATTCTTACACTCCACTTATTTACTCATCAGCACATGCGTACACATAAATCCATCCTAATATACACATGTATAAATCTGTACTGTATATTCAGTGTTTAAATATTTACACCTTGCACACCGAACTCCAGTGCAATAATGTATGTTTGTACCTTGTAATTTATGTGTCTTCTATTGGTATTTTATATCTGTAGTTTGTATATATTGTAATCTTTTCAATAAGAGGGTCCATGTACTTCAATTTGTCACTCACCTATTTTTATTCTGATGTGACAATTAATAAAGCTGATTTTATTTGATCTAGCAACCCTCTCAGCAGTTAAAGACAGATTGTGAATTGTTTTTTCTTATACTTTGTTTTAAATATGTTATACCCATCGCTTGGAATGATTGGAATATTGTAAAAGCCAATCTAACAACAGTACTACATTTATTTATTTTTTACTAATTAAAAGGTATATATTTTTTTAAACCACAGTTGTACACTCCCTGTTACATTCTTTAATTTGTATTAAAAAAAGTAAATTATTATAATTACACTACACTAACACTTCCCGAACCTCACTTACATTCAATTCCTCATGATTGGGTATTCACATATTTCACATTCTCTTTTTAGAACTATATTTGTTACAGATACATATTTATATTATATTTCTATGTCACATTCATTCAGCCACTTTCATAATCAAGGTCATTGCACACTGCACTTTGCTCTGTTAATTATTTAATGACCATTAGCAACATCTACTGCACTGCTCCGTTTACAGATATATCTTTACCTTGTATAGTTTTTATAGGCTTCTATTCTTCTGGGTTTTAATTTATGTTTGAATATGTTCTTATTGTATTGTGTTGTTGCTGCTGGATGCCTAAATTTCCTTTGGGATACATAAAGTATCTATCTATCTATCTATCTATCTATCTATCTATCTATCTATCTATCTATCTATCTATCTATCTATCTATCTATCTATCTATCTATCTATCTATCTATCTATCTATCTATCTATCTATTTAAACAAAATTAGAAATAACTATGCAACTGAAGCTGCAACAGTGGCTGGAAAACCGCTGTTTATCACTCCAGTATTAGCACAACATATGCAAAAATACAAAATTTAAAGAAAGGGAAATAAATAAATAAATGAATAAATTTAAAAAATAGCTGGTGAACCTGCAGTGATGTATGCTGGCATAGCAATACTTCACCACTTCTATTTTTTAGTCCTAAATGGATTATTAAAGTTAATATTCTGTTTACTAACCTCCCAAACCTGAATAACTAAGATTTGTATCCAGTTCAGTCCAGTTCATCTAATTTAGACCTGGAATCCAGTTTTTATTTTCTGGATTTTGTAATAACTGAAAATGAAGGAAACAGCTGGTGTAACTGACTGACCAGAGAGTGTCATGGCCAAAAATATTAAAGAATACTGAAATTATAGGTTATATTAAACACATGTTTATTTCCTTTGTATGTATTGGAAAAACACAAAAAGCAGAAAAAAGTGAAAAAAAAAAAGTTTTAAGCATGTGATGGTGAGTAACAGGTGTAAGCTTTATAAAAATCACGCCTAACACTAGATAAAAATGAGATAAGTTGACTCTTGAATCTTTGTACTACACTAAGTATGAAGAACAGAAAGAGGAGAAGAGAACCATCTGAGGACTTCAAAACCAAAATACTGTAGAAAAATATCAACAATCTCAAGATCCCAGAGATCCCAGAGATGTTCCTCTGTCCTCTGTCTATGTTGCGCAACATAATCAAGAAGTTTACAACTCATGGCACTGTAGCTAACCTCCCTGAACGTGGACGGAAGAGAAAAATTATGAATTATGAATTGTTGCGAAGTAGAATAGTCTGGATGGTGGATAAGCAGCCGAGATCAAGTTCCAAAGTAATTCAAGCTGTCCTGCGGGCTCAGGGTGCATCAGTGTCAGCGGAACACAATCTACTTTTTTTTTCATTGTTAGTAACTAGAAAGAGAAAATTCATAAACATGGATAATGGATGAAATGATGGAATGCAAAAACTGCTGGCTAATAGAGACGTGTCCAGAAACTGTTTTATATGTAAATGTGGGTGACAAAGCCTTTGCCTCATAGCTGGTTTACCCAGCAGCTCCTCCATAACACAGACAGTAGTGGAGAGCAATGGAGAGTGCTGTGTGTGTTCTCAATTTTACGAAATACCGTTAACCGGATCGGTTCAAGGATTTTGCTATTAGTTCTTCTATATATATGTATATCAAATTTATTAGCTGGTGCTAACTAAAGGTGACCTGTAAGGCTGTTTAATTTTTTTTAAATAAAAGTTTAGAGCATAAAAACACATGCTGTACAAAAAACATATGATTAATCACTCCAAAACAAATGAACAATGTAATTCAATAGCTTAAGATCCTGCAAGGTTTGGTGATTTTACCCCAAAAGCTGTTAGAGAAGCGTTTGCCTTTTGTTAATGAATATAATAATAATAACAATAATAATAATAATAATGATAAAAAGAAGATTCCAAAAGAACAGTAAGCCTAATTAAAATCAGTACACAATTGGGACGTGCCCTCAGGTCTCACACCAAGGTGTAGAGCAGGGGTCACAAACTAGTGGCCCAGAAGTATATTTTATGGCGCATGACTTAAAATCAAATCCCGTCCACCAGCACAACACATTCTTTTTTGTTTCAGTGGAGAGAGCCGCTGCACGCTGACTGGGTTGCGCTGCGTTGAGCGCAGCCCCGCCCTCCAACAAAAAGTTCAGCAGAGCTCAACTTTATTCAAATGAACACCCTGTCAAAGTGTGCTTCCCCGGTTAAATGCACAAACAATACTACCCTGTAAACCCACTGTTTAGACTTAAATGATTTAAGTCTTTTTTACATAAAATTGGACATTTCTAAACAATACTCAACTATTTTGAGTTAGTTGAATTGAATTTGTGGGCACGTATACTGTACTATTCAAACTGAGATCTTTGAGTTTAACCAACTTCTAATAACTGAGTTTAGTTTGTTACCATTGCTAGCTTCTTTTCCATTGGCTTCTGTCACAATATATGTGCATACTGGGTGTGTCCAACAGTTTTTGACTAACACTCACCATCAGTGTGTAGTGATTCCCCCTGGGCTACCTTAGAAATAAATTAACTTCCCCTTAATAAACATTAATAACTTGATGTTTTAATCTATGCTAACTCAAGTTTTTATTCCCCATTACTTAAAATAAATTGAGCAAACTGGCTGCCTTAAAAAAGTTAAATCAACTTCCCCTTTAGTTGTAATTACTTGATGTTCTAAGTTTTTATTACCCCTTACTCAACTTTTTTAAAGCAACCGGTTTCCTAAATTTTTTAAAGTAAATTCAACTTATCCAGGCTTACAGTGTAGAAAAACAAGAATTATAAAACACATTAGAAATACTAAAATAAATGTAGGTTAGCGCATGTGCAGTGTCTTTAGGAAGCACGTATCGATGGGTAGCATGCGTTGAAGGAAATACGTTCAGTTGTAATAAGTCGTTGTCCTGATGTGGCCCAGCCTCACCTAGACTCTTCCTCCAGAGGCCCCCAGATAAGATGAGTTTGAGACCCCTGGTGTAGAGTGTAGACTCTGCTGGAGTGGAGAGGTAGAGATTGAGCAGCAGGAGGGAGGAGGAACGGAGGAACGTAGGAACGGAGGAGGACTTTGTGACCAGGCCAGTCTGCCGATGGAAAAGGCTGAAGCCCCGAGACGCCATTGTTGTCCCACAGAGGAAGCTGAGGATTAGAACACCAAAGAATTTCAATAAAAGAAGTGTCTGTTAGGAGGCTGAGGGTGTCGGAGAGGACCCGCGGGGGCCTGGGGCATTGTCCTGGAGGGTGGCTGAGAGTGAGAAGAGGAGGGGAGTGCGAGGGCATTGTGTTTGGGGGGGGGGGGGGGATTTCTAAAGGTGGTTATTAGGAGAGAGATGGTGAGGGGGTGGCTGTTGACTCTTCATCTTGTGTGAACAAAGTCTCTGGCACGTAATACACCCCCCCACACACACTTCTCTCTCTCTCTCTCTCTCTCTCTCTCTCTCTCTCTTGCAGAACTTCTGCTTTACGAGGGTCATGAATACGGCCGGCCAGCCCACAGAGAGAGCCCCGCCAAGCCCAGACCTGCTCCAAAGCTTATTGTCCGGCTTAAGTGAGGTTTAATTAAGTGGGCTGTGTGTCCTGAGAGGAGAGAGCAGTGGCTGGAAGAGCTCAGCGCCTGTGGAGATGCTGCTCTCGCCCAATAGCATTCAGCTATTGAAGGAGAAAGTGTTTGCTGCCCTAATGAAAAAGGTTTGTTTGGGGGATGAAGGGTGGAGGGGAGGAGGGTGGGGAGGAGGGGGATTGGTCTAGGCTTTGTCCCCAGCTTACAAAGTAGGGACAAAAGCAGTGATATTATACAAATGCTCCCATTTCCAGGACATGGTGCTGAGACCAGGGTCTGCAGATGGCCCAAGATGCTCAAGATGCTTCTCGCAGCCTTTCGGAAGGCAACGTTAGGAATGCTAATTTCATAATTTTTGTGAGTGAGTTGCACTGTAGCACTTTCGTACTCTAGTCTTTCAATTATTCTTATAAAAAAATGAATAACACATTCACAGCAGTATAAATGTGGGCCACAAAAAAAAATCTGTTTTAGGAAATGAAGTGTAATGGGATGGAGTGCTACAGCAGACTACTAGCTCTCCAGCCCAGAGGGCTGTTGAACCCAATGGCAGAACAGTTGATATCAAAGCAGGTAAACTCAAGAAGAAAGAAAAAAGAAATACTCAGGATCAAATCTGTGTCGTCAGGGTCGCGGTCCAGTACACTATCACAGCCCTGGCTAGTAAATTGGGACACAATCGGGAAAAAAACGCCCTTATAAGGAGACAGGAAGCCCGAGAGCGGGCGAAAAAACGAGAACGGCCAAAAACTAAAGTCACATCGAGCACAACAGAGAGAGAGGGGAATGTAAACAAAAGCTCTACAAAGAAGCTTTTTTATATATATAATTTTTTCATTATCGTTCATTATAGTTCAAACAACCTCACGGGCCAGATGTTTCATGCTTGCGGGCCACATCTGACTTCAACCAAAAAATGCGCCAATGGCTATGCATTGGCAAGAACACTATATAAAATGATAGTGATGGAATTTATCACATTTTTTTAACTACTGTACCTACTACTGCGGGCGATATGACCCTAAACTAATATCATGATATTTCATGGTATTTTTGTGATAATGATACAAATAATGACAAAAAGTCTGGACTTCCACTCAGAGCTCTGACTGTGTTGCACAAACAAATTACACTGAAAAAGGACGTTCTTTATCACTAATGACCCTTAATATGCTCTTCATTTTACTTCTGAACTGCTGCCCCAAGGCTATAGGTATTGTTCCCGAAGCCACCAGACTGCTTAATCAGTGTAGAGCACCGACACTAACTGCTTGGGAATTGGACTTGGTGTTGGTGAATGGTATTTTTTATGTTTTTTTTATCTGCTTTCAGTCCAATTCAATTTTGATCCCTTACACCTACAGTGTCCCCATGCTGACGTGCACATACATTCCTAAAAACAGTGCCCCCCCTCAGTCACAAGTAATACCATTAGTCAAGATTTAGTCATTAGTCATTAGATTTAAGCCAAACGTCTAAAATCCTGGTTTATCAGCTTATTAATTACAAATTTATACATAGGGCTTAGACATCGCTGTATAGGATATACCAAATGAAACTTATTTCTAGATATATCTATATTATCTGTAATTCAGCACCTGGGATGTTCATTCACATGTTCTGAAAATATCCCAAAAAAGCCAATATATGTATTTCTGAATTTCTACAGTAGACATACTATCAGAACGACTCAATATAAACATACCACTTGTTCTTCATTTATGTATTTTTGCTGACTCCACCCTCAGTTCAAATTTTAAAAAGCGTAAAAAATGAGAGGGGTAGTTTGGGAGGGGCACTGGGTGATGTATGGGTTTAGGGGCAGAGCAGGAAGAAGAGCTGATTGTCTGAGCTGCAGCAGCAGCGTGGCGATATTATTGATTGACTGATCTGCATATTGTGATGTGTCTGTGTACGAAAGTACATGTACACATAATCCTCACCTATAGCTCATCTGAACCTGAGTGGTGCTGCAGAGGCGGAAAAGACCACAATGAAATATTTTTTTTAAAGGTTAGAAAATGTATAAAAAAAATAATAAAAATTTAAGCAGGATTGGTTTGTTTCATTACTTTACAGTAACACATTTAGCCATTAATACAAAAATACAGTTTGGGGTTTAGCGGCTCTTTAATAAAAACAAAGACGATAACGGCAGGTTTTACAGCCACCATTAAAACTTTCTATCTGTCTGTTGTTTCATCTATCTATCTATCTTTCTATCTATCTATCTATCTATCTATCTATCTATCTATCTATCTATGTTGTTCTGTCATTTTATCTATCTATTTGTCTATATGTCTATCTTTTCATATATCTCTTTCATTTCATCTGTCTGTCTATCCATCTATCTTTTTATTTATTTTTCTAAATTGTTTCATCTTTCATCTATTGCTTCATCTATCTGTCTTTCTATAATTTTATCTTTCTGTCTATCATTTTATTACACGTACTTGACTAAAATTAATTAATAAATTAATTTTTGGACCATTCAACACTCCATAAGGATCTTTGGGCACCCCGTCTTGTAATATATAGTTTTTGTGGGGTAACAGAATAGAGGAGAAGCTACAGAGTCAGAAAAAAAACAAGAAAAAAAAGGGATGGGGAGATTACGGATCCAAGAGTATTAACTAGACTTCCCTTACAACTAGCAGGAACAAGCCAATTCCTGAGATCCTCTTTATCCCAAACGTGGAAATAACAAATAATGAAATTCCGAGGAGAAAAGGGGTCAGAGGAAGAGGAGGGCAGAGAGACGGATACAAAAGGAGTAGAGATTGAGAGAATGAAAGAGAGTAAAGCCATGTGTGAGGAGAGGGCGGGCCGGGCGGTTTAAGGAACTTTCTGGCTGTAGTGCTGTGTGTGGATGCCCTGCTAATCCAGGTTTTATTGGTTGCCTATGTCCGGCCACACTGTCCGGATTGTGTGTGTGTGTGTGTGTGTGTGTGTGTTTATGAGGGATTTTGGGGAGAAGAGGGGGAGCTCTACACATGTCGCGCTTTGTAACTGTGCTGACCGAGCCCCTGTGAGAGAGAGAGAGAGAGAGAGAGAGAGAGAGAGAGAGAGAGGACGAGAGAGGCCTAAGAAAGAGCTAGACCTGGTTACAGCCTTCCTCAGGTCACCCTAGAAACCTGCACTGCAGGGGTCCTCAGAGTGTGTATCTGCCTCCTGTGGGCATGCAGATACTAACCATGACACACACACACACACACACACACACACAAATCAGCTCCACTGATCATATATTTCACAAGTGGATCAGATACAGCAGTGCTGCTGGAGTTTTTAAACACCTCCATGATGAAAGACAAGAGGATGACTAACACAAATTTTCTATAATAATAATTTCAATAAATACATCTTATTTGTAACGCACTTTACATTTGAAACAAATCTCAGTGCTACATTGCAGTAGCATTGTTACTATAAACATCACTATAAACCCCAAAAACTACTATAAAGCATCTATTTACTCCATAAGGGCATTAACAATCATACGTTCTGCTAAACAGAACGTTTTTGTCTTTTTTTTAAGCTCTTACTCGACCGTGAAGCCCTCAGATGGTCAGGAAGAGCATTCCATAAGCGAGCGTAGATTTATCCACACATACTTTAAATATTTAAAATACCTTAAATATTATAACAAGTATTGCATGTTAAAACTCCATCATTACAATAAATACAAACAGCGATTTTACATAAAGCAGTGCTTTTACAGCCCTGTTTTCCTTAAAACATCACTTCAATCCTAATGCAAGTTTAGTAGTGTTATTCATAGTTTTCATCATATCAACACCTGGTTTGATAAATCAGAGTTTATTGATTTTAAATCAGGTGAGCTGCTGACGGAACTGAACAAATGCACATGCTGGCTGAGGGCATCCAGGACAATACATAATACAACCTAATTACCTAAAAATTAGAAATTCTTGTAACTTTTTACTGAATTTATGTTAATTTGCATCTGTTCAAATCATATGTGGTGCTTTTTTCAGGTGAAAACACTTGTATTGCTGAGATAAATGGATTAGTTTAATTTATTTAGGTGCCTAAAACTGTAAAATTATCTATACTTTCACACCTTTTCATAATTGTTTTTCCTGTCAAATCCACTGCAAATGTCCACAAATCTATGAAGATGAATACTTCTATACTTCTGTATGTAACAACTCCTCTACTATTCGTCTTTACTTGGCAAACATCTTTGATTAATGTCGTATCATAACAGCATAAAAAATGCATGCAAACTCATGGCTTTCCCATATTGTGGGGACTGGATTAGGGTGCTACCGGTGATGTATTACCCATCCACTAATAAAAAGCAGGAGTGTCCACAAACACAGCTAAATGAGGGAGGATGAGGGACTCCTGACCTCGGGGTCAGAGCTCCAGCCCCAGTCTCTTTATTCCCATTGACAGGCCTGAGGGATCAGCCACTGCTTCTCGTTTCCATGCTGTAGTGACCACTCCCACTAAACGCAAATGATACGAGGATTGATTCTCCTTTCAATGCGCTGCTTCGCCTCAGAAACGAGCGAATAAAGAGAACAGCCTCTCCAGTACTTTCGATATCAGTGGAATGCATCTGAACGGCTCTCGCTCTGCTCTTACAATGTGCGGCGATGCATGCCGGGACACGAATGCACCAGATTCTAATCGTGAGTTCATTTACAGACAGTTCATCATGTCGCGGCCTTGACCCGGGAAACGTGGTTTTAATGTTGTCGAGAGGCCGACCGCAGACCTTACCCCGCCTCCACTTGTAAATTACACTCCTGTCACGCTCTCCCAGCCATTCCTGGCGAGAAGGGCCTTGGCTGTCACTTCTCAAGAATGCTGCGAGTCCGATCGAAGCGCTGATCTCGGCACATTCGGCGAGCAGCACCGTGGCGCGGGACAACGCAGCTGATAGAAAGCAGACCTGAGCTCGCTCTCGATTAGGAACATCTCTCTCACACGCAGACAGACATAAACACGCGGCTTCAACCTGCGCTTCCACCAACAGGTTCTCGTCTGCATTGCAGCATCATGACTGTTCAGACACAACTCAATCATTTCTTCATCTTCTGAGGTGGGCGTATGATCCTGATGGCCCTTCAGGGCAATTTCTCAATAACTAACTACTGCAAATTACTCCACTGGTATGAAAGGTATGAAACATGAAGGTTATGTAATTATGAGAGCAGAGAGATTATCATAAATAATACAGAAACTGAAAGGTGTGAACAGAATCTGAAAAGTGCAAAACACTTCTGAGTCTGAACCAAGTTTTATGTGTTTGTTACACTGTAAACTGAACATATAGTTTGTTTACCGTATTTTTTTAGACTATAAGGCTCAACAAATTATAAGGCGCATTGAATTGAACAAGGGTCTCACCATGTTTCCCTTTTAATGAGGAAGCTGGGGGAAGCGCCTAAGTAAACAAAACTGTAATCTCTAAAAAACCCTTTTCTTTCAAAGTCAAACAAGCGCTGAATGTAAATCTACACAGATCTAAATTTCTCTCCTGAAAACTGTTTATTTGGGTGAGCAATACGCTTCCGTTTATTTACAGTAAGCTTAGATTTCCAAATTTTGTCTAAGGGTGAGGCTTCAGAGCTAAGTAAAGCGGCTAAGTAAAGTGGCTAATGCTAATGCTGCTGCACCCAGCCTTAGTGCTGGAGAAAGTGCTGGTGAGCAGAATGAGTTTAGAACGGGTTCTCCTCGGATTCCTTTTATTTGTGTTTATAAATTAGAATTGATCTACAGTTACAGTAGATACAGAATCACCAGCACTGTAATCTGTTGTACCCGTACTGCTCTGTAATTAATCTACAGTTACAGTAGATATAGAATCACCAGCACTGTAATCTGTTGTACCATACTGCTCTGTAATTGATCTACAGTTACAGTAGATACAGAATCACCAGCACTGTAATCTGTTGTACCCATACTGCTCTGTAATTAATCTACAGTTACAGTAGATACAGAATCACCAGCACAACACCTGTTCATTTTCTTCTTCTATTGTTTAATGGGTGATGACAGCCTGTCTTAACTTAACTAATTGATATAAAATCAGAGTCTTTTAAAAAAAGAGTTTTCACACAGTTTGTAAAATTGGGAAATTGGTCCAAAACTTCACAAATGTGCCGGACCACCTCTTTTGCACAGTCCAAATTTTGGTTCTGTGGTTTGGAGCATGGTTCACAGCACATTACGCACCTGCTATTTTAGTTCAGACCAAGTTTTAAGGTGTAAAAACACCTTAAATAAGAATAAAACAGTCCAGGCATTTATCCTCTAGCTAAAAGCCAGCTATTTAAAAAAAACTTCGCAGATCCTCAAGAAAAGTAACTTTTATCCTAATTCCAAACCTATGCTCTCAAAGGATAAGCTCTGAAACTGCCCTCAGAAGTGCGTAAAAGGGCCGTGTCCACCAAAAGGCATGGCAGATCTCCGAATGGATGGCCCCCCATGGCAGAAGCTCAGCCACAGGCAGCTATAGGCCCTTTTGAAGTGAAGAATAAAGGGTACGAGGAGAAGAATGTGGGGCACTGGGAAAGTGACCTCTAGACTGTGGTCAGAAATTTCACTTTCTCTAACCCCGACACCGCCGGCACTCAGTACTCCCTGCTGGGAGGCCGAGCCCAAATCCTCCCGGCTCCCTGCTGCACGAGCGCCGAAACAGAGGAGGAGAGAAATTGGAAGTGAGGAGAGGGACGCTCTCATCTCTGAGGCATCGCCGTATTATCTCCAAATTATTCTGGAGAACTGGAGAAACATGCTTTCCTGAAGAGATTAATGATAAGACTTCCACTACTAAATAAGTTATTCTATATAACGAACAAATAGTTTGAGTCCCTTAGATTACACTAATACACACACACATATATATATATATATATATATATATATATATATATATATATATATATATATATATATATATATATATATATATATATATATATAAATAAATACAGCTCTGGAAAAAAATAAGAGAGCACTTAAAAATGATGAATTTCTTTAATTTGACCAAATTTAAAATCTCTGGAATATAATCAAGAGGAAGATGGATGATCCCAAGCCATCAGAACAAACTGAACTGCTTGAATTTCTGCACCAGGAGTAAAGCAGCATAAAGTTATCCAAAAGCAGTGTGTAAGACTGGTGGAGGAGAACATGATGCCAAGATGCATGAAAAAAACTGATTAAAAACCATCAGGGTAAAATCTCTTTCTGAATAGAGATTTAAGAGAGATTTATGATCATTTATTAAGTTATATCGCAAATAATTGTTTGAATGTCTTAGATTACACTATATATATTTGAAAAAAATGAAGAGAGCACTTCAGTTTCTGAATCAGTTTCTCTGATTTTGCTATTTATAGGTTTATGTTTGAGTAAAATGAACATTAATGTTTTATTCTATAAACTTCAGACAACTTTTCAGAAGAGTTTAGAAATCACAGGTGATCACAGTTGTCATGCATCTAGGCATTATGTTCTCCTCCACCAGTCTTACACACTGCTTTTGGATGAACTGCAATTCAAGCAGTTCAGTTTGGTGGTTTGATGGTTTGTGATCATCCATCTTCCTCTTGATTATATTCCAGAGGTTTTCAACTAGACCTATTTTCACAGCGCCAATGAAACTTATGTTTTAAAACTCTCTCTTCATTTTCAGGTGTGGTTAGTTAGCCCTGGTCGCAGCAAGCAGAAACTGGATTTTTCTTACACCATGCTTAATGTGGGCGAGCCCAAGGCAAGAGAGGGTTTCAAACACACAATGCAGCGTCATCTTTTAGTGCTGTCTCTGTCCCAGCGCCGTCTGCAGCTCGGCCCGTCCGAATGACAATAGCGTTCATGTAAAATGTGCTGCCTTTGGGCCACGGGGGCATATATCACTGCGTGCCTGGCCCTGCCACCACCTTTTATTGCTTTATTGTGTTCCCTTTGTGTCCTGTCCTCATACGGAGAGGGAGGGGGGACAATCAAAATTTTCCAGCATGTCCTGGTGCGGGTGAGGGTGTGTGTTTGTGTGTTTTCAAGTTTTCTTAAGAGTGTGATTGTAAGCCCTCTATTATAATATTTTATATTCTATATACTCTACATACATGTGTAGGCCTGTCGTAATAATTTTTTGTGGACGATATATTGTGCCAGAAATTATTGCGATACACGATATTTGTGTAATTTTAAGACTATTAAATGCCACTGACATAATGATAACAGAATAGCATTTATAGAAAAGCAATTATACATATTTTGGTACCACCTTAATCAAGACTACCTTTATAAAGGCTTTATAAATGGTTTATAAATTACTTAGTTAATTATTAATAATTAGGTTGTAAATGCTTTAAAAACCTTTGATAAGCAGTTACAACATGTCAGTTGAAAAGGTAACAGTGATCTGTGGTTTGCTTTATAATTTAATTTATAATAAATAGTTAAATATACTTACAAATATAATACTATGACAGTTTAATGCCAACTGATGGAAAACACAAAGTAAGATCAGTATGTAGAAAGATCTGAAGTTTGACAGTATTTACATGAGTGTGAAATATATATATTTATATTTATTAACTGCTTATTAATAGGTTTTAAAGTATTTACAATCTAATTAATAACCAATAATAAACTCCTTTATAAAGCATTTTTATGTGTGAACAAACATACAAATAAACACAATAGATGATTAATCACGATTATCAAAAATGATTGAGGTCATGTTCATTTATTGTACGATAAATCGATATTGCAATTATTGTGACAGGCCTATACATGTGAGTTTAAAAAAAAACATCAAAGCTTTAAAAAAAATTGTAGGAATGTTACAAATTATATGTTACATGTTACTTGTATGGATACTTTGTTTCTACTTCAAAAGGCCGAAATGATACAAGTGATACAAGTTATATAAGTGATTCACACCCACTATTAGACACTATTATCTTCTTCTATAAATCTTCTTTAAACAAACCAGTAGCTGTAGCTGATGATATCTTTTTTTTATTTTTTTTATTATTTGTACACCTTCCCTCTCTTTTCTCTCCCTCTCTTTCTTTTCTCTCCCTCTCTCTCTCTTTCTTTGCTACATTACCAGGGGGTGGTGTGTGATTGACAGATGGGCAGGAATAATAATTTTTTTTTTGCGTAACCTAAGGCCATGCTCTGTGATTGGCTTGCCAGCTGACATCTCCAAACCTCGCTCATCTTCCCTCTCTCTCTCTCTCCCTCTCTCTCTCTCTCTCTCTCTCTAATATTGGCCCTTTGGATGAGACATCCTGAGGGGAAAAAAAAAAGTGGGGAGAGAAAAAGATATGTACCTTAGGGAAGAAGCTCAGAGAGAGGGAGGGATAGAAGAGAGGACGGGTAGGAGCGTGTGTGCGAGTGTGTGAGACATTTACTCCTCTAACTACTAGGAGACAGACAGACACACTCACACACACATACACACACACACTCACACACTCATTTTCTTGTCCCGACTTAACAAAAAAAAAGGCAAAAAAGCAAATTTAAAAAACGGGAGGATTTTATTTCTTTACCACATTTTCTTTTAAAAACTCTCTAAAAGAAATTCTCAAATTTTCTACCAATCAAAGCCTCTGCTTAAGATCTGCTGGGACTTCACCTTCAGCCCCTCTCTACGGAAATCCTATGTACTGATCAATAGACCCTGCCATCCACACAAGACATACCTCATGGATTTGTACCTTGTTGGATATATAATGTGCAGCATGTGGTTGTCCAGCTCTCGGGTGCTTGGAGGCTATCCCATCTGGTGGTGAGTAGCTTCAATCTCTCACTTTCTGCATCAGTTTCTCCAGCAGGACAGCAGCGTAAGGGGGAGAGTGGTGGTGGTCAATGATCATTTTTCAGAGGGCAGAAAATATAGAAGATTTTCAGTTGACTGCGTGGAAAAATGTTCTTCTTCGCTCAGTCCAAAGAATCTTAACCTCAGTCTCTGGTGGAACGGAAAAGGCTAGGCTGCCTTTTCCTCGCTGCTCGCTTTCTCTCACCTCCATTCGTCTCGTATATATGAGTGTTTTGGGTTGAAATGCGTAAGTG
This sequence comes from Astyanax mexicanus, assembly GCF_023375975.1. NCBI lineage: Eukaryota > Metazoa > Chordata > Actinopteri > Characiformes > Acestrorhamphidae > Astyanax > Astyanax mexicanus. The sequence continues at coordinate 44,062,763 of NC_064422.1, read as the reverse complement.
TTGTATAAGTATAAGTGTTGTTTACTGTGCTGCTGGAGGTGGGATGTTAAGGACTAGGATTTTGCTCACAGCGGTGAGCATTGAGCTTGATGAACGAGGCTAAATTGTATATTGTAGGTTGTCTTCACGAGTAGCTTCGGTTAGCTTTTACCGTGTTAAAAAAAGTAATAATTGGTGTATTAATGCTTAAATCTCTCCTTTATTCTCTTTAAATTGTGTAGCACTTTTAAATTTTGGTGCACTTTTAAACCTGCTTCTAAATCTGAACATAGATATAACATACATAGGTGTAGTGTAAAATTTAATTTTTAATGTAGTGTTCAATTATTAAAGTAAAATTAATTACAAAATGAACACAATAGGATTGATTTTCAGTCATTTCAGATTTAAAATAATTTTATATATATATATATATATATATATATATATATATATATATATATATATATGTAGAATGAAAAATATTGAAAATCAGTTTTAAACATTTTTTTTTGCAACAGATTTTTATTACATACCAACAGACACTCAAAGTGTGTTAACCATTTGAACCCTATAAGTTTTTAATTCTGTTAAAAAATCATAATGCAGGAACTACTATTATGTTATGTTTTGTAACCGTTGCTTTAACGCTTTTGTGCCGAGTCCCACAGGGCTATATTGTAGGGTCTATGGAATTTGTTAAACACATTTTGTACATCTTTTACTGTTTTTATCAAAAGAAAAATCCACACTGTTCTCACTTCCCATTAAATATCTACTAAAGACAGATCTATCTATCTATGTATCTAACAAATATGCAAACATAACTGTTACCGTTTTACACTAAAAGTTTGAACCTTTTGAACCCTAAATTAATAATTCTGTTAAAAAATCACAATGCTGGAACTACTATTATGTTATATTTTGTAACCTTTGCTTTACCATTTTTATGCAGAGTACCACAGGGCTCTATTGTAGGGTCTATAAAATTTGTTACATAAGATGTTAAATATGACAGCACAACAGTACAACAGTTATAAAGTGAAAAACTGATTTTTTGGCTTATGTAGCGTATAGTATAAATATGTAATTCTGTTTTTGGCTGATTTTGCAGAATATACCTGTGTAGAAATTTGTAGAAATCCTATTCAGCGTTAGTTTGACAGTTGTCATATTATCCTATTATCTACATTATATATATATATATATATATATATATATATATATATATATATATATATATATATATATATATATATATATATATATGAATTACCACAAATATTCCACAATCTCAGTGCGCTGCTCAAGCCTCAGTAGGCTTTTTTTTTTTTTTTTTGCACAAAATTATTATTATTATTATTTTTATATGGGCACTTATGACACACAAAAAAAAGAAAAACTCCACTGGCTCCCAACTCAATAAATGAATAAATGTCAGGGTGATTGCAGCCAAGTGTTCTGTGCATGCTACTGACCCCATGAGGGTATTTTATTCTTATTATTATATTTTTTATTTTTTATTGCAAAAGAATTTGCGTAGGCATACGACAAAAGCCTCGCTGGCTCCCAATTCCAATCCTCACAATACTTGTCAGGATTAATGTGCCCTAATGGTCCCAGTTAGCATGTGATACTCAGTTCTGTCCCATTCCAAACCACTAGCATCTTCTGGTTTCATTTACTGAGCGAAGGCTGCCAAACATGCACCCGAACACACACACACACACACACACAGGCCACAGAGCTGCCTGCAGTGGTAATGTAACAGGAGCGTGGGTTTTTGGTGAGATGGTGCTTTTCCTGGTGGGGGTGCTGAATTCGGCACCACACCGGCTCTGGTGGGTGCCGAATTCAGCACCCCCACCAGGAAAAGCACCATCTCTCAGTAGCGCATTTCTATAAATTTACGTAAAGTTAAAGTGGATTATCTTATCTTTTATCAAGAAGACGTTGCGTACACTGTCTTTCAGCACTACCACCGTGCCGAATTCAGCACCCCCGCCAGGAAAAGAAAAGTTAAAGCTGATTATCTTAATTTTTATCAAGAAGACGGTGCAAACACAGTAATGTGTTGGGGTGCTACTGTGCTTTTCATGGTGGGGGGTGCAGATTTCGGTACTATCATGGTGCCGATTTCAGCAACCCCACCAGGAAAAGTACCATCTCTTGGGAGCGTATTTCTGTAACTTTAAGTAAAGATAAAGTGGATTATCTTAGCTTTTATCAAGAAGACGGTTTATGGTAACGAGATTGGGTGCTTTTCATGGTGGGGTTGCCGGTGTTGTGCTGAATTCAGCACCCCCGCTAGGAAAAGCACTCCCTCAGGGGAGAGGCTGCAGATGACATGACTATTTTCATTTCATTTTCTAAAAAAAGTTAAAACCAAAAAAGTCGTACGTGCACGCTCCGGAGAGAGGGTGCTTTTCCGGACAGGGGTGCTGAATTCGGCACAACACCGGCACCCTTCGGCGCCAGGGCCGCAGTTCAAAGCCAAAAGACAGCAGCGACAAAGAGTGCGTAGGTGTGCGAACGACCTGAAGCTGTGCCTTTCAAACAGTCCAGTGATGATGTGACAGCGGTGTTGGGTTAACCAGCTCAGCTAACAATACTCGACCCCTTTGATTCGGAAAACACGTCTGAAGTGGAGGGAAAAAAAGTGAGAGTAAAAAACATGGGAGAGAGAGAGAAAGAGAAAGAGAGAGAAACAGATTAAGAGAAATATGAAGGTGTACATGGCTTCAGGTGAGTGGACAGGTGTTATGAAGCGTGGTATTAGTAAGGTATTAAGGTATTTAGATATTTAAGAAAGAGAATGGCGCACACATTTACACTTACTACACTTCTTAAAACTGGGTGAACATCGTCGTTGTCCAATGAAAAACAAGTATCTCAGACAGACAAACTACCTCTTGCACTGTGCCAAAATTTTCTGAAATAAACTCTTTTTACATTGACTTTAAAAAATGAACGTTAAGAAGTTTTTTTTTTCTCTCAAAGTTAAAGCTGTTTTGGAGATACTTGTTTTTCAATGGATAGCGATGATATATACAAAATTACAAACAATTAAAATATAATAAAAAAAATGTAAAAGTCTGAATTTTAACTACACAGTAATTTGCCAGTTTTTTTAAACCAAATTAATACAATAATAGTGTTAAATAAATGATCTGAGTGTCGAAATGAGAACAGTAAAGCATCTCAAACTCGTGAACGTCTTTCTTAAAAAACTAAAATCCTATTCAGTTAATTCTGCATGATTTGTTTATATATATATATATACAGCTCTAGAAAAAAATAAGAGCACTTAAAATGCTGAGTTTCTTTAAATGTACCAAATTGAAAACCTCTGGAATATAATCAAGAGGAAGATGGATGATCACAAACCATCAAACCACCAAACTGAACTGCTTGAATTTTTGCACCAGGAGTAAAGCAGCATAAAGTTATCCAAAAGCAGTGTGTAAGACTGGTGGAGGAGAACATCCATAAAACGTTATGAACATGAACTTATTTTCTTTAAATTATGATTATTAAATAAATAATTTATCTGGATAGTTAAAGTTAATAACATATATGTTATGAACAGATATGTTAATGACTGCTGAGTGCTGTAAAAGATGTAAAAGTAAGATCTGAGCTTTTATTTATCTAACGGTATAAATAAATGTGGAATCAATATTTGGCAAACAACAGGCTACTATTGTATATTCTATGTATGTGTTGCTTATTAATGGTTTATAATATATATATATATATATATATATATATATATAGCATAGTTTTATACATACCTATTTATAAACCCTTTACAAAGGAGCCTTATTCTAAAGTAGCACCTTTATTTTTCAAATCATAAAAAAATAAAATAATCCAATTTTAATCTCTAAAAGCATTTTTATTATATCACGTTATCTCTTCAGGTAAATTTGGTCAACACTTTTTCTTAGATTCCTTATAAATGGTAATGTAAGTGGGGTAAAGTTATCCAAAAGCAGTGTGTAAGACTGGTGGAGGAGAACATGATGCCAAGATAAAAAAAAAAGGATGATTACACCAAATATTGATTTCTAAACTTTATGAATATTTATATATATTTATTAAATAAATTAAATAAATTATTCTGTGTACTTTAATCTCATAGATAGATAGATAGATAGATAGATAGATAGATAGAGATAGATAGATAGATAGACAGACAGACAGACAGATAGATAGATAGATACTTTATTTATCCCGAAGGAAATTTAGCTTGTAGATTTTTGCGTTTTTTACATTACATTTTCTCTTTGTCTCAGATTTATTCTCAGGTAAATTTGGTCAAATCTGTTTTCAGGTCCTTTATAAATGGTAATATTTATATCGAAAAAGCACAAATATGGGATAATCAGATCCACAGACTATATTAGTGTTTTTCTAAACCACAGGAGCAGCTTATTTAAAGCCGTACCTCAGCATCTGCTTCCGAATTCCTCTTTAGACCTCCTTTAATCAGGTAATAGATAATTTGTCATGCACTCGTCTTCTGCTGAAACATAAAAGACAAAGAGAGCCTCAGAAACTACAAAGTATTCTGCGTCTGCATCACGTCAGCGCCTATCAGATTACATCCAGCAGGTGACAAATCAATCTCTTACACAGTCAAAGCCTCTGAAACTCGCTTTCATTCTACTGCGCCATTAATTACCTGCATGCAGGAAGAGGTGGTGCGTGAAATTCAGTCAAATCATTAATAACAGTCGCATCAACTCTTTATTGGAGCTTTAAGTGTCTTAAACTTAACTTTAATGAGGAAAAAATAAAAATATAGAAATATATTACTCTTCTAATCTTCAAATTAACTGGCTAGTATAGGAGAAAAGTGATGGTTTACTTACTAAAATCAAGCAAATGAATTAAAGCAAAGCATGTGAGCCCTTCCCATGAATAACCATATATCAACTATTTCTACCTTTTGAAATTATTTTCTTTACTATTGCTATTTAAGTAAGTTATTTTATTTTAATGGTCTTAATAAATATAAGTCTAAATTGTCATTTTTATTTTAAAAGGTATATATATTAGTTAATATATGGCTATTACAAGGTTATTTTTTGAATCATGGTGAATTTAATTTTAAATTGTTGGTGAATTTTTAATTGTTCACATTATAATCATTGACATAACATAATCTGCAGTTACAGCTTCATGTATTTTTTTGTCTATATAAAAATAATTACTATAAGAAAACATTGTAACAGTGATTGGATAGTTAAATTGTGATCAGAAATGGTATCAGAAGAAAGAATATAAAACACTATAAATAGGCAACCAATTCAGTTTTTCACTTCAATACTGTTGTATTCTCATACATAACATCACAATTCATAGACCCTACATTAGAGCCCTGTGGGATGGTAAAGCAAAGGGTATAAAACAATTAATAGTAGTTCCTGTTGGAAAATTCGATAGACACTGGGGTTCTAAGTGGTCCAGTGGATTAAGGACCACATAGTGCTTCCACTACGGTCAGGAGATTGTTGGTTTGAATCCCGTTCATGCAGCTTGCCATCAGCTACCAGAGCCCTGAGAGAGCACACTGGTAGAGCTGTGGAGTGAGCAAGAGTGTTTTTTTTTCCCATTTATACCACGACAGAGTTGAATAGAAAAAAGGTGGACAGACATTGCTGAAACAATTCAATAAAATTTAAAATAAAGTCTTGCAAATAGTGACTCTGCACGATCCCCAGTCTTTGCAAAAACTAAAAAAGTCTAAAATGTCTGTGGCTTGTCTTTAGATGAGAGAGGACGTCAGACTCTAGTCTCATAAGAGCGTTTTCACACCTGTAGTTGTAGTTTCTAGTTTCTATGATCCAGATCAGATGATGCGTATATATATTTGTTTGGAGCTTCAGTTTCTCCCTCTGTTTGGTTTGGTTTCACACAGGCATAATACAGTACAACCATAGTACAAAAACGTGAATCAATAAACTACACAAGCACATCGTCTCCTCTGACTGTTCCACACCAGAGTGTGATTACACTCTAAAAAACAGAGGTACGATATGAGTACTTTTTTGTACTCAGAGGTACACTCTTTATAATTGTACACTCAATGGTACAATATTGGTCTTTACAGGGTCAGATTTGTTCCCTTTGAAGTACAAAGTCATTCCTAACAGCAATAAGTGCAGATTTGTACCATTTAACCTGCAGACAAAAGGTACATTCAGTATTCTGTATCACTGCACTAATAAACAATATTTATTTTAATTGCATATTTTTCATTTGAAAGCCAGACAATTTTGGATGATCAAGTTTTTGAGCCATGTTTAGTTGATGATAATGTTTATAATCTTTATAATCTTTACTGGCACAAAAATATGGGTACAAAAAAGGACTTTCCCTGAAAGGTACTTTTTTGTACCTCAATATAAGGTACAGCTCCAGCGACAAGCTTTGTACCCTTTTAAATACAAATCTGTACTTATTTTTTAGTGTCGAACCACGCTAATGCCAATATTACACCTAATAATTTTCTATTGATTTCACTCTCGCAGAGTGAGGATAAATTCACCAGAGTCTTGTTAGAGTGGAGTTGTGGTGGCGTCATCTTAATCATTTAATCATTTAGTATAAGGTGGTTTGAAAGGATTGAAAGATTTAGTCAGTCGCGTTCACGTCTGGTGCGCTCCGATAAAATCAACCGCGTTTAATATTATCGTGAGTCTTGAAACTGACTGTGATTCTTTGCTAGCTTATCATACACACTAAAAAAAATAAGTACAGATTTGTATTTAAAAGAGTATAAAGCTTGTATCTGGGGCTGTACCTTATATTGAGATACAAAAAAGTACCTTTTAGTGAAAGTCCTTTTTTGTACCCATGTTTTTTGTGCCAGTAAAGATTATAAACATTATAAACATTATCATCAACTAAACATGGCTCAAAAACTTGATCCAAAATTGTCTGGCTTTCAAATGAAAAATGTGCAATTTAAATATATATTGTTTACTAGTAGTGACTAGTGATACAGAATACTGAATGTACCTTTTGGCTGGATAAATGGTACAAATTTGTACTTATTGCTGTTAGGAATGACTTTGTACTTCAGAGGGAACAAAATTGATCCTGTAAAGACCAGTATTGTGCTTTTGAGGGTACAATTATGAAGAGTGTACCTTTGAGTACAAAAAAGTACTCATATCGTAGTTGAACACAAAATGTATTCTATTAAAAAATATCAAGAGTTAACAGTGTGGCAGAAAAATAAACTGTTGATGGGGACAGAAGTTGTAAATCTCTAATATAAATCACAGTATTGATATACACATTATTTGTAATTTAATATGTAATATGTATTCGTCTTTTCAGAGTCTTTTTAAAGTCATATAGAGTATGAACATCACAATGGTACAAAGAAACTAGAGTCTGTATTAACTGAACCAAATAATGCTGGTGTCTTTTTAATGTCTGAGTCTTTTTTGTAGTCGTCTAATGTATGGTTAGCATCAACCCCACTGCACCAACAATAAGCTAATGTATCTCTACAGCCCATATAAACTAATCCCGAGAGGAGAAAGCTACTGAACTCAGTGTGCTGGCCTGGCCTTGTTTGTTTACACATGCTTTACAGATGATGATTGAGCGCTCAGGCTAGGACTCAATCAAGCAGCCGTTCCAAACGTCTCCCAGCGCCAGACAGACAGGAACATTTGCGGCTTTCTCCCACAACAGCACCTCCAAAACTCTCATCCGCTCATAAGCAGCTGTCCTCTCAGGCAATTATTCATCTGTTATCAATCATGACTACTGCTTCCACACGGCCCGACACGGGGAGCTGACCCCAAACCGTCAAGTCAAGGCTTGACCCGCGCGTACGTCTCTCATACGCAGCTTTTATTATGTCCAAATCGACTGCGGCACCATTCAGTGGAGCAGTGAGCTGATGTTTGGTGATGTTTGGCTTTACTCGCTGCGCCGAGTGCAACAGCATACCATTTACTAAATGATCTAAATGAGCAACTGATTGCAACACTGTCTAACAATTTGCAGCCAAATGCATAATCAGATATTGTACAGAGATGATTTATCTGCTGTCAGAGAGGAACAGAACATATAAATCATTTCTGAATGCTGTTTTCACTCACAGGTACACAGGTATGGAGAAATTATTTACTTATAGACAGATGCAGAGAAAGGGAGAAAGAAAATCAGTTGAAATGTGTCTGAAACACAATGTTCAGTGATAAAATGGTTGTGAAAAGCTTAACGAAACACTTCTATTCCTATAAATCTATAAAATAAACTATGAAATGTTGACTTGGAATCAACATATAAGGGCTGCAACTAATTACTATTTTAGTAGTTGATTAATCTGGAGATTTATTTGTTTGATTAGTCGATTAGTCACAATTATTTTTTGTCATGCCCTCTATTTGTACTTCTTACTGGTGAGTCTTCTGATCAAATGCATATTTTACTGCACACAGACTGTTAAACGTTTAAAGCCCTAGATCAATTGTGCAGTACATTTTAATAGTTTGACATAAATATAGTTACCTAAAATTATATAATATATATTATAGGAAACATTCACACAGGCTTTTTTTTAGGAGTTTCTAGGATACTTACAGCTCTGATTTTGCTATTTATAGGTTCATGTTTGAGTAAAATGAAGATTGTTGATTTATTCTATAAAATTTACGGACAACATGGCTGAAATAACAAAAAAAGATGCAGAGCTTTCAGACTTCAAATATTTCAAAGAAAACAAGTTCATATTCATAAAGTTTTAAGAGTTCAGAAATCAATATTTGGTGGAATAATCCTGGTTTTTAATCACAGTTTTCATAGATCTTGGCATCATGTTCTCCTCCACCAGTCTTACACACTGCTTTTGGATAACTTTATGCTACTTTACTCCTGGTGCAAAAATTCAAGCAGTTCAGTTTGGTTTGATAGCTCGTGATCATCCATCTTTGTCTTCCTTTTGATTGCATTTCATAGGGTTTCAATAGGGTTCAGGTCTTGATCTGTTGGTTCTTCATTCACACCTTTATTGATCTAACTGTGTGGAATAGAGCATTGTCTTGCTGAAAGAATAACTGTCCTCAGAGGTGGGGAACATTGCCAAAGCAGAAATGAAGCAAGTTTTCTTTCAGGATAATCTTGTATGAGGTTTGATTCATGCATCATTTGCAAAAATCTAACTGCCCAATTCCAGCCTTGCTGAAGCATCATCCCCAGATCATCACCGATCTTCAACCAAATTTCAAACTGGGTGCAAATACACCTCTGCAGGTCTCCAGCTACACATTAGAGGAGGACACTGCAAAAACTACTCTCCATCATGGATGATGATGGTCACCCACTGCATTTCATCATCATGGATCAGAGGAGCAGTTTCAGTGGCAGGCTCTTGTCACAGAGCTGCTCTACGGACAGACTGAGAAGATCGTTCGTTCCGAGAGCCATCAGACTCTTCAACTCCTCCCAGTGGAGCCGGAAGAGAGAGGACAGATGAGGAACGAGTCTCAATATGTGCTTTCTTAATCAGCCTTTTTTTATCTGTACTGGAAAGCACCCTACACATCTACACCCTGGGACTCTTTTGCCTTTTTACTATATATACTGTTCATTTGCATCCCTGGACACTTGGCACTTTACTGTACACTCTGTACCTTTTCACTCCTGGACACTTTACTGTACATCTTGTACATTTGCACCCCTGGACACTTTGTCACTTTACTGTACATCCTGTAATTTTGCACTCCTGGACACTACACTACGCACCTTACTTAAATACAATACTTGCACAGGTTTATGTTTAATATTGTCATATCTGCTGATACCTTCTATACTTAAATTATTATTTTACTGCACTACCTCATATCTATGACTGATTACTTTCACACTTTGTGTAGTTTTTTTGTATTTATATATTTATGTATATATTTTTAAGTCTCAGTTTATAATTTTATAGTTTAGAGTCTTATATTCCTCACTGTGCTCTTTTATTTTATTTTATAATACTTATTGTTTGTTTCTACTGTGTACTGTTTGTTTCGACTGTGTTGTGTAACTGCTACTGGCTGCTAAATTTCCTTCGGGATCAATAAAGTATCAATCTATCTATCTATCTATCTATCTAGACGACCAGGTGTTAAGCAAAGCTAAAATTTGGACTCAAAAGAGAACATGATCTTACTCCAGTCTTCTATAGTCCAATTTTTATGATCTTTTGCTATCTTTAGCCTGGCTCTCCTTTGCTTCTCATTGAAAAAAAATCACTTTTCTAGTCAGTTCTGCCATTTGCCATTCTTTTTATAGGTCACTTGATGTCATCCTTTGGTTGTTGACTGACATTCAAATAGGTTGATTGTTAAATCCACAGACCTGACCCCAATTAAAAACTCTGAATGTAATCATGTAAGATGTACGTTGGTCACAAGCCATCAAACCAAGCTGAACTGCTTGATTTTTTTTGTCCCAGGAGTGAAAAAAGGTCACCCAAAAGCAGTGTGTAAGACTGGTGAAGGAGAACATGATGCCAAGATGCATGAAAACTGGGTACTTCCTCCAAATATTGATTTCTGAACTCATTAAAACTTTGGCATTGTTGTTTATAAACGAATATGGACTTGTTTCCTTTGCATTATTTGAGGTCTGAAAGATCTACATCTTTTGAATTATTTTAATTATTTCTCAGAGAAACTGATTCAGAAACTGAAGTGGTCTCTTGATTTTTTTTCAGAGCTGTAGTTTATCGTGAAACTGTCTTTAAATATTATGATATATTGTGAATATTTCTTTTTTACCATATCGCCCAGCCCTATAATGAATTATTGCCCTGCCCTAGCAACAGCTAAAGCAGATAGCCCTGAGGAGTCAGTGGGGATTCTTCAATGGGACTTAAGGAGGCATCTCTCGGTTTCAGGAATGTCATTATCTACCCGACACCCCCTGAACAACGGCCAGTGGGACGGCTTTAATGATACTTACTGCGGGAAAATCCTCCGTTTGCAATTCAGTGTGAAAAGGATCAAGGATGTTTAGGCTTTAGTTCGGTCACTTCAGAGAGGGAGGGAGAACGCAAACAGATATTCTGCAATAAAGAATGTTATTCTACAGACTTATAGGTTCAATATCAATAATGAGGGGTTATGGAGATCGGCACGGTCACACAGAGAAGGTAAAAAAAGCACTGCGGGACCAAGCTCTCAGACAGGACACGGGGGGGAGAGCTACTTATCTACTTTATCTACTTAAAAAAAATGGGTTTGAGTTTCTTTGATTTTACCAAATTAAAAACCTCTGGAATATAATCAAAATGAAGTTTGATTATCAGAAGAAATCAAACCAAACTGAACTGCTTGAATTTTTGCACCAGGAGTAAAGCAGCATAAAGTTATCCAAAAGCAGTGTGTAAGACTGGTGGAGGAGAACATGATGCCAAGATGCATAAAAATAAACAGTGATTAAAAACCAACCAGGGTTATTCCACCAAATATTGATTTCTGAACTCTTAAAACTTTATGAATATGAACTTGTTTTTTTTTGCATTATTTGAGGTCTGACAGCTCTCCATCTGCTTTTTTGTTATTTCAGCCATTTCTCATTTTCTGTAAATAAATGCTCTAAATGAGAATATTTTTATTTGGAATTTGGGAGAAATGTTGTCTGTAGTTTATAGAATAAAACAACAATGTTCATTTTACTCAAACATAAACCTATAAATAGCAAAATCAGAGAAACTGATTCAGAAACTGAAGTGTTCTCTTTATTTTTTTCCAGAGCTGTATATTAGCTTCACAATGCTGTATAATTACAGTCTATGATAATTAACACTGATGCTGCTTCCAGTTTCTTACGTTATGGTTGGCACAATTTGTGCTATTTTAGCAATTATGATAAGCAAACATATCATCATCAAGTCAAAAAAGGCTATAATTATACTGTAGATATTTATAATAGAATCATACACAGCATATTTTTGGAGCTGGACTTTTTGCGTTTACTCTCTAAGTTAAATTTGCAATATGAATTCAGTAGTAATTTAGTATTTAATACTTTTAATAAAAGTTGAACCAACAACCTGCACTCACTTGTTTGAGTCAAATTTACTCTATATTTTGAGTAAATATAACAAATTAAACATAAAATGGAAACACTAACAAAAAAGTAAAATAAAAAAATAAGTTTACCTCACATTTTTTAGAACAGAACATACAATACATTATTCCTATTGGCTCCTGGAAGCAATTATGCACATAATGGGTGTTTCTTCTTCCCAATAGGGGTGTGCCATATTGTATCGTATGCAATGATCTCGTCAACATTTTTGAATATGGTGAACAATATTATACCCTGAAATATGGTGCCATATCACCCACCCCTAATTATCACATCAGGGTACTACTTTTTTGTTTTACAGTTTTTATCAAAAGAAAAATTCACACTGTTCACATTTTTCATTATATATCTACTAAAGACAGATTATATCTGTCCACTATCATTTATTTTACTTTAATCCTGAATATATGGAGATATTTGGAGTGCATTATTTTTAGTATCATGACATTCTGGATCATTGACTTCTATTACTAATCTGATAAAATTCTTATATTTTCTTTTATTTTTTTATCTCAGTTAGAGGTGTGCCATATCGTATCATATGGAGTAATAACATTTAATTTTCATTTTGTGGCAGTAGTGTATTCTTGAAATATATATATATTTTATTCAGTGTTTTTCATATTGCCAAGAGTATCGTTATCACAAAAATACAATGAAATATCATGATATTATTTTAGGGCCATATCGCTCTCCCCTAGTACATATTAATTAATTCAAAAAATTAAACAGCTGGGACTCACTATATGCTGTCTAAGAAATGCTGGCTGAACATGTAGCATGTAATAGGAATATGTATTCAATAAGTAAAAATCAAGGCCTTAAAATATGTTAAAATAAACGATCGATAAAAATCGATACTTAACTTTTAACTTATAACTCTAGATGAGATAAGTGTTTTAACTTTCTTAAGAGTGTTACTTTAACTTAAAGGCTTTGAGTTTGCTGCATATTTCTATTTTTTGCTATTTCAGTAAATATTGTAATTATATAAGCAAACAAACAAAACAAAATAGTAATTTTATTAGTATTGCAGATCCTATAGCAATCATATCTCTAGAAAATGTTTCTAAAAAAAGGCCTAACCACTTCCATGCAAGAAGAATGATGGATAGATATAGGCTCAGAGTGGATCGCTGAGATCGCCGGTTCGAATCCTGTTCATGCAGCTTGCCATCAGCAGCCAGAGCCCTGAGAGAGAGAATAATTGGCCTAGCTCTCTCTGGGTGGGTAGAGTAGAAGGCCATCTTTCCCCTCATGACTCCTAGGGTGATGTGGATCAGCACAAGGCTGCGTCTGTGAGCTGCTGTATCAGAACCGAGTCGCTACGCTTTGATGCTATTTGGCAATGTAGTTCGAAAAGAGGCGGAGTCTGACTTCACACGTGTCGGAGGAGGTGTGTGCTATTCTTCACCCTCCTGGTGTTGGGGAATCACTAGTGATAGGGGGAGTCCTAATGAGTGGGTTGGGTAGTTGCATGGACGTGTAAATTGAAATAAAATTATATTTAAAAAAAGAATGATGGATAGATGTGTAGATATTATGTATTTAATAACACACAGACACACACACACACACACACACACACACACACAAAGTCACTGTGTCAGGCCTCATAAGCACAGTAGGTCAGTAACAGCCTCACTCCCACAGACCCTCATTCAGAGGCTGACGATTAAGAAGCTACACCTGCACCCCGTGCATCATCCAGACCTTACAGGGTTATCACTTAGGTCATCCTCACACACACACACACACACACACACACAGAAGGTACACGCGCAAAGTGAGGCTGACGAAACTGAATTTTTTCTATGCAGGAACACACACACACACACAGTAATAGCTTCAGAACCTCATGGCTGGGAGAACATCTGTTCCAGTGGCATCATCCCAGCTGAAGCGTAGGAAACCAGCTATTAAACATAACTTAATATATCAATTTTCCAAACTCTTTAATATGGGAGTCTGCATTATTTAGTGAGTACAGCTCTAACTCCTGTTACGACCAATTATTCGCATTAAAATTCCTCAGTGGCCTCAGCAGTGGTAAGCATGAGCTAAGCTGATGGTCACCAAGCAAGCAGCATAATTAGCATCTACAGCGAGAGGCTGCTACAGCTAGCTTTAGCTTTATCCAGTCACTATACAGTAATGTACTGCGGCAGTGAGAGTCTATGTAGACTGTCTGCCACTCAAAAATGACAGGCTATACAATACAATAAAAAACTTAAAGGTTTTACAGCAAAAACACAGCATACTGTATATTTAAATAGTAAATATCTAAATATGGTCAATATCTAACTTGGCCAGCCTAATTTCCAGAGTTCAACCCCATTTAAAACCTCTGGAATATAATCAAGAGGAAGATGGATGATCACAAAAGCAATGTGTAAGACTGGTGGAGGAGAGCATGCCAAGAGCATGCCATCAGGGTTATTCCACCAAATACTGATTTCTGAACTCCTAAAACATTAGTAGTATTGTTGTTTTTAAAAAGAATATGAACTTGTTTTCTTTGCATTATTTGAGGTCTAAAAACACTGTATATTTTTCCTTATTTAGACCAGTTCTCATTTTATGCAAGTTTGGAATTTGGGAGAAATGTTGTTAGGAGTTTATAGAATAAAACAACAATGTTTACATATTACTATTAATATTACAATCATCTCTTCATTTTTTCTGGAGCTGTGTATGTAAAACATGTATCTATATTTTTGTGGATTTTGAGTTGACTACATAGTTTAAACACACAAACTGTCCCTTAAACTGTGCCACGATGTCTTGATTAATGGCCCAAAAGAAATACTTAAAATGACCTAAAATAAACTCTTTTTTACACAGACTTCCATTGAAAGTTTGGAAAGTTTTTTCTCTCTCAGGAAAACTGTTTTACTGTTTCGAGGATACTTAATTTTCATTGGACAACTACGAGATATATTCTATATAATATATATTTACAGTTATAGTTGCAGTAGAGAATAGAGTCAGTAAGCTGCACTGTATGATGCTGTTTGAGATGGTAAATGAAGTTGTCACACTGCTCCGTTAATTGCAATGTTTCTACAACATAATTTACAGAAGACTGTGTAAAATTAACTTTAGCATACAGGTGACAGGTAAAATCTGAGTCTGCAATAATTATTTACATTTATTGTCATACATGTCAGCATGAAACATGCTTATTATTGTAAAAGAATAAGGAAATATTTGAGACAATGTTGGTGTTGGTATTAAACTTGGAATAACACTAATGTCCCCATATTAAATATGCTTGTTGTGATGTTGAAACTTGATGTCAGCTGATAGCTGAAATGATTATTATGGCAAAAGCAACACAGCTTCCATACTAGCCTAGGAAAGTATTGTAATATTTTGTTTTGTAGATTTGTATTATTTATTTATTAAAAACACAGTATCAAGTTTTAATTATTAGTTTAGGTGTAAAGATTGGTGTCACACAGTGGTTCCTTTATTGTTGTATTTAAACCCCGCCCACTAGACAGCTGCGTTGTACTCTGTCGTTAGATCCCATTGATCTGATTGGATAAAAGAAGCTAATAAAGTAAAGTTTTATTTATTCAGATTTTTTTTATGTTATGATGGCTGATTCCTCCCAACACCCTCCCCACAGCATTGCTAATGTTTTTTTTCAGCTAGACTAGCGCTACTAAATTTTACCTCAGACTTGGTGATTTGGTCGTTGAGCAGTTTCACCACGTCGAAGCCTGAGAGTCTATATACGCTCTATATCACAAAATTCGACGTGAATGGCGCTCGTTTTGACCAGTGTTCTGTTAAGTTGTACTGTCTTGTCAAACCGTGCTTCCCTAGTGTATATTTAAGGTCTCGGTAAAACGCAGAATTCACCGGAGATCCGATTTAAACCTATAGTTACTTAAACAAGATAGCTAACGCTAACTTGCTGCTGTAAACAGAGCAGTAAGCTCCGCCTGTGGGCGGCCCTGAGCTGAGTTGGGTGAGGCCATGTAGCCACTGGTTAGTATAAACACCCTAACATCTCTCTGATCAACTTGAATTTCTGAAGGTTTTCTTTTACTAGCTACTGCAGATAATTGAGGCTGAAGAAACAGTTTCATATGCAGCGTTATATTATATACAACTCAAAAAACAAGTGAATTTTAGCGGAATGAGACCTTTAAAATATGCACAACTTAATTTATAAATATTAATAAATTTCTTTAGAGATTGTAAAGGAGCCTTATTTTAAAGTGGTAACAAATTAGCATTTAAAAAACAGACACCGACATTACAAACCATTTTCTTGAGCCTAACCTGAGGAAAGTGGTGGGAAATCTCGGGCCGAGTTCGAGTCAGGGTTTAGGCAGAGAATCTAAACTCTAGTATCCAGCCACATCCAGAGGCTGCGCTCTCAGTCATCCTCTCCCTCTGAAATCTGTCTATTATAGTCAGATCAGTCAGTGAGGTTTTGGATGGGCTCTTTAAATCAGAGCTGAAATAAAAAGCCTGTGCTGGTTGATCTGCTGCACAGTCAGGCTTGTTAGTATGAAAGCTCTCTGACAGATTCAGCAGCAGCTCAGGCAGGCAGAGGCTCAGTGTTTTGACTGGAGGGGATCTCCGTCCCGAGCGCTAACTTTGAGTCGAGCTCAGAGGGAGGGGAATTAGCAGGAAGGGAGAGAAAACAGGTTTGAACATTTTTCAGGAGTTCTGTCATTTTTTATCTGATCAGCCCTGAGCACTTGGCCTGCAAATCAAAAGTGTGCTGAAAGAAAAACACAACAAAACAACTGAGCAGAGCTGAGAGACTGCGTTCACACTAACCACCTGAACTGATACCACAATCAGTACAACAGCCCTGTCCCCACTCCTGTCCTCACTCCCGTCCCAGGGTTTATACACATTTTTTAAAATATATATATAATTGTATTTCAAATTTTCAACATTTTCTCCCCAATTTACACGGCCAAATACCCAACCCACTCACTAGGACTCCCCCTATCACTAGTGATGCTCCAACACACCAGGAGGGTGAAGACTAACACATGCTTCCTCTGATACATGTGAGGTCAGCCACCGCTTCTTTTCAACCTGCTGCTGATGCTGTAGCATTGCCGAGCAGCATCACAGCGCTAACGCTCAGAGGAAAGCGCAGCGACTCGGTTCTGATACATCAGCTCACAGACGCCCTGTGCTGCGGACATCAACCTAGGAGTGATGTGGGGAGAGAGTGCCATCTACACACCCGAGGGAGTAGGGCCAATTGTGCTCCATCTGAGCGCCGGCAGATTGATGGCAAAGTTGCATGAGTGGGGGTTCAAACTGGCAAATAGTAGCAGCGCTTTAGACCTGCCCTGGGTTTATACACATTATAAATTATTATATACTGCAACTGCATCGTCATCGTTTAAGCATCGCCAGGCAATTAAATCCAACACTTCATGATGCAATGTTCTGATTCTTGACAAAAGAAATAGATACACAGCGCTGTCTCTGTGTCTGTGTAAGTGACAGGCTGCTGCTGCCTGAGAAGCGAAATCTCATAAAAAATTGCACATTGTTTATACGGCTTAATTGCTCAGGAAATCATACATTGTTACAAACAGGGAACTCAAGAGAAATCTAATGTGAAATACACCTAAAGAATGGGCTTACCTTTATATCTTCATATTTCAGTGCATATTTTTTCATTATAACACCATTTACTGTCACAAAACACCATAAACCACGTGTTACTCTGGGGTCTGCGGTAAATCTCATGAAGTCATTGCTGGCACTGATTCGTCAAAATAAATAAATAAATAAAAAGCGCTAAAATCAAAAGTGTGCTGAGAGACTGTGTTAACACAAACCACCTGGACTGCCACCAGAATCAGGACAACAGCCCTGTTCTCACTCCTGTCCCAGGGTTTATACACATTTTAACTAGGGCTGCACGATATATCGTTTAAGCATCGTCATCGTGATGTGCGCATGCGCAATAGTCAAATCAAACACGTCATGTTATAATGTTTTGACTCTTGACACAAAAAGTAGATACACAGCGCTGTCTCTGTGTCTGTGTGAGTGACAGGCTGCTGCTGCCTGAGAAGTGCGAGGGGGAGGGGGAGCCTGAGGGGGTAGTTTGGCAGGAGTAAACAGGAGGTAATCGCATGCCCTTCATCCACATGGTTGGGCACGTGCTTGTAACCGTGAGTACTTATGGAAAGCTGTGCACCTCAGTCCAGCACAGTTTTGTCCAGCACAGTTCACAGTTCCAGTTCCAGCTGAATTCACACTTTTAATTCTAGAAAACACTCTTATTTACTTTTTAAAAAGCCATTTAAATATCTGATTAAAGGGCTGATTACTGTTGTTTTGCTGTTTCCTCGGGTTTTGAGAGCTCGGCGCTGACTCGGCTCTTAATTGGTCCGGACGACGTGCAGGTGGGGGAGGGGCTGGTGACGTCATTGGCAATGCGTTGTTTAATATTGCAATATACATTGTCGAAAAAAGAATATTTGCAATGTAATTTTTTTCAATATTGTGCAGCCCTAGTTTTAACCAACAAATTTAACCAAACTGATTGTTAACAAAACAAACGTTTGTTTTTTTGTTTTTTTTTAACATTAGTGCAGACATGAACAATAAAACCAAAACTCAAGAAAAACTATAATTAAAATTGATTATAGTATGTCTAAAATGAATCAGATAAAATGTTGACCAACAATCTTTAATAATGAAATGTGTGTCAGATCCTGAAAGCTCCATTGTGTAGCTTAAATTACTGAATTAACTCTGAGCTGATTGATGTATTTGCAGCTTAAAATAGATTTATCATCATCGATAAACTGAAGCACAAAGATTTGTAGACCAAATTTCCACAACTTTTCCAAAATTTTCTGGGTATTTTTATTTTTCCAAAACTCAGTGTTCTGTGTTAAAGCAGCTTCACACTGTACAGATATACACACTGGAACACAGAATCTTCTCACTATATTTACTTTCTCGCTCCCGCGCTAGACAGCTCTGACCAATCAGAGGAGACGATGTGCTTGCGTGGTTTATTGGTGAGCATTTTGGTGCTTGCGTGGTTTATGCCTGTGTAAAACCAAATCAAACCAAACAGAGGGAGAAATGCTCCAAATAAACTATAACTCATCAACTGATCCGGATCATAGAAACTTTCACAACTACAAGTGTAAAAGCTTTCTTAGTTAGAGGTACAGCGGCTGCTGTCTGTGTAGATGACCCAGCTTCAGTGTCTTTTGTTGCGTTCAGTAGCTCCTCTATTTCCACTCGCTGTTGTGTTTTTTACGTGGATCTCCGTGGAAACGTGTGCCCACGAGCTATTTTATTAAATGCGAGGTTGAAACTCAGATGTGCGTCCGGACAGGACTAAAATTACTGGAGGACCACGGAGTTCAAAGAAAAACAGCAGATAATTCAGCCTGTAATTTTTTATCTCAGAGAACGTCTGAGGAAAACACATACATGGTTGGTCCGGACAGGAATAAAATCACAGAGGACCCCCATAAAAGAGAAAATTACCACAGAACCCCCTGAGAAACTAATCCTGTCTGAATATGGCTTAAGATAACTGACCATAATCTGACAAACCTAATTCAAAGCTCAGAAAAGTCTTCTTCACATTGATTCTCTGCTCTGTGTAATGGTTTGGAACAATCTGCAGGCTGACTCTGTGTACTCGGGGTGTGTTAGGAAGCTGAAGTGCCAGTGCATTCATGCAAGAACCCTTTTTTAAGAATGATTGGCATTCATTAACGTGCGACCAAGTGTGCATACAGACGACGGCCTCTTTGATTCGGCTGCCTTTTCACATCAAAAAATGTTGCCACCAGCACCGAGGGAACATACAGAGCGGAGTAAATTACAGCCGGGCACAACTTTTAACACAGGAGCCCATCTAGCGTTACTGAGACACCGTACACTCCGTGACCCCTCATTAAAAGGAGCCAAACAATGAGGTGTAATTACAGCACGGCCGAAGCAGCGAAGGTTGTTGCTATTACCATTAATGATGCATCGTGCCAGATAAACCTGGCTGTGTGTTTATGGGTTCTGTAGGCTCGAGAGTTCTGTAGTGCAGCGTGATTATATACTATTTTCTATGTAGCATTGCAAGCTGGGGGAGTGCCGATGAGTGCAAGTAGCAACAGAACAACCCCCCACCCTCACCCTTCCTAACAACACACCACCCTACTTTCCATGAAGCTTCAAACAGCGCCTCAGGAGAAATGAGAAAATGAGAGAGAGAGAGAGAGAGAGAGAGAGAGAGAAAGAGAGAGAAATGGATTGTGACAGGCTGCTTCTCTCTCTAATCCCTCTCATCTCTTTTCTGTTTCTCTTCTCTCTCTGGGCCTCATCTTGGTCATGCAGCCTAGGGCAAGCACGCTCTCCACACTTTTAACACATGGAGAGGTGCCTTATTGCTCAAAAATGCTCTAAAATCTTCTATTTTAACCTCTCATCTCAAGGCATTCGTTTTAGGCAGCACATTACAGAGTGGCAGGTCATTCCGCGTTTTTTTTAACCTGAATCTGGAAGGGCCGTATAATAAATTGCAATTTTATCGTAATCACGGTAGGAGTTCTATCAAAAGAGCTAAAACAATACCGTAAATACAGCAATCTCAAACTGCATTACCTGCATGCAGCAACTGAGGTGTTGTTTTACGCTAAGGACTTTGCTCTGGTGTTAACGAGGTTGGAGGTACAGCGTGGTAGAGTAAGGTAGAGTAGAATGAAGTAGTGTGGTGTAGATTGAGGTAGAGTGAGGTTAAGTACAGTGGTATAGTTTAAAGTATAGTGAGGAAGAGCAGAGTAGAGGAAGACAGAGGTCTACATTGAAAGCACAACACAAACTATAGGTAGAGTGAGGTAGAGAAAGGCAAATTGTGTGAGGTAAAGTAGAGTGGTGTAAATTGAGGTAGAGTGAGGTAAAATACAGTGGTGTAGAGTAAGGTAGAGAGAGGAAGATTAAGGCAAAGTAGAGTGAGGTAGAGCGAAGTAGAGTTAAGTAGAGTAAGGAAAAGTTAAATTAAGGTAGAGTAAGGTAAAATAGACTGAGGTAGAGAGAAGTAGAGTGAGGCAGAGTAAGGTAAAGTAGAGTTAGGTAGAGTAAAGTAGAATGAGGTAGAGTAAAGTCAAGGGGAGGTAGAGGGAGATTAGAGGTCTACAGTGAAAGCACAACAGAAACAATAGATAAAGTGAGGCAGAGCAAGGCAGAGTGAGGTAAAGTAGAATAAAGTACAGTGATGTAGACTGAGGTAAAGTGATATAAGGTACAGTGGAGCAGATTGAGATAGAGCAAGGCAGAGTAAGGTAAAGTAGTGTGAGGTAGAGTGGAGTAGAGGGAGGTAGATTGAGGAAAAGTTGAGTGAAGTAGAGTGGTGTAGATCGAGGTAGAGTGAGGTTAAGTACACTGGTGTAGATTGAGGTAGAGGGAGGTAGAGTAAGGTGAAGTAGAGTAAGATAGATGAAGATCTAGGTCTACAGTTAAAGCACAACACAAACTTTAGGTAATGTGAGGTAGAGCAGAGTGAGGTAGAGTGTATGGTAGAATATGGTAGAGTGAGGCAGTGTGAGGTAAAGTACGGTGGTGTAGAGTGAGGTAAAGTGAGGTACAGTGAGGTAAAGTAGACTGAAGTAGAGCAGGGTAGAGTGAGGGTGTGTGAGGTAGAGTCAGGTAGATTGAAGTGAAAGCACACACCAAACCATTTCTAAGCCTGGGTAAAATCAAAAAAAGACAAACTAGGTCCTGAAAACCTTTGAGGAGCTTAAACTGGTTTAGTTATTTATCAAATTTTACACCAATATCATTGCATTTCAAACAGTGTTATCACACACTGCATTTGTATCTATATTTGTTACAAAAAGCACATATTGTAGTTCTTTTATCTACTGCTGATTGTTTAAAATATGACTGTTTTTGGGCTATTCACAAAGCCAGAGTCTGTTCAGGTATCTCTCTTAATTTGCTAATGAACACAACTACATACTCTGCAGTATATCAGCGATTTTAGCTGTGCTGTACACAAGGGGCATGTGTTTTAATGCGTAATGGTTTCCAGCCACCTTAAAGCAGAAATGCAAGACGGTACTGGACTCTATTCAACAGCATTGCTCTGAACAGAAGGAGTAAAGAAGATATGAAAAATGAGGTACAGTCAACGGGCTTCTTTTCAAGGACCCAATTAAATACTGTAAAAGTGGAAAACGGGGAAAACTGGGAAAACTTTTCCAGTTAAAACAGTGGAAACCAAACACAGATCTAATTTATCTCTGCTGTATTTCTGATATCAGATGTGAATGAAGTGTGAACGCAGGTATTAGCTTGCAGGGGTCAGCAGAAGACTGCCAGAGGTGAGCGGTGACTGTTCTCTGACCTGTCTAATGCCTGCGGGAGCAGGTCCAATCCATGGCCTTGTAATGAACTTAAGCACTACTTTAACAAGGCATCCTTTTCGAGAGCTGCAAGGGTCAAATGTCATAAATCCAATCCACAAGTTCAAAGGGCCTCTGAATTCTCCTGACACTGAGTTAAATAGCCTCCTCTCACACACACTCCTTTCTTCAGCCTGAATGAGCCACAGCAAATGAAGAACACTACTTTAGTGTTTGTTAACATCTGACCTGAAGTTTCCAACAATTATACACTTCTTCCTCTGAACATTTCTCATTTTCTGTAAATAAATGCTCTAAATGACAATATTTTTATTTGGAATTTGGGAGAAATGTAGTTTATAGAATAAAACAACAAGTTTATTTTATTCAAACACAAACCTACACATAGCAAAATCAGAGAAACTGATTCAGAAACTGAAGTACACAAGCTTACAATCGACACACCGCACACAATTCTGTACACTTAGCACTTAACTAACACACACTCACACACACACACACACCACTGGCGAGAAGTTAACAAATCAAATACAACCTACACTCAACCAGAAACAACCACCAGTCCAGCACAGCGTGAGATTCCATATAGTGATATACAACAAGAGTAGTTTTTAAAGTAATTTCTGGCCAATTTGGGGTAAACACTTTCTCTATTTTACCTGATCTGTTTAAGAAACCAAAGTTTTTTTTTCTTTCAGATTTTATGAATAGGTTTTATACTATACACCAGCAATTCTCAACTAGTGGGTAAGGACCCAAAAGTGGGTTGCGGACACATTTTGGGTGGGTCACAGACAGCTTGTAAAAAATAAATACATTTACATTTTTGTAGTTTGCTTTTACATTGTGGGAAAAAAGAGACAGAGAGAGTTTCTAACTAATGTCCTCTGAATTCAGAGATATGCAGAGAATTGAAATATCTAATTATTGGCCTTATTTATCTTTTGTGCAGTTTTGATATTTAATTTATTGAAGTACATGTACTACAATACTTTACGGTACTTTTTGTACATTTAGTAGTTGTCATGATCCACCACAGTTTCTTAAAAATACTTTGCATGCATATGTATATTTAAATATTTTTTGATGGCTATTTTTCTCAATTTGTTTGGTGTGTATTCTATAAAATTGAGTTGTGACGTAATGATCATGAGAAAATATGGGTCCCAGCAGAGACCAGTAGAGAACCCCTGATATACAGAATACACTATTATGCTATAGAGTTTTCCTAAAAAAATATATTTTATTTAAACAATCATAATATATTGACTTGCTTAGAGTATCGCAATATACTAAATCTAAACCAATACACAGCCATACTGAACAAGGGGAGATTACAGAATCAGAGAAACTCCACCCAGATAGGGACTTGAACCGAAGACCCCAGTGCTGAGAGGAGAACATGCTTCATACCAGGCCACTGAATCATTTATTTAAATCTCAAACTCTTAAACTTGTTAAAAGATCTGGAAACTTGAATATATACAGATTTTTAACAGGAATGTGATACAGTAATGTGTTTATTGGACTTTATAAGACACTCCACACTCCCTTGGTAACAGGGTTCATACACGTTTTAACCAATACATGATCCATGAGTCCATGATTTTTTCATGACTTTTCCATGACTTTTCAATGACAAGGCTAAAACTATAATTAAAATTGATTATATGCCTAAAATGAGTCTGAAGATCCTGAGAGCTCCATTGTGTAGGATTAAAATTACTGAAATAACTCTGAGCTGATGTATTGTCGATAAACTGAAACACAAAGATTTGTGGAGCAAATTTCTATGACTTTTCAAAAACTTTTTTTAGGGTATTTTTATTTTTCCAAAATTTCCAAAATCCAGGCCTGGAGATTGCTATTTTCAAATTGCATGACTTTTCCAGGTTTTTCATGTCCGTACACTCCCGTGGTAAAAGCTAGCTAAGGGGGAAAGTGTTGCTTGGCCTCTCTGAATGAATGAATGTTGAGTACTTTTAGGGAATTACGTGTGTTGTGTGTTTCTGTGAGAGCCAGGACTTGCCTTAATCCGAGCTGATTGTTTTGGCGTGGACGCCCCAATCTGTTTTGTGTACAGAGGAATCCCCTCTCTTCATGTGCTTCATTTCTGTGGTTTGCAATGGCCCATGAGCATGCGTCATTATTTTACTCTTACAGCACTGAAATTACCACCCACCCAGCAGCAGAAACTGCAGGAGAGAGACGACGGAAAAGAGAAAAAGAGAGAGAGAGACAGTGAGGAGAGAGCAAAACAGGGAGAGAGAGAGAAATAGAGGGAGGGAAGGCCTGAGGGCTGGAGGTGTCCCTCTGACCTGCTCAGACAAGCACCTGTTAGACCCCAGAGTTCCTCAGCCCCCTCCTCACCCAGCGGAGACCCATCGACCGTCAGCCGTCAGCACTTATCCAGAGCTCCAGTTTCCCGCTCAGATAAAGTTAAAGTCTGCTGGGCTCAGCTTAACCTGAACAATTCCAGCATAATACACATCTTCAACCAGTGCTGCAGTCTAGTATAATATACAGCTGTACTCTAAGTAATACTGGATAAAATATTCTGCCTTAATAAATACATGTAGTGTATGTTGTATAACTACAGTTGCAGGAAAAAGTATGTAAACCTTTTGGGATTACTTGGATTTTTTCATAATTGGTCATTAAATGTGTTCTGATCTTCATCTAAGTCACAACAATAGACAAACACAGTCTGCTTAAACTAAAACCACACAAAAAATATATATGTGCATGGTTTATTAAACATACCATTTTAACATTCACAGTGAGGGTGAAAAAGTATGTGAGCCTTTGGATTTAATAACTGGTTGACCCTCATTTGGCAGCAAAAACTTCGACCATACGTTTCCTGTAGTTGCAGATCAGACCTGCAAAACAGTCAGGAGGAATTTTGTTGGGAATATTCCTGGGATATCTGGTGTGAACCAATATCTTGAGGTCATGATGCCACAGCATCTCAATTGGGTTTGGGAGGTCAGGACTCTCCAAAAGGCTCAGTATTTTCTTCTGTTGAAGTCGTTCGTTGTTGATTTACTTCTGCGATTTGGGTCGTTGTCCTGTTGCATCATCCATCCTCTGTTGAGCTTCAGTTGGCGGACAAATGGTCTTAAGTTTTCCTGTAAAATGTCTTGGTAAACTTGGGAATTCATTTTTCCGTTGAGGACGACAATCCATCCAGGCCTTGATGCAGCAAAGCAGCCCCAAGCCCTGATGCCCCCTCCACCATGTTTCACAGTTGGGATGAGGTTTTAATGATGGTGAGCGTTGTGTTTTCCTTTCAAACAGCTCAATTTTGGCTTTATCTGTCCACAGTATACTTAGCCAGTACTGCTGTAGAACATCCAGATGCTCTGATGGTGATAGTGCGCCTTATAATACGTTTGCCCTTATAGTCCGTAAAATACGGTAGATTCATAATAACGGTTGACCTTTCTTGTACTAGGCCACAAGCCTAAATACAGCAAAATTGTTGTTTGTTGTGCAAGTTTGTTGTATAAGAATACACTGATATATTCAAAAACCCAGTATCCATGTTTAATTTTGAGTTTATACTTAAAGACTTGTGTCAGAAGTGGTGATTTAGTGTTGTGTTTAAACTGCATCCACTAGATGTTGCACTAGTGTTGCATTGAATCGGAATCACACTGTATTTGTTATGCGCTGTGTATCGGAGAACTTGTCAGCACAATACGCAAGTTCTAGTAGAGGTGATAGGATAGCAAATGCTGTACTGAACATAACAAATAATCACAATTACAAGGATTTGTTTGCCAAATGGCAGGACTTTTTTGTGCCTTTTGATGTTTTTTGTTCTCATTCTTGTATGCATTTTTTCAATTGCCAAATATTCTCAGCTGTAAAATATTCAGTTCATCCCCATTCACTGTAATTCACTGTAATGCCATTACACTCAAATCAACAGTAAAGGAAAGATCTCACTTCCAGCACTCATTCTACATTTTTTATTACACCACAGTTGAGTTTCGACCTGGCAATGTGACTGGCTGAGAGGCATTCTGAGTGCCGTTATTAGCCAGTAATGCACTGTAACCAAAGCTTTTCATGTATTACTCTGAATGGAGACAGGAGGTGTGCTATTAATCAAAGATAAGTCCTTTTTTATCATGTTTTACTACAAAAAAAAAAATCAATTTTACACCGAAGTTCTCCTTTAAGTATATGCAAACAGTGTTTTCACAACAGGAAGCCATAGAGCTTACACCTGCATGTCACGTAGACGAGGCCTTCACCTCGGTGTATAACTAACAGTCTCTGAAAGCGTACGGGAAACTGTTTCCCACACACATCGACAGGCGTTCCCCTGGTAGAGGTATGCAGTTCACACGCAGCGCGCCGCCTCATTCTCTTCCACTTCAGGATCAGCGGTGCACATCGCTCCAAACAAAACGCAGCGTGCGCACAATCTACACAGTCCAAACATGCTCACATCCACACAAAGCCATTGTGTGGTTTGGTAATTGGTTCACTCAGATGCGTGTACACGCCTTTGCCTAAACCATTAGTTCAGGCTCGACCCAAATCATCTGCTGCACCTACGCCAGCAGATCCGCAGCTCACATACCTACACAAATACCACTTCACCAGCTTTAAAGT
Organism: Astyanax mexicanus; assembly: GCF_023375975.1. NCBI lineage: Eukaryota > Metazoa > Chordata > Actinopteri > Characiformes > Acestrorhamphidae > Astyanax > Astyanax mexicanus. The sequence continues at coordinate 44,035,656 of NC_064422.1, read as the reverse complement.
CTGCTAGGGGTGTATTATATTGATGTATAGGGTGGAAGATATATGATCCTGATGTTGATGTGAAATGTGATAAATTAGTTTAGTTAAATTAATTAAGCAACTTAAAGTTTTCAGCATTTAGCTTGGCTGCAGTTACTTTTCACATAAGTGTGTTCCCTGCGGACGTCTACCTCACTCTACCTCACTGTACCCTCACTCCACCTCACTGTACCCTCACTCTACCTCACTGTACCCTCACTCTACCTCACTGTACCCTCACTCCACCTCACTGTACCCTCACTCTACCTCACTGTACCCTCACTCCACCTCACTGTACCCTCACTCTACCTCACTGTACCCTCACTCCACCTCACTGTACCCTCACTCTACCTCACTGTACTCTCACTCTACCTCACTGTACCCTTACTCTACCTCACTGTACCCTCACTCTACCTCACTGTACCCTTACTCTACCTCACTGTACCCTCACTCTACCTCACTGTACCCTCACTCTACCTCACTGTACCCTCACTCTACCTCACTGTACCCTCACTCTACCTCACTGTACCCTCACTCTACCTCACTGTAACCTCACTCTACCTCACGGTACCCTTATTTTATCTCACTGTACCCTCACTCCACCTCACTGTACCCTCACTGTACCCTCACTCTACCTCACTGTACCCTCACTCTACCTCACTGTACCCTTATTTTATCTCACTGTACCCTCACTCTACCTCACTGTACCCTCACTCTACCTTACTGTAGCCTTATTTTATCTCACTGTACCCTCACTCTACCTCACTGTACCCTCACTGTACCCTCACTCTACCTCACTGTACCCTCACTCTACCTCACTGTACCCTTATTTTATCTCACTGTACCCTCACTCTACCTCACTGTACCCTCACTCTACCTCACTGTACCCTCACTCTACCTCACTGTAGCCTTATTTTATCTCACTGTACCCTCACTCTACCTCACTGTACCCTCACTCTACCTCACTGTAGCCTTATTTTATCTCACTGTACCCTCACTCTACCTCACTGTACCCTCACTCTACCTCACTGTACCCCCACTCTATCTTACTGTACCCTTACTTAATCTCACTGTACCCTCACTCTACCTCACTGTACCCTTACTTAATCTCACTGTACCCTCACTCTACCTCACTGTACCCTTACTCTACCTCACTGTACCCTCACTCCACCTCACTGTACCCTCACTCCACCTCACTGTACCCTCACTCCACCTCACTGTACCCTCACTCCACCTCACTGTACCCTTATTTTATCTCACTGTACCCTCACTCTACCTCACTGTACCCTTATTTTATCTCACTGTACCTTCACTCTACCTCACTGTACCCTCACTCCACCTCACTGTACCCTCACTCTACCTCACTGTAGCCTCACTCTACCTCACTGTAGCCTTACTTAATCTCACTGTACCCTCACTCTACCTCACTGTACCCTTAATCTACCTCACTGTACCCTCACTCTACCTCACTGTACCCTTACTCTACCTCACTGTACCCTTACTTTATCTCACTGTACCCTCACTCTACCGCACTGTACCCTCACTCTACCTCACTGTATTCTCTGCCTGGACCCGGCCCAAGACCCGAACCTGAGCCAGGTCGAGCCGTGATTTCCCATCACTTTCCTCAGGTCGGGTTGGGCTTAGGAAAACAGTCTGGGACATAGGCGTCAGTTTTTTAATGCTATCTCTTATATATAGCTATGGCGTAATAATCATAATATAGCAAAATAACAAATCAAACTGTGTTTTAAAAAAGTTGTACAAGTTCCCATTGCACACTTCACTTGTCCGTATTGTGCACTTGACTTGCAGCACTGTGCTGTGCAGTGCATAGCCGCATTACTGTTTGTGTTTTTGCACATGGACTATAAGCTCAATATAAAAAAAAGTTTTAGAAATTATTTTCTATTCTTAAACCATGTTAAAATATATTAGATTAGAGGAAAGTCATACAGACATCATTCTTGTAGCCTAATTTACCAATGTTTAGAGCTGTGGATCATTGTTCGCTTATTTCATATTTTAATCATTTTTATTAAATAATAGGTCTATGCTTTTTCAGTGTTGTAATGTTAACATAATTCTGAAAAGATTTCGCACATTTAAACATCCCGAAAGGTAAAAAAAAATGCCGGGTTTAATTAGGGTCGGGCTCGGGCAGAATGTGCACTGGTTCTGGCCGGGTTACTGTGCTCTACTGTGCTCTTTCTTACTACACCCCACTCTATCTAGCAATACCTTACTCTTTACCAGTTTACCTCGCTCTACCTCACTTTACCTTGCTCTATTTTGCTCTACTTCACTCTACTGTGCTCTTCCTTACTATACCCCACTTCACCTAGCTTTACCTTACTCTGCAACACACTACCTCGCTCTACCTCACTCTGCATCCTGTCTGTAGCTGCACACAGGTAATACAGACATTTTTTTCCTTGTGAAAACTCACATCACAATGACAATAAAAAAGTATGTCTCTTACACTCTATTATGTCTATTTAAATATATTAAATTACATTATGTTTAAGCCTATTAACATTGTTAAAATTCAGAATTGATTAGATTTGGTGTAATTTGCAATTTGAAAACTTTCTTTCTATACTTTTTTTCACACAGCACCCACAGCTCAGCTCAGCTCAGCTCAACGTGCACACGTACGTGGTAGTCATCCATACGGGTAGATTAATGGACAGATGCACAGTTAGCAGACTGTATAATTATGCCACTTACTCACTCAGTCAGCAGCAATGGGAAGGGGAAGGAGCTCTGCTTCCAGTAAGCACCACTGCAGGGGCTCATCTGGCGCATGTATGGGCTTAAGTCATAGCTCAGGGAAAATGATTATGGATACCTGAGGACAGCATGTGATTAAGGTGTGGAATTGGCTGTATTTAATTATTGTATTTAATGTGTTGTATTAAAAGCAAGAGATGAACCCATTAAATCTCAAAACTCACTTCAATTTAAGAATTTTTAAGACTTTTAATACCACTCAAATGAAATTAAGGGCATTTTTGCTTCAACAAAATAGCAAAAATGAATTTAAGGAAAAAAAGAATGTCCTTTGTTCGTTTAGTCAAATTAAATAATTAATAAATTAATTTATGCCCTTCAAGACTTTGCCGGATCTGCAGAAACCCTGCCTTAAGCCTTATTACAGTATGGAAACTACAATTCAGTGAAATGGGTTTTAAGATAACTCATATGTTTTGTTATTATTAATATTATACTCTTTCTCACAACAAAAACACGTCGAAAGAGCTGTAATAACTTTATGAATAACAGCAAACTCAACTTGCATTTCTCCTGTTCTGTACGCAGGGAGCTCTCCACACTTGAGACGGTGCTCACATTACAAAACAAGGTAGAGTAAGCCAGAGTGAAACAGCGCGAGGTAGAGTGATGTAGAGTAAAGTAGAGCTAAGTAGAGAGAAATAGAGTAAGGAAAAGAGATGTAGAGTGAAACAAAGTGAAATAGAGAGAGGTAAAGTTCTAATTTACTCTACATCACTCTACCTCACTAAATAGAGTGAAATAGAGTGAGGAAAAGAGATGTAGAGTAAAAGAGTAAAATTGAGTGAGGTACAGTGAGGCAGGGTAAGGCAGAGTGAAACAGAGGAAGGTAGACTGATGTAAATTAAAGCTATTTAGAGTGAAATAGAGAAAGGTAAAGTGAGGTACAGTGAGGCAGGGTAAGGCAGAGTGAAACTGAGCTCTACTTCACTCTACATCACTCTAAATAGAGTAAAATAGAGTGGGGTGAAGAGAAGCAGAGTGAAATAGAGAGAGGTAGAGAGGTACAGTGAGGCAGACTGAGGCAGAGTGAATTAGAGAGAGGTAGAGGGATGTAAAGTAGAGCAAAGTAGAGTGAAATCGAGTGAGGTAAAGGGAGGTACAGTGAGGTAGAGTAAGGAAGTGACAGACAGCGAGGAAGTAATGTAGCTAAAGTAGAGCTTAGCAGAGTGAACCAGAGTGAGGAAAAAAGATGTAGAGTGAAACAGAGTGAAATAGGTAAAGAGATTGTAGAGTCAAATAAAGTGAGGTGCAGTGATGTAGAGTAGGGCACAGTGAATCAGAGTGATGTACAGTAATGTAGAGCTAAGTAGAGTGAAGAAAAGAGATGTAGAGTGAAACAGAGTGAAATAGAGTGAGGTATAGAGATGTAGTGCGAGGTAGAATGAGACACAACAAGGATAAGTGAGACAGAATTTACATTGAACACACACATCAGCTATCACACTGTCTATCATGGGAACAAATAGCACTGAAAAACTTTTAAGCAGCTCAAACTAATTTAAGATTTTAATTTATTGATGTTTCACATCAATATATATACAGGTATATCCAACAGTATTATCTTCTATAAGTGGGCGACACCTGGACCCACCGGTAGGTTCTTTGTATTTTCAGCAGAACTTTAAGGGGTTAATTATATCAAGTCTGTGAAATCTCTTTGTGTGTCTCTGTCGTTCACCCGTACCAAATACACAATTATATCGGTGCACTGTAGGAGTGTGTGAGGTGGCGGCACACCCAGCTGACGCAGGTCTCAGGTATCAAAGGTTCCTTCAGTGAAAGCTGCTGCCGAGACTCCACAAAGCCTCAGACCTCCCTCTTTACCTCTCTACCTCTCTTTATCTCTCTCTCTCTCTCTTTCTTTTTCTGATACATGCAGGACAATGACAGTGCTGAGCTCTGTGCTGTGTGTTCATGAGACATCAAACAGGAGTTAGAGTACATGGACATGGAGTAAAGGAGTGGAGGAGTAAAGGAGTGGAGTAAAGGAGTGGAGGGGGGAGAAGAGATGCCTCTGAGGTGGATTCTTCTCCCCTGACTTCAATGGCAGGGCTTTTGTGGGGCGGCTGCCGCGGTGTTGTCAGTGGGCTCGGTGCTGGCGATAGGGTTGCGCCCTGCAGGGGCATGAGGTCATGCTGAGTGAGTGCTCTCTGATCAGTGGGGTTGTTTACTCCTGATCCTGCAGAAGACCACGGGGGGGTCTGGGACACACCTCAGGGCTCAAACAGGACCTGCCCTCTGCGGCAAAGAGGTCTACCTAACGTCTGGGTCAATTACACTCATACACAGACATCCAGTAGTACAATACATACCCTCTGACTATATTAAAATCCTTTAATTTTCCTAAAAATCATCATTGCACTTTATAATCTGGTGCTCCTTATGTATGAATTCTACCAGTCAGGTATTAAGGAGCAGTAAAGCCACTCCACTAAAGTACAGAGTTATACAAGAGTTTCAGTAAAGTTTCTCCAGCACCAAGACTGGAGCAGTATTAGCATTAGCCGCTAACCGCACTAAATGCTAGCTTTTTTTACCGTCAGGCGTGAGTATATCAGACTGTAGTCTGCGTGTTTACCGTGTTAAAACAAGCTACATAGGACAAACCAATACCTGATAGCATCCTTATTTTCCAGGACACTCAGGGTACCTCAGTGTAGCACTGTAAGACGGCATTTACTAGCGCTAGCATTAAGCAGCTAATGCTAATGCTAATGCTCCAGCTTTAGTGCTGGAGAAATTTGTTAATCTAAATTTACTGTAAATAAACAAAAGCGCCTTTTTGTTTCAGGAGAGAAATCTGTGTAGATTAACATTCAGCGTTCGTTTGTTTTTGAAAGAAGGTGTTTATTTTATGAATTACAGTCTTTTTTACTTGCTTTTAGTCCCCCCCCCCCCCCCACTATCACCCAGCGCAGAGACCTGCTGAATTTGAAGGAAAACATGGCGACACACCTGTTCCTTACTACGCCTTATAATCCAGTGCTCCTTATGTATGAAAATAGATCAGAAAATAGACATTCACTGACTGTGTGCAGTTGACACATCAGCACATCAGTGTCAGCAATGGGCCAGCAATTTTAAAACCCTAGGATTTGGTGATTTAGGAAAAAAGCCAACATCTTCCCATCCAAATCGAGCATGGGCAATTGTGCTCTCTCGGACTCAGGCTGCTGATGGGAAAGCAGCATGACCTTGCATTTGAACGAGTGACAGCAACTTAGTCACTATGGAACAACCAGTCAGAGGTGTCAATCGGTTAAAAATATTAAACAGATTAATTACAAAAATATTCTGCGTTTAACCGCACTTATTCTTAAGACAAGATTTTATAGTGGCTACATAACTGTATTTGAAAGATTGAATGTAAACATATTCTTGTATGTTTAAGAGGAGATGGAATAAATAATGCATGATAAACTGGATAAAGGAAACTTTTTTTACTTTATTTTAAACATCTCAGCTTGGTTGTAAGGATTTTTGAATTAGATCTTAATTAGCTAAGTATAAAAAGAGCGTTTTCACACCTGTAGTTGGGAAAGTTTCTATAATCTGGATTATTTGATGAGTTTGTGAACGCTGCACATACTGTGCACTCAGTGTGTAAACAGCATGGAGCAGCAGAGACAGCGTTTGTTTATAGCAGTATATTATCTGGCTACAATATCAAAATAAATTGCGTGTTTTGTCAGCAGTTTAGCTCAATTAAAAAGAAGTATATTTGTTAGATGGGTTGAAAAACAATAGCATGTTACTGATCAATCAATCAATCAATCAATCAATCATGTGTATTACGCTTTTATGTTGACAGCCCTAATAGAAACCTAAGGTCACAACTAGTTGGAAGTGAGTTCTGTGCAGCATGGTGAGCTCAGAATGAGATTTTAGAGAGAGGATTAAAGGTAGCTGTAACTGTCCTCCCACACACACTTTTAAAGCACTTAATATGATCTAATATTTGATTAACCTTTCCAGAAAGGGGTGAGAGGAAGAGACGGAGAAAGTAAATGAGTTTATTTGACATATAATATTGAATAAACTAAGCAGAACTACTGCTTAGAGGATGGGAGTTCAGCTGTGTTTGAGCCTGTCATAACAGCAAACATGTTAAAACACAGGCATGGTGAATGTCATAGCATTTCTCTTTCTTTGTTCTTACATTCGGGTGAAAAAGAAGGCAATTAAAATGAATTATGTGAATGAAATGTAATGGTTTCTGGCACGGCTGTTTTGGTGAGGTGGTACCGAGGCCGTGTTTAGGCAGATGCTCCGCACGGAGCAGCGCTCGCTCTCTGGAATGCCTTTCGTCAGCTATCAGTCAGCTACTGCGCACAAGCATTCACACTTAAACACCACAGTCCTGCACACCACAAGGCAGCGGAAGGCAGCGAGCCAAGAGTCTGACTCAGATCTCAGGTATCAAAGGTTACACCTCAGTGAAAGTTAAGTAAATGTGAGACTCAGCCAATTAATACAAGTTCAGAAAGACAGCGAAGAACAAAAACAGTTTAGTTAAATAACTACAAATAAACATCTGAGGATGAAACGATGCTCTAATATCAACACATCAACACTGCTGCATGTAGGATGGTTATAATATTACAGTCAGATTAATGGGGTCTAACTCGATTAATGACTGTGTTCTTAAAGCCAGTGAAGAACACAAACAAACACATACGCTATTTATCTGGATCAGTCTCATTTTTCTTGGTAAACAGACACTGTGTATTGTGGGGAGGCCTGCTTGTTTCTACCTTTAACTTCTATTACTTTTGTACTTCATTATTGTAAGTCGCTTTGGACAAAAGCATCTGCCAAATGTAATGTAATGTAATGAAATGTAATGTTCATTAAGTGTATAAGGCCATTATACACTGTTAAAGTATACTTTCCTTGAGTAACTGTTTTTTATCAATATGTTTACTTAACAAAAAGATAAATACTTTAATTAATAAAGGTGTTAGTTAACAAATGTGAATATGTTATATAATAAACACAAGGTATGCATATTTATAAAAACGGTGAAGGACAGCATTACTTTGTACAAGCACATCAAGGTCATTAATTACCTCATATATTAATTCTCAATTTGTAATGGTTGGAAGATAACATAAAAGTGACGAATTGTCCCAAACTGCATAAATTAAAAATAATCTTTTCAGATGGAACATAAGAATAGAGTTATTTTATCCACATTGAGGAATTAGGTGGTTTTAGTGTTTTTTTTGTCTCATTCCTTAATTTTTTTAATTCATTCTAAAATGTCTAGTTGTGCTCCGGTGATCCGGTATAACGCTGCTTTAGTCCGGTGGAGGAGTGGGTGGAGGGGAGAAATGATAGGATTTCGGCTCTTGCTCATGAATATTCACACATGCAAACATATCGCCTCTGATTGACTAACAGCACTGCAACACCAGGAGGCAGCGAGATGAACAACAGTTAGAAATGTTTTAAAATAAAGACATTTTTTACACTAATAACAGTCTTTGCAGTGTCATATGTTACTGTCATATATGATTAGTATATGCAGTTCAGCCACTGACCGAGTCTTAGAATCTCTGTAAAACAGCGTTTCTCAACCTTTTTTCTATCACGGCACCCTTTAAATATATGCGAGATGTCAAGGCACCCCAGTTTACGGACGGGGGGGGAGGTGCTGGCGCAGTACTTCAGGTGAGAACGAGGGGTGTTGCTGGCGGAATATGAAATAAAATAGCGCGTGCATCGCGTGGGGGGACAAAAACTTTACAGTGTGTCCCAATTTAGGGGCTGCATCCTTCAGAGGCTGTATTCGAAGACAGATTGCGTCACAGCTGCGCAGTAATACACCGCCTCTGTGGGTCGCATCCTTCAGAGTATGCTGCCTGTGAATTGGGACACACCCCGACACGAGCTGACTCTGGAAAGGAAATATGCACGTGAAGCGCAATATTTTGACGGCACCCCCGATGAAGCCAGGCGGCACCCTGGTTGAGAAACACTGCTGTAAAACACCAAATCCACTGAAGATCCTATTTAAACCTATAGTTACACACCTTTTTTACTTTTAACTAGTGTAAACAGAATTTTACAGAACAATTATATAACCCCTCTTGACAGTGTGGGGGAGCCCCTAAAAATGCTTTAACGTCCTAGCACAACTCTAAAATGTTGCTCTACAAGGGCCTGGTGTCCTCTTAAGAGGCCATTATACTGTCACTTAGTGGTGGCAAAAGAATTTTACACATTACAGTATGATTTTCTTCAGAAATTTAAATAAACAGTAAATACAGTAAAAGTTTATGCTATTTACTTTATGTCTTTGTTTTGAAGTTGAATCTTCAAATGAGCCAAATTTCTACTTATATTTTGCACTCAGGCACAAAATAAATGTTTTGCACATCATTACTAACTACAAACTTCATTGTGTTCTATAGAAATATAAAACTAAAGTCCTCATATGTGGACATACAGAAACTATATTATGTAAAAAGACATTTCTTTGTTTTTACACTAATAAAGTGCCAATTAGCCCAAATAGCAAAGAGAAATAAAAAAAAATGCATGCCATGCAAGAGTTTCTTTCAAGAAAAGGTTTTTGGAAGAAAATTGTTGATGGTTCCTTGAAGACCCCAATGGATTCTTCTACACAGTCCCTCTATTCTCTCTCATTTACTAAAATTCATATTTCTAAAACAAAAGAAATCAAAGTGTTGAAACAATAGGAAAATTCTAAGACTACACATTGTCTCTTGACTGCATTTACTTTTCCTCTACGTATCGACTGAAAAACTGTACTATACTGTACTTGTGTTGTAACATGCTGTACATCTTACACGCTGTACACACTTCCACCCTCTCTAATGTAATGGGTAGTTTTTCTGATGCATGTTCTCCCGTTACCTGTTGCAGGTCCCTGGCTCTGGGGCAGCAGTACTCATCCCTGGGCTCCCAGCCCATCCTCTGCGGATCCATTCCTGGCCTGGTTCCCAAGCAGCTGCGCTTCTGCCGCAACTACATCGAGATCATGCCCAGCGTGGCCGAGGGCGTCAAACTGGGCATCCAGGAGTGCCAGCATCAGTTCCGTGGCCGCAGATGGAACTGCACCACCATAAAGGACAACCTGGCCATCTTCGGTCCTGTGCTGGACAAAGGTAAAATACATTAAATACAGAATGTCAATCACTTTTCTGCTATGTGTTTGCTTTGGAATATTACTTTGAAGGTGTGCTCAGGTAGCTAATGGCTTTATCAGCTCTTGAGATACAATCAGAACAGAATACACTTACGGAAACACTGGTTTTAGAATAATTAATAATTAATAATAATATAATGAATAAAATGCATCATTTAGAATGGTTGTTCCCCAAGAACCCACCACTAATACAGAAGATGCTGAGGGTTTAACACATGGTTTAGAGCAGGCCTGTCCCAATGACTACTATTTTATGTCAGTTACTTTATAACAATAAAGTCAATATCAAAAAATTAGAATATCCTTAATATAGTTACTTTATTTTAGTAATTCAGTCCAAAATCTGAAACTCTCATACAGCTCTGGAAAAAATTAGGAAACCACTTCAGTTTCTGAATCAGTTTCTCTGATTTTGCTATTTATAGGTTTATATTTGAGTAAAATGAACATTGTTGTTTTATTCTATAAACTACAGACAACATTTCTCCCAAATTCCAAATAAAAATATTGTCATTTAGAGCATTTATTTACAGAAAATGAGAAATGGCCGAAATAACAAAAAATGATGCAGAGCTTTCAGACCTGCAAATAAAACAAGTTCATATTCATAAAGTTCAGAAATCAATATTTGGTGGAATAACCCTGGTTTTTAATCACAGTTTTCATGCATCTTGGCATCATGTTCTCCTCCACCAGTCTTACACACTGCTTTTGGATAACTTTGTCTTTACTCCTGGTGCAAAAATTCAAGCAGTTCAGATTGTTTTAAAGGCTTTTGATCATACATCTTCCTCTTGATTATATTTTTTTCCAGAGCTGTATTATATAGATGTATTAAACACAGAGTGATCTATTTTTAGCGGTTATTTTAGTTAATCGTTGATGATTATGGCTTAAGGCCAATGAAAACCCAAAAATCAGTGCCTCAGAAAATTGGAATATTAAATAAGACCAAATGGTACTTTTGGCAGTGTGGGCAGTGTGCCAAGTCCTGCTGGAAAATGAAATCGCATTTTTCCCATATTGTGCAGCCCTACTAAAAAAAACGTACCGAAAACATAACAAAAATGTACCGAACCCTTGGGTTCATAATGAGGTTACACCCCTTAGTATATCACAGACAAAAGCAACCAAAAATTGTGCAGACGTAACGGATATCTGCTGAAAAAACTCCACCGCCATGCTTTAATAACACTCACAGTGTGAAATTGGCGATTATGTTTATTCCTCTGCCTTTATTCCTGCATTTCTTTTAAACAAAAGACAGTGAAGAAGACAATGGGTGATCTAAATGAGCAGAAACTCTGCTGAGCGACAGATAGTGGAGGTGGCCTATCTCCTTATCTCCTTATCTCCCTCTGCGGCAGATCCCCAGATCCCCGAGGGTGAAGATGAGCAGCCCCTGATGGAGAGCAGCGCTAGCCTGGCCGCGAGTGTTAGTGTTAGTGAGTGAATGAGAGAGAGAAAAAGAGAGAGAGAGAGAGAGAGAGAGAGAGAGATGGGGAGGCCAAATGAGATTACAAGCAATAGAAAAGGGCTGAGATGGGGGGTGTTGGGGGGTTCCGCTCAACCCCTACTGTGCGTGAAGGCCAGTATGAGCCATCTCTGTGTGCCTCTTACAGCCCGGCTCCCACGAACGCCCCATTCACACGCCCTTTTGACTGTGTCATGAAAACGGGCTGAAAGGGAATCTCCCAACCTTCCCCATCAGGAAGGGGGTGCAGTGATGGGCAGAGGAGAGAGGTTGGCCATGGTGAAGAGGGGGAGAGGTCAGAGAGAGAGAGAGAGAGTGAAGGAGAGAGAGAGGAAGATACAGGGAAGCCAGTGGTTTTCAATATATTGAGGGTTTATTTAAGAAACAATCCAACCCGGGGTGAGAAGGAAAAAGAAAGGCTCCAGGGTTCATGGTTGGTGTGTGCATGTCGCTGCTGGGATAAATGGGGGGGTGCTCCTGTTGGGAATGCCAGGCCGGCTCTGGGCAGAGCTAAGCTGGGCTGTGGGGGTGTGGGGGTGCCGGGCCCTTTTGTGCGGGTAATACAGTGTGACACCAGAGAGACAAAGGCGGATTCATGGGCCCAGCAGGTAGCGGGAGCAGCGCTCCGTTTGGCTCGGGGCCAGAGCTCCTGGGGCCCTCAGCTCACAGCACTCTGTTGTAGTCAACCCAGCTGGGCCTGCCAGAACCAACCGGGCCTCATTCTGGCCTCCCACCCTGAGAGGTGTGTGCCCAAACACACAAACATCAGGAGAAAAGAGCAGTGAAGCGGTGTGTGTGTGTTGTGTCCCCTTAGAATAAAACAACAACAGAACATACATACAAAACGTAAAACACACATTAAGAGTAGGGGTGGGTATCGTCACTGATTTCCCAGTTCGATTCGATTCTGATTCACAAGTAGGCTTGTCACTAGTGCTGTGTGATATGATGATAAATATCATGGGGACCCTATCGTTTCTACAGTAATTTCATCAATTATTGATGCAAATATATAAAGTAGGCTACAATAAAAATCTATTGGCATGGTCACTTTGCATGAACTCGGTTTATATAAGTGATAATAAAGTAATCTTCGCTTAAATTAAAAAAGCTTCATAATGTGATTTTGCAGCATGACGCTGCTGTACGTTATTTGATTCAAAATCGATTAATTTAGGTACATTTCTGTTACAATAAAAACTGTACTTTAAATATGAAATGTTGTAATTATACAAGAAACACAATTAGTGTTTATTTTATATCGACTTATATAAACACAACAGTTTTTATTTCAATTATTCTTTTAATATAATTTAATGTAGCTTAGTTAATTGCGACACCGTGCTTCACGTCTCTATACAGGTTTGTTATGTCCACTTTACTCAAATGTTTATGTGTGGGTAAAATATGATCCAGAACATTAATGAGGCTTTGAAAGCCTTCGTTTTTAACAATACTATACATATATACTGACATTTTAGTTATAGAAAACAGAAATATAACATGTTTCATAAATTTCTGTAAAAGTGTGAAATTTACCCAGACCCACTAGTTCAGATTTGATACAACAATAAGCAAAGTTTAGTGCACCGGCCGCATGTAAGGCTAGTAAACCCGGCTAAAGGGGGATTAGCTTCCCCGGTGATTTGGCTAACCCACTAAGCTAACAGTAGATTCAGCCAGTCAGGTCTTACTTTAAAATAGAGTACAGGCTGAAACAACACTGGAAAACAACTTAAAACAGTGTTAAATGTACTAGTTTGATAAACACAAGGTAGCATTAAGTGGAAATACAGAAGAAAATTACTTACATTTTTACAGAAACTCTCCGCAGGTAAGATTTATGACCAGAGAAACTTATAAAAATCTATTAACATTAATGTATCTTAATAACATAACGACAGCGCTGTGGAGTTGTGATTATTAGGAATACTGTAAAATATGTGTACTTATTGTGGTGGTTTATTATAACGGCGACAAGTTCTCAAATTAATTCAGGCTTTATGTAAAACATAAAACAAGACAAGAAAAGCTGAGCACCTTAAGAATTTTCAGAAGAAAAAAAAACTAAATTTTTTAAAAAAGTGTTGAAATGAATGACTCAGCAGTTCCTTCCCAGTATGACAGCATGATGAGGAGGAAAAAAAATCACCTGACGACATCCTGAGTCACACTCCCAGCCAGGTTAATAAACCTGACCTCTCACCTCACCTTTCACCTTTTAGGATAGGTAATATTACACAGACTAGAGGTGCCAAAAATGTGGCCAAAAATATTTGTTAAAAATTGTTTAGGGGAATAAAAATTTACTGCGCTTTTTAAATAAATATGTCTAACAAATCTTTGAGATGGCACTTAGTTTAGCTAACATATACAGCTTTGGAAAAAAAGAGACCACATTAGTTTTATTCTATAAACTACAGACAACATTTCTCCCAAATTCCAAATAAAAATATTGTAATTTAGAGCATTTATTTACAGAAAATGAGAAATGGCTGAAATAACAAAAAAGATGCAGAACTTTCAGACCTCAAATAATGCAAAGAAAACAAGTTCATATTCATAAAGTTCAGAAGTTCAGAAATAAATCAATATTTGGTGGAATTACCCTGATGGTTTTTAATCACAGTTTTTTTCATGCATCTTGGCATCATGTTCTCCTCCACCAGTCTTACACACTGCTTTTGGATAACTTTATGCTGCTTTACTACTGGTGCTGCTTTTGTAATGTTTTGTAATGTTTTCTTAAACAATCAAAAATCAAAACTACAATCAAAAATTATAGTACCATGTAGGAGATGTACCATATCGTATCGTACGCAATAGTATAACCAAATATTCTGACATGATATAACTCCTTATAGTGATATCACAATATACTTGAAAGCTATTTAATATATTTACATGTAATTGTATGTTTGCCGTTTAGATGCCCCAGGGAATACAGATGAAAATAAGCTTTTTAGCTAACTCTGGCACATTTACATTGATGTTGAAACGGAAATGTTTATCAAAATAGGAGATGCTGCACTATACATTTTTATTGTTACACTGATTTGGTGAGTTAATATTTACAAACTAATCATTTATAAACTTGCAGTAGTACATTCTTTAAATTATTATTATTGTTTTAAATACCATGTTTTGTCATACCAACATAAATATCATTATCGCAAAAATACCCTGAAATATTGTGACACATTTTAGGGCCTTATTGCCCATCCCTAGTAAAAATTCTAACTTTTTTCAATGGATTTTAAGTATGTAAAGTTGTAAAATGAATGACTCAGCAGTTCCTCCCCAGAATGACAACATCCACCTGAGTCACACTCTCAGCCAGGTCAATGAAAAACCATCGCTTCTCACCTCACCTTTTTTTCTTAAGCCTATCTTACGCAACCGTGCAGAGACTCGCGCTGCGTGTGGCCGAAGAATGCGTGAGAGAGAGCGTAGTAAACACTGACGCAAACTGATGCAACGTGTTTGTTACTCTGAGAAAAATCCCTCTCGCAAAGAAAGAAAAACACTTCTGGAACGCTCTGTACATTTCTTTCTTTCTTCCCGGTACGAATTGCAGTTCTGTGTGTGCTGGCGTGAGGGAGAACTACAGCTAACCTTACAGGGTTCCAGTCTCTCTCTATAACTAACAAACTCTATAACTAATCAAACCAGGCTGAGATCTGGCAACCCTTAGGAGAAGCACAAATGTTCTCAGGATGGGAGGTCGGAGGAGCTGGAATGTCTGTTGCAGAGTGTGTGTATGTACATGTGTGATCAGGCAGCAGTAGACTCAACAGGATAGATAGGGGGGGGTATTCTCAGCACTGCTCTGATTAGCACTGATTAGCATGGTGGTGGTGTATAAGGTGTTAATGTGTGTTGTGCTGGTACAGTGAGGGGGTACCCCCAGGGTATCGAGGAGAGCATAGGTCAGAGAAGCAGCCAAGAGGCCCATGGTCACTCTGGAGTAGCTGCAGAAATCCACAGCTCAGGTTGGAGAATCTGTATACAGAACAACTATCATAAGTCATGCGCTCCACAAATATGGCCTTTTATGGAGAAGTGTCAAAAAGAAATCATTGTTAAAAGAAACATATGAATTGCAGTAAGCAGTTGCTGCAAACATATGAAAGAAGGTTCTCTGGTCAGATGAGACCAATGTTGAACTTGAACTCTGGCCTTAATGCGAAGCGCTATATGGGGAGGAAAACAAACACTGCTCATCACCCTCTACACACATCACCCCACTGTGAAGCATGGTGGTGGTGGCATCATGCTGTAGACCTGTTTTTCTTCAGCAGGGACAGATGTGGGAAGCTGGTCAGAGTTAATAGGAAAATGGATGGAGATAAATACAAGACAATCCTGGACAAAAACCTGCTGAAGGCAACAAAAGACTTGAGACCTTCCAGCAAGACAATGACCCTAAACATACAGCACTACAGAGCTACAGTGCAATGATTTAGATCAAAGAATATTCATGTGTTAAAACGATCCAGTCCTAAATCCCACTGATCTTATCTTATCTATTTTGTATATTCTCTTTTTTATTGTATTCTTTATTTTATCTATATTATCTATTTTAATAACAGCTCTTGGGTGTAAACTGGATCGTGTGATCACAATTTCGTTCCACCTCATGTACCACATGTGATGCGAATGACAATAAAATCTCCTTGAATTCTTGAGTCTTCTGTGGAGAGACATGAAAACTGTTGTTCACAGACGCTCTCCATCCAACCTGGCTTGATATGGGTGATATAGGGGGGCTAAATACTTTTTTAGTTTTTTATTTGATAAAATGTTTTAAAACCATGCATTATTCTCGTTCCACTTCATCCCTATGCAATACTTTGTGTTCGTCTATCACTTAAAATCTCAATAAAATGCATTTAACATTGTGGTTGTAAGGTGACAAAATGTGAAAAAAGTTAAAGGGGTATGAATACTTTTGCAAGCCACTGTATAGTCACATTAACTTTTGCAATCTTTTAGTCCACTGTGATCAATGCTGAAATCACTATTACAAACTGTACAGCGAGCAAGACTTCTATAGTTTTTCACTTTTACCAGACAGTTTTGATAGGAGCCACGATGCTCCTGAATGCATCCAGTCCAGTAGAAGAAAAAAAACACTGCCCGTCCACAATATAAACTGATTGTCTGACTCACAAAGAAACAGGCCAGAAACAGGTCAATGGGCATCATTGATCTGCTACTGATATGCGATAGACTCCCGCGATATCTGGGAGACTTGAGAAGTTGGTCATGGGCAGGCTCTGGGCGGGTCATGGACAGCTTCTAAAAAAATAAATACGTTTAAAAAAATGTTTTAATTAAAAAGAATTTATGCCTATCTGATTTTGTACTCATCTTTTATATTTTTTATTGGGTAAAAAAAAGAGAGAGTTTCTTACTAATGTTCTCTGAATGCAGAGGAGTGAAATATTGAAATTTGTGTTGACGGTTCAGCAAGCATCTTTCAGTAGTTCACGCTACGCGACTGAGCGAGCGCCGAGAGTTTTTGTCAAAAACTAAAAACACAAAAACTGTTGCCGACTAAATAACTGGGCTAAAATTGTGTAGTGTTACTGCAGTGCTGAGAATGACAGTGTTCGAGTCTCTCTCTCTTTCTAACACATGAACTATGAAACCAGGCTGAGTCTGGGAACTCTTAGTAGAAGTGCAAATGTGCTCAGGATGGGAGGTCGAGTGTGTAAGTGTGTGTGTGTGTGTGTGTGTCAGAGGAGCTGGAATGTCTGTTGCATTCTGTTGCAGAGTGTCTGGAAATGTGTGTGTGTGTGTGTGTTTATGTACATGTGCGATCAGGCAGTAGTAGATAGATCTTGGCCGGGTTGGAACGTCTGTGTGTCGATTCAGCAGCAGAAGCATTTTCCCCTCTGGGCCCTGAGGGACAAGGCAAGGGGGTCCAGAGCAAAACTGGGTGAGCCACAAGTAAGTGTGTGCTATGATTGTGAAACAATGGTGTCTGGTTACATAATAAGCTGTTGCATTCAAAGGAGGCGTAACACCATCTCTCAGCACATGCCTTCAGAAAGCAAACACGCAAGCTTATTGCTAGCTTTCACACACACACACACACACACACACGTGGCCACAGGGCCCGAGCTGGGGAGGGCATTCCTGAAACACAATCCAGAGAGAAAGCAACGTGCCTTTAAGAGAACACAGGGTCATCAAAACCACAGCCAGCATTACGCGCAAATGACAAGCCCAACAATTGAGCCTGTCCTGTCAAAAGTCCCGTCAATATTTCAGAGACCATTACAGAGAACGATCTGTGCCCTTAAGACACCACCTGACAACATATTCTTAGTAGTTGTGCTTATAAAAAAGCAGACTGGAACCTCAGACAAAAAAAAAAAATAAATGCTGTTTTTAAATATACACAGGAGCAATATTATGTTATGTTACGTTAAAGCAGCACTAGGTAGGATTTCCTTGATTTTTGATCTTTTTAAAGAAGTAAAATTACAGCTTGAAACTGCGATCTGCTTTCCAACCTTTAGTTCTAACAATTCTACAAGAACTACTGGTTCATTCTTTACAAACTAACATACAGACACTCTGGCAGAAGCTGAAAAAAGACCGAATATGTCTGTGAAAGCCAGAAAACGAGAGAAACTAATCCGCCTGAAACATTTATTACACTCTACAACTGTAGGGGGAGCCCACAAGCACAAAATCTCAATCCTACCTAGTGGAGCTTTAAAGAAGAACTAAGGTGTAAAATATTGCCATCAAAACGTAGCAAAAAACAGAGTAGTGATATTATTCATTATTCCTCTCTCTTTTTTCACAAAAAATTCTAAGCCAGTCCAGCACTGCTATGAAACAGTCGAGGTTTAATCACAACACAAAATGAACCTCTTCTGACACCAACCTTTAGTAAAAAAAGTTGAGATTCAATGCAGGGTAAAGGGGATCTCCGGTGTACAACTGACTTTTGGTGTAGTAAAACATGATAAAGAGTACTAACCTTTGTTGAATAGCCCACCTCCGCTCTCTTCTGCAGCTTTCTGAAATCCAGTAATTTTGTGCTTTTTGCCCAAAACTTTTTATATCGAGAGCATTCACTTGCCTTTGCAGATAAATTGCTTTTTCCACCGTTTTCCAGCTCGAAGTAGCTTCACACCTCAATGGTAGAATCTAGAAAGCTCTGAAATTTTAAACAAGGCATTGCTAACTTTAAAAATGCGCAAGAAGCTTATTAAAAACAACTGTTTACAACCCGTAGTGTTTTCAGTGCCAGAGCTCTCCGAATTCTACCAATGAAGTGTGGAGCTACTTTGACACTGGATAACAGTGATGGGCATAAAGTACAAAATAACTGGATCTCGAAAAGCTGCAGGAGAGTGGAGGTGTGCTGTTCAACAAAGGTAAGTACTTTTTATCATGTTTTACTACACCCAAAGTCAATTTTACACTGGAGTTCTCCTTTAATATTGTATTGATTCTTAAAACGCAATTTTAATTTTTTACTTAAGATTGGTGTCAGAAGTGGTTCCTTTTGTGTTTGTGTAAACCTCAACTAATAGCAGTGTTGGACTCTGTGCTTTACAATTTTTTGTAAAAAATGAGAAAAGAATAGGGATTAATATTACTCTTGTTTTTTCCAACATTTTGATAAATGGTCTGAGAACATATTGAATCCCAATGTTAATGTGGAATGTAATTTCATTTAATCTCACTCTACCTCCAGCCTTGTAACACATAAAAATATGATTTATTGTACTGCCGTAACAGAAACCACTTAAGCTGGATTCAGCCATAGCACATAGGCATTAAAATGTATACCCACTAATATCTCTCGGTTTCTTTCTGTCTCTCTCTCTCTCTAGCCACCAGAGAGTCTGCATTTGTCCATGCGATTGCCTCAGCCGGCGTGGCGTTTGCAGTGACGCGCTCGTGTGCAGAGGGCACCTCCACCATGTGTGGCTGCGACTCCCATCACAAAGGACCACCGGGTGAAGGTTGGAAGTGGGGTGGATGTAGTGAAGATGCAGAATTTGGGGTTCTGGTGTCTCGTGAGTTTGCAGACGCCCGAGAAAACCGCCCAGATGCCCGTTCTGCCATGAACCGGCACAATAACGAAGCTGGACGAATGGTGAGTAAAGCAAAACACATAGATTTTTACACTTGCTTTCTGGTACTTAGTGCAACTAAATAACTAAACGCGTTTTCACACTTGAAAGTGCTTGGTACACTGTTTTCTAAACATTAAGTTCAGTTAGTTTTGGTTTCACACTGCAGTTTTATGACTGAGCGCACTAAAGTATTTGCTACGGTATGTGATGGTATGTGTATTCTTTTGGAACCGTCACGGTACGGGGTGTATGGTTTGGTTCACACAAACGCACGCGAAATACACAGTACAGGCAGTCTATAGGAGACTTGTTGAACCAATAAACGTAACCCGGAACTAACAGTAGTGTTTCACCCGCCGCCGCTCCAGTGTGAACGCAGGGTTAGGCACTTGTACTGTCTCTCTCTCTCGCCAATGCACCCTCTCCCCTCTCTCTCTCTTTCTCACGCGCCCTCTCTCTCCTTCTCTCTCTCTCTTTCCCGCATGCCCCCCTCGCCTGCAAAAAAATAATACATGATAATAATGAAGATTCATTCAGCACAACATCACTTCTTTTTTTTTTCTGTTGTTCATTGGCTTAAGTTGCCTAATCTTCCTATAATTTGAAACATTTAGAGAAGTGATTTAAACACTAAAGAATAATTGGACGATGGTTCAACAGGCCAAATTTTGGTCCTTTGGTCCAGAATGTGCTTTCCCTGCTATTTTGGTTGCAACTGAACTGAAACATCAGTAAGTCTAGACCAAACAAGGTAGATGTGAAGGCACACTAATTTAATTTTAGTGGAAAAGAACTAAAATGCATAGAGGAAGACTTTATTCTGAGAGAACTGGTAAGGTCTACATTTAATTTAGAACACAAAAAATACAATAAAACTGTACTTAATACTATAACAATGAACAATGCCCGGGTTGTACTTTCCCTGGGTGGGTCTCGGCCACAGTTCAAGGTGTTAATGCATGACAGATCAACTGTCAGGAAAGGCCTGATCTCTTTTCTGAGAGCCTTTTAACCCCAAAAAGGAGCATTTCTATTGAAAATTGCTGGGTAATTACCTCCCTGATCCTTTCATGCCTCGCATGTCTCGCATCCCTGCTGAATTCCGTGACTGAGGTGTAAATGCAGTTAGTGGTTTGAGGATGGCGGGAGGGAGGATTTCGCCCGTCAGTGCCGCTGTCAGAGAGCAGCACTGGAGTCTATTAGTGCCGAGGCTGCTGAGGGGCAATTGGCGAGACCACACTGCAACACGCCCTGGCCCTTTGATCTGCGCTCGACAGGAGCGGCGAGAGACCACAGGGGCAGACAGGCTGCAAGACAGGCAGCCCTGTCAGGACCCCAGGCCACCCCACCTGCCTCTCGCGTCCTATTGTTCCCCAGCAGGCCACGGGAGGTGCCGTGGGCCCGACGAGTTCGGGACATGATGTCAGAGGCCCGGGCTGGCCCCTCGAGGGAGGGGGGCGCAAAAACACCTGCCTTCCGCCGCAGCTGGGGAATTCTACAGCTAAATATAGCTGGAGCAAACAAACCAAAACAAAGACGCAGAGTGCCACCGGCACACTCGCATGAGGGAATTAGCTAAGCACTGCGAGGGATTGTCTGAGAGCCTGGCAGCTGCACAACACCTGTAGCCTGCTGGGCCTGGCACACAAGACCTGACCAACGCTAAAGAGATGTACCCATGTAGGAATGGCTTCCCCTTTGCAAATGTTGTCTTTAGCTACTGTGTACTCCACCTGGGTTTAAGTAAGTAAATTATGTGGGGTTGGTTGATGCTGCAGTTGGTCTGCAGGTTTAGGTTCAGCAACAGTATGTGCTGAAAGAATGAGGTCAGCAGACTACCTGAATATACTGAATATAGACCAGGTTATTCCATCAATGGATTATTTTTTCCCTGATGGCACAGCCATATTCCAAGATGACAATGCCAGGATTCATGGTGCTGGAATTGTGAAAGAGTGGTTCAGGGAGCATGAGATCATAATTTTCCAGACCTTAACCTCATTCAAAGGAAATGTGTTCCTTTGAAGTAATGAAACATACTAGTCCTGCTTAAAATTTCTATAAACATTTCCTAACCTTTAAAATACGCTTCTATTGAGGTAATTTTCACTTCTGCAGGACCCTTTCAGGTTCAACTGAACTGTGGTGAGGATGGAGTGTCTGCAAATCAGTCAATCAATTATACCGGCTGCTGCTGCAGCTCAACTAATTAGCTCTCCGTCCTGCCCCGCCTCTAAACCCAAACATCACACAGTGCCCTTCTTAACCAACAACTGAGCTGAGGATACAATCAAGGGGTTTTAGTGCCCCTTTAAGAATAGATCGTAAAATAAAATAAAAAACTGTACTGTAATTGAACACTAATCTCACAGGTGTCTCCTCCTCTCTCTATTCCAGACCATTCTGGAGAACATGCACCTACGCTGCAAGTGCCACGGCTTGTCAGGCAGTTGCGAAGTGAAGACATGCTGGTGGGCGCAGCCAGACTTCCGTCTTCTCGGGGACTACCTGAAGGACAAGTACGACAGCGCTTCAGAGATGGTGGTGGAGAAGCACCGGGAGTCGCGTGGCTGGGTGGAGACGCTGCGGGCCAAGTACGCCTTCTTCAAACACCCCACCGAGCGGGACCTGGTGTACTACGAGGGCTCGCCCAACTTCTGCGAGCCCAACCCAGAGACGGGGTCCTTCGGCACGCGGGATCGCGTCTGCAACGTCTCCTCTCACGGTATCGAGGGCTGCGACCTGCTCTGCTGCGGCCGCGGGCACAACACGCGGACTGAGAAGCGCAAGGAGAAGTGCCACTGCATCTTCCACTGGTGCTGCTACGTCAGCTGCCAGGAATGTGTACGAGTATACGACGTGCACACGTGCAAATGAGGAAACCGCTGGAAAAAGTGGTAGGGGGGTAGGGAAGACTGTGGACATGAAGAGAATGAAAGAGAGAAGAGACAGTGAGAGATTTGAGGACTTGAGTATGCAGATGACATCCATCCCCTGCACATACACACACTCACCAACACTCACAAGACGTATCTCTATATAAATATATACATATATATATTTCGCCCGCATTGATGACCACAAACGAAAAACAGTACACAAAACAAAAAAAGCAAAAACAGTAGGTAGTGGCACTTCTGTACTGGAACTTTTTTAACATCCTTCAATGACTGCCAACCCCCCTCATGGGAGAATCACAGAATAACCACATGATGACTGTTATCATTCCTGTTGATTCCTGCTCATTTTTTATTTATTTCAGTTTGTAAATCACACGACCTCACTGTGTGAAAACGCATAGCGCATTACCTAAACCCTCAATGTCTTCTGGTATCATGTAAACTCTACCTGTCACATTTAGCTCTCTGATCATCTCTACTCGACGCCCAGCGGCTGAAACTGAATCTGCCCAACACACTCTCACACTACGCACACATGAAAGTACTGGAGGGGCTGGTGGGAGGAGGAGGAGGGGTTGTGGGCACTCCTATACTTAACTACTGAACATTCTGAGCCTGAAGGCTACTGGGTCTTTTTGCCCTGCTTATACTACTGAAACTGACGCAAAACCCCACGCTTCCCCGTTTTCCTGGTCCTGCTTTTAGCCTTTTTACCCATGTCTTGCCTGCTAGATACAGTATGCCTGTTTATTATAGACCTGCATCTCCCAAATCTGCTTTACTGTTTAAGCGTAAAGGCATGCAAAGTATACAGAAATGATAGGTTCATAGCGGCCAATGAACATCACTCAATGAAATATTGGTGGCAACTGATCTCTCTCTCAAACACTTCTGAATACACACATACACACACCTGCTACAGGTGTGTCCACCCCTGTTACCTGGCGTTCACACTAGCAGACAACAGAGCAACAAGTGACCAGTCATTTTCTAGCTTAGATTAGGCCAAAAAAAATCCGGCCTGACTCAGCCCGAGTCTGTGCAAGTTAAGTTCTGTCCGAGCCTGAGCCGACCTGCCCCAATAATTTAGAGCCCAAGCCCGATTTAAACTTGACATTTTTAGTACCGTATTTTTCACACTATATTTTTTTCCAAAAAATCGTCAATGTGTGTTTGAATTCTACCAGTCAGGTATTAGGAGCAGTAAAGCCACTCCACTAAGGTACAGCGTTGTACAGAAGTTTGAGTTTAGTTCTCCAGCACCGAGATTGGAGCAGCATTAGCATTAGCAGCTAACCATGCTAAGCGTTAGCTTTTTAGTCATTCAGAAGTGAGTATTATTAGCCTGTTGCCTGCTGCTAACCCCGGCTAGCACAGCTGGAGCAGCATTAGCATTAGTCGCTAAACGCGCCAGCTCTTTCGCCGTTTAGAGGCAAGTATATTGGACTCTAGTCTGCAAGTTTACCGTGTTAAAACTAGCTGATGGCGCCCTGGGTTACTAGAACACTCAGGGTTCCTCAGCTTACTAGCACTAACTGCTACATGGCAACACCTAGTGACATTTAAAATGCTTATAATCCAATGCGCCTTATGTTTAAAAACAGACGAGAACTAGATGTTCAGGGCCATTGCGCCCTTTAATCTGGTGCACCTTATAATGTGAAAAATACTTTAAACAAAGGCTTAAAACTGAGCTTTTCACACACATTTTCGGGCTGTTTGAAGCAGCAAAATCTGTTCAGAATGATGTTAATAAACATTGCAACACTGAAGAAGCACAGACCTGTTATTTAAGAAAAATATCTATTAAGAACAGAAACACAGTTTAATTTATTACTTTGCTATATTATGATTATCTCGCCATAGATTTATGTAAAATAAAAAATATCATTAAAAAAACAGACGCCTACATCACAGACCATTTTCTTGAGCTGAGTTCGGGTCGGGCTCGGGCAGAGAATCTAAACTCTACGCAGTGATAGAGCCACATCATATCGAGTTAAGAATTTCTCAACTTTATGCAAATTAATAACAATAGCATGAAGCGACATAGAAGAGAGGCTCATAACCACTGATTCTTCTTTTCCAGTTTATTATGATGCATGTTTGCACATAAAACTGGGAAATTAGAAGAAAATAAAGCATGGAGAAGACAGTAAACAGTGATGGTAGCTAGCTCGATTAGCTAGCATGCTAATAACCACAGTTAACCCCATATGTCAACCCGCAAAAGACAAATTTGGGGCAGAATTAGCAATTTGTCACCTGCCAGTGTGAACGCAGGATTAGTTAACTTGTTCATGGTTCAACAGGTGGAACATATTTTGTAAGAGAACATGTACGACTTGTTCCTAATCATTTATCACACACTGCTTACAAAATCAACGTCAAACAAAGTAAAAGTGATGCAAAATCATTATTATATTTACATTTATAAGGATGAATCTTCTAATTCATGCCTGAAACCCAGCACTGAAGGCCAAGTTTGGACAGCATCAACAACAGCTTTGGTTCTCGTCTTTGGATTGTCTTTTAGATAAGATTTCAGGATGGGATTATCTACCATCCAGAGACATGACTGACTGACTGCATCAGTATGATTATGAGTATCAGTATCTGGATTTCTTGATCTTCCATCAAGATAAAGATCATGTTTTCCTGTCTTTGATAATGATGATGATGATGGTTATGATTATGATGGTGCTCATGAGATACCAAGGAACAGATCAAGAGTGGTTGACTATTTGACTGCCTGTCTAAACAAAGCCAAAGTGTTTCCACCAGATAGAAGTAAAACCAAGAAAGTCCCCATGAATCTCAAGTGGATCCATTTATACAGTAAAATTTGCACTTACAGAAAAATGAATGACTAATAACACTAATCTTAGGAATTATAACCATCTGATATTTTAAACAAACATTTTTTATGGGAAAAATCAGATTCACAGATCATGTTAGCACCCGTTTGTGTGTTAAGCTTCACAGGAGAACAGAAGGATATACAGAAAAAGGGGCTAGATAGCGTCAAAATGTGACTGAGTGGAGAAACATGAGAGTTAAGAGGAGGAGGACTAGTTTGTGTAATGGTAAACATGTGAAGGTTACACAGTAGATTTGCCAGTGTTTAATCTACACTTTCAGTGTTAAATTAGTTTAAAGGGTTAAATCTTGTCTTGAACTACAGAGCATTTTAAATTCTGATTTCCTATTAAAGGTAAAATACAGCTCTGGAAAAAAATAAGAGAGCACTTAAAATGATGAGTTTCTTTGATTTTACCACATTTAAAACCTCTGGAATATAATCAAGAGGAAGATGGATGATTACAAGCCATCAAACCAAGCAGAACTTGAATTTTCTGCACCAGGAGTAAAGGCATAAAATTACCCAAAAGTAGTCTGTAAGACTGGTGGAGGAAAACACGCCAAGATGCATGAAAACTGGATTAAAATCCAGATTTCTGAACTCTTAAAACTTTAAGAATTATTTGAGGTCTGAAAGCTCTTTTTTTTGTTTGTTTTTTCAGATATTTCTCATTTTCTGTAAATAAATGCTCTAAATGACAATATTTTTATTTGGAATTTGGGAGAAATGTTGTCTGTAGTTTATAGAATAAAACAACAATGTTCATTTTACTCAAATATAAACCTATTAACAGCAAAATCAGAGAAACTGATTCAGAAACTGAAGTGCTCTCTTAATTTTTTCTTATTCTCCAGAGCTGTATACTCTAAGACAAGGCTTATTTTCTGTGTGTTGACGGTGCTAACCCTGGTAAATGTACTGTGTAAAAGAAACGGGCTTCACAACGGCACAACAGACAAGCAGAGGGTTCTGTACATGTTCCGACAGTCCGACGCACGTCCCATTAATTAAGCTGAACTGGAAAAGCAGAAGGTAGACATTAGCGCAGCCCCCTGAGCCTGAGTCTCGACCCAGTGTCCTCCCCATACCCTGAGGAGCCCGGCCTTCATTTCTGCACTCCCTTTCTGTTTCTCCCCCTGCTATATCCAAAGTTTTGTACAAAAAGTTTTAAAGTTAATAATTCCCTTTTTATTTTATCTTCTGGAAATGTTATGTTTTTATAAATATTATTTATTATACAATGTATATATCTGTATGACTGAACTAAGATTATATATTTGAAGAACAATCTACCGTCTCATGCTTTTGCTTCTTATTAACTCTGTGCACAAACACATTACTTTCAAAGTTGAGATAATTTACTTGTCTATTCTTTTCTAACATGCCAATTTTAAAAGGTGTCCTTCTACTAAAATCCACTTTTTCTTGTTGTTTGTGAAATACAGCAGGTCTCTCCGAGTTGTTTATGATGCTGCACATGAAACTCTTCCTCAACTTCCATTGCCTGCAGTAGCTAGTAAAAGAAAATATTCAGAAAAACGAGTTGATCAGGAAAAGCACAGTGTCTACATCAACCCGTGAATTAGTATTCATGGCCCCACCCACCTTGGCTTGGCACCGCCCACAGGCAGAGCTGAAGCTGGGCAGCGACGCCGTCTCGTCAGATAGGTGCTAAATAGCAGCGCTAGAAACAGCATGCAGTTCATTCCTGTGTTATTTGTGCGAATAACACATCAGTGTTTATATACTTTACCCAGTAATTCAGAGCTAAGAAACTGGTTAGAAATTAGTCTATGGAGGAACAACACCAGCCAAGTACAATTGAGATAGGTAGGTGTGTGCTTATAACAGTTTACTGTTTACACTGGTAAAATCTGCAGCTCAACCAACAAAAATCATGGGGTGGATTTTTAGTTTCTGGATCTGGACTACCCACCTGTGTGTGTAACTACAGGTTTAAATAGGATCTCCGTTGGATTTGGTGTTTTACCCTAAGACTAGGTCAGTGGCTGAACAGCACTTAGCAGGGCATTACACACTTTGTAAAGTAACATGTGACATTGCAAATACTGTTATTAGTGTAAAAATTTATTTATTTTAAAACTATTTTAAAACCTGCTGGTGTTGAAGTGCGGTTAGCCAATTGGAGGCAATATGTTTGCATGTATGAACCTTCATGAGCAAGAGCCGAAATCCTATCGTTTTTCCCCACCCACTCCTCCACTGGACTAAAGCAGCGTTATACCGGAATCACCGTAGTACCTTTTTTTTTTCTTTCACAAAAACTATTAAAACTATTAAATCTTTAACATTAGCACTGCACATGGAAACACAATTTAATTACTGGTTTAAACACACAGAGGCCCCAATCTGTGTGAGTTTCCCACGCAGCTCTAATAAAGGGTAATGATCTTTCTCTCTGCTACCATCTCATCCCCGTGTCTGCGTCTAAACTGTCATTTCAGCACTTGCGTCAGTCTGCAGCCCAGGAAGCTGCGGCATCTATAACACCTAAGGCAAATGACAGAGAGAGGGGCGAGCAAAAACACACGCTTTAAACGAGCGGAGAATTCCTGAACAGGACTCAATGACCCCTTACAGTCTATGAACACAGCAGTGCACGCTTCAGGTAGTGGATAAACAGTCTTTTTAGGGGAGAGCTAAATGATAAGCCATACAAAACAGTTTTAATGTCAGATAAAAGCTAAAATAATAGCCGAATTTAATAAAGCTGAATCTAATATTTGTTTATTGGTTTATTATATTTGGATCCACATTAGCTTCTTTATTGATAGCAGCTATTCTTCCTGGGGTCCATCAGACATAAAACACAAAACATTATACATACACACAAAAATCAAAAGAAAACATACTCTAAATATATTCCCAATGTATATAAAAGAAAAGAATGAACCATAGGTAAGTCAGAAAGAAAAAGAAAAAAAAAAGAAAAAAAGAAATGTAACAGTGCAGTCTAATAAAGCCGTGTATTTGCAAGAACTTGCCTATACAACCTGTATAGAGGTTTAAATTGTTTAAGCAAATTTTAAAAACTTCTGTGATTAACTGCGATTAATTACAATCGTTCTTCCTAAGACGCATGTTTTTATAGTGGATATTTAAATGCAAATAAAAGAATAATTGTAAGAAATGGAAAATGTAATTATATTTATATTAGTGGTGTTAATTAAAATAGTAGTATATACTATATAGTATCTCTGATAGGAGATAAAGCCGTAAAACGCGGGGCGCTGGAATAAAGAATGCATAATAAATTGGATTGAGGAAACTTGTTTTACTTTATTATAAACATCTCAGCTTGGTTGTAAAGATTTCTTAATTAGAACTTAATTAGATGACTATAAAAGAGCGTTTTTACACCTGTAGTTGTAGTTTCTATTTTCTATGATCCAGATCAGTTGATGAGTTTTTTTTATTTAGAGCATTTCTTCCTCGGTTTGGTTTAGTTTCACACAGGAATAAACCTAAACACACCAAAATGAGCACCAACAAACCACGCGAGCACATCCTCTCCTCTGATTGGTCAGAGCTGTCTGGCATGGGAGTAAGAAAGTAAATATAGTGAGAAGATTCTGTGTTTCAGAGTGTATATCTGTATATCTGTGCAGTGTGAAGCTGATTTAACACAGAACGCACAGAACTGTGCTTTTAAACACAGTGTTTAATGGGACGTGCAGCACAGAGTCACGCAGATGTGAGCAGTGACTGCAGCACATACCGCACTCGTAGTGTGTAAACAGCATGGAGCAGCAGAGACTATTTTTGTATATGAGTATATTTGATAGCTGGGTGGGATCGAGACCAGATCACGTTCTCACCACAAGCAACCCACTCCAGAAAAAATTGGGATCAAACTTGGTGCCGTCATTAATTGATTAAAAATAATAATAATAATAATAATAATAATAATAATACCTGTTTCCAAATTAACTGAGTGCGTTAATGCTTTTACATTGAAAACCCTAATAAAACCACACTGTAACATCATGCGTGACCTAACACTACCATCTAGTGGGTTTAGGCACAACACAAAGTGAACCACTGTCGCACATACATCCTTATATATACACCGGTAAACTAATCATTCAAAAGTTGTAACATGTTCAATACAGTTTTTTCAAAACCAACTACTGTGATATTTTGATATTGACCCTATAACAAATTTTTAAAAATTAACTAAAAGTAGTTCCTTTTTTGTTTTTATTACTCTACAACACCTGACCCATCCTGTGGAGACCTAAAAAAAATACCAAACTATTTTTAAACCAGGTTTTAGCCAATTCAGATCTAACTCACCTCATTCTAATGCAGCACAGCTGATCCAGGAACTGAACATCTCTGAACTTCTGAAGATGGACCAGGTGGAGTTAAAGATGGTTGGAGCTATAGACTCCAGGACAGTAGATCTTCAAGATTCCTGATAGTGATTTACTCAAAATCACTAGATAAAAACAAAAACAAATAATTTACATTTGAAGGTATCAAAGTACTTGTCTTTATTTTTAAATGTTTTGTTGTACATAACAGTATTTGAGATCTGTTGGCAATCAGAATAGATCATTAACCAGCCAATTAACAAGTTTATAAACCAATGAAACAGTAACTTGGTCCCATCCATGCAATAGTAGCAAAATAGAAAATTAGTAGCCTTAGAGCCATTGCACAGTAACAGCTAATATATACTAATTTAATATGATTTAGAACACGTTGATACTGTTTAGGGATGGTATATGAAATATGAAAATATGAAGGTCAATATAAAAATAAAATATTACACACAGGCTTCCACTGAAATAGAAATAAAGAAGCTCTTAAATAGTTCAGTTATTTGGACACTATTTAAGAGATGTTGTTGATCTGAATAGACCATGAACCAGTTAGTAAACCAATGAAATGGTAACTTGGTTCCATCAACTTCAAAACACTGGAAAACAGTAGTACTAGAGCCATTGAGGCAAATTAACAGCTATTTTTTCCTAATTTCATATGATTTAGAACTTTCTTTTACTGTTAAGGGATGGTTTATGAAATAAAACAGTCAATATGAAATATACAATTTTACACACAGGCTTTCAATGCAATGGAAATAAATGAAATATTAAATATATTTATTTGCTATACAGATTTAATAGTAGATTATATATTTTATATTTGTGTTGTATATAACACTATTTGAGAGCTGTTGTCCATCAGAATAGACCTTGAACTAGACAAAAACATGTTTATAAACCAATGAAACAGTAGCTTGGTCCACTGCACAGTAGTACTAGAGCCATTGAGGCAAAGTAACAACTAATTTTTACTAATTTCATATGGTTCAAAACACTTTTTTTACTGTTAAGGGATGGTTTATGAAACAAAAATGTCAATATGAAATATAAAATGTTACACACAGGCTTTCAATGCAATGGAAAGAAAAAAAGCTATTAAATGTTTAGTTAACTGAATTTATTTGTTATATAGATTTTATAGTAGAATATATTGATTTTTTGGCACATAACCAAGCCCCGCCCACTGCACTGGAAAAACAATAGTACTAGAGCCATTGAGGCAAAATAATGCAATTTAGAACACTTTGTAATATTTTTTTTTCATTGATAGAGCCACTGAGGCAAAGTAACAGCTTATTTTTACTAATTTAACATAATTTATAACACGTTTTAATCATGGTTTCGTTTACTGTTCATGGAGGGTTTAGGTAAAAAAAAAGGTCAATATAAAATATTACACACAGGCTTTCAATGCAATTGAAATAAAA
This sequence comes from Astyanax mexicanus, assembly GCF_023375975.1. Classification (NCBI taxonomy): domain Eukaryota; kingdom Metazoa; phylum Chordata; class Actinopteri; order Characiformes; family Acestrorhamphidae; genus Astyanax; species Astyanax mexicanus. The sequence goes on along the minus strand of NC_064422.1, from coordinate 44,004,544 downwards.
CAAATATTTGCTATATAGATTTTATAGCAGAATATATAAGTAGTACTAGAGCCATTGAGGCAAAATAACAGCTCATTTATATTTATTTAATGTGATTTAGAACACTTTTTTTTACTGTTTAGCGATGGTTTATGAAAGAAAAATGTCAATATGACATATCAAATATTACACACACGCTTCTAATGCAATGGAAATATATGTGATGTGATTTATAACACTTTTTATAGCAGTTTGTGGATGGTTTATATGGGAAAAAACAGCTATTACATACTTAGTTTTTAATATATAGTTTTATATTTACAGCATTTTAATTGGACGTATTTGCTGTATATATTTGTTCATTACAGACAGATTTTTTTTTTCCATCACTGGAGATAATCTGATGATCAAGTATAAAAAGGTTAACACTGACAGAGTTTATTCACTCTAAGAGTAATGTTAGTTTCATTTAAACAAGGGTTTAAAACCAATAAACTAATAAAAACCCTATTAATAAATGCTGGTTAGCTAACTATGAGCTACAAAACCACTCTAAACTGCTAGCTCTCAAAACTAAACAATTTAGTTTGAACATTTAGTGAATATTTAAGTATCTTACCTTGACAGAAAGTGACAGAGTAATCTAAACGTTGCCTAGACGCTGTAAACCAACTTAAACTGAATCCATCAGTAGAAGGAGCGAATAAAAACATCATTAATAGCTAAAAATAGGAATAATGTCTGTTTTTAACACACATTTCCCGTTAGCTAATCTAGGTTTAAATGACAGTTGGCCGGGGCTCGCGCTGATCCGTTATTTAATCCGTTGAGATTTGAATTTGAATTGGGCTGGCTGTGCGCGCGCTGCACTGACTCGCTCATTCAGTTAACTGAACTCACCTGTTTACCTGCGCCAGTACTAATGAACACACCTTTCTTTCCTCAGTATAGCTGTTTACAATTCATACAAACACTGCGCAAAAATACAAACATTTTAACCAATATTTATTCTAAATGAACACTTTATTACACATTTAGAAAAATATTTTTATATATCTTTATTTTATAAGATGATTAAATAATATACACATACATCCATATACATATGCATCTAAAAAAAATAAAATGTCGTTGAAAAGTTACTTTATCTTTTACTTTTTAAAAATCCAACAATCAGTTATTTAAATATTATATAAGATCAATGGGTACTTTTGGCAGTGCGGGTTGTCAGCAATCAAGATGCACTTCATGCTTCCCTCTGCTGACAACATTTATGGAGATGCGGATTTCATTTTCCAGCAGGACTTGGCACACTGCCCACACTGCCAATTTTTTTGATATATAATGTTTTGGGTTTTTATTGGCTTTAAGCCATAATCATCAACAATAAAAGAAATAAAAGCCTAAAATAGATCACTCTGATCACTCTAATACATATATATAGTATGAGTTTCAACTGAATTGCTGTTTATATAACAGATTAAAATCGCTTATTTATTCACTAAAACAGTGCATTTATATCAGCTTTTATACACATTACAATTCCAATGCGCTCAAAATAATGAGACAATCTGCACGTTTTAAAGCACAATTATTTTATTTATTTTCTGAATAAAAAAACTAAGTAAGAAAGGAACAGGCCACATTTTTGGAAAATGTTACAGTAAGCAAATCAATAGCAATTGCACTTTGAGTGTGTTGAAGTGTGTGTTCTCTGAGGAGGATGTGGATCCTTTATGGATCGCATTAATTAGCCTTAATTAGCATCCATGACCCTGCTAATGGTACACTCTGTCAAGAACCAAACTTTGATGACTATAAAACATTTTAGATTCTTACACTTTCGTTTTTTTTTCCTGCATGAAACATCAAAGCCAAGAACTGACTTTCTACTTTCTGCCTAAAATAGAGTTTTATTTTAAAAATGTGTTGTTTAGCTGATTTTTCAAGTGAAATTAAGTAAATAAATGATTGACCGGAACATTATTTTGCTTGTATAAATTGTAAACTTGTATAAATGAGCAAAAAAAAACACACTTACTTTCTGAAATTAAAATAAATGCATGTTATTTTTTCTATGCTCGCTCTGTTACATATGGTAAAAAGTAAAAGTAAAAGAAAGAGACAGTCCCCGTCAAAATCATAAGTACATACGTTTTTATAGACATTTATTTTATTATGTCTTAAGTTCTATTGTCTTAAAGTAAATTGAGCTGTTGACTGATAGCAGTTCGTGGCCAGGAGTAGCTGTTTATTGGTACAGTACATAATCGGACCAAAAAAGTGTACAATTCTAGTAAAGAGGCCATCATTAGACAGAAAAAAGTCAGAAGAAATAGTGTCCAAATAAATAATTTGGTGCATTTTCTTTAGAAGAAAGGAATACACAAGCTTAGCAACTCCGAAAAACTTCATAAGTGCAAATAAAGTTTTATTTAAAGTATAAACCACTGGAAAGGCCAGAGTAGACTGTTGGAAAATACAGCTCTGGAAAACAAGAAGAGTGCACTTCAGTTTCTGAAACAGTTTATCTGATTTAGCTATTTATAGGTTTATGTTTGAGTAAAATGAACATTGTTGTTTTATTCTATAAACTACAGACAACATTTCTCCCAAATTCCAAATGAAAATATTCTCATTTAGAGCATTTATTTGCCAAAAATATACAGAGCTTTCAGACCTCAAATAATGCAAAGAAAACAATAAAGTTCATATTCATAAAGTTCAGAAATCAATATTTATTTGAATAAGCCTTTTTGGCATGTTCTCCTCCACCAGTCTTACACACTGCTTTTGGATAACTTTATGCTGCTTTACTCCTGGTGCAAAAATTCAAGCAGTTCAGTTTGGTGGTTTGATGGTTTGTGATCATCCATCTTCCTCTTGATTATATTCCAGAGGTTTTTAATTTGGTAAAATCAAAGAAACTCATCATTTTTAAGTGATCTCTTATTTTCTTACAGAGCTGTATATATTTCAAAAGATTTTAATGGCAGATTAAACCTGTAGCAGTATTCTATAACAGTCAGAACTTCACTGCTTCATTTAAAATAAACTGAGCTGGTGCACAACAGCATTATCTCCGCATTATACAGCTTTCTAACATTTCTGTTCCTGTCTAAATACCTACAGACCTGCTTGTATGTTGTTGAAATTTATACATAAATATGATTTTTAAGACAGATACCAATAATTCCAAGAACATAAACTTGGATTTCTCTGAAAAACTCATTTGATAGCATTGCAAATTAAACAGAAATAAACCAAAATCTACAAAAAAAAAAAAAAAATCACTCAATCAAATGACATCATGAGAGTTATTAAGACATGACGGAATGTTTAATATCAATCGATATGCACTACAGGTCTTCATACACATGCGCGTAATTTACCCATCCAGTTCCCATGAGGGGAGATTATATACAGAGCCAGCCCCGCTGCGCTGAGTTCCTTTAGTGTTGGACGGGACGGAGAAGAGGACACAACATGGCTGAAAAATAAATTAAAGAAATTTACAAATTAATTTATAGATTTTTTTATATAATTGCAGGATCTTACAGTTTAGTTTCTAAGAAAAACAACATTTAGTTGTGGACATTTAGTATTTACTAGAAACTTACTTAAAGGTGCAGTCCATGTTATTTAGTTTCTAAACTGAAAGCAGTAGCATTTCTGAGTGGAGAACAAAATGGATAAAATATTGTGTTTAATGTTTTTTTTTATGTTTAATGTTTACCTGCTATACCTAATAATATATTCATTCTAAAAACGTGAGTGTCGGGTCGCTTTCACGTGAGTTCTTCTTCTGGCCACGTCACGCGTCTTTACATACTTATGTCACACCTACAGTCTCTAAAAGAGGATCCGGCTCAGTTTTACTGAACGCGAGTGGCTGGTGGAGCAATGGAGACTTCAGAAGAGGAAACTCAGAGCTCAGTAGCTCCTCCATTCACTCATAGTAAAACCAAAGAAATGAAGGAGTGAAGTTTCTGACTGAGCTCTCTCTCTCTTTCTCTCTCTCTCTCTCTCTCTCTCTCTCTTTCTCTGACTGAACATAACCTGGAATCAGATTCATCCACTCTGATAGGAGACCGCATCACACTATCAGCTTTAAATGACTTAAAATAAATAAAATTACTGACTTCAGTTTGGAAAAAAAATACAGAGCTAACGTAAAAATTTTAAGGAGGTGTTGGACCAGCAGATGACATGTCTCTCCAAACCATCACTGATCATCAGTAAATTTTACATTTCATTTAAGGTAAATCAAGGGAGCAGAGTCTGGAGGAAGAGTGGAGAGACACACAGTCCAAACTGCTCGAGATCTAGTGTGAAGTTTCCACCAATCAGTGATGGTTTGGAGAGACATGTCTGTCATCTGCTGGTGTTGATCCACTGTGTTTTATTATCAAGTCTAAAATCTTACAGTACTTCACGCGTCCCTCTGCTGACAACTGGATTTATGGAGATGTGGATTTCATTTTCCAGCATGATTTGGCACACTGCCCAGACTACCAAACGTACCAATTGCTCTTCTATAATATTCTAATTTTCTGAGACACTGATTTTTGGGTTTTTATTGTCTGTAAACCATAATAATCAACAATAAAAGAAATAAACGCTTAAAATAGATCACTGTGTGTGTAATACATCTTTATAATATATAAGTTTCAATGATCAAAATTAGGGGTGGGCGATACGGCCCTAAAATAATAAATCACGGATACACTACTGCAACAAAATGAATATTAAATGTTATTATTGCATACGATACGATATGGCAAACTCCTAACTGAGAAAAAAATCCAAGAAGTTTATCAGATTTGTAACAAAAGTCTACAGTGATGATCCAGAATATCATGATATTAATAATATTAATAATTAATAATATCTCCATATATCCAGGATTAAAGTAAAATAAATAATACTGTACGGATATAATCTGTCTCTAGTAGAGATATAATGGGAAATGAGAACAATGTGATTTCTTCTTTTTCTAAAAACAGTAACAAAGTAGAACCCTGATATGATAATTAGGGGTGGGTGATATGGCACCATATTTCAGGGTATAATATCGTTCACCATATTCAAAAATCTTATGAATATTATTGCCTACAACCCGATATGGCACAGCCCTAATCAAAATCACAATAAAAATATATATAGGAAGACTTCTTACCATGGAGTTCTATCAGTGTGAGGCCACGCTCCAGCGATGTGGTTTATATAGCCACATGCTTATCAGAACCCAACCTGAGAAAAAAAACAATATGAACATCAGATCATCTAAAGGGTAACACTTTACATTAAATGTTGACTAACTGACTTACATGAATTAATGCATGAATGAATACCATGAATAAGACATGAGGTAATATATTAACAATGCTTAGGAAATGTTATTAAATATAATTAAACACGGAACTACAGCATTAATTAATGTTATTTTCACATGAAATGTAGATAAACTACTGTTTTACGAAGTAAAGCATTTGTTAAGATGAACAATAAATCATACACTTCATTAATAATGTTAACTAATGTTCGGTAAACAAGTAACAACTGCTCTTTATGTCATTTATTGCTTATATGGTGCAGCTATACATACAGTCATTGTTTAATATTTATTAATTAAATATTAGTTATAAATATATTTTGCTGTGATAACACTTATGCGGTGGTAGCCATTTACTTATTTTAATTACTAATGTCCGTTAACTAATATAATATTATATATAATCACATTTTTACTTTTATTTGCAATACATCTCTACGTGGATTAAAATTATTTTAATTTCACTTTACATCAGGTATATATATTCATTTTACTGAACAGAGCTGTCTTTATAAGTGCTTAGTAATGTTTAACAGATGTTAATAATGCTTTAAAAAGGCATTATTGGTTAATCATGGTTTCTATTTACAATTTCTACATGCAAGTTGAATTCCAAGAAAATATATATACATATATATATTATGAAATTAAGCATAAGCATCATCCAGACTAATATTTACTTGTATAATAAATATTTACTGATTACCGTATGCATAACTGCAGTACACAAGCAAATGACAAGAAGATTAACTAATGCAGTTGTTACTTGTTTACCCAACATTAGTAAAGTATATGATAATAAAGTTTATGATTTATTGTTAATCTTAACAAATGATTCACTTGTAATGTGAAAATAACATTAATTAACCCTTTGAACTCTAGGCTGTTTTGGTGTGTTTTTTCTCCGTTTTGTTTTCAGTTCCTCTCTTTCAGGTCTTATAACACAGTAATTATATCAGACAGACACATGCCCTGATCTCTTTTACTCCAGAAGACATACGGCTGCTCAAAAATATCATCATTTAAAATGTAAAAAGAAGCAGAATTGTTATATTTTACTGGAACTGATCATGTTTTGCTCAAAACTTTACCAAGCGTCTGTTTTTTAAAACTTATTTCTAAATGTATAGACTTTAAATATATTCATACCTAAGATATCTTTTCAAAAATCTTTAGATTAGAGTTTTTATGAGTTGAAAACAAGAATATTGATGATTTGAGTTCATTAAATGGATTATTAATTATTACTGTGACAAAATACATGACGAAACAGCATCAGATGGATTTATTTATTTTTCTTGATAATCAATAATCACACCTCTAGGATACATGTAGATACTAAAAACCTGACACTCAGAGCAGCCCATGCCTTTCAGTATTTTGATCAGGAAACACAAAGAAAGCTATATACTATAAAAAAGTTAACTTTTTTTAGTCTAAATAAATAAAAATGTTTAGTGCAAAATAACTACTTAGTAAAAATGTGCAAGTAAAATAAAAACTATATAAAGTAGTGCGCACACCATACCTAGCTTTAATTTGAGTAAAGCAGGTAGTTTCACACTTTTTTTCTATGAACACTTTTGAGTCTTTATTTACTGATATTATTTGGTTTGAAACATCATATAAATATGTTTGAAGCACTAAAGGTAAATAATATTGGTTGGGGAAGGAGATTTTTCACTTTTTTAGGTGTTTTTTTCTCTCAATGGGTTTCTTGTAGATTTAGCTTTACCGCACTGGGATGTGATCACTATTTTTAGAAAGAGTAAGCTCCGCCCTTTCTAACCATATATGGATTATGTTTATGTGTGAAGGGATTCCTGAGTAATTAAGCTGAATTTGGGTGCTAAGGGTTAATGCTGTATTTCCGTGTTTAATTTTATTTAATAACATTACCAAAGCATTGTTAACGTATTACCTCATGTCTTATTCATGGTAACTAATGCATTAATTCATGTTAGTTAGTCAACACTTATTGTAAAGTGTTAGAACTGTGTTTTAATCCAGCAGAGACTAGAGAAGGAGAATACGCAGCAGAACTTACGCGCCCTCTTCCGTCAGCAGCTCCAAAAACTTCTTAACTCTGTATTCAGGGAGCATCTAAAACACACAAACACACACCACAAAGAGAGAGGAACCGCATGTGAGGGAACGCTAGAGAAAGGACAGAGCGAGAGAAAAGAAAGAGTTTGGTGACATTGGCCTACATTCTTTGTGTTAGCCTTTCTAAAGAGCGCTAAAACAGCAAAACAATCAAGTTCACTGAGTAAAAGACCGGAGGGTTTAGAGGAGAGTGTGTGAGAGTAGCTAAACGGCTCAGGGTGTTGAGGAGGGGAAGTGTCAGGACGAGTGATAAATCTGGGTTGGATCTGCTCCTTATATAAGAAGAGCCAAAAAAAAAGGCCTTCCTTAATTCTACTAACATCCAGAAAATCACTTTCCTGATCCCTGTTCACACGTACAATTACAATTACCACCCACTGCACTGTCCACTGTGGGTGGTAATGCCTTTTATGACACACATGCACATACACTGCACATCAAGAAATGTTAAATGCCTGCAGAATTTTGGAAATGCACCATCTCTTTAATCTATTTAATCTCAACTTATATTCAGCTCTGTAAAAAATGAAGAGAGCACTAAAGTTTCTGAATCAGTTTCTCTGATTTTGCTATTTATAGACATATTATATGTTCGAGTAAATTGAACATTGTTGTTTTATTCTATAAACTAAGACACCATTTCGCACAAATTCATTTAGAGCATTTATTTGCAGAAAATGAGAAATGGCTGAAATAACAAAAAAGGTGCAGAGCTTTCAGACCTCAAATAATGCAAAGAAAACAAGTTCATATTCATAAAGTTTTAAAAGTTCAGAAATCAATATTTGGTGGAAAAACCCTGTTTTTTGTTCACAGTTTTTTTCATGCATCTTGGCATCATGTTCTCCTCCACCAGTCTTACACACTGCTTTTGGATAACCTTATGCCTTTACTCCTGGTTTGATGGCTTGTGATCATCCATCTTCCTATTAATTATATTCCAGAGCTTTTTAATTTGGTAAAAGCAAAGAAACTTATCGTTTTTAAGTGGCCTCATATTTTAAGTGGCCAATATTCATTCTAAAAACTGGGGTGTCGGGTCACTTTTTGCGGGAGTTCTTCTTCTTCTGGCCACGTCACACCTCATTCTTTGAGATGCGCCAGTAGCTTTAAGGAGTATATCTGGATTCATACGTGGACGCTAAGTATCCTCATACACATTTCCTACAGACTCAAGAATGTCATGAGCAGGTGATTGAGGAGCATTAAGAGCTCATGTGATCACGGCTGCAGAGGAGGAGGGGATTCGTCAGGAAAATTTATGCCTGTGTTCACCATAACTTATCTTCCACATCGCCTGTGGCTGTTGGGAGTCACAGGCTCCAAAAACTGCTGAAGAAAAAGGGAGGGAATGGGAGGAAAAGAGGTGAAAAGAGAGAAAATCTGGGAGGGCTGTCACGTCGGCGTGCAGCATGTCTCGGCAGACTCGGCTTCATACTTCTCCGGGAGGGTAAAAGTGGGAGGAGGGGGGGGAAATACCACAGCAATTACCACTGAGCATCCAGCACAAACAGAACTACAACTCATAAACAACCCTACAACCGCCACTCTACTACACCACAAACAAGACTACAACTCCCAATCAACTACAGCGCGCACACAAGAAGATAAGCAGCTCTAAAACTACTGAGAGTTTAAGCGATGGTACGCATTTGCAGAAAGAGTGCAGCTGCTACGACAAGGAACACTAAATCACAGCTTCCATAAACTGTTTGCTATTGTTGAAAGCTCATCAGGGCCAATGAGAAATTAATGCAATGTGTTATAAGCTAATTCAGCGCAGGAATGTGAGGAAAAAACAATGCATTATACAACTGCTGCCGTAAATCACAATTATGTAGCAGCTGCATCTTAAAAACAGCTTAATTCAGTTTAAAAACAGTTTGCTAATCATGGTCAATGCGTAAAATAAGGATAATTAAACCAAAATGCAACTATGCACTATGTATCTTTGGTGGAGAACTACATAACTCAAGTTATATTAGTGTAAAACCGTGTAACATTACTTGTACATCTAAGTCAACATGCTTCTATTTGTGCAAGTACCAGTTCTGTATCTCTCAGCTTGTTAACAAATGCACATGTAGAGCATGTCCGCAAGATGAGGCTCAAATCATGATTTGTATTTATGACGGTGTGGTAAAAGTGATTTAAACTCCTGTACTGTAATGTAATCTCGCCTTTGTATAATACAGCAGAATAAGGTTATATTTTTGTCACTGAAATACAGCTCTGGAAGAAAATAAAAGATTGGCATAAAGTTATACAAAAGCAGTGTGTAAGACTGGATGGAGGAGAACATGTCAATATGCGTGAAAACTGTGATTATAAATGCTCTAAATGACAATATTTTTATTTGGAATTTGGGAGAAATGTTGTCTGTAGTTTATAGAATAATACAACAATGTTCATTTTACTCAAACATAAACCTATAAATAGCTAAATCAGATAAACTGATTCAGAGTCAGCAATAGGCAGCCTGCAAGCATGAAACGTCTGACCTGTGAGGTTGTTTGAACTATTATAAACAATAATGAAAAATATAAATAATAAAATGCTTATCTGGTGAGCTTTTGTTTATATTTCTCCCCTGTCTCTCTCTGTTGTGCCGCTTGGCGTGACTTTAGTTTCTGCCCGTTCTCGATTTTCTGCCTGTTTTTGGGCTCCCTATCTCCTTATAAGGGCCTTTTTTCCTGGCCGTGTCCCAATTCACTAGCTGGGGCAGAGGTAGTGTATTGGGCCACGACCCTGACGACACGGGTTGGATCCCGCGTGAGGAGCGGTGTGTATGTATATTTATTTATTTATTTATTTATTCCTTTCTTCTTGGGTTTACCCGCTTTAAGATCAACTGTTCTGCAATTGGCTTCAACAACCCTCTGGGCTGGAGAGCTACTAGTCTTTAGCACTTCATCCTCCATCCCATTACACTTCATTTCCCAAAACTGATTTTTTTTTGTTGTGGCCGAAACGTAATGGCTTGGAAAATATCTGGCCAAACTTAATTGCCGACCCCTGACCTATACATTACAGTGTTGGGTTTTGTAGTGTCGTATAGGATCCTAAAGAGAGCGACTCTTCCAGATGTCAGACAGGAACACCAGCAGTCTAGTGTGCGAGCTGCAGAGTGTTCTAGGAACTGGAGATAAGTGAACCTTGTTTACGTGAACGTGTTGAAAGCTTTACCCCAGAGAGAGAAATCACATCTGCTCTGCCTTGTTTTCATTATCACTTTGGCACAAGGTGTAAAATAATTAAAACTGATATGTGACTCAAACCACACATGATTAACGACAAGAGCTGTGACTCAAGGACTCGTCTAGACACAGTAGGATAAAGTCTCTCTCTCTCTCTTTAATTCTCTCTCTCTCTCTCTCCCTCTCCTCTTGAATCAGTAAAAGGTTTATTTCCTTTATTCAAGACTGGAATTCTTTGTATTTACGTTCCTTTGAGCGCCAAAAAAAATAAAGCAGAGGAACACCTATGGAGTGAATTTTTTTGTCCCCAAAGATTTATGTAAAAAAAATTTAATCTGCAATCAAAATGTAAAAAATCAAAAGGAAAATTTTATGTTGCAAATTCAAAAGAGAAAAAATATATAGCAAATATATATTTTAAAATATACTTGGTTACGTTATCATCCTTTGAAGTTATTTGAAAGTTATTTCAGTTTGGAACTAAAACTTTTGTCACAAATTTCACTCCATAAACACCTCTGTGAATCAACACACTTCAACTAAATCCGGAGCTCAATATAGGCTGGGCTACAGGTACCAACACCTTGAACATCTGGACAGTGCATTATCTAACTGTAACATTAGAACATGAATAAGGAGCAGGTTAGAAATGTAGATAACTGATGGTAATCACAGCAGCCCTGTAACAGATCACGGGCGGAAAACGCTCCTTTCCCTCCGAGCTTCTTATACCTGCAGCCCAATTAGTTAATCTACCTTTTCCTTTTAATATGACGAGTTAACTCTTAAAACCAGCCATTTCAAAGCACTGTTCATGGTACGTAACGTTATTTGTGTACATAATCTATTTACCATATTTTTTGCATTATAAGGCACACAGGAGTATAAGGCGCACTATCTAAAAACAGCATTTTTCTGGCCTATTTTCTTACATAAGGTGCACCGGATTATGAGAGCTGTGACTAGGGTTGCAACGGTATGAGATTTTCATGGTATGATAACCGTCTCAGAAAATACCGCGGTATCACGGTTATCACGGTATCACAGTTTGTTACATATATTATTAAACTGACCCTTAAAGAAATTACAACAAAGGTTTTTTGTTCAATTAACTATTTATTGTAGAAACCTGGAACAACTATATAGATAATGTCTCCTTAAAAAAAATAAACTGTACACCATTAGGTGAAGGAAACCAGGTTTTTCCACTACTCTTAAGGGCATTAAGGGTGTATATAATTATATATATATATATACACACACACACACACACACACACACACACACACACGTGTCACACATTACATGTCCTCTAAGAAGTAAAGATCCTGTGTTTAAACTATTCAGTACAATTATTTAAGTTTAAATTATTTAATATCTGATAAACTGAGCCTGGGTCAGTGTCTGATCAACAACTGTTGTAAACGTCCGTTTTACTGCCAAGTTGGTATATAAGCAGATAGAGGGGATTTATTTCTGGTCTGGTTTTAACATATGAAAAACAGGCACGTCAGAATTTGAAAATGAACGCATGTAAATGAATGGCGTCTTTCACATCCAGTCCGGCCAGGACCTTTACACGGACACGTGAATCCGTCGTAGCACGCACTTCACGCCTGTACCTGCGTGCCCAAATTTCGGATAACTCAGCGCTTTTGCGGGCGCTTACCGCATGGGTTGTGCACGACTACAAAGAGGTTTTATTTAGGTTCAGAGTAAAATTATAAACTAAACACATACTTTGCGCTGCACAGCGGGGTGGTGTTCTTGGAGATGGGAGAACAGGTTTGACGTATGTCCACCTTTAGCTGTGACTTGACTGATTACAAATCGGATAACCATCCTCGGGTGCGTTCGGCGGGTCTCTGAAATAGTCCCACACTGCTGATTTTAGTTTAGCCTTTTTTAAGGCGGACGGAGATAATGTTTAGTCTGATGCACTTTCTGCCGTTCTCACCGCTGTGTGCTGAGCAGCTGAAGCGGAGCAGAGTTGCGCATGCGCGGGTGAGTTTCTCCGCTGGCTTGCGTTTTACCGGTAATAAGCAAACACACACGGTATGATAACCGTGCATTTTAATACCACGGTATACCGTGAAACCGGTTACCGCTGCAACCCTAGCTGTGACTCAAGCACTCGTCTAGACACAGTAGGATAAAGTCTCTCTCTCTCTCTCTCTCTCTCTCTCTCTCTCTCTCTTTCTCTCTCTCTTTTTCACACTCATTCTCTCTCTCTCTCTCTCTCTCTCTCTTTCTCTCTCTTTCTCTCTCTTTCTCTCTCTCTCTCACTCTCTCTCACTCTCTCTCACTCTCTCTCACTCTCTCTCACTCTCTCTCTTACCTGCAGGGACATTTCGATGAGCATCTGAAGCTTCTTAATGCCGAGCCACACTCCTTTGCCTTTGACTTGCTGTGCAATTTGTGTGCGTTCATCTTCCTGGAAACCTCCCAGCAGCTTTACCACACACAGACACGCATATAACAAACACACAGTAAATTACACATTATGTACCACTCAAGAATTCAAAAAGGAATCCTTCCTGTTAACACTTATCAAACCACTTATCAAATCTTTCTATAACATTATATTTGTCAGTGAGCAAATTAGCAAAATCACTGCATAAAATCTGGTATACAGCTCTGGAGACCACTTAAAAATTATGAGTTTCTTTGATTTTACCAAATTGAAAACCTCTGGAATATAATCAAGAGGAAGATGGATGATCACAAACCATCAAACTACCAAACTGAACTGCTTTTGGATAACTTTATGCTGCTTTACTCCTGGTGCAAAAATTCAAGCAGTTCAGTTTGGTGGTTTGATGGCTTGTGATCATCCATCTTCCTCTTGATTATATTCCAGAGGTTTTCAGTTTGGTAAAATCAAAGAAACTCATAATTTTTAAGTGTCTCTTATTTTTTTCCAGAGCTGTAGATGTGCTACACACAGAGTGATCTATTTTAAGTGTTTATTTCTTTTGTTGTTGATGATTATGGTTTACAGGCAATGAAAACACAAAAATCAGTAGCTCAGAAGATTTGGCAGTGTGGGCAGTATGTCAAGTCCTGCTGAAAAATGAAATCTGCATCTCTGTAAAGTGCTGAAGTGCTGACATGACTGACTTGGGTTTTCATTGGCTGTAAGCCATAATAATCAACAATAAAAGAAATAGTTAAAATAGATCACTCTGTGTTTAATACACCTATATAATATATGAGTTTCACATTTTGAACTGAATTACTGAAATAAAGTTTTTTTGTGAAGGTCCTGCAACCAGTGACCCAACTTTTTCTAACAGGACAATGATCGTCCACATACTGCTACCATCTCAAGAGCTTGAGATGGAAGACACAGATACTATGCCATGGCCAGCTGCATCTCTAGACCTATTTCTGCTTTTGGACGTCCTATCAACTGCGTAAGAATATTGGAGCTATTCTGACATGGATTATCACAGGACTCCATTAGGAACCTCTACAACTCCATGCTGAGACCTCTGGCAGGTTGGCATGATGTGTGACCATGTTTTACACACTACTTTTGTAAACAAACCCACCTCAGAACATTATGTTCTGTAAGAAAAACATACTCCTTCATGTAGAGAAGGGGTGTCCAAACTACGGGCCGTGGGCCATTTGCGGCCCGTTTCCTTTTTTGGAGCCGCCCGCGAGGTATTTTAGAAATAGAATGAAAGTTGGCCCGCTGTTAAACAGGTTTTTATAATGTGAGATTCAAAGTTTGAACGCTAGGTGTCAGAAACGGGCCAACGAGTCTAAAAGCGGAGAGAGTGCGCATTTCTAGCACAGAAAAACGGGCCAAAGAGTCTAAAAGTGGAGAGGGTGCACATTTCTAGCACAGAAAAACGGGCCAAAGAGTCTAAAAGTGGAGAGGGTGCACATTTCTAGCGCAGAAAAATGGGGCAAAAGAGTCTAAAAGTGGAGAGGGTGCACATTTCTAGCGCAGAAAAATGGGGCAAAAGAGTCTAAAAGCGGAGAGGGTGCACATTTCTAGCACAGAAAATCGGGCCAAAGAGTCTAAAGGCGGAGAGGGTGCACATTTCTAGCGCAGAAAAATGGGGCAAAAGAGTCTAAAAGCGGAGAGGGTACGCATTTCTAGCGCAGAAAATCAGGCCAAAGAGTCTAAAAGCAGAGAGGGTGCACATTTCTAGCGCAGAAAAATGAGCCAAAGAGTCCAAAAGCGGAGAGAGTGCGCATTTCTAGCGCAGAAAAATGGGCCAAAGAGTCTAAAAGTGGAGGGAGTGCGCATTTCTAGCGCAGAAAAACAGGGCAAAAGAGTCTAAAAGTGGAGGGGTGTGCATTTCTAGCGCAGAAAAACGGGCCAAAGAGTCTAAAAGTGGAGAGGGTGCACAGTTATAGCGCAGAAACACGGGCCAAAGAGTCTAAAAGCGGAGAGGGTGCACATTTCTAGCGCAGAAAAACGAGCCAAAGAGTCTAAAAGCGGAGAGAGTGCGCATTTCTAGCGCAGAAAAACGGACCAAAGAGTCTAAAAGTGGAGAGGGTGCGCAGTTATAGTGCAGAAAAACGGGCCAAAGAGTCTAAAAGTTGGCGTAATTAAGGAGTTTCATATTAAGAGACATCATGAAATTAAACATCAATTTGAAAAATCTTAGTTTACACAACACTGTCAAAGATAAAGATAGTAAGTCAAGTAAAATGGTGTGTAAATGAAATAATCAGGAAAATGTATTATTTAAAGTGGTATATTTCATTATTTGTTTTATTACAGAGTCTGTGGCCCGTGACTTCAAATATATTTCTCCTTCTGGCCCCCAACAAAAAATTTTGTACACCCCTGATGTAGAGGTATGTCAGGACAAGCACACATATGTGAAATTCTGAAAAACTGGTGAACCTTGAGGTCTAATTGACCTTTTACCCTTTCCACCAAATTCTCTCGGTCTCTCTCTCTCTCTCTCTCTCTCTCTCGTGACACTTACCTCCAGGGCCTCCATCAGATGCTCTCCTCTGGAGATGTTGGGGATGTGGATGGTGGTGCTGAAGGAGTCCAGCATGCCCATCTCCTGCATCACGTCCTTACGGCTGGTGGTGCCCAAAATCAGCAGCTTGCGACCCTGAAGAACAAAGAAACACACACACAGATAATTCTGATCATATAAGCCTTTCATATGAATAACCATATATCAATAATTTCTCTCCTTTTGAAGAAATCAGTTATTTTCTTTACTAATTTTGTAATTTTTCCCCTTCATTTTCTCCCATCCATTGTATATCCTCCATCACTAGTGATGCCTCAACACCAGAAGGGTTAAGAAGACTAGCACACGCCTCCTCCAACACATATGAAGTCAGACTCCGCCTCTTTTTGAGCTGATGCTGATGCTGTAGCATTGCCGAGTAGCATCACAGCGCTAACGCTCGGACGAAAGCACAGCAACTCGGTTCTGATACATCAGCTCACAGATGCAGCCTTGTGCTGATCCACATCACCCTAGGAGTGATGAGGGGAAAGAGCGCCATCTACTGTACCCACCCAGAGAGAGAGCAAGGCCAACTGTGCTCTCTCAGGGCTCCAGCAGCTGATAGCAAGATGCATGACCAGGATTTGAACCAATGATCTCTCAATTCCCCTACTACTGTAAGTTATTTTATATTAAGAACCTTCATAAATGAGGAAAAAATCATTCAAATTGGCTGATATATGTTTTATCTTTGGAAGGAATCCAATATATTCTATTCTATCCAAAGCAACTGAACTGAGGTGCAGTGAAGGTTTTGATTCAATGGTCCTGAGTTTCCTAAGGACAATGAGTAATAGTAAGTTTCTTTGATTTTACCAAATTGAAAACCTCTGAAATATAATCAAGAGGAAGATGGATGATCACAAGCCGTCAAACCACCAAACTGAACTGCTTGAATTTTTGCACCAGGAGTAAAGCAGCATAAAGTTATCCAAAAGCAGTGTGTAAGACTGGTGGAGGAGAACATGATGCCAAGATGCATGAAATAAAAACTGTGATTAAAAACCAGGGGTTTTCCACCAAATATTGATTTCTGAACTTATATTTCTTAAAACTTTATGAATATGATCTTGTTTTCTTTGCACTATTTGCACATTTTCAGAACTTGGGAGAAAAGTTGTCTGTAGTTTATAGAATAAAACGAGAATCTGTCTGAAAATGGCTGTAGAAACTTTCGACTGGAATTCTCACCATCTTGTTTTTTAGTCAGTTGATTGTAATGTATGTTACGGGCAGTGTCTCCACATGAGGGCAAAACGTTTAACATTTTAAACAAATGAAGTATCACGGTGCAGAGAAGTAGCAATGTAACGTCCTCATTTGTGGACGCAGGGACTGAGCACTACCTTAACGCATTTCACTTTCACTATCTGCCTATTCCAGGTGAGTTAATGAGTTAGTGAGTTAGTGAGTTAGTGAGCGTGCTCAGTGCTGAGATTCTGACGACGACCTTCCAGAACGTTCCCATAAGCCATGCTCCTGGCCAGTGGTCGACGCAGCGAGGGCGAGGAGGTGGGCCATTCCCAGAGGCCCCGGCGAGCAGAGGGGATTATGGGTCGCCCTCCTGTGGCGCGGGGGTTTGTGCCAGTGCATGTAGATGAGGTGCCACACAGGCGGCGGGCCTGCCAGGGTCCCCACTCTCTCACAGGGCCTTTCACTCCTGCCTCTCCTGATGGTGGACTCCCCGCTGGGCTCACACACAGACCCGGTCCAGAGCAACAGACCCGCTGCCATTCAGCACCGCAGCACAAAAACAGCACACCACAAACAAAATACCAACAACACACAACACACACACACTCACACACACCAGAGCCTGTGTGCAGGAAACTACAACACCAACCGCTCTACCACAACACAGCTACACAACCTTACAGCTCTACATGCACAGAAATTACATGTAATTACAGAAATTACACTACGGAAAATATCTGATAGTGAGCTATTGACAATAAACTACAATAAACCCCAAAAAAAAGGCCTTGTCCTGTACACTCTACATAACAGAGGTACTTTTTTGTACTCAAAGGTACACTCTTCATAATTGTATTGGTTTTTACAGAGTCAGATTTGTTCCCTCTAAAGATAGTCATTCCGAAAAGCAATAAGTACAGATTTATACCATTTAATCAGCCAAAAGGTACATTTAGTATTCTGTATCACTGTACTAAAAACAATACATATTTTAATCGCACATTTTTCAGTTTCACATATTTAGTTGATGATGTAATCTTTATAATCTTTGGCACACAAAAAACATGGGTACAAAAAAGGACTTTCACTAAAAGGTACTTTTTTGTACCTCAATATAAGGTACAGCCCCAGCGACAAGCTTTGCACTATTTTAAGTACAAATCTGTAGTCATAAATAATATATTATACAGCAAAATCCACAGTTAATCCTGCAAAAACAGACACAGTGCTATTGGCTGCTCTCTTATATCAGCTTTCTCACCATTAAATTTTAATTCATATTCTACAGGATCTCTCCCACAGGATTAATTTGTTGTTTAATTCTAAATAAATAGAAAATCACAGTGTAACTGAATACCCCTGTAGATAAAGCTTTTGTACTGTCTCATCCAAATATTTTGACTGCTGTGTGCCACCACAGCGGCATTTAAGGAAATTTATAAGGAATCATTTATAATTTTTTTATTAGTTATTTATGTAAAGAAAAGTGCATATTTAAGAAAGCTAAGTAAATAGCAAGCTACTTACACGTAATGCTGTAGCTCGAGCAGCTTGAGTATTGTTTTGACCCCCCCCCAAACTATTGTTTTTACCTCTTTTGTGGGGGAGGTACAGGTTAAAAATTAAGAGAGCACTTCAGTTTCTAAATCGTTTTTTTCTGATTTTGCTATTTATAGGTATATGCTTGAGTAAAATGAACATTGTTGTTTTATTCTATAAACTACAGACAACATTTCTCCCAAATTCCAAATAAAAATATTGTAATTTAGAGAACTTATTTGCAGAAAATAAGAAATAGCTTAAATAATAAAAAAGATCTCAAATAATGCAAAGAAAACAAGTTCATATTCATAAAGTTTCAAGAGTTCAGAAATCAATATTTGGTGGAATAACCCTGGTTGGTTTTTAATCACAGTTTATTTTTATGCATCTTGGCATCATGTTCTCCTCCACCAGTCTTACACACTGCTTTTGGATAACTTTATGCTGCTTTACTCCTGGTGCAAAAATTCAAGCAGTTCAGTTTGGCTTAATGGCTTGTGATCATCCAACCACAGCACAGAACTGAACAGGTCCTGAGGAGAGGGTCTGCTGCCCCCTGTCTGTAAGGGCCTGTTCTACAGTACTAGAGGTGTTAGTTTGTGTGTGTGTTTGTGTGTGTGTGTGTGAGTGTGTATACACTCACGCGAGGAGGGGTCTTCTTCAGAAGCACCAGTAGAGCTTGAAGAACTGAGTTTGAGAAGCGAGGTCCAATGGGAACAAAGTCTACGGAGGAAATATGAAGCAACAGTTAAGATTACAGAGCAACATACATCAGAAAACATTGTTAACTATCTTTTTAGTTTATTTTGCTATTTAAGTTGCCAGCAATCCGTATTATGTCGCACAGGCAATGGTGTAAAATTACTTGATTTATTACAGATAATAGGAATATTTACCAGCATCTTGAAAAATCTCCAATAATTAGATTACCATTTCAGATATACACAAACAGGGGGGTATCAGCTAGTGGTTTGTCTCACGTAGCTTGTTTTAACACAGTAAACATGCAGACTACAGTCTGATATACTCACCTCTGAATGGCTAAAGAGCTAGTGCTGCTACAGCAGTACTTGCCCCCAATATACCCGCCTCTACAGTCTAATATACCGGACTCTGAACTGCGAAAGAGCTAGTGCTTGATGCGGTTAGCGGGTAATGCTAATACTGCTCCAGCAGTGCTAGCCGGGGTTAGCAGCAGGCTACAATCTGATGTACTCACCTTTGAGTGCCATAAGAGCTAGCGATTAACAGGTAATGCTAATACTGCTCCACCATTAGTGCTGGAGAAACTTCACTGAAACTCCTGTATAACTCTGTACTTCAGCTGAGAGTCTTTACTGCTCTTTAATACCTGACTGGTCATACAAATTCATTCTATGATTTTTGGGAAAATTTAAGGATTTTAAGTGCACCTTATAATGTGAAAATACTGTGTACATGGACTCACCCAGAAGTCGTTCAATATCGTCCACCAACACGCAGCTCAGCTGGGACTTGTAGGCATCATCAAAAATCTACACAGATAAAAAAGAATAGCTGTTAGAGACTCTGTGATGGACCTGTAAAATTAAGTTAAAGGGTCTTTTTCTGAGGTTTTATCACCTTCTTGATGGCTTGGCACTTGGCGATCTCAGAGAAGCCGATCATCTTGTCTGGAGAGCAGATTTTGATGAAGGGGAACTCTGAGTCCTCTGCAATTTTAGCTGCTAGCGCTGTTTTTCCACAGTGTGGAGGCCCTGCAGGAGCAGCAGATCTGTGTGTTAATACTATATATATATATATATATATATATATATATATATATATATATATATATATATATATATATATATATATAGATAGATAGATAGATAGATAGATAGATAGATAGATAGATAGATAGATAGATAGATAGATAGATAGATAGATAGATAGATAGATAGATAGATAGATAGATAGATAGATAGATAGATAGATAGATAGATAGATAGAGAGGGAGCGAGGATAGATAGATAGATAGATAGATAGATAGATAGATAGATAGATAGATAGATAGATAGATAGATAGATAGATAGATAGATAGATAGATAGAGAGGGAGCGAGGATAGATAGATAGATAGATAGATAGATAGATAGATAGATAGATAGATAGATAGATAGATAGATAGATAGATAGATAGATAGATAGATAGATAGATAGATAGATAGATAGATAGATAGATAGATAGATAGAGAGGGAGCGAGGATAGATAGATAGATGGATGGATGGATGGATGGATGGATGGATGGATGGATGGATGGATGGATGGATGGATGGATGGATGGATGGATGGATGGATGGATGGATGGATGGATGGATTATTCTTTGTAAGGTTTAAAGATTTTCTTTTGTTTCTGCTGAATATTAGAACCTGTTAAAACTATAATGTATATTTTGTAGTAGTTTATTCTTGAACTTGAAATCCCCTAATATTTTGAGCACACCTTAAATTCAGTGTTTTTTCATTATGATCTAAATGTTCTGTATTGTATAAAAACATAAAACATATAATTTTTTTTTTTAAACATTAAAAAAAAACATTAGCACAAAAACATATTTAAAAAAATAATTAAAAGACATTTTAAAATGTTATTACAAATAATAAACTATTATAAAATAAAAGAATTACATACTTGTGTTTTACGATATATATATATATATATTTTAAAAATGTTGGTAACTGTGAAGATGTTCTGTTTGTGTGTTAGTGAGACCTACCCTCCAGTAACACGGTTACCAGTGGTGTGCGTTCACTGTTTTTAGTCTGCTGCACCAGCAGCTCTCCGTTCTCCAGTATATCCGTCACAGCGTTACTCCACTTCACTATTCCGTTCAGGATATAACTGGAGTAATCTTCCTGATTGGTGCCGAACGCCTGAACACAGAAAAAGCATGACTCTAACTGAAAACTCTCTATTCGCTTATTTTTTTATTGCAAATATATTATTGCATTAAATAAACATTTGTTTATTAATTTAACTTATACACTAAATATTATGTAACTGGAAATGGCAAAAAACACTTTCATTGCTCTGACGAATTCGACTAAATACATTATACTAAACAAGTAGTAGTGCAGTGTTAGATGTTTAAATAGCAGAGCTGAGGTAAGTTTATGAATAAAACCACACTATTGAGGTTTATATACAACTGGAATGAAACTGCGAAAGATTTACATTTATGACTAAAACTGCATTACGTAAGTAAACATAAAACTAGAATTGCACTATTGAGGTGAATTCATGATATAAAATGCATTACCTTTTTAAATGTATGATTAGAATAGCACTACTGAGGTGAACTTGTGACTGGAATGGCAATGCTGAGGTCAATTTATGACTAAAACTGCACTACTGAGGTGAATTTATGATGGGAAAGGAACTGGTAAATTTATAACTAAAATTGCATTATCAAGTAAATATATAATAAGAATAGCACTACTGAGGTGAATTTATAATTGAGGTAAATATACGATTGGAATAGAACTGCTGAGGTAAAAATATGACCAAAACTGCATTAATTAAGTAAATTTATGATTAGAATAGCAAACTTGAGTTGAATTTATGATTTGAAATGGCATGCTAAGGTAAATATATGATTGGAATGGAGCCTCTGAGATACATTTACGACTAAAATTGCATTACTTACATAAATATATGATTAGAATAGCACTACTGAGGTGAATTTTTGATTGGAATGGAACTGCTGAGGTAAATTTATGAATGAAATTGCACCACTAAGGTAAATATATGATTGGGAAGAAACTGCTGAGGTACATTTTTGACTGAAACTGCATTACTTAAGAAAATATATGATATAATATGAATGGAATAGCACTATTGAGGTACATTTATTGATAAAGCTGCATCACTAACGTAAATATATGATATTATATGATTGAAATGGCACTAGTATAATTATTATAACTAGGTAATTATTTGAGTAAAACTGCTAAAATTAAATAAATGTATAACTAGACTGCTGAGTTAAATGGGCCTTGATGCTGAGTCTGCTGGAATTATTATATTATATACATATTATACATATATGATATATGATATATATATATATATATATGTATATATTTTTTTTTCAATATACATAAATTAAATTGTAGTTCTGTATATGTGTTTTTGTTTGAAAAATAAGACAGATTATAATCAGTGTCCTGTAATCACTATGTTAGTAAATATATGAGTGACTGAATGAAGCAGGACTTACAGGTTTGATGTCGTTATTCAGCGACGCCCAGAAATCACTTCTGCTGACCTGCAGCTCCTGGGCCTTTTCAGTGTCCACCTCCACCTTAGTGCTGGCCTGAACACACACACACACACACACACACACACACACACACACATTACTCATCTCTAACATGATAAAGAAAGGTCAGTGAGGGAGAGAGTTAATGCCTCCCCACCTGTATAAGCTCTTGTCAATATGTTTCAACACCATCAAATATCGGACACCAGTGAATAGGCCAAGTCACTTCTCTCTCTCTCTCTGTGTGTTTTAAACACACACACACACACACACACACACCTCACTATAGCTGTGTGTGTGACAGCCTGTGCCAAACATACCACACCTCAATAAATGAAAACTCAGGTCGCAGTAAAGTGGCAGTGTGGACTGTATAAGTGTGTAAGAATAAACACCTAGAGTTTAGATTCTCTGCCCAAACCCAACCCGGGCTCTGTTTTTTAGAGCTATTTTTATTTTATATAAAGCTATGGTGTAATAATCACAATGTAATAAAGTAAAAAATCAAACTGTTTGGGGAAAAAAAAAAAAAAAAAAAAGTTGCACAAGTTAGATTGTCATCAGTGAGCACTGCGCACACATAAGGTTGTCCGAGAGTAACTTTATTGTTGTTTTATGTGTTTTGCACTAAGGCTATAAGCTTTTAAATTGTTAAACATTGTTAATTATATTAGAGTAGACTAGGGGTG
Organism: Astyanax mexicanus; assembly: GCF_023375975.1. NCBI lineage: Eukaryota > Metazoa > Chordata > Actinopteri > Characiformes > Acestrorhamphidae > Astyanax > Astyanax mexicanus. Next base: position 43,981,222 of record NC_064422.1, on the reverse strand, counting down.
GGCGATATGGCTTTAAAATAATATCATGATATTTCAGGCTATGTTTGCGATAACGATATACTTGGCGATATAGGAAAACTAAAATAATTAATTCATTTCAGGAATATAGTATAATAGTATAATCATAATGTGGCAAAATAAATAATATAGCATAAAATAATATAATGCAGCAAAAAATATTGCAGAATATTTAGTGCATGCATATAAACTGCAAACTAAAACAATTATACAATAAATACACCTAAAGCTTCACAGTGAATAATAGACCACTTTTAAGACAGAACAGCCCTATTATCACGATATGGATTTTTAATATCATGATATTTCTGTGTCATAATATATTGTATACGATATAATATTGCCCACCCCTAGAGTAGACAAAAGTAATTGTAAATTATACCGCAGTTACTTCCGACCCTGCAATGTGATTGGCTGAGAGGTGTTCTATGAGTGCCGTTATCAGCCGGTAATGCACTATAACTAACTGAAGCTCTCCATGTATTACTCCGCCACATACAGGTAACCTAGCAATGATGCAGCAGCGCTTACAAACCAAACAGCACAGCTACAAACAGAACAGAGCAGCAATGGAACTATTTTAACTGCTGGAGTTTTTATATATAAAAACTATAAAACATATCCTATTTTCCCCTCCTCTTTAACTCTAAATCTTTCAGTAAACAGCGATAATGGAACTGTGGTATAATCACAATAATACACTCGAGGTTCGTGCTGTAACGTGTAATATTGGCTTGTATTGTGTTGACAGACAGTTCTGGTGGAAACAGGAGAGTTGAGGTGCACATTGAATTCTGCTGTGATTTGATCAGCCGTGGTTTTATGTTTTTTGGATACAATCCGGGTTAGCACTCGAACATCCCTTTCAGACAGCTTCCTCTTACAGCGTCCACAGTTAATCCTGTTGGATGTGGTTGATCGTTCTTGGTGGTATGCTGACATTACCCTGGATACCGTGGCTCTTTGCTGATCTACGACCGTCGACCGCAGCACAGCAGTGCCAATATTACACGTTATAGCACGAACCTAGAGTGTATTATTGCTACATTATTATTATATTTCTGTTCTTGGTCTATTTCAGTTTAATGAGTGTGCAGTGCGTAGCTGTATTGTTGTTTTGTGTGTTTTGCTTTTACTAAGGCTATATGTTTAAAATAAATTAAAAAAACATTTGTTCAGAAAGTATTTTGTTTTTTTTAAACATTGTTAATTATATTAAAGTAGATGGGGAGGTCGGTTCTTAATAAACATTTTTCTTAAAAAAATAACAGGCCTATGCTTCTTCAGTGTTGCAATGTTAATTAACATCATTCTGAACAGATTTAGCTTTTTTTTTAAAAAGCTCAGTTTTACTGCTGTACTAAAAATGTCTTAAATTAAATTGGGATCGGGCTCACAAAAACAGGGTTGGCTAAAGCTCGGGCCGGGTCGGGCTGGATTTTTTGGGCCCGATCTAAGCTCTGTAAAACACCCCAACAAGAAATAAAGAGAAAGAAAGATGCAACAGGTAGAGAAAACATGAAAAGAAAAATCAGACACAGATAAAGTGACAGAGCAGTGAGAGTGAGGGTATTGATTTCAGTAGAGGAATGTGGAGCATCATATTGTTAACAGGGCCTGAAAGCATTTATGGTAGTTCATCTTTTAACACCTATAGAAAGACAAGAGGGGACCAGGTAAAGCATCAGACTCAGTAAGGAAAAAAAGTAAGACGAGCCCATCGTACATACAAAACATATCACTGCCTTAGAGAACGAACTAAAATGCATTACTTTTGTAAATATATAAATAGAATAGCACTATTAAGGTGAATTTATGATTAGAATGGCAATGCTGAGGTAAATTTTTGCCTTAAACTGCACTACTAAGGTAAATATATGATTATAATAGCACGATTGAGGTAAATTTATGATTGGAATGGCACTGCTGAGGTAAATGTATGACTAAAACTGCACTACTAAGATTAATATATATAATTGGAATGAAACTGCTGAGGTAAATTTATGAACAAAAAAAAAACTGTCCACCTCCACCTGGGTGCTGGCCTGAACACCCTCTCGCACAGACACTGATGTTTTAAGTCAGATTACGTAGATTAAGTGTTTTTATCATTGGAAAAAACAAGTCAATGTCTTAGAAAATATTTGTTATATTGAAATATTAAAGAGACATACCTTAATAATTACACCATAAGTGAGAATAGATATTAATGGGCAATAGATCTTTGTTTAAAAAGAGATCTCACCAGAATGAGCCGTTTAATGGCTCTGTCACTTTTATACAGATAAACTGCTGCTAGTCTTAACACATGTTTATGCTGAGTTTTTACCACACATTAGTGTTAGCTTGTGCTAAATGCTCAAATACAATAGAAAAACAAAACTCACTATTTGATAGTTCTTTAATCTCCCTCATCTACTAACCTGCCACAGACAGTAGGTATAGATCCCTCCATCAGAAGAAGTCTTGCTGGATAATCCAGTTGTGTACTGTCCAAGGTTCTCAAACAGCAGACCGAAATGTCTGATAATACAACAGATCTATAGGGTTTGGACAATGAAGCTGAAACACCTGGTTTTAGACCACAATAATTTATTATGGTGACGGACAGTTCTGGTGGAAACAGGAGAGTTGAGGTGCACATTGAATTCTGCTTGATTTGATCAGCCGTGATTTTATGTTTTTTGGATACAATCCGGGTTAGCACCCGAACATCCCTTTCAGACAGCTTCCTCTTACAGCGTCCACAGTTAATCCTGTTGGATGTGGTTGGTGCTTCTTGGTGGTATGCTGACGTTACCCTGGATACCATGGCTCTAGATGCATCACAATGACTTGCTGTCTCGGTCACAGATGCTCCAGCAAGACGTGCACCAACAAGGTGTTTCAGTTTCATTGTCCAAACCCTGTAGTGGGTGGGGCTCTGGTGGGGGTTCTCATAATCTGGATTAGAACATTATTCAAATATTCACTGTATACCTGTAACTCTACCTCTTCACTACTTTACAACTGATGCTCTCAAAATTTAACATTAAGAGACAAGAAATTAAAATAATTGTAAAACTCCTGAAGAGTTCAGCACAGCTGTTAGTTAAAAGTCTATGCCAGAGGTGCTACTCACAATATGCAAAATATGCAGAAGTACACTCAGAATATGCAAATCATTCAGTCAATACTATCATCCCTCCACCCCCCAGTGACGTCCAATCATCTGCATCTGACTGCTATCAGAGGCACGCTGTTCAGCCCAATCAGCTCTCCCTTCTGCTACGCCCCTAAACCCATACATCACTCCTCCCATTTTTTTTTTTTTTTTTTAATTTCAAAAGGGTGGAGTCAGCTAAAATCACGGTGTGTTCAAACTTTGGATTGGTACTGTATGTAATTATAATTATAATGTATTTGTACTAATAACCAGTAGGCTTATAATCTTGAATGATCTAAAGCAGAATAAGACCGGGGGCAGTTCTGACCTTGATGTGACGGTTCATGGCGGTGGACTGAGCTGCTCGCACCAGCCCCTCGAGCTCCGCCCCACTGTAGTTCTTCGTCTCCACAGCCAGCTCCTTAATGTCCACGTCTGTGCCCAGCATATTGGACTGCCTCATCCTGGCTGTGTGAATATTCAGGATCTGAACACGACCCGACTCATCCGGCAGACCTGAACACCAGAGGAGAAGAGTGAGGATTAATCTTCACAGAATTTCAGGGCTTATTAATATTCTATGTGTTGAACTCCTGTATAACTAAACATACAATACAAAACATACAATGTATAAACATACAATAAATACAATTATGCATTTCTTTGTAATTAGATATGCAGATGCTTAATGTTTTTTTGGGGTACTCACAAAGCATATTATGATCTTTATTATAGCCTTATTTATCTGTATCTTTCATATTGTAATATAGTTTGAGTGAGTACATTTTGTACTAGTATATAATAAAATTTAGTTCAGAAAAAATACAAAATACAGATTTTTTTCGGTAAATTTTTCGGATTGCAACGCATTCAGAATCTTGAGGTGTGTTGGGAAATAAGAAAGCAATAAATATGCAGAGCCGTAACCCTTCAGCACCAGGACCCATTCTTTTAATTAATCATGGGTGTGTTTATTTTGGGCGTAACATAAAATAAACTAATCAGTGTGTCAGTTGTCATTGCCTTTAAGAAGCAGGTGAGCTCTGACTTTGGGGTGTTCGTATCTTAACAGTGTGGCGCTTTTGTGAGTCTCAGCAGATATAGGATACTGAGCTGCTAGTTCACACTGTGAAGATACACCAGCAGCTCATTAAAGGGAACAGAAATGTTATTTTATTCTTTATTCTGTTTATTGTTGCTGTAAACGCTGGATGCATTGCTGTGCATTTATGTGTGTGTAACGAGCAGGGGTGCATACGTGCTGCATGGCTAAGATATAACTGGACAGCTGACTGTTGACTGTTGTCAGGATTTTAATCAGTCAGTGGCGCAACTGTATTTCACCTGAACACACCTTACTTCCAGACCACCTTGTCCATCAGTGTAGATACATTCCTAAACTCTGACGCTATTTTAACAGCGCCGGTGCAAGGTGTGAAAATAGGCTTTTTACAGGGTGCAAGATAGCAACGAGCACCACAACGTGCCTTGTGCAGGGTGTAAGATAGAGCCCTGAGTCTTCTAAAATGAGTCAAAATGTGCTGCACAGAAACAGAAGTAATGTCACCCTAAATAAAACCACAGATCTTACCAATCTCCATCTTGACCTCCAGTCTTCCAGGCCTCAGGAGAGCTTCATCTATCAGGTCTGGTCTATTAGTCATACCTGAAACACAGAGAGATTACAGATTAATCAATTACTAAATAATAAAAATGAACAAAGAGCATCTTACTCTGCACAGGCTGTTAAAATTCACTCATTATCACCTCAGCAAACATGCTGTGCCTACCTATAACCAGGATGTTGTTGAGCTGCTCCACACCATCAATCTTAGACAGTAACTGGTTCACCACGGTGTCATGAACCCCGGTGCTGCCCGCCATGCTCCCTCTCTGCTTACAGATGGCATCAATCTCATCAAAAATGATGATGTGTAGTCCGCTATTGACTCCCAGCTTCAAACAAATGTGAAACGGAGACACATTTCAGTCAGAACAGTAAGTAAGTAGGTAGGTAGGTAATTAGATAAGTAGGTATGTAGGTCAGTATTTAGGTTAGTAGATATAGAGATAGGTAAGTAATTAGGTAGGTAGGTAGATAAGTAAGTAGGTAGGTATGTAGGTAAGTAGATAGGTAAGTAGGTAGGTAGGTATGTAGATAGGTAATTAGGTAATTAGGTAGGTGGATAGGTAGGTAAGTAGGTAGGTAATTAGGTAGGTAATTAGGTAAGTAGGTAGGTAGGTAAGTAGGTATGTAATTAGGTAAGTAGATAGGTAGAAATGTAGGTAAATAGGTATGTAGGTAGATAGGTAGGTAGGTAAGTAGGTAGATAATTAGGTAAGTAGGTAGGTAGATAGGTAGGTAAGTGGGTAGGTAGGTAGGTAAATAGATAAGTAGGTAGGTAGATAGGTAGGTAAGTAAGTAAGTATGTAGGTAGGTAGGTAGGTAGGTAAATAGGTAGGTAGGTAAGTAGGTAGGTAGGTAGGTAGGTATGTAATTAGGTAAGTAGATAGGTAGATATGTAGGTAAATAGGTATGTAGGTAGATAGGTAGGTAAGTAGGTAGATAATTAGGTAAGTAGGTAGATAGGTAGGTAGGTAGGTAGGTAGGTAGGTAAGTAAGTAGGTGGGTAGGTAGGTAGGTAATTAGGTAAGTAGGTAGGTAGATAGATAGGTAGGTAAGTGGGTAGGTAGGTAGGTAAGTAGGTAGGTAGATAGATAGGTAGGTAAGTGGGTAGGTAGGTAGGTAAGTAGGTATGTAGATAGGTAATTAGGTAAGTAGGTAGGTGGATAGGTAGGTAAGTAGGTAGGTAATTAGGTAAGTAGGTAGGTAAGTAGGTAGGTAGGTAGATGGGTAGGTAAGTGGGTAGGTAGGTAGGTAAGTAGGTAGGTAGATAGATAGGTAGGTAAGTGGGTAGGTAGGTAGGTAAGTAGGTATGTAGATAGGTAATTAGGTAAATAGGTAGGTAGATAGGTAGGTAAGTAGGTAGGTAATTAGGTAAGTAGGTAGGTAAGTAGGTAGGTAGGTAGATGGGTAGGTAGGTAGATAAGTAGGTATGTAATTAGGTAAGTAGATAGGTAGATATGTAGGTAAATAGGTATGTAGGTAGATAATTAGGTAAGTAGGTAGGTAGGTAAGTGGGTAGGTAATTAGGTAAGTAGGTAGGTAGGTGGGTAGGTAGGTAATTAGGTAAGTAGATAGGTAGGTAGGTAGGTAGGTAATTAGGTAAGTAGGTAGGTAAGTAGGTAGGTGGGTAGGTAGGTAAGTGGGTAGGTAAGTAGATAGGTTGGTTAGTAGGTAGGTAGGTAATTAGGTAAGTAGATTGGTAGATAGGTAGATAAGTAGGAAGGTAGGTAGGTAGGTAGATATTTAATTAGGTAAGTAGATAGGTAGGTAAATTGTTAGGTAGGTAGGTAGGTAGGTAAGTACATAGGTGGATAGGTAATTACGTAAGTAGATAGGTAGGTAAGTAAGTAGGTATAGTGGTATCAATATTAGTATCTAGAGAAACTGCACTATAAATTAAGAGCTACTTCAGCAAAAATGATACCTGAGTGGCTAATGTCAGGTATCACTACTAATCCTGCACAAGCGGTCTATGGTCACGTTAGCGCGAGGCTATGCTAAGTTTTATCAGTTGTATCGGTGGCCGTGGCCGAGTCTTAACATTTCACACAGATGCAGGTTTGTGTGTAGTGTGTGGAGGTCAGGGGCGCAGTGTGGCCTCCCGCGACTCCGGGTGAGGGCACAGAGATAACACACACTCTCATTAGGAGGTGAGGAGTGAGCCCGTCACTGTCACACACACACTTATTTACCCAGCCTGCACCACTGCCCTTACTGCCCACACCCAGCACACTAACGATCCACAGCCACCGCTGTACTCTACTGCTGCTAAACAAAAAACGTGTTAAACAAACCAGAATATGTTTTATATTTTACATTCTTAGATTAGACAGTTTTGCTCATCTTCTGCTGGATTTTCTCAGTCAGCTTTATGAGGTAGAGTCACCTGGAATTCAGGCTTTCAGTTAACAGCTGTGCTGAACTCATCAAGAGTTAATTACTTGAGTTTCTTGTCTCTTAATAAAGTGTTCGAGAGCATCAGTTAAAGTAAAGTAGTGAAGAGGTAGAGTTACAGGTATACAGTGAATAGTGAATATTTGAGTAATGTTCTAATCCAGATTATGAGAAGCAAGAACTACTGTACTCAACTAAATAAAGAAAACATGACTTTAAGGAAAAAATAAGGTAAATCAGACCGAAAAAGAAGAATTTTAAGAATTGTGAGAGTATCCTCAAGACCATCAAAAACGTTATGATGATGAAACTGGCCCTCACTAGGACCTACCCAATAAAAGAAAAGCAAAATGTTCCTCTGTTGTACAGGATAAGTTCATCAGAGTTACCAGCCTCAGAAAACACAAGTTAACAAACAGCTCCCCAGATAAGAGCACCTAAATTATTTTCATGAATTTGAAACTATCCTGAAGCACAGTCACAAAGACCATCAAAAAAAGGACCAAACCCAATCTGACATTTTCATAAATACTTTGATTAATGTCTATTTTCCAACTGCTAAGTGTTTTAAATTTCAGTAGCATCAAAGGAACAAAAAAGGTCTAACGCGCTGCCACTATGATCGGGAGATCATTGGTCCGAATCCCGGTCATGCAGCTTGCCATCAGCTCCCTGAGAGAGTCCTGAGAGAGCACAATTGTCCTTGCTCTATCTGCGTGGGTACAGTAGAAGGCGCTCTTTCCCCTCATCACTCCTAGGGTGATGTGGATCAGCACAAGGCTGCGTCTGTGAGCTGATGTATCAGAACCGTGTCGCTGCGCTTTCCTCCGAGCGTTAGCACTGTGATGCTACTCTGTGATGCTGCATCAGCAGCAGTTCAAAAAGAGGCGGAGTCTGACTTCACATGTGTTGTGGCATCACTAGTGATGAGGGATATACAGCTGACTTACAGTTACATGAGTGGAACAATTGGCCACATAAATTGGGGAGAAAATTAGAAAAAAGAATTTGATTTGTGACTTTTTAAACACTAGCGCAAGTTTTTTGTTTTTTTTTTACGAGAAAACTGTACATGACGCTCACAGTACAATACATCCATGTACTGAGCTCTGATTACTCAACTAGGCTGAAAATGTTTTTTTCAGTTCTAAATGTTTTTTTATATTTAATTTCAGGGCATCTTAAAGTCTCTGGCCCCCAGCCACGCCCACAACAAACAGTCTGTGGGCGTGTGAGCGTGGCCTGAGGTTTTATTTATGTGTATGTGTATGCACAGGCTCTCTGTCTCTCTCTCTCTCACCCTCTTCTGCTCGTCCTCTGCATCAGCAAACAGTTTCCTGATGTTGGCCTCTGACTCTCCCACATACTTGTTGAGGATCTCAGGACCGTTGACCACTTTTGGCTCTCTGGCGTTCAGCATCTTCCCAATCTGACGGGCCATCAGCGTCTTCCCGCAGCCAGGAGGACCGAACAGCAGGATGCCTTTAACATGCTTCCCGCCTGCGGAGAGAGAGAGAGAGAGAGAGAGAGAGAGAGAGAGAGAGAGAGAGAGAGAAAGAGATGTTAACTCTGAACAGTTTGGAAAACAGCCATCTGTACTGAGTAAAATCTGAACAGAAAATACAGCATTAAAGAAATGTCAGATTCGACTGGGGTCCAGGAGGCCAATGTCCACATACGAATGGTTTCACAAGAATGTGTGTGTGTGTGTGTGTGTGTGTGTGTGTGTGTGTTAGAGCTGTGTACTGGCAAGAACTTGGCAATATGATACACATCAGGATACAGGGGTTACGATTCAATATATATTGCTATTGTTTATAATGTTTAAATTTCCTTTTTCTCTTTTATTTTATTTCAAATTGTTCCCATTATTATTGTTCCTTCCGTTCAAAGCCAATTGTGCTCTCCCAGGGCACCAGCAGCTGACGACAAGCTGCATGACCAGGATTCGAACCAGCGATCTTCAGCGAGCGGCAATCTTTACATCTAAACTAACAATTTGTTTTGCGAGACTTATGCACAGGTGACCAAAACAAATGTTTGGATCATTATGACGGCAAACGGCAGCGTAGTTTCATGTTACGTTCAGGCAACACCTTGACACGATGCTGAAGATTTGGTCATGGGTTGCCAGGTCTGTATAGATCATTTTAATGTAATGCTCTGATTAGAACATTACTCAAATATTCACTATTCACTGTATACCTGTAACTCTACCTCTTCACTACTTTACTTTAACTGATGCTCTCAAACACTTTATTAAGAGACAAGAAATAAAAAAAATAACTTTTAATGAGTTCAGCACAGCTGTTATGTTAAAGCCTGAATTCCAGGTAATTTCCTAGTTTAATCAGATTAATCACAAACTGATAATAATCTGTAACTAACCACACTTGTTCTTATTAAAAGGACAGAGAACCAGAGTGTGTCATAAATATGCTTAGGTGCTGCATTAGTTTATGTATGAACTAATAAATAAGCAAGTGAAATACCACCAGAGCGAGATTTGAGTGGTCTATTTGCTCCATGTGCTTCATGTTTATTCCTCCCCAAAGCTCACTATCTGGGTCGGATGTCCCCTCTGTCACTGTGTTGTCCATGTTGGGAGTCTTGGGTGGGACGAGGCACATTACAGCAAAGTTGAGGATACTGTACATACATATCATTACTACAAAAACAGCCTAAAATATCATGATGTTATTCTCAGCCCATATCACCCACCCCTACTGTGTGTGTGTGGTAGTAGGGAAGGGGGCTGAATTGATTGAGTCATTCTGAACTGCAGACAGTGTCCTGTTTCTGGACGTCGGCAGCTGCTAGCTGTTAGCATTTGCCATTTGCAGAGAGCAGGCGGGCAGCCGATAAGCGCCGGGCCAGAGATGAGAATCAGCACGGCCATTTACACCTGCTGACAGACGCTGCTTTAGAGAGAGCGGCGCTGCCCACAACCCCTCACTACCTGACCTTTCAGGTGACGTGGAGCTTTAGTTTTACCTGAAACTGAGCGTTCTCATGCAGCTCCTCGCTACTCACACACACACACATACACACACACTCTCTCAGCACCTGGGCTCCCTAACACACCCCAATTAGGAGCTCACCTTTGCGCTATCAGGGCCCGCCATCTCATTAGAGCAGGCAGCTGCCAGAGCCAGGGGCCAACTCCCACAGCCATAACAGCCCACAAAAGGTCATCTCTCACACACACACACACACACGTCAGTCGGTGTGTGGCAGCGCGATGCCCTTTAGGGTTGGTGATTTGTAAGAGGAGATGTGAGACAGATGAGTTGAGAATTTCTCGGAATGTAAACGTCAGTGAACACGTGTAGACAAACTAATTATCACACAGCACTGCTGAGGCCAGGCTTTAAACTAACGGCCATTAGCATAAAGAGACAGGCTAATTTGTGTCGCTCGTACCTGTAAACAGGAGACCAATATTCCTTTCTAAATGTGGATTTCTAAAATTAAACTGTGTATACCCCTAAAAAGAACACCTACCTTTTGAGAAACAAATTAGAAATTTTAATGAGGTGTGTCAGCACGAGCTGGGTATCGAAATTCATTACCAAAAAGGCACCGACTGAAATGCCTTGGTACTACCAAGTAGCGAAAGGTCTAAAGAACCTGTAAAGAGCCTGTTTTCAAAACTTTGCATGAAACGCGCATAAATATGCAAAACGCGGAGAGAGCATGTAGCGTGGTAAAAAAACAAAAAACAAAGCTAATGGCGCCCTGGCGTACAAAAGCAGAGAATTTGCAAGGAAATGTAGATCATTCACATTGTCCACACACTGCAACTGTGCTAAAATCTCTCTCTCTCTCAACCACTCTCTCTCTCTCTCTCTCAACCACTTGCTCTCTCTCATTCACTCTCTCTGTCTCTCTCTCTCTCTCTCAGAACGAGATTACTCATGTCAGCTGATAATGTCAGAATAATTTTTGCTTTTTGTATTTTTTTGTTGTAATTTAGAAAAAGGTTTAGAAAAAAAAGTACATATTGTGTATCGGTACCGAATTCAAGGTATTCAAGGTATTCAAGGTATGGGTATCGAAAAATTTCAAATGATACCCAGCTCTAGTGGCTGCCCTTCTTTGACTCTATTAAAAAAAGACTCCTTTGACCAGACCGACTGACTTTGGGCGTTTTCACACCTGTAGTTGTGAAAGGTTCTATGATCTAGTTTATTTGGAGAGTTTCTCCCTCTGTTTGATTTGGTTTCACACAGGTATAAAAACCTAAATGCACCAAAATGCGCACACATAAACCACGCAAGCACATCTTCTCCTCTGATTGGTCAGAACTGTCTGGTGCGTGAGTAAGAAAGTAAATATAATGAGAAGACTCTGTGTTCCAGTGTGTATATATGTGTATCTGTGCGGTGTGAAGATGCTTTAAATGCTTAAAAAGTTGCTACTGCACAGTGTTTTAAATGAGACCACGCTCTTAGTGTGTAAACAGCATGGAGCAGCAGTAGAGCGTTTGTTCATAACAGTATATTATCTGGCTGATATATTAGATTAAACTGAGACTTATCAGCAGTTTAGCTCCATTACAAAGAAGTATATTTAATAGCTGGGTCTGATCAAGACCAGATCACGTTCTCAACACAAGCATTGAATTGAGCTAAAAAAATAATAACATTAAATTGATTCTAAATGAATTGTGTGGGTTAATGCTTGAACACTGACAGCCCTGGTAAATGTTATAAATAAATAATTAAAATAAATTAAATAAATGAAACTAATAAAAAGATACACTTCAGAGAGAGGGCACTTTCGTTTTTACAGCCTTCCTTCCATCCTCTGCTGCTCATTAACAGTAATTGAAGAGGAGCAGAGCAGCGATGCTCAGCATTTCAGACGCCGCTGTTTATTTTGGCCGGCCCAGTTCTCCCAGCTACTGGCCGTACAGGAGCGTGAGTCATACTGGCCACGGCCTGCCTTAACTCTGCCTCTCCCAGCCCATACACCGAGAGGATGTGGTCAAAGAAAAACACAGAGCACGAGCCAGGAAACGAGAGAAAGTGAGAGACATACAGTGAGTTCCAGAGAGAGAGAGATGCGCATTAGTGGAGAGCGAGAGAGTGATAGAGTGGTGGTGAGAATTTGTTTATGTAAGACAGACGGAGTGAGAAAGCAAAATAGCGGCTCTTAAAAATCAAGACGTTCATTATAAAAGACAGAGACGGCTAATGCCAATAATAATGGCTTAAAGCGGCAGTGCGCATTATTTAGTTTCTAAACTGAAAGCAGAAGTATTTCTGAGTGGAGAAGAATATGGATAAAATAAAGTGTTTAATGGTGTCAGTGGGCTTCTTCTGGCCACGTCACGCATCTTTACGTACTTACGTCACACGTACAGCCTCTAAAAGAAGATCCGGCTCAGTTTTACTGAACGCGAGCGGCTGGTGGAGCAATGGAGACTTCAGAAGAGGAAACTCAGAGCTCAGTAGATCATTCACTCGTAGTAAAACCAAAGAAACGAAGGAGTGAAGTTTCTGACTGAATTCTCTCTCCCCTCTCTCTCTCTGATTAAACATAACCTGGAATCGGATTCATCCGCTCTGAAAGGAGACCGCATCACACCCGCCCAGTTTAAAATGATTCTTCTTCCGCATGCTCGGTGCAATTACCCATTCTCACCAGAGAGGCACTAACTCCCCTAAATGCCCAAATTTACGGACATTAGCTTTTAAGCTTTTTAAGTCTTTTATATAAAAAAAAAGAAAAAAAGAAAGTATAAAGTATATATTTTTTTATATCCCAGTATTTTGTCAAAACCTTCTAAAATATGAGAATTTACCTTCGTCTAATCGTTTTACAGTGGTTTGTAAAAGTTTGGGCACCCCTGATAATTGTTTGGATCAGCAATTTCAGTTAAATATATCGGTACCACTTTAAAATAAGACTACCTTTATAAAGGGTTTTTTAAATGGTTTACAATTAGTTTATTAATGGTTACTAATTAGGTGGTAAATGTCTTAAAAATCATTAATAATCAGTTATAACACACACGTAGAAAGGGCAACAATGACCTGTTGTTTGCCAAATAGTGAACCCACAGCCATCTATATTGTTGCCCTTTCTATGTATGTGTTATAACTGATTATTAATGATTTTTAAGGCATTTACAACCTAATTAATACCATTAATAAACCATTAGTAACCATTAACAAACTAATTGTAAACCATTTATAAACCCTTTATAAAGGTAGTCTTATTTTAAAGTGGTACCAATATATCATATAGCATAAAAAAACACAGTGATATTTGAGAAGTGAAATGAAGTTTATGGGATTTACTTAAACTTCATTTCACTCAAATATCATTGTGTTCGTCTGCTATATGATATATTTAAATGAAATTATGCTGATCTGAACAACCAATGATTTATAACTAAAGGAAAATCATAACAATTATCAGGAGGTGACCAAACGTTTTCATACCACTGTAGAGACTGTTGAGATGTATACGCTTTAAGACCTACCCATCTGCTCCACTAAATCCGGAGGGAAGACTCTGGAAGCGAAGGCTCGGCGGAAGATATCGGAGAACTCTTTATCCAGACCTCCGATTCCCATCCGCTCGAAATTCCAGTCAGGGTTAATGATGGACTGCCGAGCTCCACGAGTCTTAGATTTACCTGAAGAAATCAGAAATAAAATCAGAATTTTAAGTTAATACAAAATATACTAGTTTCCAGTAGATGTGTTTAACAAGGTGTGAAAAGTATCTCTATTCATTACTCTGTAGGTAGAAGTATAGAAACTAGGGTTTAATAAAATACTTCTGTAGAAGTTGAAGTATCAACTCAAGCTTTTTACTCTTTAAGTAAAAGAGTAAAAGTACTGATCTCAAAACTACTTAAAGTATAAAAGTGGCACCACAGAGTCCTATAGTACACTACCCCACACATTTTTCTAAAAGCCATTATGACTATAAATATTAAAATATTAAAATGTTAATGTTGATAATATAATCAGGGATTTTGCACTAGGCTGTTCCCTAGTGTTTCAGCTGCATATATGCTGATTGTAAATGAATGTATTTATTTTAGTAGAATGTAAATATATTAAAGAAGTTTAGTTGGACTGGAGTTTGTCTGGAGTTCTCTTGAGTCTCTGCACGGATCATCTTCATACTAGACTACATACATCTTCTATGTTCTTGCTGGAGTGTGAGTGTGTGTGTGTGTGAGTGGGAGAGGGGGGGGGGTATATATTCACAGTATAAAACCAATAGGGAGTGGGAATGGTATATGTTTATACTTCTCTACATCCAATCACAATCAGATTCACTCTATCTGGATGGAGAGATTTATCTGGATAGGGGTTTTATTGAATGATGAGAAGCCGGAATGAAAACCAGCTGAAATGAAATAGGAGTAACGAGACTGTTTTTATTAAAATATAAGGAGGAGAAAGTTCAGATAATTGTGTGAAAATTTAAAAAAAAATTGACTCCAGTAAAGTATAGATAACCAACGTTTCCACTTTAACTTTATTTTTTTTTATGTCAACATGAATAACATGATCTACTCCATTAATTCCATCAGCAGCTCACCTAATTTACCATAATAATATTTGATTTACTAAACCAGCTGCTTATATGATGATAACTATATTAAAAGCTTCTCCAATCTTTTTCAAATTTTTTACAGGTGTGTAATTTTTTTTCTAACTTTTTACATAAAAGTGTGCACAGTACTTTTAATATTAATAGAGCTTTCTATAAAAGTTACTTAAATGTCATGAAAGTCAAACCTAAATGATGTATTAGGGCTGCCATCTTGTGGCAGAGTTTAGTATATTTTAGTATATTAGTATATTTTTAAATACAGCTCTGAACAAAAAAAAGGCAAATTAAAAACCTCTGGAATATAATCAAGAGGAAGATGGATGATCACAAACCATCAAACCACCAAACTGAACTGTTTGAATTTTTGCACCAGGAGTAAAGCAGCATAAAGTTATCCAAAAGCAGTGTGTAAGACTGGTGGAGGAGAACATGATGCCAAGATGCATGAAAATAAACTGTGATTAAAAACCACCAGGGTTATTCCACCAAATATTGATTATTTCTGAACTCTTAAAACTTTATTAATATGAACTTGTTTTCTTTGCATCATTTGAGGACTGAAATCTCTGCATCTTTTTTTTTTGTTATTTCAGCCATTTCTCATTTTCTGTAAATAAATGCTCTAAATGACAATATTTTTATTTGGAATTTGGGAGAAATGTTGTCATAGAGTCACAGTTTATAGAATAAAACAACAATGTTCATTTTTGTCTGGGTGTACACAGTGCAGTGTGTTCATATGATATATATATGTATATATACTAACCGATCAGGTTGATTGTAGAGCTTTCTGCTTTCTCAAAAATCACCTGACTGTTTCCATGCAACAACCCAATGTCAATCTGCAAAACAAGAAAGAAAAAATAAGGTACAAAATTAGTCCCTACAATAACTTTACTCTAGTAACTCCAGCGTTCTTAAGCACTGCCACTATAATCAGATGATTGCTGGTTTGAATCCCGGTCATGCAGCTCGCCATCAGCTGCCGGACCCCGGAGAGAGACTGAATTTAATCTAGCAGTGCTATTCCAGTCATAAATGTACCTCAGTAGTGCAACTCACATGTAATTATGCTGTGGCTGGGTTATAGTTACGCTATCATTACTATTCTAGTCAAGTCAATTAATTTTGACAGCTAATTATTTAGTGCATTCTTCAGTAATCAGTATTAAAGTGTACCTTAGTCTGCTTTTTGGAGCTCTGCTCGCCTCTCAGAATGCTGGGGTCCATCGCTTCCACGTCTTTAATGACCAGTAAGAAGAGCTTCTCGCAGAAGCTGAACACAAACTGCAGTAAAACAGAGTGAAGAAAGAGAAAGTGTGGGTCAGATTTACTGTACAGACTTACGACAGTGGATTACACATGTATATAAACCTCATTTTATCAGTGCTTTTTTGGTATTTAGCTGATGCTCTTATCCAGAACAAAGAAACCCACAAATGTAAGTATTTTTCCTTGTTAAAAGTGACGATTAGCACTTTTATACTACCATAGTTTAACATGCAGTTTCAATGTTTTATAGCTGAATTCTTTGTAACAAGCATAATAAAGGTCGCTCGTAGTTTGTCTTAGGAGTTAGCTAGCTTATCTAACTTTGCCGTTCCACCTTAAATGGTGCAACAGACGGCAGAGGGTGAAGCATTTAAGGCGGAACGAAAACATCAAATAAAATAAAAGCGTCACAGAGCAGGGTTCATACACGTTTTAACCAACAAATTTCCATAATTTTCTCTTGACTTTTAGAACATCAGTGCAGACATGGACAATAAAACCAAAAATCAACTAAAACTATAGTTAAAATTGAATACAGTAGGTATAAAATGAATCAGATAAAATGTTGACACACAATCTTTAATAAACTGCTTGTGTAAACTGGGCTAAATTACTGAATTACTCTGAGCTCATGTATTTTATTAGCTCAAAATAGATTTCCTCTATCTATAAACTGAAAGACAAACATCGGTAGACCAAATTTTCATGACTTTTCCAAAACCTTTCGGGTATTTTTATTTTTCCAAAACTTATCCAGGCCAGGAAATAAGTATTTTCAAATTCTATGACTTTTCCAGGTTTTTCATGACCGTATGAACCCTCACAAAAGAATTAAAGGAATGGACAATAATAATTTCGGAACCATCTCCCCCTTTTATGAAGACATACAATAAAATACACCCTAAAGTTAACTTTAGTTAATCAGCAGCAGCAGCAGCAGTTAGGTTACTGAACTTTATTGAGCGCTCCTGATGACGTATCTATAGGGTGAATGAAGGGTTTCCCAATTCTTAAGGGGAGTTAACCCCTTTTCTTCTAACTCTGTTCTAAGAGGAAGTGTTACACTCAAAAAGAAGGGCATAGGAGTAAGTGTTAGAGTGGAGGGGTGAATTGGGATTGGGCCAAAGGGAGCTGTACCTGCTGACCCACACAGAAGGCCTGTGAGTTGAAGAACTGGATGAACTCTATGGACATCTTGTCGGTGTCGTACGGGTTACTGTCCGCATTCTTCTTCTGCAGGAAGTCGACCTCCAGAGTCATGGTTCCCACGTACTGCCTCGACGTGTCGAACGTGTAAGTAGCCACTGAGAGAGAGAGAGAGAGAGAGAGAGAGAGAGAGAGAGAGAGAGAGAGAGAGAGATCTATGCTGATAGCTATCATACTATATTAAGCTCATTCTGCTCAAAAATCTCAGTTTTAATTTTACCAAATTTTAAACCTCTGGAATATAATCAAGAGGAAGATGGATGATCACAAGCCATCAAACCACCAAACTGAACTGCTTGAATTTTTGCACCAGGAGTAAAGCAGCATAAAGTTATCCAAAAGCAGTGTGTAAGACTGGTGGAGGAGAACATGATGCCAACATGCATGGAAACTGTGATTAAAAACCAGGGTTATTCCTCCAAATATTGATTTAAAACTGATTAAAACTGATTTAGAAACTCAAGTGGTCTCTTATTTTTTTCCCAGAGCTGTACATGTATATATAAATATGTATAAATATACATGTCTTTCCATTAAATACTGCATTACGTGCACTTTAGTGTATTTTTTTTCCAGTAGCATTGAGGTGTACACAACATGTGCATCAATACACAAAGAAGTACATTTACAGTATACTTCAATTGCATTAAACATTATGTTTAAAAAACACACAAACTTAAATCTACTTAACTTCGCAGAAGATACACAAAAAAGAACTCAAAAGCACAAGTTAACGCTTTTATGTTGTAGCTTACAATTGAAATATACTTAAATTGCCATAAGTTGCTCCAAAATAGTACATTTAGTATGTATTTAAGTACATATTAATTTAATGTTGAAAGTATGTACTTTTTCATGTTAAGTATACTTTAAAGAATATATACTTAAATGCACTTTGCAGGGCTGTTAAATGTCGTATTTTGGGTTTAATTCTCTCATACTGGCCACTGAACATTTAACATGGCACCTCACGGCAAAGAACACTCTGAGGATGTGAGAAACAGTATTGTTGCTCTATATAAAGATCCTCTAGGCTATAAGAAGAATGCTAACATCTTAAAACTGAGATGTGCAAGGTCATCCATCATCATGGTCTGGAACTACATTAGCTACATTTTTTTTTACGCATCTCAAAAAAAATCAACAATTTATTCAAGTTAATGAGCCAGAAAAGGTAAATCAATTCAATCATTAGCACGACTACAGTTAGCCAAAAATGCAGCAGCTCCAGAACTTCCAGACACCAGAACATATGATCATATTACATCTAATGCAGAAAGCCTTCTCTGACTCCCCATTAGTCTTAAAGTTCAGCGTACGGTTTTATTATGGGTTTTTAAAGCACTATATGGGCTGGTGTCAATTTACACATCAAACCTGTTCCAGATTTACATGCTTCAGAGAGCTCTGAGCTCCACCAATCACTTCCTCCTGACGTTCCTCAACTCAAACAGCAAGTTAAAAAGTGATCAGATCACCTGTGACTGCTTTAAGTGTTACATTTAATATCAGATGACCGTCTTCCTTAATGTTCTTTATGTCTAATAAACCTGGGGTCCATAGGGTTAAGTTTTTTTTTAGTTTATTATTAAGAGCTAATGCAGAAACTATTGTAATTGGGATTGTTTGTATTATATGGTAAGCATTTGATTTGGCATATCTTGTGGAGTCCCACAGGGTTCTATTTTCAGGCCTATTGAAGTGATATTAATTATGACAATTACATAACTAGAAAAGAGAAAAGTTAGTTATATATGCTTTTATAAACATATATTTGCAAAACAACTGGACATTTTACACTGTAAACCCTAAAAAAATGAATTTCCAAACATTATCCAACTACTTTCAGTTGGATGAACATGTGTAGCCACATTTACACTCAGTTGAGTTGAATCAACTTACTTCAATAATAATTTTTGTAAAAAGTTTAGTCTGTTGCCCTTTTTCGCTTCTTTTCTATTGGCTTTTGAGTGTGTCCCCCCATTTTTGACACTCACTGTTAGTGTGTAGTCATTCCCCAAGGCTACCTTAGGTAAAGCTAATATATTATCATACATATTTATTAATAACTGGCCTGGCCTGGACTCTCTCTGTGTTGTAGGCTGTAAGAGCAAGCATCCTTTTCTAAGCTGCTAACTCTGTGCTGGCTGTACACTATACAGAAGAATTCAATAAAATTAACTTAAAACTTAGGCATAATAACTTATGGTAAATTACTAAGGTTTTCAGTAAACATAACTTTAATTTCTATTAAATTATTAAAGGCTATTAAATTATTTCCTCAAATTATTTAAGTAAATTTAACATATTCAGGCTTAAAATCTAGAGATACAGTTACATACAACCAAAACAATCCAAAAAATGAGAATTAATGTTCTGCAGCAAAATGTTCATGCAGCAATTTCAAAATAAGAAACATTAGACATTTAAAAACATCTAGATTTAATATGGCTTCACTTTGCAAAACCTGTTTTTTGCACTGCAAATAAAACTGACGGTACAGTCGAACGGTTCTTACCTTGCACATCTTGGTTGAGAGCGAGGCCAGCCCATTTCCTCTGAGACAGAAAATAAAAGAGTTACACATGAATCTTAATTACTACATATCACAACCTAAACTAGTGTAATTAAACTCAAATCCTGGGGACCCGGAACTGGATTGTAGAGACATGTCATCTGCTGGTGTTGATCCACTGTGTTTTATTATCAAGTCTAAAGTCAGTGCAGTTTTGTTTTCCCACAAAATCTTACAGCACTTCATGCTATAAGCATGCATTTCATTTTCCAGCAGGACTTGGCACACTGCCCACACTGCCAAAAGTACCTATTGATCTATATAATACTCAAATTTCCTTTATTAATGAAATAAAGTTACTTCTCAATGATATTAATTTTTTTAGATGCACCTGTATATTATGATACATGTATCACAATAGATCACATCATATATATCACGCAATATCAT
Source organism: Astyanax mexicanus (assembly GCF_023375975.1). Classification (NCBI taxonomy): domain Eukaryota; kingdom Metazoa; phylum Chordata; class Actinopteri; order Characiformes; family Acestrorhamphidae; genus Astyanax; species Astyanax mexicanus. Next base: position 43,961,011 of record NC_064422.1, on the reverse strand, counting down.
GCAAAGATGTGGGTCCATGTGGGGACTGAAGTTTAAAATCACGGGTCTAAACCACAAATATTTGAAATACATAAAACATATTCATTTAAATATAAACACAAACACCAATATATAACCGTCTCTTAACAAATGGCTCTATTATACATCAAATGTTATTTTAGCATTCATTATAAAGGGATATTTATCAGATTATTTAGCCAATAGTGCAGCATCTTGCTGTCAGAGGTGTCAAGTATATATTTAGTAGTGCACCATAGGCCTAAGCTTTTGTTCTTAATAGCTTTATTTTTCCTACATTATTTTTACTTTTATACTTAGATTACTTTGAAACCAGTACTTTTACACTTTTACTTAAATAGTAAAAAGCTTGAGTTGATACTTTTTCAACTTCTACAGAAATATTTTATTAAACTCTAGTATCTATACTTCTACCTACAGAGTAATGAATTGAGATACTTTTACACCTTTGTTTGATGTAAATCTGAGCCAGTGTGAGGAAGTAGCTGCAGTACCTGAGAGGCCTGGCTGCTGCCGGGTTTACAGGTGAAGGAGAGACAGTGAGAGGCAGTGAGAGAACAGAAGCATGCAGCGTAGAAAAAAAAAGCAGAAAGGGAAGAGAAAAACATACAGAAATAAAGCCATAAAAAAGCACTTTCTATATTAGTCTAATTCTGCACCCAATAAGCACACAGAACAGATGGGTTACAGAGAAAGACAGAATAACCAGAGCTTAGATTTAGTCAGTTTAATAATAATAATTATAATTTTAGTAGAGATAAAGCAGGGAATAATATAAAGTAGTACCGTATTTTTCGCACTATAAAGTGCACTTAAAATCCTTTAATTTTACCAAAAATCATCAGAGCTCCTTATAATCTGGTGCTCCTTATGTATGAATTCTACCAGTCAGGTATTAAGGAGCAGTAAAGCCACTTCGCTGAAGTACAGAGCTATAAGGGTGAGTTTTTAGTGTTTCTAGTTTCTCCAGCACTAAGGATGGAGCAGTATTATTAGCATTAGCCGCTTATCTTGCTAAGCACTAGCTTTGACACCGTTCAGAGATCAGTATTATCAGCCTGTAGCCTGATCCTAATCCGGCTAGCACTGTTGGAGCAGTATTAGCATTAGCCACTAACCTTGCTAAGCGCTAGCACTTTCACCTTTCAGAGGCGAGTATCATCGGACTATAGCCTGCTGCTAATCCTGGCCAGCACTGCTGGAGCAGTATTAGCATTAGCCGCTATACACACTAAGCTCTAGCTCTTACACCGTTCAGAGGTGAGTATTATAAGCCTGTAGCCTGATCCTAACCCCCGGCTAGCACTGCTGGAGCAGTATTAGCATTAGCCGCTAACCACACTAAATGCTAGCTCTTCATTTAGAGGGGAGTATATCAGACTGTAGTCAGCACATTTACTATGTTAAAGCAAGCTACGTCGGACAAACCGCTAGCTACCCTGGCTTACCAGGGTTACTCAGTGTAGTGCTATCGGGCAGCATTTACTAGCGCTAACTAGTTAACTAACAGCTTGCTGCTAATGCTAAATCTGTAAATCTAAACTTACTGTAAAATAACAGAAAAGCTTTAATCACCCAAATAAACAGTTTTTAGGAGAGAAATCTATGTAGATTAACGTCCAGCGCTTGTTTAACTTTTAAAGATCTTTTTTTTAATAATTACAGTAAATAATTCAGCTTTACAGCTGAATTAGAAGGAGAACATGGTGACACCCCTGTTCCTTACTAGTGTCGCATAATGAGCCTTATAATCCGGTGCTCCTTATAGTGTGAAATAGGGTAATAAAAAAAAGCAATTAAGCACAGACAGGAATGTGTAGTAATATTTAGTAATAAAGCAGACAGAAGTCAGATTTGTAAAATGTTATGATACCTGAGGCAGGCTGAAGGCAATGGTTCCAGACACCACGCTCTGATGCGTCTTTACAGTGAACACGTACTTATGAGTGGGCGTGGTCCTGATCATAACATGTCTAGAAAATATAAAATACTACATCAGTTACAGTTCATTCTTTAAACACAATGCAATATATTAGTGCTGGGCAGTATGACAAAAATATAAATCACAGCGTTTTTCAAGATTCTGAAGGATTCACTGTATATCACAGTATTTTTTATTATTATTATTATTTTTAATAGGGTTTTTTTTTTTTTTTTTGCATGTCTGGGCTTTTATATAGGTTTGTGAGTAACTGTACTGTTAGGAGTAATAAAATCAGACTTTATTATCAGAAAAACAGCTGAAGTATGTGAACAATAGACTTTAAAAAGAGATAGGCCAACAACTTTAACACAGCTTATTTAAAAATATATATATATTTTAAATAGGTCCATCAACCCTATAAACAAACCTAAAATACTCAAAATGTTTAAGTATTTAAGTATTTATTAAGTATTTATTCTTGAAGCCATTAGAGGCATTACAGTATTTATATAGCTGCTTATTAGTTTATCACAATTCCCTTTTTCCTCCAGTTAACAAATACATTCAGTTCAGTTTGCATTAAAATTATCCTTTGAGCTACAGTATTAATATATTTAATACATATATATTCTGGACTTGCTGAAGATGTGCAATAGATTAAATAGCATTGCAATAATCTAATTTCAAAGTAATAAATGCATGAACAAGCTTCTCAGTATCTATAGGAGAAATAAAGTCTCGAACCATAGCGATGTAAGCCATGACGTGTGATTTAAAACTAAATTTTAAACAACTAAACACATTGCTTGGCCTTTAAATGCATGTGATTTAAAACAATCTGAACATCATTTCTTTGTGTCTCACTTCTGATAACTAGAGCGTCAGTCTTTTCTTTATTTATTTCATGGTATAAAATTAGTAAACACTACATCTGTATCATCTGCGTATTGATAATAACTTCTTTTATATTACCTAATGACAAAAGGTAATTGAAGCACATTAAGATTAAACAATAAAGGCCCAAAAATCGATCCTTGGGGAATCCCACAGTATTATAATTGTGTGTAGAGGTAGAAGTACCTAACGTAATATAGTAACCCTGACCCACGAGGTTGGGAAACACTTTCTTTATAGTATTGTTTATAACATCTGGTGAAAAAAAACTGTGTGTATATATTTAATAATCATGAATATATATATATATATAAAACACTCACTGGCCAGACTTTAGATCCCTCTCATTCGCTACCACACAGTTAGTCAGCGACAGGTCATCTGTCGGACATCGCGCCGCTTGCATGGTCATCTGGATGGGAACGAAAACAAAAACAAGAAAACAAAATTAGACCTTATAAATTATACACAGAGTTCAGATTATGATGGAATTTTACTGGAGAATACAAGACGCAAAAGAGAATAATTTTAAACCAGGCAGGTGAATCCGATTCCAGGTTACGTTCAGTCAGAGAGAGAGACTATGAGTGGTTTTACTATGAGTGAATGAGCTACTGAGCTCTGAGTTTCCTCTTCTGAAGTCTCCATTGCTCCACCAGCCTCTCGCGTTCAGTAAAACTGAGCTGGAATCTCTTTTAGAGGCTGTACGTGTGACGTAAGTACGTAAAGACGCGTGACTTGGCCTGAAGAAGATAAACTCCCACGAAAAGTGACCCGACACCCCAGTTTTTAGAATTAATATATAGTTAGGTTTAGCAGGGATGGTGGTTTCAGCACACTGGTACCATTAAACACTATATTTTATCCATATTCTTCTCCACTCAGAAATGCTTCTGCTTTCAGTTTAGAAACTAAATAATACAGACTGCCACTTTAACCCACACTTTATATCACTAAAATAATGTTTCAATTTGAACATATGCAAAAAAAAAAAACACCGCCACTATCCCACAACAACCAACCTAAAAAGAAATTTCAAATTGCACATAAACTGCATTCTACAATTAAACCAAGCGTATTTGACCAAGATGACAAAACATGATGGGCCTCGTCTCTTTCACAGTACACAAAACTGCATTTAGACAGAGCGTGGCTACAAATATAACCATATAAAACTTATTTCAGTTAAATAAACTTAAGATAGGTAAGGACAAACACAGTAAATCCAATATTAGCAAATATAATGAATACATTGAGGTTTTGGTGTGTGGTTTCCATGATCAGTGAACAGCTGGTGTGTGCATGGATACTGCTGAACATGTTCCAGTCTGGTTGTATGCTACTGTCAGCAACTAGCGAGAGTGCCTCTTTGAGGGGGATTCTGATAACACTGCTGTTGTACTTTCCTGCATTGACCATCACAGAATTTAAAATCCCTACAATATCTTAAAAAGATTAATAAATCATAATTTTAGCAACACAATGTCCAAAAAAAAATGTCCAAAGGTCAATGAGTGCATAAACTGCGTGTTAAGTGTCAGGCACCTGACCAACATTCTCAACATCCCCAGCACTTAGAAGAGGAAGCATGTTTTTAAATGCTGATTTAATCATTCGTAAGTGACAGCAACAAAAAAACAAATCTAGATTTACTGTTTCAACTTTAATCTTTTTCCTGTTTTACTAATTTACATACGCTGTTCTGCAGTAGAGGAACTGATCATAGCTGGTTAAAGCAGTTTATCCTCTTTTACTTTCTCTTCTTTCAGTGAAGAAGTAAAACTCAGGTCACTCAGTTTCATTCCATTTATATCTTCAGAACGTACATAAACTGTCAGAATTTATAGTTATATACACTGAAATGCTAATAATAGATACAACATGCTTGAGCTTTTCTACTAAATAATAGTTTAGAGATTTAAAATATTACTTCAGTTAATAAATAAATAAATAATCCGAATTCAACCATTCCCTAGATTAAAAATCTTATCTAACTCCTCAAATTAGGTCTGTCATTATAACAAGTTTAGTTTGGACAATATTTTATCCAATTATTTTATTTTTAAAATCAATGTTTTTAAACAATGTTCACATGCCAGCACATTCATTTCAATTGGCTCTCATTCATGAGAAATCTATAATGAATGAAGTCTAATCTAAAAATATTAATTTATTTGATTTATAATTTTTATTATGACTTTAATCTCATTATATCAGGACTAAAATCTTGTAATATTACAACTTTACTTTCGTAATATTATAACTTTCACAACCTCACAATATTACGACTTTAATCTCACAATATTATGACTTTTATCTCTTGTAATATTGTGACTTTAATCTCGCAATATTGCAAATTTAATCTCCGATAATGCGACTTTATTCTCATAATGTTTTTACTGTATTCTTGTAAAATTACGACTTTAATCTCGCAATATTATGATTTTAATCTTGCAATATTACAACTTTAATCTTGAAATATTACGACTATAATCTCACAATATTATGCCTATAATCTTGCAATACGATCTTAATTGTGTACTATTATGACTTCAATCTCGTAATATTACGACTTTATTTTTGTAATGTAACGACTTTTTCTTGTAATATTACAAATTAATCTTATGATATTACAACTTTATACTCGCAATATTACAACTTTATTTACACAATATCTCGCCTATGATCTCGTAATATTACGCCCATAATCTTGCAACAATACGACTTTAATATTGCAATATTACCACTTTAATCGTAAACTCAACTGTTTTATTCTTTTTTAATGGCCCTAAAACTCTGTGGTGTAAAACTGGAGCTGCAGTAATCAGTGTGTTTGCTATAACTGCAGTAAACGGTGATTTTAACGCTTTTTAAAGCAGAATTAAGAGTTTATTCATATTAATAATCAGCTGAGCACACAGACAGTCATAAGACCCGCTCCGCTCTCCTTCCGGATCATTCCCCTGCACCGAGCCGAGCTGATCCCCCGGCCAGGCCGCTAAACAGCAGCTCCTCACCCCGCTGTTCCCCCCCACACAGTTCCGTACAGCAGAAACACTAAATAAACTCCGATAAATAATAAATTTACTCACCCAGGCAGCCATGACTGCGCCTTTACCGATCCCCAGCGCCCAAACCACAGCCGGGTTACTGAGAGCCGGCCCACTGATATTATAACGCTACATCACCGCCCACCGACAGGGGCCGCTGGAGAGGGAGACCAAAATGAATGGGAGTGAATGGAGCTAAACAACAAAAACACAAATTAAAAATATTAACTAATTAATTATCCAGTATATTCATTTAATTTTAGAAAGAATAATAAAGTTATCAAAATATCTAGTTATTAAAAGTTTTAAATAATTTTGTATATTTTGTAATAATTTTGTATCCATCTCACTACAAGTACTGTAATCCCTTATCATCAATATTTTTCTCACCTTTTTTTTTATCTACTATTTATTTGATATTTATTCATTGCTACTCTTTGTGCAATAATACTGGTCCACCCTACCATAATCATATCTCTATGCACTAAATGTATATAAATAAATATATATATATATATATATATATATATATATATTTTGTTTACTATATATAATTTTTTAAGTATCTTTTATATATTTTCCTGCAATAGTTTTTTTTTTTTTGTATAAATAGATTTATCATTATTTGTTTATATTTTTTCCTGACCTGATTCTCTGTCCTTTCCTCCGTACTGCTGTAACACTGCAAATGTCCCCATTGTGGGATTAATAAAGGATTATCTTATCTTATCTTATCTTATCTTAGAATTTAAAGAATCAAATGAAAATGCCACTAAACCCTAACGTTATATCATTTTTTTCTATTAATAGTAATAGTTATTAATAAAATGTTTTTCTTTAAAGTAGTGAAACATACCAGTCCTTTATACATTTTACATTTTTAGAAACATTTCCTTACCTTTAAAAAAAAACACTTTTATTGTGGTTATTTCTGCCTCTGCCTGCAGCGTGCTCTCAGGTTTAACTGTGCTATAGGCGAGGATAATGTGTGTCTGTGTACTTTGGTACGCAGATACTCACAATAAGAAGATTAGTTAAACAATAAACAATAATACTTCAAACTCTACTGAAGTAATTTAAACTCAAGTATCTATATGTCTAACTTAAGAGTAATAAATGGAGATACTTACAATTATGTACATACATAACTAGCTCTAGACCAGAATAGGGTGTTTTCTTGGAGTGACCAGCTGGATTTCTAGGCAGCGTTGTTTCCTCAGACACTGTAAATTGTTGTATTTTGCAAATATTGTAAAACCCAATAAACCTATGATTTAAAAATAAAGTAGAATAAAAGATTTCACTAAAGCAACAAAGAAAACTTACCTGTATATTTATATATTTTAACGATAAATAGGTTTTATGCAGTAAAGATGTATAAATTACAGTATATATAAATATATATATTCAATTTAATAAACATTTATGAATACATTTTGCTCAGTTGCTCCATAAAACCCATTCATTCTGAACTCGACAGCGCCCTCTGGTGTCCGACTAACTCTGTATTATTAACGTATAGAGTAGGTATTCTCCTCTGTATATGCTCTCTGTTTACTCACACACACACACACACACACACACATACACACACACACACACACACACACACTACACACAACCACAACCACACGCACCGCTGGATGACGCTCATGCTGCCAGCAAACCGGAAGACTGGATTATCAAAATAAAAGACGCACCTACCAAAATAAGAGTCTGTTTAGTATTTTAATATTTATTTAATGTAAAATCAACGTTCAGTTAAGTTTTTATTCAGAAAAAATAATCAGAACCGTTTTCACATCTTAATTGTTTTTAAACATTTCATAAACAAAATATTATATTATTATTATATTCTCTTTTCACACTTAAAACATATAGAATCTTTAAATTTGCTGCAAAATAATGGTGTTGAAATGCTGTATATTCTACAGACTAAAGCAGAAGAAACACTTTTCTATAAAACCTATAAACCGTTTTCATATGATTTTCGGTTAAGGCTACTGCTCGTTTATAAATACATCAATAATTCAGTTTAACATCCTCATCACAGTTTATACTCCATCAGGATTAAACTCCACCTGAAAAACTCTGCTTATTACATTATATTTTAACCAGCAAATCAGAGTGACCCACAGTGTAACTTAATGTTCACTCCTGTTTAGTTTAAAATTACATTAAAATTAAATGACAGTGATTAAAAACACTAAACTTAACGTTAGCATTAATTAATTTAGCATGTAGCTCTTCACTACACTCTAAAAAACAGAGGTACGATATGAGTACTTTTTTGTACTCGAAGGTACACTCTTTATAATTGTACACTCAAAGGTACAATATTGGTCTTTACGGGGTCAGATTTGTTCCCTCTGAAGTACAAAGTCATTTCTAACAGCAATAAGTACAAATTTGTACCATTTAACCTGCAGCCAAAAGGTACATTCAGTATTCTGCATCACTGTACTAATAAACAATATATATTTACATTGCACATTTTTTATTTGAAAGCCAGACAATTTTGTATCATCAAGTTTTTGAGCCATATTCAGTTGATGATAATGTTTATAATCTTTATAATCTTTACTGCCACAAAAACCATGGGTACAAAAAAGGACTTTCACTGAAAGGTACTTTTTTGTGCCTCAATATAAGGTACAGCCCCAGCGACAAGCTTTGTACTCTTTTAAGTACAAATCTGTACTTATATTTCTTAGAGTGTATGAAGGCATTTTAGGGCCACTCAAAAAAAAAGTATATATATGACTTTATTCTCGTAATATTAGAACTTTATTCTCATAATATTACAACTTTATCCTCGTAATATTGCAACTTTATTCTTGTAATATAAAGACTATTCTTGTAATATTACAACTTTATTCTTGTAATATAAATACTTTATTCTTGTAAAATAAAGACTATTCTTGTAATATTACAACTTTATTCTTGTAATATAAATACTTTATTCTTTTAATATTACAACTTTATTCTTGTAAAATAAAGACTATTCTTGTAATATTACAACTTTATTCTTGTAATATAAATACTTTATTCTTTTAATATTACAACTTTATTCTTGTAATATAAAGACTTCATTCTTGTAATATAATATATATAATCTTGTAATATATTTATTTTCGTAATATTACAACTTTATTCTTGTAATATAAAGACTTTATTCTTCAAATATAAAGACTTTATTCTTTTAATATTACAACTTTATTCTTGAAATATAAAGAATTTAATCTCGTAATATAACAACTTCATTCGCAAATTCTTTACATAATGTTACAACAGATAATTGTGTTTAGCATACAGACAGCAATTATCCAACACTGATTTACTAATATTGATAGTTTGCTAGTTGTATAGTTTCCCAGACAGGGATAATCCCAGTCATAGACTACTGTAAACTATCCCCCATAAACCCACCATTCTAAAAGACAGCAGGTTTAATCCCTGTCTGATAAACTGCCCCGTGGAGTGTAAATTTAGTCTCAGACCGTCTGCAGAAACAGTGTGTTTGGTTAAATCTCTTTAAGATTAGGGATGAGGAGGATCAGACTGACTGATCACTGTGTAATGTGTACATCAGAGTAATGAACACCAGCAGGGATTTAATCACAAATCCCTCTTACTAATAACCTTCATTTCTCAATACAAAAACAAAGACTCTTTTAAAAGGTGCAAATAAATACCAGTTATCAGAAGCACACAAACTCACACAGTACTGTATCCAATAAACGTGAGTGCCCTCCTCACATTTCTGCATATATTTTATATATACTTTTTCAAGGGACAAAACTATAGAAATGAAACTTTGATTTAATTCAAAGTGGTGAGTGTACAGTTTGTATAAGGGCCATTCCATTTATTTGAATGGGAGCCATTTGCATGTTGTAACTCTATTATAATTCCATATTAAACTTGTTTTTTGTATATATTTTTAACCCTGAATCTGACAACACCTGTATTTAACTATTCAAAACATGTACTACTCAATCACAGGCAGCTTTACCTAAAATTTTACAAGGTTTCTAATCCAAATATGGTTACAAAACTCATTTCACATTTAAAAGGCATGTTTAAAAGCAAGTTCATTGATTCCTTTAGTTTTCTCTCAATATAGTCTTTATTTTAAAGAAATATTTGACTGCATGTTCAAATAATTGATATTTTTGACAACAAATCACGAATTCCTGTTACTGGCACTCATTCCTGTTACTGGAAACTCACTCCTGTTACTGACACCCATTCCTGTTACTTTTTATGTTTTGAGTAATAGAAATAATAGATAAAAGTAACAGGAATTAGTTTTTAACATAGAATTAGCAAATCATGAAAAATAGCTAAAAGGTGGCTATGCTAACGGCATGAGGACACTGAGCACATTCTAGTGATTTTCCCCAAAATTCGTATTTTAAAAATAAAGCAATTAGATGTAAAAAATAATTTAAGTAACAGGACTGAGTGTTGAGATTGAGCTCCTTAGTCATTGTTACATTAAGATCAAATATACAGAAAAACTAATGAGGAAACTTAATTTTGGTCTTCCCATGATCTTCAGAAGAACCAGATGATGTCACTTCCTGTTGTAGATGTGATTTCCTGTTGTAGAATGTTCCAGATGTTTCAGATGGTGTAATGTGTTACAGTAACAGGACTGAGTGAAACCCAGGGACACAACTAAAATGTGTATTATTTAACTTAAATATTATGGATTTATTATGAAATGTGTATATTTTTAAAGCATATATGGGATTTGAAATCACACAACAATACAACAATTACATATGTGAAGGAATTTAATAATTGTCTTTCATGGTAAAGTGTATAGTTAGAGAGTGGGGGACAGGTAACAAATGCTATTATTTCAGTGTTCTAAGTAGTTTTTTATTAATGTTTTTATTTACATATCTTACTTTTGCAATCAGGTCATTATACAAGACGTCTATGCTTAATAATAAAAGGTATTTTCAAATATTTTGTGCACATTTATACATTTTACACATTTATTCCCTGGGAACAGAAAAAAAGCACCCATTCAGGGAAATGGCATATAATGCTGCCACACATGCTTGACCCCATCTGAGCCAGACAAGTTAATCTTGGTCTCGTTAAAACACGATAATCCATGCTCTTGAACTGCTTGTTTTCAACAAACTGGTTGCAGGCTTTTTTGTGCATCAGCTACAGATGAGGCTTGCTTCTAGGTCAGTTCCATGCTAACAGAGTTGATGCTTCAGTGTGGGGCGTGAGGGCTGAACAGTGCACGCTGACCTTCCACTTTTTCAATCTCTGCAGCAATACTGGCAGCACTCATACGTCTATGTTTTAAAAAGCCAACCACTGGATATTACACTGAACATGTTGACATAACTTAAGGTTATGAGTGGAATCCATTTTGGAAAACCTCTTTTATGACCTTGGTCACCATGCTATATCTCAGTTTTAGGGTGTTAGCAATCTTCCTAATCTGTTTCCGATGTAGAATATTTACAAAATGCATCTTTTTTTCCATGCTATCCCAATGTTTTTTGATTTTGGGTTGTATATAAAACTCTAAGACAATTCTTTGTCTTGCTCAACTGTAGGGCTGGGCTCCTCGAACACATTATTCTTAAAAGGTCAAGCGAGCTTCACACTGAATACTCACTCTTCCAGTAAAGCTGATCTGAACACTAAAATGTTTTCGAAAAACGCAGCCTGGTGGCTTTATTTAAGGGCGAGTTGGCATCCCTTAAAATAAGACTATCCTAATGTTTTTAAGAGATTATTATCGTTAGTTAATGAGTTAGAAATGCTTAAAAACATTACATAACCTATTGCTCAAAATATGAAGGTAACTTATATGCAGTAGAATGTCAATGTAGTCATTTAATGTGTGAATGTACAAACAATTATCAGATTATTACAGATTAATTTAATTACAGATTAATAATTAATAATGGTAGTTTAATTATTATTGGCAGTTGTCTTTTTATTTATCAAATTGTCTGTTATATCTTTTAGCCTTTTTGTTTATTTTATTTATTTTATTCCCTGTTTTATTTTTGGCCCTTTACCTTTTTATTTTATTTATTTTGTCCTTTTACTTATTCTATCTTCTCTTTTACCTTTTATTTTATTTCTGTCACTTACTTTCTTTTTAATCTTGATGTTATTTTAGCTATTTTTTCATTTTTTAGCCCTCTACTTTATTCATTTATTTCTATATTTTATTATACTAATTATTTATTTCTTGATTTTATTGCTTCACATTTTAGCCTGTCCACTTGTGCTTTTATTTTGAATTATTATATTACCTCTTAATTGAATCTTATAGTGTTTGCTTGTTTTTCTAATGCTTTTATCATTTATCTTTTATAGTTTTGTCTATAAAGTTCCTTATGTTAGCTCACCTGATTGAATACTTAATTTTATGTTAATTTAAATTTAGTTTTCAGTATCTTTTCAGCGCTTTAAGTTGTACATGCTCGGCTGCATTGAAAAAGAGGGTTACCCCTAATGTATAATTAATGATTAAACATATTAACAAATAGGGTAATATTCATATATGCTAGGTTCAATGCTGACTGATGGAAAAGACAAATTAATGGAAATTTCCAGACAGACCTGAAGTATAAAAGTGTAAATTAATGGATTTAATGATTTTTTAGTAGGTATAACCTAATAAATAGCATTAATAAACTCCTTTATAAACCCTTTATGATGGTTTTCTTGTTTTAAACTGCTACTAGAGAGCTTTAAAAAGAGCTCAGCACGTCATCTCAGCATGTGAACTGCAAAACCAGTTCCAGTCTGGTCCTTTAACGTGCCAAATGACAAATATGGCAAACATGCGAGAGTCACCACACAGGTCAGAAAGGTATGTTGGGTAAAATGTTGATTGCCCACTTTATTACAGCTTAGACTGAATTTAATCATGTTTAATAAGCTGCTGTGAACAAAGACTTCAATCCAGACAATTCGATGTAATGTTTAGACAAAATAATACAAACAGAAACACATATATACAGACTTACAAACACATTCACACACATACCTGTACACACACACACACACACACACACCACACATACCATACATACAATAAAGGGAACACATGAGAAGAGGCAGTATGGTGTTTAAAAGCTGACATATATATATATATATATATATATATATATATATATATATATATATGCATCTCAAAAAATTTGAATATCATTGAAAAGTTGCTTTATTTCAGTAATTCAGTTGAAAATGTGAAACTCATATATTATATAGATGTATTAAACACAGAGTGATCTATTTTAAGTGTTTATTTATTTTATTGTTGATGATTATGGCTCACAGCCAATGAAAACCCAAAAATCAGTGTCTCAAAAAAATTAGAATATTATATAAGACCAGTTGGTACTTTTAGCAATGTGCCAAGTCCTGCTGAAAAATGAAAGCCGCATCTCTATAAAAGCATGAAGTGCTGTAAGACTGAACACAGTGGACCAACACCAGCAGATGACATGTCTCTCCAAACCACATCTGATCTGCTGACAGATGGAGATGCAGATTTCATTTTCTAGCAGGATTTGGCACACTGCCCACACTGCCAAAGTACCAATTGGTCTTATTTAATATTCTAATTTTCTGAGACACTGATTTGAACTGGTTTTCATTGACTGTTTGCCATAATCATCATTAATAAAATAAATAAACGATTAAAATAGATCACTCTGTGTGTAGTACATCTATATAATATATGAGTTTCACATTTTGTACTGAATTACTAAAATAAAGTAACTTTTCAATGATATTACATTTTTTTAAGATGCACTAGTACGTATTTAAATCTGCATTTTGTATACTTAAATCAAATAAACTTTAAATAATTAATGCCATAATTTATTTACTTAATTTATTTGTAATCAAATGATACCATACCCACCCAGAGAGAGCAAGCCCAACCATCCTCTCTCAGACTCCAGCTGCTGATGCAAAAGCAGCATGAGCCAGGATTCAAGTGGGCCATCCTTGGAATGAATTTTAACCCTAACAATGCTTTTTGTTGGGTTTTAAATTTATGAAGTGGTAAAATTTGCTGCTGAGAAGAAAATATACATTTTAAAATCCAAATCTATGTTATCTACAGATATTTATCTATGTTTTGTCTGTGGAACAAATTCATATTTTACATTTTTAATTAAAGAGATTACATTTACAGACCTGAATTTCTTAAATCTGAAAATTGGAATGAATTTGAAGGCTGTTAAATATTTATAGTTTGTGAAAATCAGGTGAATTTAAGTAAAATACACAAAATGCAGATTCATATATATAGGTCAGCTTTCAAGCTCTATATGGCAGCAGGACTTTTCCTCTTTAAACTTGTGAAAACACATAAAGCCAACTTCCTAAATATACAGTTGGTCAGATCATACTGCAGTGGTGTGCTCCAGTTCTTTCACTTTTCTTTGTTTTTTTTTTCTTTGTTTTTTTGCTTAAAACTAAAATATCTGTTTTTCTGACCCTGCAGTTCAGTTCTGAAGGCTCGAAACAGTTATTCTTTGTAAAAAAGACGAATCTCTAGTACTTTTACAGCTCAGTAAAGGCACAATGTTCTGAGTACGAGTCCACAGAGTCCTCCTGCAGTCCTGTAATGGAAAGTTCAGTACTGGTACTGGTATCAGTATGGGTTGTGGGTTATGGGTTATGGGAGGGTCCGTGTCTTGTGGGTCACGGCGCTGGCCGCCCGCATGACCCGGTAGCGCTCTCGCAGGTTACGCCGTCGCACGTGTTCATTGGTGATCTCCACAACGTTAGCCACAGGAAACCATCCCTTCTGACCATCAGACAGACGGATCCCCTCGTACCATCCTAAAAAAAAGAGGGAGAGAAGGAAGAAACGTGAGGAAGAGAAAGACTTTTCTTTTTTCACACTAGTCTTTTTACGGTACAGATCTCTGATCCTCCTGGAATCGGCAGTCTGGGTTTCACTATAAGTAATTCAACCTTGTTTCAACCCGACTATCAACTGTACTCCTCATGTTTGAGCTAAACGGCTGTTCAGGTACAGTTTAACCTGATTTATTACCCAGATAATAATTACTACAGCTATTAACTGTTAAATTAAAGTTAAATTGCACTGTTTAGATGTTTAGAATTTTTGTGCACTTTCCTAGTGTGAATTTCACGCTGGTCAGACACACAACTGGAGCTGCAGGATTACCTAAATGTGTTTTTTCCACAGAATATTGCTATTGTGATTTAAATTGCAATATTTTTTATCCATTAAACGCTAAACCTGTATTAGTGGTTAACATATCTATCAAATATAATTATACTACAAACGTGGTGATGTCACAACACGCATGCCGCAACGTCGTGACGTGTCTCCGGAAGAGCTGGCTGCGTCATCACACACACACTTGCAAGCTATTGGCTAATTCAAATCGCAGCTCTTGCGATTAAAAAAATTACACTTATTTAAATCACGATTTCAATTTAAAAATTATTAATCGTTCAGCCCTACACACAACAGTTTGTATGTGGCAGCAAATATACACAACATATCAGAGTGTAGTCAGACAAAACAAGGTCATACAAGGTAAATTCAGCAGAGGGACGCCTAAGGGCAAAATAGGAGTCAAAAATCACTGGTTCAAATCCTGGTCATGCAGCTTGCCATCAGCTGCAAGAGCCCTGAGAGAGCACAATTAGCCTTGATCTCTCTGGGTGGGTACAGTACAGTAGATGGTGCTCTTTCCCCTCATTACTCCTAGGCAGTGATGTCAGTTACTTAGTAACGCGTTACTCTAATCTGACCCTTTTTTCAGTAAGGAGTAATCTAACGCGTTACTATTTCCAATCCAGTAATCAGATTAAAGTTACTTATTTAAGTCACTGTGCGTTACTCTCTCTCTCTCTCCACCTCATCTCCTCCACACACACACACACACACACACACACACACCGCTCCCTTACCCATTCCCCCTCCGCTCTTCCCCAATCACACGCGTCTCGCTTTCTCCCCTGTCTCTCTCTCTCGCGCTCGGCGTGTCTTTAGTTTCCGCCCGTTTTCGTTTTTCGCCAGTTCTCGGCGCCCTATCTCTTTATTTAAACGTTTTTTTTGCGGCCGCGTCCCAATTCACTAGCCAGGGCAGCGGTCTGCCACAAATTTGATTGGCAGAGGAGAGCATTTAAAGATTTTACACCACACGTTCGCTGTGGCGCAGAGCGCACAATACCGTAAAGCATACCTGTCAAGTCTCCCGTTTTGGCCGGGAAACTACCGTATTTTACTCCTCTTTCCCGCCGTCCTCCCGTATTAATATTTTCCCGTAAATTTCCCGTATTATATTAAAATTAAAAAAAACTTTATTATTGAGGAGACAGGGCACTGACCGATCTGTGTCTCTTAACCAATCGTGGTGCCGGTTCAAGGAGAAAGTCTCGCCTTTCAGGAGAAACAGCCAATCAGCTTGCTGGTTTCGCGGAGCGCAGAGGTATATCAGATTCTGATAATCTAAATTTAGTGTGTAAGTGGTTCACATGTGGTTATTTTAGATTTCTTGTAAACCTGTCTTAAAATGTAAGGAATACTAAATCTTGGTTGGGCTGGTGGGACGACTTTAAGCGGACGGAGGAAAATATCCCTTATTTTTAAATATAAAACTTGACAGGTATGCCGTAAAGACAAGAAAAGTTCCGGTGCTTTAAATGAACACTGTCAGAATTAAATCCTTCTCAGTAGTTGGGTCCGGTACGGGTCCGTATTGGACAACGTCTGGGTCCGGACCCGGACCGCAGTCTGCAAATATGTGATCCCTGGTCTAGACCATATACACGGTTCTGTTTTATAAAACCACTCCTTGCTGCCCTGCAGAGAACAACAAGTTCAATGTTCAGTTTTACAGAGTTAAATATGTCAGGTCAAGAAAGACTTTCTTTATTTTATATATTTTTTATAAAAACAAGTATTTATGTTTAGTAAAATCAAGAAAGACCATATTTTATTTTTTTATAAAAAAAATATTTATGTTAATTTTTTTATTTTTATAAAAAAAACCTTTTTTTTTAGGAAATAGTTCAACTTAATAGAGATAAATTGTTGCTGTTAAAAATGCATTTTCCAATAAAGGGAGTATTGGCAAAACTGGTTATAATGTTTCTGTTAAGGCGGCGGGAGGTGGTGTCTGCAGCTGCTGAAAGTAACTAATAAAGTAACTTGTAAAGTAACTTAGTTACTTTTAAAATCAAGTAATCCATAAAGTAACTAAGTTACTTTTTAAAGGAGTAATCAGTAATCAGTAATCGGATTACTTTTTCAAAGTAACTATACCATCACTGCTCCTAGGGTGATATGGATCAGCACAAGGCTGCGTCTGTGAGCTGATGTGTCAGAACCGAGTTGCTGCGCTTTCCTCTGAGCGTTAGCGCTGTGATGCTACTCGCCAATGTTCGAAAAGAGGCGGAGTCACTTCCTGGTGTTGGGGCACCATGATAGGAGGAGTCCTAATAAGCGGGTTGGGTAATTGGCCGTGTAAATTGAGGAGAAAACGGAAAACAGTCACAGACTATGCTATATTTTACATTACATTTAATAGGGAATCTATATTCAAACCAATCAAAGCTTTTTAAAAAGGCTTCTGCCCACGTGTGTCTGCGTGACCCTTCTACTGATTTTGAGAAGAGTGTAGTGCAATAATGAGTCTATTAGCAAAGTCGCAGGACAGTCTAACCAATCAGATTCATGATTTTCACTATGGGGGCGGGGCCATGAATGTCTAACCCCTTCTCAGCAGTGTTCTGATGAAGGTGCTACACATGCATTGATTAGTGTAAAACGAAGCTCATGCTGGATTAGTTCAATAGTTAGCTCACTATCATGGAATTGCAACAGTAAATGAGACAGATATTGTGTCGTATCATATTAAAAAGGCTGTTCTTCAATGTGAAACTAATTCACAGTAATCGGCCGCCTGACTGGTCAGTTTTTGTGTGTTCTTAATGTTTTGGCTGACCTTCCGTCTTGTAGGCAAACAAATGAGTGATATTTGTTGGCCGGTGTTCTGTCAAATTGTCCTACAAATCAATACATTCTTCCTAAAGGTACTGCGCATGCGCTGACCTTCACAATTTAATTATTTCTCGTGTTTTTTATTTATAATTAGTCTGTTTTAGGGGGATTTATGTGTATTAAACAACCTGGACGCACTGTCATTGCACAAAAGTTTAAATGGAAACTAATAATTACAATTGTTATTATAAATAAATACAATAGCAGTTTTAATAAGCTATATTTGCCATAACTTTGCCATGATACAATGATTTATGCAATCCAAATCTAATAATGTACATATACTGGAATTTCACTGGGTTCATGCCCTAAAATACTGCTTCTTTTGTATTTGTATACAAAAGAAAATATACATTAGGGCAGCACGGTCTGACAAGTAGGACAATTTGACAGAACACTGGCTGTACTTGTAGGAAAATGAAGCATTGGTTTTGTAGTTTGCAGCTGTTGTATTTTTGGGCTGTTAATGTGCATTAAGCTCATATAACTAAGTCGAGACAGAGAATATGTAGTTCTACTATAAATCTATGTGTAGGTGTATGGGTGGAGGAGGGGTGGGGGGTGCTGCAGAAGGGGTACCCACTATATTAACTGCACGCCACTGATGTACAGTATATAGCATTTTAAACACACGCAGTAGAGCAGAAGCCCACACACAGATATTAAGTATGCATGAATGAATCTGCAGTCACATTAAAGCTCCACTCACCCTCGTTGGTTTTGCGTATCACATTGATGATCTCTGGGGGCTCCAGATTTAGCTCGTCTGTCTGCTTCGCCACATACTGCTCAATACACTGCACTTGTGGACAGTCTGAGAACACACACACACACACAGATAGAGAGAGAAGGGTGGAGCGTGAAACACACTGCACACACTTTATTAACTTATCTCCTCCTCTTCTAACCCCGCTGTCAGGAAACATCTGTATTTCCACTCGTCTGAAACGTCTGATCATTACTGGTAGGATGTTACGAAATGATGAACCACAACCTGATCAGGTGTTTTAGGGGTTTCACACATTAAAAATCTGGATTACAGTCTGAATCAAGCCAAATTTTTTTTTTTTTTTTTTAGAAAACACATTATGCCTACATTTCCTTCGGGATAAATAAAGTGTCTGTCTGTCTGTCTGTCTGTCTGTCTTATACACAACATAAGTAATATGTGTTCTCTTTGGGAAGTACGTCTGTAATTAATCCGGGTAATTTTTTGTCTAGTTTTTAACACTGCAACTTAGCGACTGAGTGACTGAACAACTTAAATACAGCCTGTTAGTCATCATCGTGGGCGGAGTCTCCCAATACTCAACACTGATTGGTTTGTAGAATGTAATCAAGTCAGTGAGTTGATTTTTTAGGTGTTGTGCCGAATTCTGCCTTCCCGCCATAATCATTCCCATCAAATTCCCTTTATTTCTGTTTACTTATTTATTTGTTATTTTTATTTAGATTTTAAACTTAATATATATAAACATAATACAAATAAGAATACATACCAAGATATGACATTAAAAGAAAGGAATAGAAAAAATATAATTATTATATTAATATATATTACGTTTTATTATATATTATGTATATCATCAAGCCTGTATATTTTCTATCTGGTCCAGTGAAATGTCATTGATATAGTCAATAAATGGTTGCCAGTTTTTTATTTATTTATGTTTATAAATGTTTATTTATTTATATATTTCTAAATATTGTATTATTCTAATTATTTATCTCTTTATTTTATTGCTTTACACGTTTGCCTGTTCACTTATCGTTTTATTCTTCTTCTTAATTAAATCTTAGTGTTTCACTTGTTTTTCTAATGCTTTTACCATTTAATTTTCATTATTTTGTTGATGAAGTTCCTTATTTTAGCTCACCTGATTAAATACTTGATTTTAATTGTAATTTTAATGTATTTTTCAGTCTCATTAAGTTGTAAATGCCTCAGAAACCACAGGTTAACAGCTCCCCAAATAAGCTTTACATAGTATTTTGGTTTGTTTAAAACTTTTTAACTTTAAAATAAAAATAAAATAAAATAAAACATGAGTAGGTGTGTCCAAACTTTTGACTGGTACTGAATGTTGTTTCTATATGCAAAATTCTACACTATTTATCCTATTAGACAGACATAACCATTCACTAACTCACCCCAGTCTTCATATATAACCTCCTCCTGCTCTCTGTTCGGATCCTCAGGGTTGGGGAATGCCGCCAGCCATCTGTGCATATCAGACCTGGGCGGGACATAAAAGTATTCTAAGCATTTCATATAACCAGATCTACTGCAGCACATACAGGTGCATCCTAAAAAAATGTGAATATCATTGAAAAGTTACCTTATTTCAGTAGTTCAATTCAAAATGTGAAACTCATATATTATATAGATGTATTACACACATAGAATGATCTATTTTAAGCCTTTATTTCTTTTATAATTGATGATTATTATGGCTCGCAGCCATATAAGGCCAATTGGTACTTTTGGTACACAGTGCGGGCAGTGTGCCAAGTCCTGCTGGAAAATGAAATCTGCATCTCTATAAAAGTTGTGATCAGCAGAGGGAAGCTGTAAGATATGAAGTGCTGTAAGATTTTGTGGGAAAACAAAACTGCACTGACTTTAGACTTGATATTAAAACACAGTGGATCAACACCAGCAGATATCAGACATGACTCTCCATTAAACCATCACTGATCATCAGTACATTTTACATTTCATTTAAAGTAAATCAAGGGAGCAGAGTCTGGAGTAAAAGTGGAGAGACACACAGTCCATGAGGATTTCATTTTCCAGCAGGACTTGGCACATTGCCCACACTGCCAAAAGTATCAATTATCTTATATAATATTCTATTTTTTTAATATTTGGCTTAGTTTGAGATAGAGGTCTCTTAAACAGCAAACTTCCATCTCTGGACTGAAATTGAATGAGTGAAAAATGCTAACTACTTGATAACAACTATAATTATCCTTTATTATTATTTTCTTTATTTCTGAGCTGCATTTAGCACCAGGGTCGGACTTTGGACACTGCTGTCCTATGATATTCCTCCCAGAAATATTTGAAGCACTCTTTGGTACCATTTTTAAGAGAATAGAGTTTAATTTCTCCACCAGAACAAAAAATTTACAGGTTGATGGTAAAAGCAGGATTATCTGTGTGATGGATGGATGGATGGATGGATGGATGGATGGATGGATGGATGGATGGATGGATGGATGGATGGATGGATGGATGGATGGATGGATGGATGGATGGATGGATGGATGGATGGATGGATGGATGGATGGATGGATGGATGGATACTTTATTTATCCCGAAGGAAATTTAGGCATGTGCAGTTACACTCACTGTGAGGGGGCTTTTATCAGTCTCTCCATCATGCGTCCCTGGTGGTTTTCCAGCAGTGAAATAGAGAAGCAGTTCTCCAGACTCGGATTCTCACCCAGAGCCTGTACCTGCACCAGCGAGCGGTGGGCGTGGTCTATCACCACATAGCGCTCTGAGCTGCAGCACAAGAGAAACATCATTAATGGACATTTTACATTTAATTAACTGTTTTTTTTTTTACAGTGTTTTACTCCAAAATATACAAATCAGCTTCTTAGTAGGGCTGGGCAGTATATATCATGAATATCAGTATATGTACTCTGTACTCAAATATCACTCAGTGCTGTTTACTGTTTCAGTGAAATTGGAAATTAAACAAAAACTATTTATTTATTAATATATTAAAAAAAACGATTTATTCATATTATCTATTTATTCATAAACATAAAAACATATTCATTCATATTATCTATTTATTATAAACATAAAAAAAAACATTTATTCATACTATCTATTTATTATAAACATTTAAAAAATATATTTATTCATATTATCTATTTATTCATAAACTAAACATTTAATATAGAATCATGACCATATCATACAGTATCAGTTAAAAGTTTGGACACATCTCATTTTACTTTTTGTATTATTTTTATTTTTTTTTCCTACATTCTAAATGAATACTGAAGTTATCTAGACTGTCAAGAAACACATAAGGAATCATGTATTAACTTGTGCAAGTGCTAAACCAAAAAACCAAAATACTCTATATATTTTAATTAGAGGTAACTCATAGAGGTTCTTGCGTTTCTGAGGCAGTCCTGATAAGTGCCCGTTTCATCATTATAATATTTTTGATAGACTTTGCGTTGACTGCACTTGGGGACATTTTCAAAGTTCTTGAAATTCTTCTTTTTGTTTTTTTCTTCTTTATTTAGTTGAGTGGTTGTTGCTTCTCATAACCTGGATTAGAACATTACTCAAATATTCACTATTCACTGTATACCTGTAACTCTACCTCTTCACTACTTTACTTTAACTGATGCTGTCAAACACTTTATTAAGAGGCAAGAAATTTAAGTTATTAACTCTTGATGAGTTCAGCACAGCTGTTAACTGAACGCCTGAATTCCAGGTGACAGAGACTACTTTGAAGAATCAAAAATATAAAACATATTCTGGTTTGTTTAACACCTTTTTGTTTAATAAAAAAAAATCCAGATGTTTTTCTTCATAGTTTTGACGACTTAGTATTAATCGACAATACAGGACATTTTAAAATAATGAAAAAACACTGAATTTAAGGTGTTTTTTCAAGATCATATCGCCCAGACTAGTCTGATTCTAGAAAACAGGTTTGTGAGTCAAATGCTCTGCAAATGATTTCCATTCCATGACTGCACTGCAATTACAGCTCCCGTTAAATATTTAATAAAATGAAAATAAAAGCTAGACTACAGAACATTCCAGCACACCTACCCTTTCTTATTGGCTAAGACGAGCAGGTCATTAAAGAGGAAGAGGCAGACGGGGGTGAATTTAGGCTTGAGGTTGAAGAGGGTTCCTCCTTTAGCCACCTCCAGCAGTTCACCTCGCTTTTCCAGGAAACGGGTCTGAGAGATGATCGGCACTGCCTGAACATATTTAAAACACATTTATTCTAGTATAAAAACATTAAATAATACAAATATGTTAGTAAGACATTGACCCAAGTGTGTAAAAGCACCTTCTTGTTCATTTTAAATGCAATTTAAGCTGCAGTACATAATATTTTAAATTAAAAACAGTAGTATTCCTCATCTGGGAGAGGACAAAATATAGGTTTATGCACAACTGCAGGCCCCTTTTTCTTTCACATATTGCTTGAAACCTGTGGCCTGCTTAATAATGAGGAACAGTGCATTTTGAGTTTTTTATTTAAACAAATAAATTACTGGGCTTAGAAATGCCCAAACCTGTTTAAGCTGTGAGGTGCTGTCTTGTAAGTGAGGTTAAACAATGGCCAGTGTGCTCATGGCAAGGCCACGTGAATTATGAATTATTCATTTGAGCGAGGTCTGATAGTAGTGGGTAGTGGGCGCAGATGTGGTTTTAGAGTATGTACTAAACAACGTCATTATATAACTAGAACAGTGCATTACCTGAAGGGAAACTTAGGATGGCTGCGCAGCTAAATTGGCTCCCACTGTTTGCTATGGTGGTTGCTATGGTGTTGCTAAGTGGTCGCTAGGTGGTAGCTAAGGTGTTGCCTGGTGGTTGCTAAGGTGTTGGTATGGTATCCACGGTGGCTGCTATGTTGTTGCTAATGTGTTGCTAGGTAGTTGCTATAGGCTGCTAAGGTGTTGCTAAGCGCTTGCTAGGTGGTTGTTAAGGTGTTGCTGTGGTATGCGTGCTGGTTGCTTTGGTGTTTCTAAGTGGCTGCTAAGGTGTTGCTATGGTATCTGTGGTGGCTGCGTTGGTATCTGTGGTGGCTGATTTGGTGTGCGTAGTGGTTGCCAAGGTGTTGCTATATGATTGCTAGTTGTGGGCTAAGGTGTTAATATGGTTTCCATTTTGGCTGCTATGTTGTGTCTAAGTGGTTGCTAATGTGTTTCTGGGTGGTTGCTACAGTGTTTCTACGGTATCCATGGTGGTGGCTATATTGCTTTGAAGGTGTTAAGTGGTTGCAAAGTGGTTGTTAAGGTGTTGCTGGGTAGTTGCCAAGGTGTTGCTATGTATCTGTTGTGGTTGATATGAGGTGTTGTTAAAGTGTTCCTGGGTGGTTGCTTAAGGTGTTGATATGGTGTGCATGGTGGTTGCTATAGTGTTGCTAAACGATTGCTAGTTGTTGGCTAAGGTGTTGCTGTGGTATCCATTTTTGCTGCTATGTTGTTTCTAAGTGGCTGCTAAAATGTTGCTAGGTGGTTGCTAAGGGGTTGCTATTACATCCATGGAGGTTGCTATATTGTTTCTAAGGTGTTGCTAAGTAATGTACTGTATTTGCATAAATGTATGCTATGCTTTGTAATGCGCAATAATAATAACACAGGTTTTACCAGAGTCTATGATGTGGCCTTTAAAGCATTAATGTTATGTGAGGAGTGTTTCTGTGGGGAGTGGGCGGAGTCTACTGGTGTCACATGACTTCTTTATTTTCTATAAACAGCAGTATAAGGGTTCTTTCAGATATTACTGCTATTATCACTGCTCACCTTCAGTTTGTCGAACTCCAGCATCTTGTTGATCTCGATTAGTTCTTCCATCTGCTTCATCTTTCCAACCTGAGTGTTGCACTCTTCTATAATCTGTGTGTGAGTGTGTGTGTGCGTGTGTGAGTGTGAGTGTGTGTGTGTTATCAGGGAGGGGAGAAGAAAAGCATTTGAGTATTCATGCAAGAAATGTTGGGTGTAGCAACCGCAAAGAGCATCAAAGTTTCCTTCATGTTGGCAAAAGTCTGTAGCTATAATTATCTCTACATGCAGTCTGAACACTGTGAGCATGTAGTCTCCTCTTTATTACACTGAACATCCACTATAGTCATTAACAATATAACTAAAAACGTAATATCTCAATACGATTTGGAATCAGTAAATATTTATTATTATTATTATTATTATATTATTATTATTATTATTATTATTTTTATTTTTATTATTTTTTTTTTTTTATTATTATTTTTTTTATATATATAATTAAATTACACCACTTCTGCTGTAATCTGTCCTGGAGCCTTTCGCTTGTGGTAAGAACATGATCTGGCCTTGAGCCGACCCATCTATCATATATAATTATTTTAAATTGAGCTAAACTGTTAATAAGGTGCAGTTTAATCTGATATTGTAGGCAGATAATATACTGCTATGATCAAATGCTGTCTCTGCTGCTCCATGCTGTTTACACACTAAGAGTGCGGCATGTGCAGCGTTCACTGCTCACATCTGAGTGACTCTCCACTGCACGTCCCATTGAAAACACTGTGTTTAATAGCACATTTATCTCCCCTCAATCATATATATATTTTTTTCTAGTATTTTAATTAACAAATTAACGAATTAACATTCTTTAACGTGTTAAAGAACTTTAGATTCAGTGTCTTCAATTTAATGTAAAAATATATATTTAATAAAGAAAAAAATAAAAGAAAACACAATGAGAAAAGAGAAAGTGTCCAAACTTTTAAGTGGTACTGTTTTTACAATTCTCAACAATATGACTCAATCTCAACAGCCACATCAAGATTCTTGCAACTTTTACATCAAGGAGAAGAAAAAGGATCATGAGGAGAAGGGGACATGGACAACAGGGTTTTAGTGGTGGGATAGTGTTGTAACAGAGCTCACAATTATTAGGACTGATGTTTCTGTTTCGCTATTATTAGAAAGCTTGTGTAGCAACTTCTCAGTGTTACTAATGAAGATTATTTAAAGCGAGCTGAAGTGAATTCTAGGTAATGAGCCCAGTTGTAGACTCCTGTTTTACTTGCAAGGATGAAACTGAAACTTCACGTGAAGCGCTGCTCAAAAGGATAAACTGCACTAGATGCTGTTATTTTGAAATTGTGGAATAAAGTCTGCTTCTTTAATTTCAATGTTTCTACGACATAATTTACACAAGACTAGTGCTGTGTGATATGACGATAAATATCGTGGGGACGATAGAAAGGTGTCTATCATGCTACTCACCTTCTATCGTCCCTATCGTTTCTACTGTAATTTCTTCAATTATTCATGCAAATATATATTGGCGTGGTCACTTTGCATAAACTCGATTTATATAAGTGATAATAAAGTAATCTTCACAAAAAAAGCTTCATAATGTGGTTTTGCGACACGACACTTCCTGACACTTTAAAAAAAATTGAGTTTATTTTGATAACTCAATTTAAATACCTGTATATTTTTTAAAAAATTAGCTACTGCATATCCCTCATCTGTTTTCATTTGATACATATATATTGCTGCACTAAAAGGTAGTACTTCTCATTTGTGAAAGTTTTGGTTTAATGTCACTTTGAAATAAAGTTGGAAAAAAGTAAGTAATGAAATTATTTTGTCATATTTTTCGAAGAATAACTGAAAACATATTCAAATGTGGTATATCATGATATATATATATATATATATATCGTTATCGTGATATGAAAAATTCCATATTGTGATGTATGATTTTTCCCCATATCGCCCAGCACTACGCAAGACTGTGCTTTGTTGAGTTTCACGCATCCAGAAACTGAACTTTTTCCACACAAATAACTTTGAATGTTCTTTTTTCAGACGTAAATTGTTATCTTTTATAGCAGGCTTGATATTTTACAGCAGGTCATACTTTTTAATATCTTAGCAATACATTTCCCAGCCCTAATATCCTGTATAACTGTATTTATCTATACAGTAATAACACTTCAAACGGCTCTCTGGCTTCCCGCTGCTTCGCTCTCTTTCATTCTGTTATTCTGAAAGGCTATTCTGGGCACAATGAGCGCCGGTGTGATGTCCGGGCTGGAGCGCTGCTGCAGGAGTGCAGTTATTGTCATGGGAAAGTGCTGATACGCGGTACGGGTCACGGTGCTGGAGGGATGTTTACCTTGGACACGGCGCTCAGAGCTTTTGAGGCAGACTCTTCCTTGTCTGTTCCCTCCACAGTTCTCTTCAAAATGTTCTAAAGACAAAACAAACGAAGAAAATACATTATAACACGTGACTACAACCATGACATAGTGATACGTACCAACTTTAATAATAATATTACAATATTTCAAGGTATTTTTGCAATAATTATATGAAAAAAGACAGAAAATCGTTTATTAATTTATATATTTGCAAATTTATATATAACATTTTCAAACATTCAGCAGGAACAATTTTTTTTTTTATTAAATACATAAAATGTGCTAGATTACATTATTTAATGCATATAAACTGACTGATTAGACATATACTGCATTAACATACCAGTGCATCTCCAAAAATAAGAATATTATTGAAAAGTTACTTTATTTCAGTAATTCAGTTCAAAATGCGAAACTCATTATATATTATTTATTACATAGATGTATTACACACAGAGTGATCTATTTCAAGCGTTTTAGTTTATTTCTTTTATTGTTGATGATTATAAGGCTTACAGCCAAAGAAAACCCAAAAATCAGTGTCTTAGAATTTTTTTTATAAAATATTATATAAGACCAATTGGTACTTTTTGCATTCAGTGTGGGCAGTGTGCCAAATCCTGCTGGAAAATGAAATCTGCATCTCCATAAAGATTAAGAGACAGTTTTTTTTTTTTTTTAATGAACAAAACAAGTTCATATTCATAAAGTTTTAAGAGTTCAGAAATCAATATTTGGTGGAATAACCCTGCTGGTTTTTAATCACAGTTTTTTTTCATGCATCTTGGCATCATGTTCTCCTTCTCCACCAGTCTTACACACTGCTTTTGGATAACTTTATGCTGCTTTACTCCTGGTGCAAAAATTCAAGCAGTTCAGT
Organism: Astyanax mexicanus; assembly: GCF_023375975.1. NCBI lineage: Eukaryota > Metazoa > Chordata > Actinopteri > Characiformes > Acestrorhamphidae > Astyanax > Astyanax mexicanus. The sequence goes on along the minus strand of NC_064422.1, from coordinate 43,933,266 downwards.
TTGGTGGTTTGATGGCTTGTGATCATCCATCTTCCTCTTGATTATATTCCAGAGGTTTTCAATTTGGTCAAATCAAAGAAACTTGTCATTTTAAGTGCTCTCTATTTTTTCCAGAGCTGTATATGGATGGTAGCAGTAAGACAAGCACTAAAGTATCCTTCATATAAATAAAAATGCAAACCTCTACGAGGATTTTGATGCGTGTGATTCGCTGAAAGGGCAGCAGCAGGAAGGACATGAAGGGCAGCCGCTGGCATCGGGGAGACTCCTGCAGACGACTGATTACTGTGGCAAACTGCGTGTTGGTCTGCCTGTGGGTGGAAATGACCAAAAGACTCATTAGAGGAAAAACACGGCACATGAGACTTATTCCCTTATTCCTAGAGTACCAGGAATAGATAACGATTAAAACCTACATCAATACAGCTGTAATACAGGCCAGACGTACGGAGACTGATTTATCATTTAGTATAACCAGAGAGGATTTTGCTAGAGATGCTGAAAACGAATAAACCAAACCAAAACTTAAAGGGATAGTTCGGTATTTTTGACATGAGTCTGTATGGCATCATCATAACCAGTGTCGTGCATCCACACTGACTTACCCCCCACAGCGTCCTGTGAGCCGAGTTCTTGTCCAGTTTAGGTCAAAGCGAAAGTAGTCCGGCATGTTTGCTGGGGTCAGGAAAATAACTCCTTTTTCTTCCCAAAGCAGTACGTGTTCAAAAGAGTGATTTATTTACATCACAAAAAACTAACCCTGCAAAAGTCACGCCTCGTAAATCACTTGGGTCCTACTTTCTCTCGTTCCATATCAATGCGCGCAGCGCTGCAACCTGACAGCTAGCCTACGTGTTTGGGTCGCTTTGTTTACTTCTCGCTTGTTGACGCGTGCGCAGCTCGCTGTCAGAATGACGCGCACTGATACGAAATGAGAGAAAGTAGGACCCAAGTGATTTACGAGGCCATAAAGTTATCCCCAGCAAAAATGCCGGACTACTTTCGCTTTGACCTAAACTGGACAAGAACTCGGCTCACAGGACGCTGTGGGGGGTAAGTCAGTGTGGATGCACGACACTGGTTATGATGATGCCATACAGACTCATGTCAAAAATACCGAACTATCCCTTTAAATCAAATTTAATACTCAGCTAAAGGCTGAATACTGAACTTGCTGTTTAACAGGAGCGTAATAAACTACATAGCTTAACTGTATTATTTGTCCTGCTTTTTAAAGAAAATAACTATTTAAAAATATTTATTTAGCACTTTCAATATCCCAGCAGTAATATATTTCTTAATCAGTAATGTTACTCTAATCATAGATTTACTTTAGCCATGCTATTCAGGTTATAGAGGGATGGATAGATGGATAGATAGACAGACTATCTGGGTAACTGTTAATTTGCGGTTTCTGAGCAACAGAGGGAACTTTTGCTCTTCCTTTCCTGGAGTGATCCTGATGAGGACCAGTTTCACCATTTCTTTCTAAAGTAATTTTCCTTCTCTATAATATGTATTAGTACATTACTTAACATTTTTCCCTATTCACTGTATACCTGTAACTCTACCTCTACACTACTTTACTTTAACTGATGCTCTCAAACACTTTATTAAGAGACAAGAAATTCAAGTAATTAACTCTTGATGAGTTCAGCACAGCTGTTAACTGAAAGCCTGAACTCCAGGTGACTCTAACTCATAAAGAGGTGGTACTTTTTAAAACATATTCTGGTGTATTTAACACTTTTATGTTAATTAAATAGTTCCACGTTTTTATCCATAGTTTGAATAAGTTTAAAAACACTGAACCTCGAAAAAAAACACAGAATTTAAGGTGTGTCCAAAACTGTGGCTGGTAGTGTATATTCCCTATTTGAAATTGTTATATATTATATAGTGTATAACACTGCAAGTGCTTTTAGTTGCCAAATTTGGAGCAGCCTTAGTTTTGTAGTGACTTTTTACTGCTATATAATACACACAAACAGTACGTGCAGTAGGCAGTATTCAGAGTATATGTGTATTTAAAACTCTCTAATACTTAAGTTTATACTCTTTCATTAGTTAATCAGACTTTATATAAGTATATAAGATAGATAAGAGTAATAACTGCACTAAAATCAGGATATTATTAGCAGAAAAGCAAATAAATAACAAAATTCAGCAAATTATTGTGTAAAACACTGTGGTTATTCATTAATACACATATTAATGTGGGGAAAATCAGTGAAATCTAGGGAAATTGTCCTGAACTCTCTATATAATAGTCTGTATTCTCACATGAGCGTGCTGTAGGTCTTGTCCTGGTAGATCTGGTTTCGGACGTAGTCGATGTACGCGGGGAAGTTGTGCTGTGCGTGGTAACTGATGATGTCACAGATGTCGGACACGACTAAACTTTCATCCAGTCTGTTCTCCAGGTCCTTCAGAAACCTGAAAAACACAGACGTGATTAGGAGAGGCTTTAGACACAATCATATCATGTGGTAAAAATACTGTATCACAACATTTTCAAGACACAAAATTTATCTTAATACATGTTAATCGCAATCAAAGAAAAAAAAAAAGCACTAATCAAAGTACAGGGACTTTTATTTTTAATACACTGCAGACTCTCTGTAATGAAATATGCAGTCAATACAATAAAAAAATGTATCACAATAAGGGTTCACCGCTCAAAGCCGCCACAATTTCTTTTCTTTTTTTTTTTTACATTTTCTCTCCAATTTACACGGCCAATTACAAACCACACTTATTAGGACTCCCCCTGTAACTAGTGATGCTCCAACACAAGGAGGGTAAAGACTAGTAAAGTCAGACTCCGCCTCTTTTTGAACTGCTGCTGATGCTGCATTGCCGAGTAGCATCACAGCGCTAACGCTCGGAGGAAAGCGCAGCGACTCGGTTCTAATACATCAGCTCACAGATGCAGCCTTGTGCTGATCCACATCACCCTAGGAGTGATGAGGGGAAAGAGAGAGCACCATCTACTGTACTGTACCCACCCAGAGGGAGAGAGCAAGGACAATTGTGCTCTCTCGGGGCTCTGGTACCTGATGGCAAGCCACATGACCGGGAGTCGAACCAGCGAACTCCTGATAGTAGTGGCAATGCGTAAGCTTCTGCTTGTCCAGTCGGAGCCTCCGCCATTTCAGAAACATATTTTAAATCACTAACAATAACCTGATAAAAAGCACAGTAACAGTTTGTAGTGTTTGGCTCAACAATGCACAAAACAATCTGATTTTTTGGCTTGTAACAACTACTTCGCCTCCACAGATCTCCAAAGCGTATGGTGCTTCCCCACTAGAGTGCTGACTCTCCTCCATTCTCTGCACAAGCAGAAAGCTGAAAGGTTCTGCATAATATCCCAGCTAACAGAAAACTTTATAAAAATGTTAGTAATGTTTTTAAAAAGTTTCAGAAAGGTTAGCCTGTAACGTTACAGAAAATGGTAAAAAAATAAATAAATAAATATATACAATTAAAACTAAAATCTCACTTACTTCTCACTGACTTCTCGGATGCGGAGGATGTTGGAGAAGAGGGTTTTTTTATCCAAGACGATAAGAGTATCATTCAGTTCCCGTGACTCCAGAAAATGTTCAGTCAGAACCCGCAGGGAGCGCAGGTATGACACTTCTGATGTCATCACCTCGAACATGCTCTGGAGACAACAAGAAAAAATTAATCACATGCACTGAAATAACCCTGAAATGTTTCCAGAAAATAAAAATGATTGCAATTACACGTTTCGTTATACACACGTTTATTTCCTTTGCATGTACTGAAACAACATAATAAACAGAGAGAAAAAAGCCAAATAATTATATAATTTCTCGCAAATCCGAATAAAATGATTGACACCTTTTTAAAATTGTAGGTAAAGAACTTTGTTTCAAGCAGAAAGAAGAGAAGAGAACTCAAGTCTGAGAACTTGAAAACCAAATTTGAGACAAATATTAACAATTTTAAGGTTAGTCTCCAGTCAATCTCCAGAGATCTTGATGTTCCTTTGTTCACATTGCACAAGATAATAAAAAATGTACAACCTATGGCTCTGTAGCTTACTTCCCTGAACATGGATGGAAGAGAAAAAAAATATCTAAGGCTGCAACGTAGAATAGTCTGAATGGTGGATAAGCAGATCCAATCAAGTTCCAAAGAAATTCAAGCCGTCCTGCAGGCTCAGGGTGCATCAGTGTTAGTGTGAACTAGCCGTCGATACTTTAATTAAATAAAACACTATGGCAGAAGACCCAGGAGGAGCCCACATTACTGACATACTGACATTACATGATATAAAAAAAGCTAGACAGCAGTTAGTGCTGGGCGATTATTGCCTAAAAAAAAAATCTTTTTTTTTTTCACAAAAAATCAGATTTTCCATTATAATTGATTTTTTCCCCCCATACTAAAAATCAAATTTACAGATGACAAAGAAATGGTTCAAAACTCGGTTTATCTTTATTTTAAAAAACGTATAATTTTACATTAAAAACATAAAATTCCTGTATGTAAAATTGCGATTACTCTATTTTGAAAATCGAGTTAAACTCTAATTATAATTAATCATGAAAATCACGCAGCACTAACTGCAATTTACCAAAATGTACGTGATTAAGACAAAATCCTTTCAATAAAACATTTTTTGACAGATAAGACCAAAATAGAGCTTTTTGGTAAAGCACATCATTCTACTGTTTACTGAAACCTGAATAAGATCTACTAAGAAAAGAACACTTTACCTACACAGTTAAACATGGTGGAAGTTCAAATATGTTTTGGGGTTGTTTTGTTTGCAAAACCTTTTGAAATCTTTAGATTAACAAAGGATTTTGTGTCACAATGTATGGCCCAGTGTCAGAAAGCTGGGTTTGATTCATAGGTCATGGGTCTTCCAGCAGGACAATGACCCTAAACCCCAAACCTACTTCAGAAAGCACCAAGAGATGGATGGAAACAAAGTACTGGAGTACTGGAGTTCGGATCTAAATCCCATTTATAAAACACCTGTGGAAATATCTTAAATTTACTTTATTTAGAGAAGAAACCCTTCAAATATGAAAGAGCTGGAGCAGTTTGCTAAAGAAGAGTGGTCCAAAACTCCAGTTGAGAGGGGTAAGAAGCTTGTTGACGGGAAAGAGCTTGATTTCAGTTACTTTTTCCAAAGGATGTGCAACCAAACATTAAGTTACCAGTTTTCCTTTTTGAGTTTTGCATGAAATTGTATCAATTTTGGCATTTTTTCTATTTTTTTTGTGTTGTTGCAGTACAAATAAAGGAAATAATCAATTGTATAACAAAACAAGTGCCAAAATGTTCAGGCATGACTGTAAATCCTGTTTTAAATCCACATAGCATGAAAAACAGAACAACTGTCTTAAAGTCATGAGCAGATCTAATTATACATTTGTACACCTGTCTGTACTTATTATCAGTGTGTTTCCTCATTCCTGCCATCTTTCTTCACCCACTCACCCCCTCACTAACTCTTCTTTTTCCATCTCATATGACTACCATCATAAAATGTTCCTTTTTCCTCTAATGCTACATTTACACAGCAGGTGATAGTGGCCCAAATCCACTGGTCTTACCAAATCTAATTTGGTTTATTTTAGGCTGTTTAGACCATCTTTCATTTATAGTTTTATCCCATTTTCTCCTTAGTTTGTAATTTAAATGTATATATAAACTCCCCAATCTCATGCTCATTGCTATCTTACACCTCGCCAACGATCTTAATTGTCAGGTACATTTCTGGTGTATTGCTATCTTTTGCAATGAAAAACATGGGTGCACCACTGACTGAATACAACCTAGACAGACGGACGTCAGCAGTCAGACGTTCATTGCTATCTTGGCAGTGAATTTTCATCAACACAAGCGCATCCCCAACGCTTGTACACCATCACTTGATGCACAAACATGTACACATAGACAGAATACAAAATAAAATAACATTATTCTACATCAAAACAAATTATAGACCATTGTCATATTACTTTTAGTATTACTTTTATTAGTGTTTGCTAATGTAAACGAGCAGGTCAGTTTCTTCTGCTAAAAAAGCATTGGACACATCCAGGTAGCTGCGCCATTAAAATAGCAATACGCCAAAGTCATAGCCCATATTGCACTTAAAGGGAACGAGAAGTGACAACTTGATTGGTTTATTGCAAATTTGGTTTATTCCAAAATGAACCAGACTTTTCTTTTAACCTTTGGTTGTTTTTTAAGGTTTTTTGTATTTTAACCTGCTTTGTGAACGTAGCCTTTTCCCTGTAACCCTCTGCTCTCACCTCCTGGTACTTGCACTCCTCAGGCGTGAGCTTCTGCAGGATGCCGCTCTCTTTAACAGACGGCAGGTCCTGCCACAGTGTGTTCTGTTTTATAGATGACTGGATGGGGCTGCTGCGGTTCTCTCCTGTATCCGCCCCAGTCACTGTTCCCGTACTACAGCTGCTCTTGCTGCGTGGATGCCAGTCGTCCCCCTGGAAGTCTGCGCTGGTTTTGCTAATGTTACGGCACACTGTTTGGCGACGGATCTCACGAGATATGTACGTTTCTGTATAAATCTGGTACAGAAACTCTGAGATGTGGATAAAAAGAGAAAGAGAAGGAGGGGAAAAAAGAGTATAACAAATATTAAATAATCAGTGGAAAAATCAGCTTAGTGTCCTGTATTTTACATGAACGTCTGAAAAGGTTTTGGAAAGATGAATCTCAAACTTCGAGTTGCCAAGCGAAATCCTTGAAACTCTTAGAATTTGAAGATTTTTGGTAAAGAGGAGTAAAGCCAAAGTACCCCCCCCTTACAAGACGTGTGAAAACTTCTATCCAACAATAAGTAACGTCTGACCACTCATGTAAGTTTGTTATGTGGATAAATACTTATTTCACTTAATAAAAAACAAATTAATTTATAATCTTTATTTAATAGCACGACCAGACTCTGCAACAGCTTCTACCCCCAAGCCATCAGACTCCTCAACTGCAGAGACTGAACTGATGGTTTTTCTGTACATGCACACACTGTCACTCTTACCTCACTTACCCCAGAAAATGGAAAGCACTAAAAAACACTACTACCTCACTGGACTCTATTGCACACTGTGTAATAGAGTAATTACTACCTCACTGGTCTTTTTTGCACACTGCATAATTTGCACACTGTCTTGATATTTATTATTCTTTGTCTGTATTGTGTTGTATTGTCTGTCTGCACTTTTGTACTGTTGCACTTTTTGCACTATTGTTCTGTCTACACTGTGTTTATGTGCACCATGGTCCCTGGAGGAACGTTGTTTCGTTTCACTGTGTACTCTGTATATAGCTGAAATGACAATAAAAACCACTTTGACTTTGACTTAATAGATTTTTTTTGTTATTATTCGGTTAACTCTCTGTTAAAATAAACCAACCATAAACAAATTTAGACTGTTCATATCTTTATAAGGGTGTAATTTAGCAAAATCAGCAGGGGATCAAATTATTATTTCGTTATTTATCTCTGTTTACAGGATCTGTATGTAGAGTGATGCAGTAATAAAAGTCCTGAAGCATGCGTACCCTCCGGCATGTGAGCCTCCATATCCAGGGACTTCTGGCGTGTAACAGATGGTCTGGGAATAAAATGATGTCAACAAGTTATCCACACTGCAGATTCCAGACAAAACACATATGGAGCAGACGCTCGGTACGAGAAATAGAGCAGTAAATAAATAAATTAAATTCATTACTTCTGATCCTCTTTCTTTTCTGCGTCTCCCGCAGTGCTCCCGTCATCTTCATCTTCTGTTTAAAGAGAAAGAAAGAGCAGTAATTAGAGATCACATATCATGACGATATACATAATTATGGATATATATATATATTGTTTTAGTGTGTACTACAGAAGCCATGCCTGCATATCACACCAGTTTCATGGTGGTTACTGAATAATTCATGAGTGAAACCTTAGTGTCAGTCAGGTGTAAACTGAAAGCAATAGCAGATTGTTATTAGATAGATTTAGACTTTTATCCCATTTTCTCCACCAATTAACAAGGGCAATTACCCAACCCACTCATAAGGACTCCCCTCTATCACTAGTGATGCCACTTGAACACAAGTAGGGTAAAGTCCATCACACGCCTCCTCTGATACATGTGAAGTCAGACTCCGCCTCTTTTTAAACTGCTTCTGATGCAGTATTACCGAGTAGCATCACAGCTCTAACGCTCGGAGGAAAGTGCAGTAACTCGGTTCTGATACATCAGCTCACAGACGCAGCCTTGTGCTGATCCACATCACCCACGCAGAAAGAGCAAGACCAATTGTGCTCTCCCAGGGCTCCGGCGGCCAATGGCAAGTTGCATAACCGGGATTCAAACCAGATTTAGTCTATTTTTAATAGTAAATACAACATTGTGCTGATGCTGGGCAATATATTGCGAATACCTGCTACTAAAGTTGTGTATGGTTTAATTTTGATAATAAAGTACATTGTGCAAAAATGTTTTAGTTTCCAGATGTATTGACTTGTGCAAATAATTCAGTATAAAATAAAGGAGGACCAATAGCAAATTATATTAAATGTGTGTGTGTATATATACACACATATGGCTTTTATTAGGAATGCCCTAGGATAGAAAAAGCAAGAGTTCCCTCTGTTGTAAAGGATAAGTTAATTTGCTAGTTTACAGCAACCCAAATATGTTTTGGTTTGTTTAAGACTTTTAAGTTGCTACTTGTGTTTCTTGTGTGTTCATTTATAGTCTGGATCACTTCAATATTCATTTACAATGTAGGAACAAATAAAAAAAATCTAAACAGGGGTTGGAAAATGAAACTGAAACCTGGTTTTAGAGCACAATAATATATTGTGGTGACGGACAGTTCTGGTGGAAACAGGAGAGTTGAGGTGCACATTGAATTCTGCTGTGATTTGATCAGCCGTGGTTTTATGTTTTTTATTTTGGATACAATCCGGGTTAGCACCCGAACATCCCTTTCAGACAGCTTCCTCTTACAGCGTCCACAGTTAATCCTGTTGGATGTGGTTGGTCCTTCTTGGTGGTATGCTGACATTACCCTGGATACCGTGGCTCTTGATGCATCACAAAGACTTGCTGTCTTGGTCACAGATGCTCCAGCAAGACGTGCACCAACAATTTATCCTCTTTTGAACTCTGGTATGTCTCCCATAATGTTGTGTGCATTGCAATATTTAGAGCAGAACTGTGCTCTTACCCTGCTAATTGAACCTTCACACTCTGCTCTTACTGGTGCAATGTGCAATTAATGAAGATTGAACACCAGGCTGCTCCAATTTAGCCATGAAACCTCCCACACTAAAATGATGACAGGTGTTTTAGTTTCATTGTCCAACCGCTGTATATACATTAAATGAGAAGGTAAATTACTTCCGTTCAGCTGTTTTCCGTACCTTTAAGAGATTGGGACTGGCTGCTCATGCGTTTGGCTTTGGGTGGAGGGAGTAGAGGCATGCGGTGTAGCTGAGGGCTGTTGGGGGGGCTTTGTTCTGAAGAGGTGGATTTTGGGGACAGGGACCGGACCGGAGGCTGAGGGAGGGGTACCGGCCGGGAGCGCCGCAGTGCCCTCAGCACCCGGTTCGGCTCCATTGGCACTCGAGGAGGAATAGCTGGAGGAGATTGCTCATCGTTAATGATTTTAGAGCTTCGAGGGGGTTTAGTGATCTGGATTTGGGGGGTTGAGGAGGGTTTGTCGCTTATGTCTTTGTAGGGAATCATCTCGTGAATTACGACTTCGTAAATGGACTCCTCCTCCGACACGGAGTGGGCCTTGTTGAGGCTGGAATTGACCTGCTGTAAGGAGTTAAAGGAGGTCAGAACCACCTCTGGGCCGGGGTCGGATCTCCTCCTCAGCTGACCCTCAATCAGGTCTAGCGTGGCCTTAAATCGGATTTTATTCATTCTTGGGGGTTTATCCTGACTGCAGCCGTCTTCTGAGGATTCGCTCGGACACGTCTCCGATTCCCCGTCCTCAGCTTCGGCTTCAGCTTCAGCCTCAGCATCGTTCTCATTCTCGCCCTCATCAGGTTCCCCACCATCACTCTCTCCATCCTCTTCCTCACTCTTCTGCTCTTCATCCTCCTCCTCGTCCTTAACCGTCTCCTCATCCTGTTTCTCCTCCTCTTCCTCCTCCTCCTCCTTCTCAGAGATGGACACCCACACCAGCTTCATGCCGGGTCGCTGTAAGTGGCAGATACAGCTGCAGTTCTTCTCGCACTGAGGTTCTGGAACAGGGCTCGGGTTCTGCTCCACATTCAGACGGCCACTCTTTACCTCCACCTCCTTTCCATCAGGGGCTGGAAAAAAAAGCAAACAATGTACATATTAAACTCGTATTGTGTTTTAAAATGTTGCGGAAACCCTAAGGGTCCGTATGTGAGCCCACACTTCAACCTTTCATATTCAGAACTATATATATATATATATATAAAACAGCATATTAGTTTCACTGCAGTTATAAAATATATTAGTAGGGCTGGATATTATTAGCTCAAGAACTGAGGGTCAATATGTAGGTAAGCATATGTGAAGTTATTACATGAGGTGTAGCCACTAAAAGCACCAATAATACCTTCTTTCCACCAAAAAAGTGCTGGTGGAGTCACTCACTACGTATGCGAATGTGGGCGCAAACAGAAGTCGGGGAACGATTTGAAAACAACATGGCGTACGCGTCCAGACCAGCAAGATTGTGGGGCCAGAACGACACCGGCTTTTCTGGACGAGAACCTGTGATTTCGCAGTGGAAAAGCAAATAACCTTACGGGAACTTGGCACCAGCATCGGCCCCATGCCGGTGGAAAAGCGCCTTAAAAGTTCCTTTGGTCATCTAGTTGAGAGAATTCAAACCTGCAATATATTCCAGACCTTTGAATAGTTCTGTGAATGTGTTTGTAAAATCAGTTCTCTAACAGTGCCGCAGTGAGAAATATTTCACTACTAGGGATTAGCTTTATTAGCTTTATTGCAAAAGAACCAAAGAGGTGAGTTCCGCTAATCCCTCTACCAAATCCCATAATCCAAATGAACTGTGTAACAAACCAAAGAGCAAATCAGAAATATTTTACAGCTCCTTAATCACACAGGAACAAGGAGCTGTGTTCACTTTTATAATCAAGGCATTTTAGGTATTACTGGCATCTTGCCACTATAAAAACACAAAGCATGCCAACTCTACGATGTACTACTGTTCCCACAGTAGCCTACTGCACATGCCATTACACAATCTGCAGTTCAACTCAGTTAAAAGTTGTTGAGTTTAGACCAAGACTTTTAGTGGTTGAGCCAACACCAAGACTTTTGCCAGCAGAGTCAAGACCAAGACTTTTAACGGTTGAGTCAGAGCCAACACAAAGACTTTTAGTGGTTGAGCCAACACCAAGATTTTTAGCAGTCGAGTCAGAGCCAAGATTTTAGTGGTTGAGCCAACACCAAGACTTTTTTCCAGTAAAGTCAAGACCAAGACTTTTATTGGTTGAGCCAACACCAAGACTTTTGCCAGCAGAGTCAAGACCAAGACTTTTAACGGTTGAGTCAGAGCCAACTCCAAGATTTTTTGCAGTCAAGTCAGAGCCAAGACTTTTAGTGGTTAAGTCAACACCAAGAATTTTAGCAGTCGAGTCAAGACCAAGACTTTTAACGGTTGAGTCAGAGCCAACTCCAAGATTTTTAGCAGTCAAGTCAGAGCCAAGATTTTAGTGGTTGAGTCAGAGCCAACACCAAGATTTTTGGCAGTCAAGTTCAAGCCAAGGCTTTTAGCAGTAGAGAAAAGACCAAGACTTTTTAGCAGTCGAGTCAGAGCCAAGACTTTTAGTGGCTGAGTCAGAGCCAACACCAAGATTTTTAGCAGTCAAGTCAGAGCCAAGATTTTAGTGGTTGAGTCAGAGCCAACACCAAGATTTTTTAGCAGTCAAGTCAGAGCCAAGACTTTTAGTGGCTGAGTCAGAGCCAACACCAAGATTTTTTAGCAGTCAAGTCAGAGCCAAGACTTTTAGTGATTGAGTCAAGACCAAGACTTTTGGCAGTCAAGTGAAGACCACAATTTTAGGCAATAGAGTCCAAGACCAAGACTTTTAGCAGTCAAGTCTAGCAAACATCAAGACTTTTAGCTGTAGAGTCAAGATCAAGATTTCAGGAGTCGAGTCAGAGCCAACACCAATACTTTTAGCATTCGAGTCAAAACCAAGAGTTTTAGCGGTCATCAAGACCAATACTTTTAGCAGATGACTGAAAACCAAGGCAGTCGAGTCAAGACCATTACTTTTTAGCGGTCAAGTCAAGACCAAGACTTTTAGCAGCCGAGTCAAGACCATAACTTTTGGCAGTCATGTGCAAGCAAACACCAAACTTTTACCAGTCAAGTCCAGCAAACATCAAGACTTTTAGCAGTTGAGTCAGAGCGAACAACAAGATTAGCAGTCAAGTCAAGACCACAACTTTTTTGCAGCCAAGTCAAGACCAAGACTTTTTAAGTAGAGTCAAGACCAAGACCTCTGGCAGTTGAGTCACAATCAAATCCTTTAACAGCCGAGTCAAGACCAAGATAGGGATGAGACAAAGACCAGATTATTTTTTAATATATATATATAAAAAAAAGAAAAAAGAAAAATAAACTAGTTGCAATTTACTGTATATTCATTATAATGAGTGATATGGTAAAATCATGTTAACATTTTTTCACCATCTTTATGATCACTTGCAATATTTTTACATGCAGACTATATCATGAATAGTACAGTGATTTTTATTCAATCTGGACTAATTACACATTTTGTAACGAAATGTACAGATGGGTCATTGTTCTTTAACAATATCTTTGCTATACTTAAAAAAGCAATTTATCAATATCATTTCAGGTTTATCAATATAATACAATAAAATACTGCCATACCTACAACCAAGCAATTGAAAATATTTATTGGAGAGGCATAAATTTAGCAATAAAACCAACTTTTGCCAATCAATTCTGTTAAAGTATAGAAGCTCTAGAATGTTTTGGTAAGACAATCATAAAGTCAGATCTAAAGTCCAGAACAGCATGTGTGGAATTTGCAGTGACATGGCCTACATATTCAACAGTGGAGCAGACCTTCAGCCTACTGAGCCATAAATCATTTGTGTAAAACAGGTTGAACACAACTGCTGTGAACCGTGATGACTACCCTACAGAGGAATTCCCGCACTCTTACCGCAAGGAACAGGAGCAGATCTACCTCTATCTAATTAATCATAATTAAAATTAATAATCAAACAGAAACAGAAACCGAACAAAAGGAAACATTTGTCTGAAACCCAGACAATATACTATACAATATGGGTAACAAAGACTAATGGACGAGTCAACTAGTCAATCAGGATATCTACTAGTAGTTGTCGACTAGCCAGAAAAAAAAAATCAGCAATTCGTCTTTTTCTTATCTTTGTTTTTGAGCAAAACCACACAGAACCTCTATCACCCTGCTGTTAAGAGCTAATAGTGAGCAGAGTATAATTGTTGACTGCGCAGAAAAGAAAGTTTAACAAAATATTACAACGTTAAAATCACTTTTGCTCAATTCCTGAATATCCGCTACGAGAAATAAGATGTACACAAAGGTTCTGTGCTTTCTTACTGTGTAGTAGTGGTGGGCGATATTATATCGTATACAATATATCGTGACACAGAAATATCATGATATTAAAAATCCATATTGTGATAATAGGGCTGTTCTGTCTTAAAAGTAGTCTATTATTTACTGTGAAGCTTTAGGTGTATTTATTGTGTAATTGTTTTAGTTTGCAGTTTATATGCATGCACTAAATATTCTGCAATATTTTTTGCTGCATTATATTATTTTATGCTATATTATTTATTTTGCCACATTATGATTATTCTGTTATACTATATGTATTCCTGAAATGGATTAATTATTTTAGTTTTCCTATATCGCCAAATATATCGTTATCGCAAAAATATCCTGAAATATCGTGATATTATTTTAGAGCCATATCGCCCACCCCTACTGTGTAAATGAATTCATTTCCAGTGCTATCAGTGGTGCTACTCAATTCTCATGTGAGTAAAATGTACACAGAAAAAAGCCAGTTAGTCTTTTGGTAAATAAACAGACAATAACGCTGCATATGATTTCTGCTAACAGGCTACTATCCTAGCCCTGTACAGCCTGTCTATATTTCAGCAGGAATTCAACAGCCACTTTGTGGAAGAGAGATTAAACTGATAAAGAGTGTGATAAGTAACGATGCTTTATGAGAGTAGAGTGAAAACTGAACTTGAACATGCCGTTTGTCAACTTTCTAAACAGTGCTGTAGGGAGCCAGGGTCGGAAGCAGGTGTGTGTTAAAGGATACACTGAAATAGGCCTTAAAATTAATGCTTAATACTTTTGGTTGCCAAATATTCAGTGCATCCTGGTGCATTACCATACACAAATTGTACTGGAATACTGCATACATTTACACTAGTGCTGGGCAGTATACCGGTTTTTCTGCTATACTGGAGGGGATTTTTCCACATACTGCCATACTGCTAGACGTGGCACGGAGCACCCTGTAGAACAGCACCGCCAAAGAAGCATATACAGCTAATGCTAGCCAGTTAGCATAACAAGCTAGTTCACTGGAATAATGGTAGTTCAGCTCTGTGGAGTTAAATGCTCCATCCTGCCTAGAGAAAAATGAGAAGAGCACTTTATCTGAGGAGCTCCTGCTTCTACTCCTCACTGTACAAGTGTTTTTTTTTATCCAAGTAAAATAGAAAAACAACAGAAAAGAGATGAATGGAGGTGTGCAAACAATTCACAGCTTTGAGAAAAGTTCCTATCCTTTACCAGACAAGCCTAGACTGGGTCCTAGACTGAGCACAAGAGATAAAACTCCTTAAAACTCTGGATACAAGGTGCACATAAACTTTAGTCCTGTTTAAATATATTATTACTATAGCTTGAAGGAATATTAATGCACACTGAAATTAATTTATTTGTTAATGAAATAGAGCTTTTGAGAAACAAATCTTTGAATACTTACCTTTTGAGTAATTTAAAATATTTAGTTTTGTAAAGAAAGTTGTGTTATGTGTGGAAGTTGTTGGCGTGTCTCTTTTTAAGGTCCATTCTACAGCTGTTTTTCTGATAATAAAGTCTGATTTCTTTATATATTGTTTGAGTTTGTGGGATAAAGTAAACCCTACACCAGGGGTGTCCAAACTACGGCCCGCGGGTCATTAGCGGCCCGTTTCCTTTTTTGGAGCGGCCCGCGAGGTCTTTTAGAAATAAAATGAAAGCTGTTAAGCAGGTTTTTATAATGTGAGATTCAACCTTTGTACGCTAGGTGTCAGAAACGGGCCAAAGAGTCTAAAAGCGGAGAGAGTGCGCATTTCTAGCGCAGAAAAATGGGGCAAAAGAGTCTAAAAGCAGAGAGAGTGAAGTTGAAGCGCAGAAAAATGGGCCAAAGAGTCTGAAAGCGGAGAGGGTGCACATTTCTAGCGCAGAAAAATGGGCCAAAGAGTCTAAAAGTGGAGAGAGTGCGCATTTCTAGCGCAGAAAAACGGGGCAAAAGAGTCTAAAAGCGGAGAGAGTGCGCGTTTCTAGCGCAGAAACATGGGGAAAAAGAGTCTAAAAGTGGAGAGGGTGTGCATTTCTAGCACAGAAAAACGGGCCAAAGAGTCTAAAAGCGAAGAGATTAAGGAGTTTAATATTAAGAGACATCAAGAAATGAAACATCAATTTGAAAAATCTTAGTTTACACAACACTGTCAAAGATAAAGATAGTAAGTCAAGTAAAATGGTGTGTAAATGAAATAATCAGGAAAAAAGTATTATTTAAAGTGGTATATTTCATTATTTGTTGTATTACAGAGTCTGTGGCCCCTGACTTCAAATATATTTCTCCTTCTGGCCCCCAACAAAAAAAGTTTGGACACCCCTGCAGTAGAGTTACTCACAAACCTGTATAAAAGCACAGTCGTGCAAAAAAATCAATCAATAAATAAAATAATAAAAATATTGTAATATAACGTGAAAAAGTCTGAATCTTGAAAAATACTGTGATATACATTTTTGGTCATTTCGCCCAGCTCTAATTTACACAGTATGAAATTTCAGTATTATTTTTCATCTAACATTCAGTCAACCACTGAAACCTTTACCCTGAGGACCCAAATAGAGCACCATTTTATTCTAAAGTGTTTTGTTAGACTGTCATGTCCTTTTTCTTTTCTATGGCTATCAATTATCAAAGGCCACGTACTTCAAGGATTCAAGGATTCAAGGATTCAAGGAGATTTTATTGTCATTCGCATCACATGTGGTACATGAGGTGGAACGAAATTGTGATCTCACGATCCAGTTTTACACCCAAAGAGCTGTTATTAATAGATATATAGATAAAAAAAGAATACAATAAAATAAATAGAATATACAAAATAGATAGATAAATATCCCAAGAATAAAAAAAATAAATAGAGAGTAGAAGGTTCAGCAACATGAAGTCCAGAGTGCAAGTGTGCTATAGCAGCATGATAATGTGAATTAGAGCAGTGGAGATAAAGTGTCTCAGTGCAAGTAAAGTGACCATGTTGGTAAACAGTAAACAGTAATAACCAATAGCAGCATAGAGTTATATAGAATAACTGTAGCCTGCAGCACTGAACACACAAAAGCCAGTTTTCCTGTAAATGAACCCTGTAATCCAACCCAGCTAAACTTGAGCCTCAATAAACTCTTAAAACTTTTGCTGTTTGTGAGTCAGAAGCTGCAGTGTTTTGAGGTTTAAAAGTGGAGACAGTTCGTTCTGAAATGCTTCTGCTAAAACTCTCAGGGTCAAAGTCAAACCAATAAATGCATAAAATAACAAAGAGAGGAGAAGAGAAACACTGCCTATTATTTTATACTCCCCGATCTGAACCCGCAGAGGCTCACGGCGGTTCTCCCAGCAGCACTTTAACTCACTAGTGCTTCCTCATTACTCACCATGCTGACAAAACACAAACTCGCACGACTGGATTCCCTGACCTGGATACACACTTCACACACATACACATTTCTCTATAGCATCACAACATTTTCACAAACAAAATCTACTATATTTCCATATTTTTATGTGAAATTAATTCACATTATTTATTTTTCAACGCCATTTTCCAACTTCTTATAATCAAATCAGATTAAAACAGACCATTTTTGTTGCAATAAAAAAAGAGGACATATCATGCAAAACTGTATTTCCACTTGGGTCTCATTTTTTATTGCGTATCGTACGTAATAATATAACCAACATTTTTTAATATGGTGAACGATATTATACTTTTTTTTTTTTTTACATTTGATATCAAAAGCAAAAATTATCACTGTTCTCATAATTTCCCATTATATATCTACTAGAGACTAGAGATTATATCCATTCAGTATCATTTATTTTACTTTAAATCCTGGATATATGGAGATATTTGGAGTGAATTATTAATATTATTAGTATAATGGAATTCTGGATCATTGATTTCTGTTACAAATCTTATACAATTCTTGTATTTTTAATATCTCAGTTAGATGTGTGCCATATCATATCGTATGCAACAATAAAATGTATTTTTTAAATTATACTCTTGCCGATATTTTGTCATATCGCTTACAGTATCGTTATCACGAAAATAGCATTAAATATTGTGATATTATTTTAGGGCCATATCGCCCACCCCTAGTCTGTATAAAAAAAAGTCCAAGCAACAAAAAAATCCATCTATTTGTTTTTAATTATTTGTGAATTAGCTGAAAGAGTGTCAGGAATCATTTCCTTCCATAAGTCGTTTGGATGCTCCTCCCTTATTGTATCCTTACAGTAAGAAAACGTATTGTGCGGGCTTAAGAAATGCCATTTCGGTCTGCTGTTCTAGAACCTCAGACAGTACACAGCAGGAATATCCAGCAGACTTCTTCTGAGGGAGGAATCTGTATCTACTGTTCATGGCAAATCAGCAGATGAGAGCCTACCGTGTACCATGCAGCTTGATTTAGGGCATATAAGTATGTCTTTGCTTTGGCAATGATAAGAAAAAAGTACACCTTGCACTACTCGAAACTCGCAAAATGCCTGTACCGATTGTCTTAATTAACCATGGCTGTGCTTTGGGCGTAACGTGAAATAAACCAATTCAGTGTGTCTCTTGCTCACCTTAACTTTTAAGAACTAGGTGTGCTCTTTCTTTGAAACATTACCAAACAGGCCTGTTTAGATTTATTAATAAACATTCAGCAGTTTCGGCTGATGAAAGTGGGCCAACGTACTGCAGGTTAACAGAAAAGGAGGCATCCTGTATTCAGGGGTCGTTTATTATAAATTGATAATTCTCCTGTGTGTGAGCTAGCCAACATCGTGTTAGAGAGAAAGGGATGCGCCTGCTTCCTATGAGAAATATATAAGATAAGATAAGGGTCAGACTGACCGGTGCCTAAAGGTAACTCAAGGCCTTTTAAAAAATAAATAAATAAAAAAAATAAAATAAAATTAAAAAACAAAATTATTCTCATTAGATACGATTAAATACAAACCGAAATAGTTACGTAACAAAATAAAAGGTAGAGCTTCTTAAAGACTTTGGGGATCTGAGTACAATTGCACAATTTCAATTATTATATTTATCGAGAAACATTTATAAATGGAATGTTTTTTTGTTGGATGATACAATAAAATACTAGGTTAATTTGATTTGATTTTATTAATATAAGATAAAGGCCTGTCACAATAATTGCATTATTAACTTATTATACAGTATACAGATTTGTACACAGTCATTTTGCTGACTTTATAATATTACATCATATAATGCATTTTTAAGAGCGTATTTAAAACTACATTTAAAAATGTAGTTTCATTTGATTTATGATTGAATATTTGGGAAAAAAAATCATGTCAGTTTAAATTTAGTTACTCTGTTTTTTTTTTTAAAGAAATAAAAGTTAATTACTGTTAAAAACAATGTCATAGTAATTTTATGCTATAAAATTATCATTACATCAGTGGTAAACAAAATGTTCTTAAATTACGTAATAATATTATTTATCGCAATTATTAATCGGATGATATATCGCCCACACTAAAATTGTTGTAGTTGTAGGTTTCTCTCTGGGAAGTCAACCATATAAGTCGTTTGGATACGACAAAGGCATAAAAAAATAGACTGTTGGAGGGGTGTAAGGTAGCAATAAGCATCACAACAAACTAGGGGTGGGTGATATGGCCCTAAAATCAGATCACAATATTTCATGGTATTTTCACGATAGCGATACTCTAGGCGATATGACAAAACACTGAATTAGAAAAAATATTTCAAGAATACACTACTGCAACAACAAAAATATATATATATAAATTTTATTACTGCATATGATATGATATCGCACACCTAGAGCTGGTCGATATGGCCCCAAAAAAATCTTCGATTTAAAAAAATATATATATATTTTCGATTTCCCCTACTAAATGACGTCATCGCCTAATTTGCATAATACATGTTTTTGAAGCTGTAAAAGATTAACATTGAGAGAGAGAAAAAAGTGAGTAAAAAACACTCTAAATATGTTAGAAATGATACAAATGAACTCCAACGAATGAACAACTTCTGTTGCTTTTTAAAATAGGCAGTCACGTCTCAAAATTACGTATCTTATTTTTACGTAAATTACATAAATCAGTTTTTTGCGCGCGGGAGAGAGGGGCGGGGCTAAGCTCAGGGGAGCGTCGGTGGTGAAAATTAAAACTCAGAGAAAATCGATTTTCATAAAAACACATCGTCCTTAACTGTAAATTCGAATTAATCAATAAAATCGATTAATCGCCCAGCTCTACACACAACCCTAACTGAAATATAAATATTTAAAGAATTTTATCAGACTTTTAACAGAATGATCCAGAATTATTAGTCATGATACTTATAATAATAATAATGCACTCCAAATATCTCCATATATCCAGGATTAAAGTAAAATAAATGATACTGGACAGATATAATCTGTTTCTAGTAGATATATAATGGGAAATGAGAACAGTGTGAATTTTTCTTTTGTTAAAAACAGTAAAAAAAAAAAAAGTGGTACCCTGATGTGATAATTAGGGGTGGGTGATATGACACCATATCTCTGGGTATAATATCGTTTACGATATTTAAAAACGTTGGCGTACGATACAATAGACCACAATGTGTTTTTACCATTTCCCATCCCTAGTCCACAGTATTCAATTACACTAGAGATAAATCACTGACATCTGTGAAAGCTCAGTGAAATGAAAGAATGAGTCACATTTCTATGAGTCATTATGAGTCATAATTAATATTTTATCACAATATAATCGAAAACCTGCCAGATGCTCCTGCAGCACTACCGTCCCTGTCAAACTCCCACAATTCCCACAGCTCTATACTGTGTCCCATATCCTTTACACCCACTGGAGATCATTTAGGCTGCTTTTGGGATGGGCTGGTCTGTACCCTCCCCCCGTCCCATCTGTCCTTTAAAACACCAGACTAAGAACACACACACACATATATACACACATATACACATACACACACACAGGAACACTCTGCAAATAAATCCATTAATATACTAAATGATAACAACTAACCCAAATCATCTCATTTCAGCTGGAAAAACAGAGTAAAACTGTGATGTGTGAGAAGGTATTGTATTATAATTAGATAATGTGAGCCGAATGCGAACAATTCTGATGGAATCTCACAATTGAACAATGATTCAGTTTGTTTCACTGATAAATGGAGAATGTTGAGGAATTCTCAGCCACGAAAACACCAAACAAGTTAGGACTGTGCATGTGTACAAAACGCAGGCTACTGTTTTTCTCATGCCTTGAACATATCAACCCCAAATTAGAAAAAAAAAAAAGTTGGGACAGAATGAAAAAAATTTAATTACATAAACTCATCTCCACAGTTTCTTACATTTACTTTCATTTCATTGCAGAAAGTATGAACCTGAAATATTGTATGCCTTGTCTGTTCAACTTTGTTTAATTTCTTAAAGTGTTACTCAGTATTATTTCGTTTCTAAACTGAAAGCCGAAGCATTTCTGAGTGGAGAAGTGTATGGATAAAATACTGTGTTTAATGGTACCAGTGTGCTGAAAACTAAAAACTGGGGTGTCAGGTTCTTCTTCAGGCAACGTCACGCGTCTTTACGTACTTACGTCACACGTACAGCCTCTAAAAGGGGATCCGGCTCAGTTTTACTGAACGCGAGCGGCTGGTGGAGCAATGGAGACTTCAGAAGAGGAAACTCAGAGCTCAGTAGCTCATTCACTCATAGTAAAACCAAAGAAACGAAGGAGTGAAGTTTCTGACTGAGCTCTCTCTCTCTCTCTCTCTCTCTCTCTTTCTCTCTTTCTCTGACTGAACATAACCTGGAATCAGATTCATCCTCTCTGAAAGGAGACCGCATCACACCCGCCCAGTCTAAAATGATTCTTCTGCATGCTCGGTGCTAAATTACCCATTCTCACCAGAGAGGGCCCTAAATCCCCCAAATTCAATTTGAAAAGTTTGGACATACCTTCTCACTCAATATTTAATTTCTTTATTTTCCCTACATAGCAAATGAATAGTGAAGTGATTCAAACTACGATAGAACACATAGTAAGGAATCATGTAGCAACTTAAAAGTGTTAAACAAACCAAAATACTCAGTACAGTAGGTGCTCTTATCTGGGGAGCTGTTAACTTGTGGTTTCTAAGGCTGGTAACTCTGATGAACTTATCCTGTGCAACAGAGGAAACTCTTGCTCTTGCTCTCTTTCCTCAGGCAGTCCTGATGAGTGCCAGTTTCATCATTAGGACGTTTTTGATGTTCTTTGCGGTGACTGCACTTGAAGATTCATTTACCATTTTTAAAATTCTTCTTTTTGGATTGACTGACCTTCACCTTTTAAAATATTTTTTTCTATACTTAGTTGAGCAGTTTTACTTAAATATTCACTATTCACTGTATACCTGTAACTCTACCTCTTCACAACTTAACAACAAACAAACTGATGCTCTCAAACACTTTATTAAGAGACAAGAAATTCTTAAAGTAATTAACTCTTGATGAGTTCAGCACAGCTGTTAACTGAAAGCCTGAATTCCAGGTGATTCTACCTCATAAAACTGACATATTCTGGTTCGTTCAACACTTTTAATGCGGAACATTTTAAATCAATGAAAAAATACTGAATTTAAGGAGTGTTTTTTCACTGCTCCTGTATATTGCCATGTCTCTGAAACATATCGAGATACATATCAAGTCACTTTTTGTTCTAATGGTGACATAAAAATGAGGAAATAGAAAGTCAGTCACGCATCGTTTGTCGTTCAGATAAGATCAAAGTAACCACAACACTGTACCTGATCGTCCACCGTCTGAGACATCAGGCACGGCAGGTTCTCCCTCGGTTAGCCCGGCTGCTATTCCCTCCCTGTTCAGCGTCTGTCTACGTTTCAGAGGTAGGGGCGGGGCCTGGTCAGACGTGACCTGTGGAGGTACTGAGACCTTGCTGCGGCGGGGCTTGATGGTGGGCGGTCTCTTGGTTTTCTTTTTCGAGTCTCTGCTGTGAGCAGCACCTCCTGCTGTTCCGGATAACGGCTGAACATCCGGCTGATTGAACCTACTGATGATCTTCAGTACATTCCCAGAGTTCCTCGAGGGAGCATCCTTAGTGTCCTTGTCTGTGGGAGGTGTATCCGAGGTGCCGTTCAGGGGTTTGAGGGGTATCGTGGGTTTCTGTCTGACCTCAGGTTTGGGGGGAGGCTGTGCAGTCTCTGGGGAAGACATGATTCTACTGGTTTAGTCCTTCAGCAGGTCAGCAGTGGGACCTGGCCGGCAGCAGGCCAGGCAGGGGGGTCACTGAGTGCTGGATACTCTCATCCTGCAAGAAGAAGAAATGGAGATGATGTTTCAGTGTGTTTTTTTAACAACACCATATTAAAAAGTAATAGTAATACTATACAATGTAAAAGTAAAACTAAACTTAGGTGTTATGGGAAGCATTTTGCCAGATTTAAACAGAAAAACAGCAGAAATATTATATCAAAATATTATAGTGAACATGCCTGACTGACAGCTGTCCATCACTGGCAAGCAAACTTTGTTGTTTGCAGTTGGCAGCTAGGGCTGCACGATATATCGTTTAAGCATCGTCATCGCGATGTGCGTATGTAACTTAAGGCAAATAAATCAAACACGTCATGTTGTAATGTTTTGATTCTTGAAGTAGATACACAGCGCTGTCTCTGTGTCTGTGTGAGTGACAGGCTGCTGCTGCCTGAGAAGTGTGAGGGGGAAGGGGAGTGTGACGGGGGGGGGGGTAACCGCACGCGTGGCCTCCATTATCCACATGGTTGGTCACGTGCTTGTAAACGTGAGCACGTGTGGAAAGCTGTGCACCTCAGTCCAGCGCAATTTTGCAGTATAGCTTTCTAGGGGCTTTAAAAAAATGTGATCATCTGTAACTCTTTACTATACTATAACTCAAACTATAATTTATGCTTTAAAATGTTAAATCGAATATGGCTCTGCAAGACTGTGGGAAACCTCTTGTTGATTGAAAGGGGGTACACACTGTTTTTCAGAAGGAGTTCGGCCTAGACGTTGAACTGGCAACCTGTACAGATTTGAGGGTTGTATTCGGTTGTATAGTTGGATTTGTCAATTTTTTGCAGAAAAATAATTTTAGGCCCTACCTGATACCTTGAATATTGACACTGTTTATGCATTAAACACACTTCAGAACTTTCTATGGCCAACATTTATATAACAATATATTTCTTAATTTGGGTGGAAACAATATATTTCTATTTTCTATTTAATATGGAAATGTACATTTGGGTCAGTGTACTACAATCATAATTAATCAGGACACTGAATTGATCGCCCAGCTTTACTAATGGACTCCACTCAACTACTGTAGGACTAACTCTGCGATTGAGATGCACCAGTTATTAAAACTAGAGCTGCACGATATTGGAACAATTTTACATCGCAAATGTTCTTATTTCGACGATATACTGCATGCTATTTTGAGTCCGAACCAATCAAAAGCTGAGTCAGAGCAGAGCTCTAAAAAACCCGAAGAAACAGCAAAACTACAGTAATCTGCCCTTTAATCAGGCATTATATGTTTTTTTATACGGTAAATAAGAGCGTTTGTTTTTCTAGGATTAAAAGCGTGGATTCAGCTTAGTGCTGGACGATATGGCCAAAATTTATATCACGATATATTCCATAATTTCGGTCGATACGATATAATTTCGATATCGACATAAATATTTTGAAGGCCTAAGAAAAACTTAAGTCTTTAAAGCCTCCTTTCACAAAAACTATATAATACTTTAGAAATAAAAAATGGTCAAAATAAACCAATGATCACTTTTAATCACTTATAGCAAAATAAAAACATGACATCTCTGTCAAACACAAGCCTATAACCTATATACAGTACAAGCCAAAGGTTTGGACACACCTTCTTATTCAATGCGTCATGAAATGAAAGAGTCATTAAAATAAAGAAAACACATTGAATAAGAAGGTATGTCCAAACTTTTGGCCTGTACTGTACATATTACCAATATAAATAACTTTACATTTACAACGGAGGCAAAGCTTCTTATTCTTCCGTAAACAAATTTAACAGATCAAAACAAAAGTGCTTCAACCAGGATAAGGAAAAAAAGCCTTTATATACATAAAAGGAACATGATATCACAGTCAAATAAGCAAACCTATAGGCTTTTATAACTATAAATAACTTAGATATAACATAAACTACAAAAGTGTTTCAGCCAGAATAAAGAAATTTAGGAGATTCTAAAAGGAGATTTTAGATGCTAACCGGAGCGCGGCCGAGTTTCAGCGCGAGAGATTTTCAGCGCGAGAGATTTTAGATGCTGACCGGAGCGCGGCCGAGTTTCAGCGCGAGAGATTTTCAGCGCGAGAGATTTTAGATGCTGACCGGAGCGCGGCCGAGTTTCAGCGTGAGAGATTTCAGTGCGAGTTTCAGCGCGAGAGGTTTTAGATGCTGACCGGAGCGCGGCCGAGTTTCAGCGCGAGAGATTTTAGATGCTGACCGGACCGCGGCCGAGCTTCAGCACGAGAGATTTCAGCGCGAGAGGTTTTAGATGCTGACCGGAGCGCGGCCGAGTTTCAGCGCGAGAGATTTTAGATGCTGACCGGAGCGCGGCCGAGCTTCAGCGCGAGAGATTTCAGCACGAGAGATTTTCAGCGCGAGTTTCAGCGCGAGAGATTTTAGGGGCCGAACGGAGCGCAGCTGAGCCGTGTTTCTGTAAATAATACATATCGATATGACACAAAAATGATATCACCGTTATTGAAACATTTCTCATCGCCATAAATACCGTTATCGAATTATTGTCCAGGCCTAATTCAGCTGTAACTGGAAATATCTGCAAAACTGTGCTAGACTGAGGAGCACAGCTTTCAACACGTGCTCACGTTCACAAGCACGTGCCCAACCATGTGGATGGAGGCCATGCGTGTGGTTACCTCGTGTTTACTCCTGCCCCTCCACCCCGTTGTGCTCAGGCTGCCCCTTCTCAGGCAGCAGCAGCCTGTCACTCACACAGACACAGAGACAGCGCTGTGTATCTACTTCTTGTGTCAAGAATTAAAACATTGCAACATGACGTATTTGATTTAATTGCCTTTAGTGACTTTGCACATCCTGCAATGTGACTATTGCTTAATGTCAATGCTTAAATGATATATCGTGCAGCCCTAGTTAAAACCATTATATCATCCAGGTCAAGTGATCAATAGGAATGGCTTTATTATAAACTGCATGTTAGAGAACTTCCCGGAACACTGCACGAAGAAGGTGCACTTGAACTTCAGCCTTAAGAGTCAGGTGCCTTAAACAGCCTGTTCACGCCCACCTTCTGAACTGGATGCCCCAGATTGTGATGTTGTGATCTGCAGAAAAGCAAAGTGGCACAGACAGACAGACTGACAGACTGAACTGGCAGAATTGAATGAACTGAAAGTCAGTAGTTGTATATATCAGCACAGCAGCACTCTGGGAGTTTAGAGGGGAAAGGGTGTTTCGCCTTTGGCTTCCTAAGTCAACAGACTTGGCGCTGAGCTGAACTTTGGAACTGTGCCCTCAGCGCTTGACTCATTTCTTAAACACACTCAGCAAGTCGGACGGGTTAGCTGTGTTTGGTGCGGAGCTTTGGCTCTCAGAAATGTCCCAGCCCGCACAGGAACCTACACTTTACTCAAACAGGACAGGAAAGAGACTACCGTGCAGGAAAAAGAAATGCCTGAAAAAAATCTTCAGACTTCAGAGTCTCAGATATTTTATCTCTTTCCTCATTTTTCACATTTCCTACATATTCCTACATATGTTCCACATTCTCGTCATGTATCTGAAACCACTGGTAGACCTTTACACCTGTGCCCTGCAGCATAAACATGCAGCTTTCTGGCTGTGGTATTCTGAGAAGTCGTTTACAGCCACTCCCCAATCCATTCTTTCACAAACACACTCGCGTCCGTGAAACATCCTCCTCCTGGGCTCTTCCTGTTGTGAACTTTGCCTTTGCTTCTCAGGTTCCGAATCCCATCTGGGATACTGACGCAAAAACACCATTAATACCAGCATACTGGGGTTTAAGCAATAGAGCTCAGAGGGAATTAATGTTAGGATTGTCACAATGCCTTAAAAATGCCACAAACTAAATTAAATTCTGCTGTTTTATGTGTATCATGTGCTGAAATGCATCACAATGGTTGATATCACACCTATGGTCAATGGGTCATTATGACCAGTAGAGCTGCAACGATTAGTCGATATAATTAACAATGTCGATTATTTAAATTTAAACTATCGTTCATTTTTAACAGTACCGCATTAAACAAAGTGCTGGGACAAAAGCGCAATGGGAGATGGGTAATTGGTTCACTCCTACTGTTTAAACTCAACGTAGCTTGTGTCTCCAAACACAACAGATTACATATTTAATCACTAAATATCAGTACTCTCCACATTTAAACACCATCTAGACCAGGGGTCACTAATGGGCGGACCGCGGTCCGGGTCAGGACCCAAACGTTGCCCAATGCGGACCCAAACCTACTGAGAAGGATTGAATTGTATACGTGCTTTGCAGCGCAGTAAATCACAGACCAATCATGTGTGGGGTAAGATCACCAAACGCTCTCTTCAGTCAATCAGATCTATGCAGACGCGGTAAGGAAAAAGTAAATAAATAAACACACCGCTCCTCACGAGGTCCGGCTGCTCCGGCTGTTGAATTGGGACGCGGCCGTGAAAAAACGGCTTTATAAGGAGATAAGGAGCCCGAGAACGGGCGGAAAAACAAGAACGGGCGAAAACTAAAGTCACGCCGAGCGACAGAGAGACAGGAGAGGGATGCATACAAAATCTGGCCAGAGTGGCATTTATTATTAATATTATTACATACTTTTTTCATCATTCAATTCAAACAACGTTACAGGATATAGCACTTAATTATAACACAAGTTAACAATCGGTCCGGACCTTGGCCTGTCGAAATTGTCTCTAACTGGACCATACTGAATTCTGATTAAATACCCCTGATCTAGATTTTTAAATGCCTTTTAAATCTCATGTTTAGCTGTTTTTTTGTTTTTAGAGATGGAGGACATGGCAGAAATAATTGTTGACTAATCAACTAATCAAAAAAATTATCGCCAGATTAATCAACTACCAAAATAATCATTAGTTGCAGCTCTAATGACCAGCTAATTTTCAAGCTTAATCACTTTTTATTTATTTATTTATTTTTTAGGTGTAAAGTAATAAAGCACAAACACTTTGTCACCGTACTTAAGTAGAAATGTTGGTTATCTATTAGGAGTGTGCCATATCGTATCGTACGCGATAATATCGTCAACATATTTGAGTATCGTGAACGATATTATATCCTGAAATACGGTGCCATAACACTCACCTCTAATTATCACATCAGGGTTCTACTTTTTTGCTGTTTTTTTAAGCAAAAGAAAAATTCACACTGTTCTCATAATTTCCCTTTATAGATCTACTAGAGACAGATTATATCTGTTCAGTATCATTTATTTTACTTTAATCCTGAATATTTAGAGATATTTGGAGTGCATTATTATTAGTATCATGACATTCTGTTGACTTCTGTTACAAATCTGATAAAATTATTATATTTTTTTTAAATCTCAGTTTGAGGTGTGCAATATCATATCATATACAATAATAAAATCTAAGTTTTGTTTTCTTGCAGAAGTGTATTTTTTATTTTTTGTCATATCGCCAAGAGTATCGGTATCGCGATAATACAATGAAATATCGTGATATTATTTTAGGGCCATATCGCCCACCTCTTTCATCTATACTTTGGGGGTGTAGTGCACTATAGAACTCTGTGGGTGTGGCCTAAGCTTTTGTTCTTAATGGCTTAATTTCTTCCCCATTTTCCATTACTTTTACTTTCATACCAGTACTTTTACTTTTACTTTGGCATCCACCCTTTTATGTCAAGTTACAAGACAGAGTGGACAAGTTTAGTGTAAATATTGAGTTATGAGGTAGATAAGAGACTACAACACTCTATTAAATAATCCATATAAAAACTATATATATATATATATATTTACACACTGTGCTGTAGTGTAGTTTGAACTGCTAGTGCATTAAAAAAAAGAAAATAACATTGAAAAGTTACTTTATGTCAGTAATTCAGTTCAAAATGTGAAACTTTATTGAAATATTATTAAGATGTATTGCACACAGAGTGATCTGTCTTAAGTGTTTATTATTGATTATGGCTTACAGCCAATGAAAACCCAAAAATCAAAAAGTCCTGCTGAAAAATGAAATCCTGAAATAAAGTAACTTTTCAATAATATTCATGTTTTTTGAGATACTAGTACACAGCTCTGGAAAAAATTAAGAGAGCACTTCAGTTTCTGAATCAGTTTCTCTGATTTTGCTATTTATAGGTTTATGTTTGAGTAAAATGAACATTGTTGTTTTATTCTATAAACTACAGACAACATTTCTCCCAAATTCCAAATAAAAATATTCTCATTTAGAGCATTTATTTACAGAAAATGAGAAATAGCTGAAATAACAAAAAAAGATGCAGAGCTTTCAGACCTCAAATAATGCAAAGAAAACAAGTTCATATTCATAAAGTTTTAAGAGTTCAGAAATCAATATTTGGTGGAATAACCCTGCTGGTTTTTAATCACAGTTTTTTTTTTCATGCATCTTTTTCAGGCATCATGTTCTCCTCCACCAGTCTTACACACTGCTTTTGGATAACTTTATGCTGCTTTACTCCTGGTGCAGAAATTCAAGCAGTTCAGTTTGGTGGTTTGATGGTTTGTGATCATCCATCTTCCTCTTGATTATATTCCAGAGTTTTTCTAGTTGGTAAAATCATTTTTAAGCGGTCTCTTATTGTTTTTTCCAGAGCTGTCTATACGTGCCAATGCTAATGCCAATGATTCTTAAGAAAAAAATTGTTAACTGATATCAACATAAATCTGATATTGTTATGCATCCAGAGTCACTATTTTTTTTTTTAGTTATGAGATAACCAATGACCCTATACACCATAATTTGGATTTAAATCATAATTCTACTCTCCTCCAGTAATGAATAAAGCTGCTGTAGATGCTGCAGTAAATGCAGTGACCCGTGCACAGCTGATTGTTAGTCGTGTGTTTCTATACAGTTCTCTGTAACATCCCCCCCGAGCTCTTCCTCTCCGGCTGTGCTCTTTATCTCTACATATGTTTTGGAGGATCAGGTCTTTTCTGCAATTTTCCGGTCAGTGATGAACAGTCAACAGAGGTGGGTTAGTAGGACAATCCTGCAGTGTGTGTATGTGTGTGTGTGTGTGTGTGTGTGTTATCCACTCTATAAACACTGCGGCATTGTGCCCTGAGCGAGTCACTGCTTATGGACTACAATGAATTTATTGGCCAGAGTCCATCAGCTGCCAGCCACTCTCTCCAGGTCTCGCCTCGTCTGATTATCTCTCTTTGTGTGTGTGTGTGTGTGTGTGTGTGTGTGTGTGTGTTTGTGTGTAAGTGTGTGTGTATGTATGTAAGTGTGTGTGTGTGTGTGTCTTTAAAGTACACATACCTATATAGGAACTAGGGCTAGGCTATAAACAGTATTAAAATATCAATATACTCAACTATGTAATTAACACAATAAAAAAAAATACCACATCATAAAACCGCACCCACACCACACAGGTTGCCATATATTACATTACATTTGGTGGACGCTCTTGTCCAAAGCGACTTACAATAGTCATATATGTGTGATTCAATTGCTAAAAAATAATGCAAATAAGTTGTTTGTGTGGAAATAGTACTGACTTGTGTAAATTATGTTGTAAAAACATCATAATTAAAGAAGCAGCAAGGATGTCTTTACATTTATGATCCATTGTAGTATATGGAATCAGTTAAATGCTTCCAAGAGAAAAACTGGTAATTATTAAATTACTATTTTTTATTATATATATATATATATATATATATATATATATATATATATATATATATATATATATATATATATATATATATATTAAAATAAACACAAATATTTTAACATCATAGTTTGTTAAGGCTTTCATCGCACGGTATATTGCAATTTTTCTGACGCATTAGTAGGGTAAAATAATAACAATATATCAAAGTAATGCAATATTTTGTTTGGCAATACAATACAATTTTTAAAAATTTGTTGTGCAGTGTTGTATTCACTGTCATTAGATTTTAAAAATATGATATTGATTTTTTATACTAGAACAGTTTCCCTGAAATTTTACTTAAATAATTGCAATATAATCGCCTTGCTTACAGTACTGAAACATATTGTGATAAACTGAATCATAACCCCATATTGTGATATATGTATTGTATTGCCAAGTTCTTAAACAAACACATAAATAAACACACATATATATACAATTCCACAATTCCTTAATATAAACTACTGCACTCTAAGGACTTATTGAATTGCCTTCCAAAAACCCTCCGAATCCTTTAATCCTTTATATACTACCGTACAAAATAGTTTAAACCAAATTTTCTGAAGAAGAAAAAAAATCCATATACTGTTAATAGCAGTATTCTATATTGAAAATAGTCTATTTTGTGTTTTAAGTATTTGAGAGTTTTTGTATAGTTATTAAAATAAAAAAAATAAATAAAAATAAAATTATGGTGCATTATTATTTTATACAAAGTATTTTATATCAGAATATTGGTAAGTTTACAAAACAAAAGTTTTCAGATTTTTTTTTGTTTGAAACTGTACTTTTCTGTGTTTTGTTATATTGCCAAGAACATTGTCATCACAGAAGCAGCATAAAATATTGTGATTTTTTTAGAACCATATATCACTGCCCACCCCTATTGCCAATCAGGTCTTGCCTATACACAGCCCCATTATTCAGCATTTATATAGTTATTATTTAATATTTTAATCATGAAAAAAAAACATCTCTGATAGGAGAGAACTGATAGGAACTGCTACACTCTATTGACTTTCCTTGGGGAACCCCCTCAAAATCATCAATTAACCTTAAATGAATTAAATTAATTAATTAGATTTCACCCATTTCACAGTGTATCCCAGCTAACCATTTTTGGCTGTTAGAACGTTTTCTGAATATTACAACTAGCTAACGTTCTTAAAACGTTCAATCTGTCAAGTTTTCTGTCAAGTTCTTAGAATGTTTTTTTGTATGTAACGTTTTTTTTTTTAACATTTTTAGGTAACGTCACTTGTGTTTTAATTTTTTTTAGTTTTGGAAATGTTTCTTTTTTTTTAATGTTTCCGTAATATTAAAAAACGTTTATTAACTTGCCTTGGGGAACCCCCTTGAAAACATTAATTAAATTAAATCAAATTAATTAATTTATTAATTTATTTAAACGTTCTGCTAACGTCATGGCAACGTCACTTGTGTCAGTGTTTTAGTTCATTTTCAGTTTTTTTTAAATGTTTTTTTTTACGTTTCTGTAATGTTACTGAACCTACAATCCTTAACCAGATTTTTCCATTAATTAAAGTACAGTAGATGTCTTTCTTATTTTATGTATTTTCATTTTTTATGTTATTTCCGCCTCTTTTTCAGTATAAAATTGAGGTTTTATCTGTAAAAAGGGAAATTTCTGTTGAAATTCAGGTGAAGAATATCCCACAAAACAACTCTTTTTTTATTTATTTTTAATGTACTTAATATATTTGTATTCCCACTACAAAAAACATTAAAGCTCATTTTTTTGAAAATCATTTTAAACGTTCAGTTTCTAATCACCATCAGAAAGCCTGTGATTGTTTTAAATGATGTTTTTTTAATTAGTTTATTTTTTTCCTATTTTAATTATTAATTTAATTATAAATTAAATAATTTATTAAATTTATTTATTTTTTATTTATTTATTATTACTTGTATTTATTTTTTATTTTAATGTTTTATATTTTCATTCTTGTTCTTAGTTCTATTATTCATTTTATCATTTTTTATCATTATCTTAACATTTTACTTTACTTTTAGTATTATCTTTTTACTCATTTTATATTTTATAAATTTTGTACTTTTTATGTGTCAATTAGTTTTTTTGTGATATTTTAGAATTTTCTGTTTTACATATATATTTTATTTATATATATATTAAATGCTGATTTAAAATGAGTACTTATTTTTTTTTACTATTTTATTCCTTATTATTTCTAATTTAATATTAAATGTTTTTAATCTCTTTGATGTTGTACATGCTCTGTAACATTGTAAATGAGGGTCACCCTCAATGTTTTTCCTGAGTCAAAGAAAACTTTTGAATATTATATTCTCATCTTATATCTAGATACTTGTTCCACATAACAAAGTTCAGTATAATTCTAATTTAAACATGAGGTTATGGTATTGCAATTAATCACAATTAGGTAATCTTTAATAATTTACACAAGCAAGGAATTCTCTTCAATTTTTTTATGCTTCACATGTAAGTTTGAATATACAGTATCTCTGGCTAAAAAATGACATATGACATAAAAATCAACATACCCACCCATTATGTTTAAAGCAGTGTAGAAGCAGGGCTGAGTGTAGAGGAAGGAGGAGAGATACTCACCCAGTGTGGGTTCAGGGGTTCCTCGGCTGAATCATTCCTGATACTTTACAGCACAGAGAGCAGGTCCAGAAATCCAGTTACTGACCAGACTGACCACACACAGGAACTAGCAGCTACAGGCAGCGCTGTATCAGTTCTATATGACCTGTATCAGTTCTATATGAGCTGTATCAGTCAGTAAATGGTCAGTATGTGGAATAATTGTATCTCCACACCCCCTGAAGAAGAGCGTGAAGGCAGGAGTCCAGCATGTTCCTCAGGATCTCCGGAGCTTCATATCTTTTGTTGTTTATTCTCTGAACATCCCTCCGCTCTTTGTCTGTCTGGTCTGGGGCTCCACTGCTGCTGCTGCTGCTGCTCTGAACAGCCGGCGAGGGAAGCAGCCCGGCCAGTTCAACAACCACCACCACCCCTCCTTCGCTACCTCCTCCTCCTCCCTCCTTCTCTACCTCCTCCTCCTCCTCTCTCTCTCTCCTCCCCCTTTCCTCTCTTTGTCGGCTCTCCTGCAGCTTGTTGGAACACGCCCCCTGTTGTAAACGGTGTTGTAGTTTTTTTTGTAAATGTAATTTATTGTGTAGAAATAATACAATTATCATATATTATATTTTAACGCTAGAGAATATTAATAAACTTTATTTATATAGCACTTTCATACAGAAAAAAGTGTTTCACAATAAAATTAAATAAAACATAAAAAAACATAAAAAACAATAACATAAGAAATACTTATATAAAATAAAAATATTGAAAGAAAATAGAATAAAATAGACATAAAAATAAAAAAACATAAAATGTACCCAAAAAAGAAAAGAAAGCAAGCCAATAGAAAGCTAAGCTAAAAAAACAGGTTTTCGCTGTTTTTTTTTTCTTTCTAAAGCTTGTAACACTCAATGCCTAAAAGTGTAAACAAAAAATAAAAATATAATAAATACAAAATAAAATGTAGAAAATAATTATTTTTACAAAGTGCAAACACTTTGTAAACACGGCTGCACAACACATTTAATATGTAACGTAAAAATAAAAAAATAAAAATTATAATTTTAATTTTAACAAAGTGCAAACACGTACGGTTGTACAACATATTTAACATGTAATTTAAAAATAAAAGCTGACGGCTCGCCTGCAGCTTGTTGGAATACGCCCCCTGTTGTAAACTGTGTTGTAGTTTTTGTAAATGTAATTTATTGTGTAGAAACAATACACTACAAAAATATATAGCGCTAGAATCATTCATTGTGAAAAAGTGAAAAATATAATAAATATTAAATCAAATGTAGAAAATAATTATTGTTACAACGTGCAAACAATTACACGACTGCACTACACACTTAATATGTAACGTAAAAATAAAAAATAAAAAATATAATAAATATAGATTACATTTTAGAACACTTACCCGGCTTGACAACACTTTTAATATGTCAAAATAAAAAAGAGAACAAAATAATAAATATAAAATAAAGTGTAGGAAATAATTAAACAAACTCTTACACTGCTGTGCAACACATTTAATATTTTACGTGCAAAAATAAAAAGAGAAAAAGG
The DNA here is from genome assembly GCF_023375975.1 of Astyanax mexicanus. Lineage (NCBI taxonomy): Eukaryota > Metazoa > Chordata > Actinopteri > Characiformes > Acestrorhamphidae > Astyanax > Astyanax mexicanus. The sequence continues at coordinate 43,898,495 of NC_064422.1, read as the reverse complement.
AAATAAATATTTTAATGGAATTAATTTTACAAAGTGCAAACACTTACATGGCAGTACAACATATTTCATATGTAACGTACAAATAAAAAATAAAAATATATAATAAATATTGCCATGTCATCTGCTGGTGTTGATCCACTGTGTTTTATTATCAAGTCTAAAGTCAGTGCAGTTTTGTTTTCCCACTAAAATCTTACAGCACTTCATATCTTACAGCTTCCCTCTGCTGCTGACAACTTTTATGGAGACGCGGATTTCATTTTCCAGCAGGACTTGGCACACTGCCCACACTGAGTACCAAAAGTTTCAATTCATCTTATATAATAGTCAAATTGTCTGAGACAGAGTTTTGGGTTTTCATTGGCTGTAATGCATAATCATCAACAATAAATGAAATAAGGGCTTACAATAGATTACAATAGGTAATCTATGAGTTTCACATTTTGAACTGAATTACTGAAATAAAGTAACTTTTCAATGATATTCTAATTTTTTGAGATGCACTAGTATATTATATATAAAATGTGTGCAATTAAAATATGATGTTCTCCAAATAATAATAGTCATAATGAGGGAAACATATAGCTAAAGTATTGAACAAAGAGTCGACTCCTGGTTTTGCACTCGTATCCTCACTCCCATGAATCGTGATTCGTGAGTCGACTCTTTCGAGCGGATCAGCACCAGTGTGTTTACACTGTCAGCTGTCAGCTAAAGGCGAGCGGTGCTGTTTATTTATTCGGCTGATAAGGTTAGCCGTTATTTTATCTCATTCTTATAGTGATAGAAAAAATTAAGAAATATTGTAAATGCGGGATATGAGACGTTTTACGCTTAATAATAGCAGGAAATGTGTTATTATAGGCTGTATTGATGGGGATACGGTAGGTTAGCTAACTGCAGAGCTAGTGCTAGCTAGCTAACGTTAAGGAGCCAGGCTGTATAATATTAATATTTGTAATATTTATATTTGTAATATTAATATAGCTGTAATTTTAACAGTTCTCCTGTTATTTATAGAAATGCTTCTCTTACACTCACACAATATCTGCAGCCAGGAGAGCCCGTTATCCTGTATTACTAACAAGCTAGCAGGCTAACTGTGCGGCCGATGTGTTTATCATATATATATATAAATACAGCTCTGGAAAAAAAAAGAGATCACTTCAGTTTCTGAATCAGTTTCTCTGATTTTGCTATTTATATGTTTATATTTGAGTAAAATGAACATTGTTGTTTTATTCTAAACTACAGACATTTCTCCCAAATTCAGAATAAAAATATTGTTATTTAGAGGATTTATTTACAGAAAATGAGAAATGTCTGAAATAACAACAACAACAAAAAAAAAAGATGCAGAGCTTCCAGACCTCAAATAATGCAAAGAAAAAAAAAACAATATTTGGTGGAAAAACCCTGGTTTTTAATCACATTTTTTCATGCATCTTGGCATCATGTTCTCCTCCACCAGTCTTACACACTGCTTTTGGATAACTTTATGCTGCTTTACTCCTGGTGCAGAAATTCAAGCAGTTCAGTTCAGTGGTTTTGATGGCTTGTGATCATCCATCTTCCTCTTGATTATATTCCAGAGGTTTTTGAATTTGGTAAAATCAAAGAAACTCATCATTTTTAAGCGGTCTCTTATTTTTTCCATCTTATCTGCTGCCTGTCATACATTATCTAAACGCATAATTACAGGATAACCATGCATGGACCCTGTTTCCATCTGTGGGTCTCAGCCTGGGGTGTGTGTACCACACCTGCTGGTAGCTGGTTTCAGATAGTCTGAGTTGATTTCTGACAGTCGGGGTGGTTAAAAAGCTGGTCATCCAGGTAAAAAACCCTTGGAATGTATATATATAAATATGTATATACATATATTTTTGCATAATTATGACTTTAAACATCATCCGATTAGGACTTGTAGAAATCCTATAAGCAGATAAAGAGATCCACAGTTGAACAAACGACACAAAATATTAAACTACCTGCTCATTTGGTCATTTAGCTATTTATTGAAGAAAATAATATAAAATAATACATATTTGTGAGTGGCAAATGTATGAAACCTTTGGCTGTCAGTATCTGTAATTAACTACACTATTGATATATCCTAGGTTTTATTTAAATTACATATATAGGCATTTAAGCATTAAAATGTATTTATTATTTGTATTATTTCTACACAACTTTCTTTTATTTTTAATTTGTTCATAATGATAGAATAATGATAGACACATATTACCTTTTATCTATGGTTATGAACAGAAAATTAACAAAAATGGAATCGCATTTCTTCTGCGATCACATTTATGCAAAGCTGCTTTTTGACAACATCAGTTGTTAAACGTGCTATACAAATACATTTGATTTGATTTAATTAAATCAATCCTGCACACCACCTTTACCTTACCTTTACATTAACTGCTTGCTTTAGTTTCTTCCACAACATTTCCATTGGTTTGAGGTCAGGACTTTGAACCGTTCTTTGATGGAACAACTTGTGTGCTTAGGGTCATTGTCCTGCTGCATGACCCACCTTCGTAGACAGATCCTTCATAATTCTCTGATATAATTCTGAATTTATGGTTCCATCAATGACAGCATGCTGTCCTGGCCGAGATGTAGAAACAGGCTCAAACCATGATACTACCACCACCATGTTTCACAGACGGGATAAAGTTCTTGTGCTGGAATCCAGTGTTTTCCTTTCTCCAAATATTATACATTTTATTTAGCCCAAAAATTTATTTTTTTCCATTTCATCCGTCCACAAAACTTTCTTCCAATAGTTTTCTGGCTTGTCTACATGATCTTTAGCAACTACAAATGAACAGCAATGTTCTTTTTGGAGAGCTCCACCTCAGCTCTTTGAGGCTGCCTTTACACCTACCTTGTTTGGTCTAGTCTTTGACAGCAGCAGGTGTGAAAGGGGGCTTGAACCATAGTCTGGGCCAAAGAAACAGAGATTCGTCTCTGTCCGGATCTACTGAACCATGGCCTGGTCCTCCTGCAGTGTAAAATTAAACACTTTTCTAGATGGTTCAGAATTTCAGAACATTTACAGGAAGTTGAGAAATAAAGAAGTGGTGTTGTGCTGAAATTCATCTCTGTAACAGTTACTGTAACAGTAGATTAACCCTTATTTATAAACAGAAATAAAATTAATAAAAAGCAAAGAAATTCAGCACAACACCTGGAAAAACTTAAAGCTGAAATCATAACCAACATTCTACAAACCGATTATTATAAAGTGCTGGTGCATCTCAAAAAAATAAGTATCATTCAAAAGTTACATTATTTCTGTAATTCAGTTGAAAATGTGAAATTCATATATTATTATCATATATTTATTTATTTTATTGTTGATGATAATGATTACAGCCAATGAAAACCCAAAAATCAGTGCCTCAGCAAATTAGAATATTATATAAGACCAATTGGTACTTTTTTGCAGCAGTGTGGGCAGTGTGCCAAGTCCTGCTGGAAAATGAAAGCCGCTTCTCTATAAAAGTTGTCACTAGAGGTTCAGCATGAAGTGCTGTAAGATTTTGTGGGAAAACAAAACTGCACTGACTTTAGACTTGATAATAAAACACAGTGGATCAACACCAGCAGATGACATGTCTCTCCAAACCATCACTGATTGGTGGAAACTTCACACTAGATCTCGAGCAGTTTGGACTGTGTGTCTCTCCACTCTTCCTCCAGACTCTGCTCCCTTGATTTACTTTAAATGAAATGTAAAATTTACTGATGATCAGTGATGGTTTGGAGAGACATGTCTGTCATCTGCTGGTGTTGATCCACTGTGTTTTATTATCAAGTCTAAAGTCAGTGCAGTTTTGTTTTCCCACAAAATCTTACAGCACTTCATATCTTACAGCTTCCCTCTGCTACTGACAACTTTTATAGAGATGTGGATTTCATTTTCCAGCAGGACTTGGCACCCTGCCCACACTGCCAAAAGTGCTAGTTGGTCTTATATAATATTCTAATTTTCTGAGACACTGATTTTTGGATTTTCATTGGCTGTAAGCCACAATCATCAACAATAAAATAAATAAACGCCTTACAGTAGGAAGCATGATCCATGATTGTAATTGACTTCCATACTCATAAGAAAGTTTTATTATCTTTTTAGGTGAGCAACAGTAGACATATGCAGCAAAGCACTAGCAAAAAATATATATTTAATTTCTATTCTTTGCATAATATACAGTACTGATTCTTAGGCCTCTTGTTGTTGATTTTTTATTAAAGTAAGCATTGGCAGTAAGTATTTGCAGTATTTCCCTTTCTGCTGTTTTTTTTTGCACTTTGTCAAACACACACATATATATATACACACACACAGCAATTAGACACATGCTCCCCGGTGTGTACAGCAGCATCTATCCATAGCACCACGTCTGAGGATGGTCCCCCGCAGGACAGACCGCTGTATCCCCTCCCTCGCTCTGCTCATCCTCGGGGGAAATGGCTATTAGAGGGTGTTTTTTAGCGCGGAGTGTGTTAAAGGCTCTGCTCACACATTTCACACATCTGCAGTGAGCTGAGGATGACACGGCTCTGTTAGTGATCTCTGTTTGTTACTCACTTTTTCACAGGACCGAAAACACGGACCAACACTGAAGAGCTTACAGTAGCCCCCTACAGGACGGACCCTCTGGTTTTGACCCTTTGCAGGTGTGTGAATTATTCTTATATTTATACGTTTCTCTTTATGAAAGCCTCGTCTCAAAGGGACGTTGTGCTGCAAATATGTGCAAATATGTGCTAAATGGAAAAACAAACATTGCATGAAAATATACTGCTGTAACTAGGTCTTACCTGTTTATAGTACAAATTTAATTAGACCTGAATCGATAATTATGTATATATACTTATCATATAATATAAGGACATGGCCCCAGTCATTTTTGCTGATATCAATATTAGCCATTATTTTAAGGCATCATAGCCAAGAGAGCCAAGAGACTGGTAACGAATCTTTAACATCTCTGCATATCTGTGAAGGAATTTTGATCCACTCTTCTTTACAGAATTGTTTTAATTCAGACTTATTGAAGGATTTTCCAGCGTAAACGTCCTGTTTAAGATCATCCACAGCATCTCAATCATCCAGGCTTTAACTAGACCTCTCCTAAACCTTAATTAAGTTTTTTATTTTTAAGTCATTCAGAAGTAAACTTGTTTGTGTGCTTTGGGTCATTGTCCTGCTGCAGAGCCCAAAAGTCTGCTGAGTATAAAAGAGCATTTTCACACCTGTAGTTGTGAAAGTTTCTATGATCTGAATCAGTTGATAAGTTTGTTTATTTATTTGGAGCATTTATCCCTCTGTTTGGTTTGGTTTCACACAGACATAAACCTAAACGCACCAATAAACCACGCAAGCACATCGTCTCCTCTGATTGGTCGGAGCTGTCTGGTGTGGGAGCGAGAAAGTAAATATAGTGAGAAGATTATGTGTTCCAGTGTGTATATCTGTATATCTGTGCAGTGTGAAGCTGCTTTAACACAGAACGATTAAAATTTGCAGCTGTGCTATTAAACACAATGTTTTTCACGCGCCTGTGAGCAGTGACCGCTGCACATACTGTGCTCTTAGTGTGTAAACAGCATGTGGAGCAGCAGAGACAGAGTTTGATTGATCTGTCAGCACCTTGTCAGCAGTTTAGCTTAATATAAAAGAAGTATATTTGATATTGCTTATGTTTGCAGGTTATATGCACACACTTAATTTTCTCTACTTTATCATTTTGGTTGGTAAATTACTGTTGTTTAGAAAAGAGGAACATTTTTAACGTATTTTTTTTTTATTTGTACTGATTGTGTGAAATTGGTTTATCAAAAATCAGAATTAGACTTTTATTTAAATTAAATATTTTTTCTCATATCGCCAAGAATATTGTTATTGCAAAAAGAAATACCGTGTGATATTATTTCTGAGCCATATCGCTCACCTCTACACTGCATACAGATGATTTATATGTACAGTTTTATCCCTTTTTTCGCAGTAATCGTGGTATAGGCATTTTTAAGTGGACAAGGAATAATTTCTTGATGCATCTATAATTTTCCACAGTGTATCTTTGCTCTCAGTGTGTGTGTGTGTGTGTTGAGCTGGAGTGTTGAGGGGCTCTGAGCTCTGGTGGGTCTCTGGGAGAGATGCTGGTGTGTTTGGGGGCCTTGAGACCATAGAGAAAATAGAACAGCAACACATATCTAATTACACTGCTCTGTTCTATTTTACCAATAGAATTTGGCCTCTATTGTGAACATACAATATAATTATAAGTATAATTAGGTGTATTAGTTGGTATGTTTACTTTGTTTATAAACAGTGGTTAAGGTATTCATATATTTAATAGTGCATCTAAAAAAATAGAATATCATTAAAAAAAATACTTTATTTCATTAATTCAGTTCAAAATGTGAAACTCATATATTATATAGATGTATTAAACACAGAGGGATCTATTTCACTCATTGGCTTACAGGCCATGAAAACCCAAAAATCAGTGTCTCAGAAAATTTGAATATTATATGATTAAGACCAACTGGTACTTTTGGTACACAGTGTGGGCAGTGTGCCAAATCCTGCTGGAAAATGAAATCTGCATCTCTAGCAGATGACATGACTCCCCAAACCATCATTGACTATCAGTAAATTGTGCATTTCATTTGGAAATCAAGGGACCAGAGTCTGGAGGAAGAGTTCTTATAAAAGTATAATGTTCCAATTTTTCTGAGACACTGATTTTTGGGTTTTTATTGGCTGTAATCCATAATAATCAACAATAAAAAATATATATTATAAATAAATAAAGATAAAAATAAAATAGATCACTTTGTGTTTAATACATCTATACAATAAATGAGTTTCACATTTTGAGCTGAATTACTGAAATAAGGTAATAAGGTAACTATATTATTAATATATTATATTATGTTATCTGCTATGCTGAGATTATGCTATCTTTGTGAGTGTTATTTGATTTATTGTGTTCATTTTGAGGACTATATATGGTCCAAACAGAAATGTTATCATACTACTACATAATAAATAAAAAGAAATAATAATAAAGAGCAAAGAGTGTAATTAGTCCTGATTGGAGTAAGGATGTTGTGCAGCAAAAACAGAATAAAAATCACTGCTTTTTAACAATTTGACACTTCTGATGCATTCTATTTTTGTAAGTATATTGCAAAAAATACTGTATTTCGCAATGTATTGTTAGGTTTAGGCCTGGACAATATTTCGATATCGGTATTTATCGCGATAAGAAATGTTTCAATAACGGTGATATCATTTTTGTGGCATATCGATATGTATTATTTACAAACAGGCGTTTTTTAGCAGCGTCAGTTCACTGCAGCGCTGAATACAACCGGGCCGGGCTACGTCAGTGCGTGATCATACAGGCACGAAGCCAGATAGGCTAGGCTAGGCTAGGCTAAACCTGGGTCGGCTCCGCTGCGGTCCGCACCTAAAATCTCCCGCGATGTAGCGAAACCGACCCTAACCGAGCGGATCTCAGCTCCGCTCCGCACCGCACCTAAAACCCACCCGCGATAAAGCGAAACCAACCCTAACCGAGCGGATCTCTGCTGCTCTCTGCACCTAAAACCCACCCGCGATGAAGCGAAACCGACCCTAACCGAGCGGATCTCTGCTGCTCTCTGCACCTAAAACCCACCCGCGATGAAGCGAAACCGACCCTAACCGAGCGGATCTCTGCTGCTCTCTGCACCTAAAACCCACCCGCGATGAAGCGAAACCGACCCTAACCGAGCGGATCTCTGCTGCGCTCCGCACCTAAAATCTCCCGCGATAAAGCGAAACCAATCCTAAGCGAGCGGATCTCTGCTGCGCTCCGCTCCTCTCCGCTCCGCACCTAAAACCCACCCGCGATAAAGCGAAACCCACCCTTACCGAGCGGATCTCAGCTCCGCTCCTCTCCGCACCTAAAATCCACCCGCAATGAAGCAAAACCGACCCTAATCCTAGCAGAATGATACGAGGCTGAAGTTAGCTTGAGTGCACCTGACGCTTCCACAAGTGATTAAACAGAATAAATGGTTGAGGGAGGCAGGTCTAATTCAGTAGTTCGGCTTTTAAAGGTCTGATAAACTTCAGACTTCAGCTTGCTCCAAATTGTGCCGGAAAGTGGAGCCGACCAGCAACAGTAATACATCTGTTCCTCCACCTCAAGCAGTTTCACTACACACAGTATCTTCCTTATTCTGGCTGAAACAATTTTGTAGTTTATGTTGTATCTAGTCTAGTTATTTATAGTTGATGAAGCCTATAGGTTTGCTTATTTAACGGGGATATCATGTTCCTTTTATGTATATAAAGGCTTTTGTATTCCTTATTCTGGTTAAAGCACTTTTGTTTTGATCTGTTAAATATGTTTACAAAAGAATAAGAAGCTCTGCCTCTGTTGTAATGTAAAGTTATTTATATTGGTAATATGTATATAGGTTATAGGTTCATGTTTGACAGGGATGTCATGTTTTTATTTTGCTACATGCAAATAAAAGTGAGCATTTATTTATTTTGACCCTTTTTTATTTCTAAAGTATTTCTAAAGTTTTGTGAGAGGAGGCTTTAAAGATTTAAATAAAAATTTCAGACAGTAGTGTACAGATTTCCATTGCAGGGATTCTTATCAGTTTTTCTGAGGCCTTCAAAGTATTTATATCGATATCGAAATTATATCGTATCGACCGAAATTAAGGAATATATCGTGATATGAATTTTGGCCATATCGTCCAGCACTATTCAGGTTGAATAATTAACTGTTCATATTGTTGATGTTGGAATTATATTGTAAATAGATGTGATATATGATATGAATTCTGACTAAATCATCTAGCCCTACCCTAAGCTTTACAGGAAATAGCAAATTAATACAATATAAACTGCTTTCAAAAGAGAATATGACTGGTATGACATTATGATCGTTGTTTTGTCAAAAGCATGTATTTTCCACAGTTATTTATGAGTGTTTATGCTTTATTCTCCTCTGTCTGCCTGTTTCTCTCAGTGGGAAAGCGGATCAACTCTTGTAACATGAGCTCGGTGGCGGTATTGACCCAGGAGAGTTTTGCTGAGCACCGTAGTGGGCTGAAGGACACTGAGATCACAGGTACAGTAATGTTGAGTAATGATGATTCTGATATATCTTTGCAGTGTGCTTTAAAAAGCCACTAAACCCTAAATCGTATTTTTTTTATTAATAGCTGAAATGTACAACATACTAGTCCTGCTTAAATTCTTTATAAACATTTCCTAACCTTTAAAAAAAATGCTTTTATAGTAGTAATTTCTGCCTCTGCAGCGCCCTCTCAGGTTTAACTGTGCTATAGTCGAGAATGATGTTTCCATGTACATTGGAAATACGCAAATCAATCAATAATACCGCCCCCCTGCTGACATCCAACCATCTGCATCTCACAGCTATCAGAGACACACTGCTGCTGCTGCAGCTCAGCCAATCAATCAGCACTCCCTCCTTTCCAGCCTCTAAACCCATACATCACTCAGTGCCCCTACCAAACTTCCCCACCCATTTTTTTTGCGTTTTTTAAATTTGAGCTGAGGGTGGAGTCAGCAAAAAATAGAGGGTTAGGTTACCCTTTTAAAAGAGGGCAAGTTTTTTTTTCCCAACTCGAAATAATGTGAAGTACCTAATATGAGTTATGTGTGAGAAATACTCTCATTTAAAAAAAAGACCACTTAAAAATTACGAGTTTCTTTGATTTTACCAAATTAACAACCTCTGGAATATAATCAAGAGGAAGATGGATGATCACAAGCCATCAAACCACCAAACTGAACTGCTTGAATTTTTGCACCAGGAGTAAAGCAGCATAAAGTTATCCAAAAGCAGTGTGTAAGACTGGTGGAGGAAGAGAACATGATGCCAAGATGCATGAAACCTGTGATTAAAAACTAGGATTGTTTCACCAAATATTGATTTCTGGACTTTATGAATATGAGGGTAAAAAAGTTTACATTTTTCCAGGGCTATATATTTCCCCATGTTATTTCTTTTTTTTCTACTTTTTCCTATTTTCTCCCCAATTTACATGGCCAATTACCCAACCCACTCACTAGGACTCCTCTATCACTAGTGATGCCCCAACACACCAAGAGGACCAACACATACTTCCTCCGATACATGTGAAGTCAGCCACCGCTTCTTTTCGAGCTGCTGCTGATGCAGCATTACCGAGCAGCATCATAGCGCTAACGCTCGGAGGAAAGCGCAGCGACTCGGTTCTGATACATCAGCTCACAGACGCCCTGTGCTGCGGACATCACCCTAGGTGAGATGTGGGGAGAAAGCGCCATCTACTGTACTGTACCCACCCAGAGAGAGAAAGACCAATTTAGCTCCCTCTGAGCGCCGGAAGCTTGATGGCAAAGCTTTATGAGTGGGGGTTCAAACCTGCGACCTCCCGCTCATAGTGGCAGCGCTTTAGACCGCTGGACCACTCGGTCCCATTTCCCCATGTTATTTCAATGCGAATTCTCGTTCTGCTTTAATCAGGTGGTGTTCCTGAGGATGAAGCGTACATCCCCACCTATCTGGAGGCCTTTCCTCCTTTGCCGGATAAAGGTGCTCCAGGGGATCGATCAGGAGAGCCGGCCGGTGCTTGGAGCAAAATTCGACCCATTAAAGCCTCTGTTATCACCCAGGTATTTCACAGACTATGCTTATACACTATATACTACTCTTGTTTTGTAAAGCTTTGAAAGAATATTAACATATATTAAAATATTTTAGCAGTTTCCCATTATTTTAACAGTTCTCTTTTTTCCTTCCTGTCTGTCTGTGAAACTGTAGGTATTTCATGTTCCGTTGGAAGAGCGACGGTATAAGGATAACAGTCAGTTTGGAGAAGGTGAGGAGGCTAAGGTGTGTCTGGACATCATGCAGAAGACCGGAGCTCATATCGAACTCTCTCTGGCTAAAGACCAAGGCCTTTCCATCATGGTGACGGGAAAACTGGATTCAGTCATGAAAGCAAGGAAGGAGATAGTGGCTCGACTCCAGACTCAGGTGAGGGGACAATACTGCATTTAATATTACTTACAATAGGGCAGGGTGATACTGAACAAAAAATGATCCTGATCTTCTTCAAATTTATGATTTTTGTTTTTATATAACAACTGAAAAATACATTTATTTTCATGGGAGTCAAAACCATGCACGCACATAAAATCGGTACAAAAATAATAGTTTAATTCAGCTGTAAATCTTGCTTTATTTAACCTTACAACTAACTTTTATATTGAATAAAGTACAATTATAACCTCGTTATATTTCTGTTCAAGAAAAGTGCAAAATATAAAAAGCGTCTTGGTGCGCTAAGTGGCCCATTGGTCTCATCTCTGCCACCATATTAATTAAAAGTAAACAAAAGTTTACTTATAAAAGTTTAAATAAAATAAAATTATCCAAAAAAAAAAATAGATGGATTGGATAAATGAATTAACAAAGTTACACTTATATAGCGTCATTCTAGAAATCCAAGGACGCTTTATAATTTACCCATTTTTTAACACAACCATTTATACTCAGCACTCATCCACACACTGGTGAGAAGTGGCAGCCAATAGCGCACAGCGTACTCTCAACCGGAAACAACCGTCCACATGGAGGACTGCATCCCGCACTACAGCATTCTGTACCTAGATATACATTTTATACACATACAATCCTGTGCAATACACATACCTATACATACAAATCAGTTTAGAGTATAACATTTTTCTGGGCAATTTAAAGTATCTAATTTACCAGATGGATGTCCTTTATTATTATTATTATAATACTGTCATTGACTTTTTTTTCATTTATATTATTTGTCCTGGGGCTTTTATTATGAAGCCAAAAATGGTGGATTAGGCAAACTGGCGATGCTATGTTTTACATTCTATATATATATATTTTTTTCACTATTTTATTTTATTTTATTTAACATCCAATGGTCTGAAAATGGAACTGTTGAATGTCACACTGACCTGTATATTTTTGTAAGTGTAATCTGGATGATGTAATAAACGCATGTCCGTTTGTAGGCCTCGGCCACGGTCATCATGCCGAAGGAACACCATCGCTTTGTGATTGGAAAGAACGGGGAGAAGTTACAAGAGTTAGAACTGAAAACAGCCACCAAGATCGCTATTCCCCGACCCGACGACCCCAGCGCCAACATACGGATTACAGGCACGAAAGAAGGCATTGAGAAAGCCCGGCATGAGATCCTGCTCATCTCTGCAGAGCAGGTCTGCATTAAACAAAGTGATATTTCGTTTTCTGTTGTTTTCATCTAACGGTACGGGTCCACTTGCACTTTTTTGACTTTGCTGGATCTCTCACATCACTATGTGTGGTTGAATCTTTGCCGTTTTTTAATGTAAATGTAGCAACAAAGCAGTCTCAGAGTAGGCAGTCACATTTTTGTGATTCTTAATTGTTAAAAAGTCTCATAAAGGAACAATCAGTAATAAGTGAGAGCGAGTGTTTAAGTGAAATGGCTACAGGAGTCTAATTTCTAAACAATGGATCAAGGTTTCTGCCCCACCCACTCCTTCCCAGACACGAAGCTCATGCGGGTTAACAGCTTGACGCACAGTGGCAGGTGATAATGTTACCTGCCTCTGTCTTACTCTGTAGCTGATCGGTGGATATATATGTTTCACTGTCCAAAATGCCCATCTCTACTACGCTAGTTGTGGTGGTAAATTACCTAGCTATGTTTAGCAATCTGATTACCTGTTCAGCAGAAAAATAGCGAGCTTGCCCGTTTTTCCACAGCTGCAGCACACTGCTGGTGCTGGTGTATTCTATACCTGGCAACCCCGGATGTGGAAATGGGACTGGGGTGGTTGGTGGTGGTGGGCAGATTCAGAGACCACATCCCACACGGCTCACCGTGATGTACCACACAGCTTAAATAAAAAAAATGCTGGCTGAGCTGTAAAACTTAATATGTTTCCTTAATATCTGATGATCAGCCATGATCATTTTATGAGTGACTAAAGGCTCAATAAGAATTATATTTTCTGTAATCTATAGTTCTGGAAATTCAGATACTGCCACTTTTTGCTTTTACTTTTTGAAAGATGTCTTTTGTGTTTGCCACTCATATATGTGTGCCCTACCAGTTGACTCTATTCTAATTGGCTAGATACATCGTGACGGCCACACTAATTTGCATAAAGATGAACTCTGCTGAACTTTTTTGCTGTATGGCGAGGCTTCTGTGTGCACTGTGGCATGTAGCAGCTCTCACCATTGGAATGAATAGGATGTGTTGAGGTCAATTGTCAATTGGACAATTTCCCATAACTATTCACCTTACTGCCTTGTTCTGCCATGCTCACTTTTTTATTTTTTACAAGTTTCAAGTTTGTTTTTTAATAATTTGTGTAAGCCTTTTTGGTCTGTTCATATTAAATGGTTTCTGGACGTAATGTATGTAAAGTAAACACAGTCTGAAGTAGCTGCTGCTGTGATAACTGATCATAAAGTAGCTCGATATGGTAACCCAGCAGTTCAGCAGGCTATTAAACACTGTTTACAGCTATTTGGGAGCATATGTGGGGACACCACATAGCAGCTATAGCTAGATTAGCTAGGTTAGCTAGTTAGTTAACTTATATAACTCTGGTGAAGCAGATTTGTTGGTGGTATAGTGAGGCTGTTGAGGGCGAAATTAGCTTAAGATCTAATCTAGGAGTACAGGTGTGTGTACCAGGAAAACTGGACAAGTCCTGTAGCTTTAGAATCCGATCTTTTGGTAGAATATTTTAAACTATCTCCTTCAACCACAGACGCAGCTCCCTCTCTGTGGAAGGTAGTGGATGAAAGTTAAATGGAACTCTGCTATTTAAGCAAACTTCTCCTCTACTTCTAATTACTTTGAATCTCTTTTACTAACTGAGTCTATTATACTACTCATGCTACTTGCTACATGCTACTACTGCACTGCTAAACTGCTCTGGAAATGTCAACGCAAAGTAAGCAGAATATGGTGGAAACACTACTGAAAAACAGTCTTCCAGCACAATGGGAAATAAATGAATATGATGGTCAGTGATGCTTTAACATGCTGTTATTTCTTAATCTTCAAAGCTTTGTTCTACTACTACTAAATATTCTTCCTCTGAACTTTGTGGTTCAGGACAAGCGTGCAGTGGAGCGTCTGTCTCTGGAGAAAGCCTTTCACCCCTTCATTGCTGGAGCTTACAACCGGCTGGTCCAGGAGCTGAGCCAAGAGACGGGAGCTCGCATCAGCATCCCGCCCCCCAGCCTGCTGAAGGATGAGATCATCATCACTGGGGAGAAGGAGGCTGTAGCCATGGCGATAGCCCGCATCCGAGCCATCTATGAGGAGAAGGTGAGGGTGTAGAGAGTAGGACTGTTAGGATAACTACCTATATACAATCGTCTTTTTAAGACTAGGGCTGGGCGATATGGCTGACATTTTATATCACAATATATTTCCTAATTTCAGCTGATACTGTGTAGTCCGATATTAATTATACAAACTATAAAAGCCACAGAAAACTGCAAAGAACGCCCAGTTCAGTTACAGATTGTCAGGTCTTTTGTCTGTCTGCTTCTCATGTCTGTGTTATTCTCAGGTCTGTGTTTCATTCCCAGTGTTTTTCCACTCACCTGTTTTCATTTGTAGCTCCGCCCCTTCGTCCCAGGTGTTTCCTGTTTCCTGTGTGTGTGCACCTCTATTTAAGGTCCGTGTTCCATTTCCCCGGTGTCGATCCTTGTACGTTTATCGTCTGTCAGTGCTCCATGTTTTCCCCAGTTTCCTCAGTCCAGTTTTCAGTAAATCCCTGTGTATGTTGTATCTGTTTTCGTTAATAAATCCCTTTTTGTTTGCATTTGCGTCCGCCTCCGCATCCTCCCTGCACCCGCACCTGACAGAAGGATCGACCTAAATATGGACGCAACAAACAAGTGGACCGGCTCCAGGTTGGCGATCCGCCATGCACCATGCGGGACCCCGGCGTTGGAATCCCCGAGGCCTAAAGGACGCCACAGGCCTCGGGGTAGACGTTCTAAGGGGTCCCGCCAGCATGAAGAGGATCCCTTTACGGGGGAGGATTTTCTTGGGGGGGCGCTAAGGGCTGATGCGTTGAGCCTCGGGTCTCATCCCGTGTTTGGCAGTAGACATGAGTACCCGAGGCAAGTGGCGCGCAGCCCGTGGGACTACCTGGGATGTGCGCCCAGTAGCTCCGAGGAGGAGGAGGAGCTCTACCCCGCACCAGCCCGTACTCCATTGCCGTTTCCCCCAGGGGCTGTACTCTACCCGCGCTCAGTGACTTTCGCGGCCGAGATGCCGCGCTCCGTGAAGCCAGCGGAGGGGACGCCACGCTCTGTGACTCCCGTGGCTCATCCGCGCTCCGAGAATCCCGCGACCGAGACGCCTCGCTCCGTGAAGCCAGCGGATGGGACGCCACGCTCTGTGACTCCCGTGGCTCATCCGCGCTCCGAGAATCCCGCGGCCGAGGCGCCGCGCTCCGAGAATCCCGCGACCGAGACGCCACGCTCCGTGAAGCCAGCGGATGGGACGCCACGCTCTGTGACTCCCGTGGCTCATCCGCACTCCGAGAATCCCGCCGCTGAGACGCCGCGCTCCGAGAATCCCGCGGCCGAGACGCCGCGCTCCGAGAAGCTCGCGGCTGAGGCTCCGCGCTCCGAGAAGCTCGCGGCTGAGGCTCCGCGCTCCGAGAAGCTCGCGGCTGAGGCTCCGCGCTCCGAGAAGCTCGCGGCTGAGGCTCCGCGCTCCGAGACCCCCGCGGCTCATCCGTGCTCCGAGAAGCTCGCGGCTGAGGCTCCGCGCTCCGAGACCCCCGCGGCTCATCCACTCCCCGAGACTTCAGCGGTGGCCGCGCCGCCCCCCGAGAAAGCGCCGGCGGCAGCGCCGCTCTCTGAAGCTCCGGCTAAGCTAGCTAGCCTGCTAGCTCCACCGCGCTCTCAGGCCCCACCTGCTTCCAGCTCTCAAGCCCCACCTGCTTCCAGCTCTCCAGCCCGGCCGGATTCCAGGTCTGCGACTCCTGCTCCAGAAGCAAGCTCCGGTCCGGTTTCTACAGTCTCGCCCACAGCTGAATCTGCGGTTCCAGGCCGGATCTTGGCGGCAGCCGCACTCTCAGCTCCCGCTGAATCGGCATCTTCGCCAGCTGTATCAGCGCTGCCCGCGGCTCCGGCCGCCTCTGAATTAGCGCTGCCCGCGGCTCCGGCCGCCTCTGACTCTGTGCCCGCGGCTCCGGCCGCCTCTGACTCTGTGCCCGCGGCTCCGGCCGCCTCTGACTCTGTGCCCGCGGCTCCGGCCGCCTCTGACTCTGTGCCCGCGGCACCCGCCGCGCCTGCCCAAGCTGCACCCGCCGCGCCTGCCCAAGCTGCACCCGCCGCGCCTGCCCAAGCTGCAGTGCCTGCCGCCCACGTGGTGCCCACTGCTTCAGCTCCAGTGCCAGCGGTGCCCGCCGCTCCTGTGTCTGCAGTGCCTGCCACCCACGTGGTACCCACTGCTTCAGCTCCAGTGCCAGCGGTGCCCGCCACTCCTGTTCCTGTACCTGCTCCAAGAACAATGTTTGGCCCTAGGCCCCGTGTCCCTAGGCCAGCAAGGCCTCCTGACTTTGCCCCCAGTACTGTGCCCAGGCTGTCCCCACAGACTTTTGCTGGTCCTGGGCACCCTCCTATGTTTTTGGTCCCCCTGTCTCTCCCTGTCCTGGTCCCCATATCTGTGTTCGTTCATGTTCCTGTCCCCGTCACTGTGCTAGTTTCTGTCCCTGTAAGTGTATCTGTCCCGGTTCTCTCGTCCACAGTCCAGTCTCTGTCCCAGTCTAACATCCTACCCCCTGTCCAGTCTTTCGTCCAGTCTCCGTCCCCTGTCCAGTCTTTGTTCATGTCCCCTGCCCTGTCTGCATCCCTGCCTGATGTACAGCCCTCTGTCCAGTCTCAGTTCTCGTCCCCTGTCCGGTCTCTGCTTTTCCCACCTCCCCAGTCTCCGTTCCAGTCCCAGTCTGTATCCCCTGTCCAGCCCAATGTCCAGTCTCCGTTGATGCCCACTGTCCAGTCCCCTGTTCAGTCTCATTTCCCATCCCCTGTCCTGCCCGATATCCAGTCTGTGTTTCAGTTTCCTGTCCCGTCCTTTGGCCAGTCTCTTCTCGTCTGTGCTCAGTCTTAGTCTTGTTTGGTATCCTGTTGTGTTTTCCGCCCCCTCTTGCCCGGCTCCTGGGGATCTGTTTTTACGCGCCCCGGGAGTTGCGCGTTAAAGGGGGGGTTCTGTCAGGTCTTTTGTCTGTCTGCTTCTCATGTCTGTGTTATTCTCAGGTCTGTGTTTCATTCCCAGTGTTTTTCCACTCACCTGTGTTCATTTGTAGCACCTCTATTTAAGGTCCGTGTTCCTTTCCCTGGTGTCGATCCTTGTACGTTTATCGTCTGTCAGTGCTCCATGTTTTCCCCAGTTTCCTCAGTCCAGTTTTCAGTAAATCCCTGTGTATGTTGTATCTGTTTTCGTTAATAAATCCCTTTTTGTTTGCATTTGCGTCCGCCTCCGCGTCCTCCCTGCACCCGCACCTGACACAGATGCTGTAATAATTTATGTTGGCATTTTGAATAAAATCGTATTATTTTATTATTATTATTCTATTATGAATTAAAGACAAGAAGAATTCCATTCTATCTAATGTAGTAGTAGTAGAATTCCATGCTAGCTAATGTAGTATTGTACAATATGCTCATTTGCATATGTACAATACTACAATATATCATATATAGTCCAGAATGTCATGATACTAATAATAATAATAATGCACTCCAAATATCTCCATATATCCAGGATTAAAGTAAAATAAATGATATTGTACAGATATTATCTGTCTCTAGTAGAGATATAATGGGAAATGAGAACAGTGTGAAGTTTTTTTCTTTTCTTTTGCTAAAAACAGTAAAAAAAAAACAGTAAAAAAAAAAACAAAAGTAGAACCCTGATGTGATAATTAGGGGTGGGTGATATTTCAGGTGAATGATATTATAATATCATTCACCATATATACCCTTTGTATACTGATGCACTCTGATTTTTTTGTCTTTTAGAAAAGAAAAACTACCACTATCTCAGTGGAGGTGAAGAAGTCCCAGCATAAGTATATAGTGGGGCCGAAGGGCAACACGCTGCAGGAGATCATGGAGAGCACTGGGGTGTCTGTGGAGATGCCGCCGCTGGATTCTGGCTCTGAGACCATCATCCTCAGGGGAGAGCCAGACAAGCTAGGCCCCGCCCTCACGCAGGTGTACGCCAAGGTCAGTAAGATTAGGGGTGAAGAGAAGTGTGATATTGTTGAGTTTTATTGTCTTAAGCCCTATTTGGATAGGATTAGTCTTACCTGGGCAGGTGAAGGGATGTATATGTTACTACTGGACAGAAGCATTTAGGTGCTCTCATCTGGGGAGCTGTTAACTTGCGTTTGTTTCTGAGGCTGGTAACTCTGATGAACTTAACCTGTACAACAGAGGAAACTCTTGCTCTTCCTTTCCTGGGGCGGCCCTGATGAGGGCCAGTTTCATCCTCAAGTGATGTGCAGTCTTTTTTGCGACTGGATATGTGAATACTTTCAAATTTCTTGAAATTTCAATGACTTTCAGATGACCATTTCTTAAAATATATTTTTTTTACTTATTACATTATTACATTATTCATTCGCCATCAGCTGCCAGAGCCCCGAGAGAGCACAGTTGGTCTTGCTCTCTCTGGGTGGGTACAGTACAGTAGATGGTGCTTTTTCCCCTCATCACTCCTAGGGTGATGTGGATCAGCACAAGGCTGCGTCTGTGAGCTGATGTATCAGAACCGAGTCACTGCGCTTTCCTCCGAGCGTTAGCGCAGTGATGCTAATCAGCAATGCTGAAAAAAGGTGGAGTCTGACTTCACATATAAGACATTTATAGCTTGTTTTCTGGATTAGAGTGTTGTACGTTATTTAATACCTGACTTTTACCACAGGCTTGGACAAGCCGAGGTATCTGTACCAGTTAAACGAGACTAAATGCCTTCTGCTGTGTGTGTGTGTGTGTGTGTGTGTGTGTGTGTGTTCTGCAGGCTAAGAGTGTGATGGTGGTGGAGGTAACCGCGCCAGCCTGGCTTCATCGATTCATCATCGGCAAGAAAGGACAGAACATCAGCCGCATCACGCAGCAGCTCCCCAAGGTAGGACTAAACACTCCAACACACTGTCGGACTAATTGTAAAATGAAGTGTAATGGGATGAAGTGCTACAGACTAGTAGCTCTAAAGCCCAGAGGGTTGTTTAACCCAATTGCAGAACAGTTCATCTAAAAGCAGGTAATAAATAAATAATCACACCGCTCCTCACGCGAAATCAAACCTGTGTCGTCAGGGTCACGCTCCAATACACTGCTACCGCTGCCCCGGCTAGTGAATTGGGACACAGCCAGGGAGCCCAAGAACAGGCAGAAAAACGAGAACGGGCGGAAACTAAAGTCACGCTGAGCGCGACAGAGAGAGAGACGGGGGAGGAATGTAAACAAAAGCTCACCAAAGAAGCATTTTATTTATTTTTTTTCTTTCATTATCGTTTATTATAGTTCAAACAACCTGACAGGCCAGATGTTTCATGCTTACGGGCCACATCTGGCCCACGGGCCGCCTATTGCCGACCCCTGGTCTACATTTTATGTAAGTGTGCAATATAAGATTCACAATAATCAAGTACACTCAACTGTTTTCTGATTGGTCTGAACAGGTGCACATAGAATTTACAGATGGAGAAGAGCGGATCAGTCTGGAAGGTCCAACAGAGGAGGTAGAACAAGCTCAGTCCCAGATACAGGAGATCATTAAAGACCTGGTAAGAGAAGAACGCTTATATCCCTTTTTATTTGTTCATATTTGTGTATAATAAATGTATAATTATGAGAAAAAAACAAGTTGTATATAAAAGGAAATCATATATGCAGAATTGCCTCTTTATAGGAGAAGAAAAATTACCTTCTTAACTTAATATTTATTCCAGATCAATCTGAAGCATGTCTATGGGTCCATTCAACGTGCAATTTTAATATAAGGAATCAAAATATGTAAGAACAGGTGGTAAAAAATGCAAAACATACAAGGACAGATACAAGGATATCCAATAACAGCTGAGATATATTATTGGCACTATGTTACACACTGCGCAAGATGTGTAGTGATGCTCATTACACTTCACCAACAGTCTTTTTTTTCCACGCCTTCCACCTGCATAGTTTAAATAGCAACGGTGCTTCTAAATATATCTACACTGATGGGGCGTGGTGATTTGGAAAAGAGGTATGTTGGTTGGTGTGGTGCAGTGGATAACAACCACCCCCTGCTAGTGACCTACCACATCATGTGAGACACTAGGGTTCAATTCCAGGTCTGGGTGACTACAGAATGCTACACCAATAAGAGTCCTTGGGCAAGACTCCAAACACTACATGGATAAAAGTCAAAAGCTATATGCCGTAAAAAACAGAAGTCAACAGTCAGACGTTCATTGCTATCTTGGCAGTAAATTGTCATCAGCACAGGTGCAGGACCCCAGCTTGTTATGCACACATGGAGACGCAGCAGTGCACAAACTCAACTTTTACATCAACAATAAACAGAATACAAAATAAAATATTTTTCCACGTCCACACAAAATATATTAGCATAAGTAATTGTCATATTACTTTTTAAAATACGGCTCAATACATTAACAGAAATGGAATTGAATCTCAGTGAAATTTTGTTTTGTTTCATTTTGTTCAGGTGGCGAGAATGGACTACACTGAGATTAATATTGACCAGCGTTTTCACAGACACCTCATTGGCAAGAACGGCGCTAACAGTGAGTAACTTTTTCAGACCTCAAATAATGCAAAGAAAACAAGTTCATATTCATAAAGTTTTAAGAGTTCAGAAATCAATATTTGGTGGAATAACCCTGGTGGTTTTTAATCACAGTTTTTATGCATCTTTGCGTCATGGCTCCAGTCTTACACACTGCTTTTGGATAACTTTATGCTTTACACTCCTAGTGCATATAAACCAAGCATTTCAGTTTGGTTAGATGGCTTGTGATCATCCATCCTTTTTATCCGTACTTTTTGATAATATTCCAGAGGTTTTTAATTTAGTAAAATTAAAGAAACTCATTATTTTTAAGTGATCTCTTATATTTTCCAGAGCTGTATGTGTATTCTGCCAGTGTAAGATTTCATAATTCCATAATTATATTGTTATCGCCAGATAGTTGCTTGATGTCTAGATATTTTAAACCGATACTTGCTGATGTATTTATTGTATGGCAGAAACATCCACATCACCCTAGGAGTGATGAGGGAAAAGAGCGCCATCAACTGGCAGCTGATGGCAAACCTTAAATTGATTTTTCATTGGAAAACAACGATATGCGCATTAAATTTCCTCTTATATATTCATTACACTACACTAGAAGGAAAGTTTCCATACTCCACACAAAAATGGATAATTATGTGTTTCCTGTGTTTTTACATTTTAAAACAGCCCAGTTTGACCCACGAGTAATTAAACATGACTATTTCTGAATAAATGTATAATATTTGTAATATTATTTGCACTCTTTTAGTCCAGAAATGTGATTTAACATATTTTTACTAAAACCGAATGAATGAATTTACATTGTGATGCTGCATTTGACAGTAAACCGGATCAAGGAGCAGTACAAAGTGTCGGTCCGGATCCCTCAGGACTCGGACCGCTGTGGGCTGGTTCGGATTGAGGGTGACCCTCAGGGAGTGCAGCTGGCACGCAGGGAGCTGGTGGACATGGCACAGCGCATGGTGAGTGAACTCAGTAGAACTGCACGACATTGGAAGAATTTTACATTACAAATGTTATTTTTTCGGCGATATATATTGCGATATTAAACAAATAAGGGCCCATGACGTCACCAGCCCCACCCCCACCCACGCATCTGGACCAATCAAGAACTGAGTCAGCTCTAAGCACGCAAACCCGAGGAAAACAGTAAAACAATAGTAATCAGCTCTTTAATCAGTATTTAAATGGCTTTTTAAAAGGTTAAAAAGAATGTTTGTTTTCTGGGATTAAAAGTGTGAATTCAGCTGTAACTGGAAATATCTGCACTGATAAACTGTGCTGGACTGAGGAGCACAGCTTTCCACACGTGCTCACATTTACAAGCACGTGCCCAACCATGTGGATGAAGACCATACGGTTACCTTGTGTTTACTCCTGCCCCTCCCCCTCGCTTTTGTCAGGCAGCAGCAGCCTGTCGCTCACACAGACACAGAGACAGTGCTGTGTATCTACTTCTTGTGTTAAAAATCCAAACATTGCAGCATGATGTGTTTGATTGATTTGTCTAAAGTGATTATTAAAGTATCTATCTATCTATCTATCTATCTATCTATCTATCTATCTATCTATCTATCTATCTATCTATCTATCTATCTATCTATCTATCTATCTATCTATCTATCTATCTACCTACCTACCTACCTACCTACCTACCTACCTACCTACTTACCTACCTACCTACCTACCTATCTATCTATCTATCTATCTATCTATCTACCTATTTATTCTAAAGTACTTAGAATTATATCATTAGAAAGTCAGTAATACTGTTTTTCACTTTAATTTTCTGAGCTGATGTTAGGATGCTACAATTCTTTGTAATCCACAGGAAAATGAGCGCACCAAAGACCTGATCATAGAGCAGAGGTTTCATCGAACCATCATCGGCCAGAAAGGAGAAAAGATCAAAGAAGTGCGAGACAAGTTTCCAGAGGTACGAAACTGTGATCTTACACCCTGCGTTAGGCGCGTTACGATGCTCATTGCTATCTTACACATCGCCAACACCCTATTTTCACTACTTCCACCTGCATTTAAATAGCAACAGTGTTTCTAAATATATCTACACTGATGGGCGTGGTGCTCTGGAAATATCTTGGGAACAGACAACATAAGAGCTCCACTTACTGAATACAACCCAGGCAGACATCAACAGTCAGACGTTCATTGCTATCTTGGCAGTATAATCAATTCAATAAAAACAGAATAAACAAGTGTGAACAAGCAGCTCAGTTTCCTCTGCTGAGAAGCATTGGACACGTCCAGCTAGCTGCACCGTTAAAATAGCAATCTAAGTAATATTGTCCAAACTAATCAAGGTAAAATGTGAATTTAATTGCAATGCTGATATATCGCTCAATTCTAGTATTATGAATATGTTACGATGCTTTGTTAAAATAACCTGCACAAATGAGAAATTAGAGATTCTGATTACCATCTATCCTATATTTTTTTTTTATTTGTGCAGGTCATTATCAATTTTCCAGATCAGTCTCAGAAGAGTGATATTGTGCAGCTCCGTGGGCCCAAGAATGAGGTGGAGAAGTGTGCGAAGTTTCTACAGAAGCTTCTGGTTGAGCTGGTGAGATCTGCTTCACTTTTTTTAATTCAGTTTTCAAGTTTCATCTGATACAATACGAGTCAATAGTTTGAACTCACCTCTTCTCATTTATGTTTTCTTTCTTTCTTTTTAAGATTTTTTTACATTGTAAATGTAACATTAAAGACTATATTAAAGCTATACAGGAAACATGCTGAATTATTCTTATTTAACAAACTAGAATATGTTTTATACTTTATATTCTTCTAAGTAAGTATCAGATATATCTTTGAGGACAGATCTGCAGACTTGGTGTAAATATATTTTAATCTCAGTGTCTTCATGAGGGAGAGTCACCTGGAATAGTTTTCTCAGCGTCTTGAAGGAAGGAGTTCCTGGAGGTGCTGAACAATAGTTGCTGCTTTTTTCCTTTACACTGTGAAGCTAGAGCTCATCCCAATTAAATCACCTCAAATCACCATCTCAGTTAATCAGGTTTAGATCAGGGGATTAATGTGGAGGAAAAACACTTTTTTACTGTTTATTACATAATTCCATATGTGCCCCTTAATCATTTTCATGTTTTTAATATTAATCTACACTGTAAGAAATACATTAAACAAAGAAACACACTGAATAAGTAGCTCTGTAGCTGCTCAATAAACACACAAAAACTATTGTCCAACAAGAAATGTCATTACTGTTTTGCTTTGTGTTCTTTTTTTATCAGGTTGAGAGCAGCTACTCCATATCTGTGCCCATATTCAAGCAGTTCCACAAAAATATTATCGGTAAAGGAGGCGCCAACATCAAGAAGGTATGGAGAAGGACAAAAAAAAAAAACAATGAGTTTCATGTGAAGCTCTTTGCACCACATTACATGTATAAAATGTAATAAATATTATTAATATCATAAAGTCACAGGTAGGGCTGAGATCATCTCCAAATTTCAGTATTGACTAGTGTTGTCACAATACCAAAATTATGACTTTCGCTGCGATACCTGCCTAAATATCTCAATACTGATACTAAAACGATACCACAGCAAAAACCTGAAACTTTATAAATTAATAAATTAATAGAAGGTCTACAATAAAATTAAAATATTGTGTTTTTTAAAAGATGAACAATGTGATGATGTTTATTCTACATTTTAAATAGGAAGATAAGTTTATTTGATAGTTAACTGTGAGTCCTAACCAGAAAAGTTGAAGAAAATGGAAAATAAGGCGTTTAAATGCTAGAAGACATTAAGACTTTAAAATCTGCTAATATTTTGTGAATTATCATGTGATCTGTGTGGAGTTTGGACGCTTTAAGAGCTTTTCCACCAATGTGGAACCGACACCGTTCTGGTTCGCAAACCTAATTTTTTACCACGTTTTGCCACGTTTTTACCAGCAACCAAAGATTATTAGGTTCTTCCACGCGAACTGTTCAAGAACCAGAGTTCTTTTGGTGGACGAGTGCTATTTGAGGACACTCTCATTGAGTGAATCGGGTCACAAATCGAGTGCACATTGGAATCAGTGATTCAATCAAAACGTATGAGGCTCTGAGCTAGTGTAAACTCGGCCACGGGGAAACTCAGAGATGACACAGAGCTCTCGTTAGACACTGGTTTATACTTCAGAATGCAAGCAGTAAACCATGATCATGAAGAATTATCTCATGTGAAAACCAAACACGTGTATTATAAGTGTTTAGGTGTTATCTTGTGAGGGATGTTGATCATCGTTCCTTAGTCGACAGCTTACCATGTACCAGGAATAAATGATATAAGGCTAATATTACCGCCTACAGTGGACAGCACACAGTGGGTGGTAATGATCATGAATTCACATCACTGTTCTATAGCTTCCAGGGCACATGTCAAAAAGTCATGATACTAGTTCCTGTGTTCAGTATAAATAATACTACAATATAAATATAATAAATAACAGCATTACCGTCTCATTGCTTGTAGATCAGAGAAGAGACCAACACGAAGATCGATCTCCCCACTGAGAACAGTGATTCAGAGATGATTGTGATCACCGGCAAGAAGTGCAACTGTGAGGCAGCGCGGGAACGGATTCTCACCATCCAGAGAGACCTGGTGAGAGCATTATCTGAATTATTGATCATATCTGTAACATGAGGCAGATGTAAATACTTAAAAAAAAACCCAAACATGTGAAAAGTATCTCCATTTATTACTCTGTAGGTAGAAGTATAGATACTAGAGTTTTAAATACTACTGTAGAAGCTGAAGTGTCAACTCAAGCTTTTAGTTATTCTTTTAGTAAAAGTGTAAAAGTACTGATTTTAAATCTATGTCAAGTATATAAGTAAAATGAATGCCATTCAGATAAAAGCTTAGGCCAAACCACAGAGTCCTATAGTGTACTACCCAAGCTGAAAGAGATTTTCGCAGTTGTTTGCAAAGTGGTCCCCAGTAATCAAAATTAAGCTTGCTGTAAACTATCCAAGAATATCATCCAGTTAGGAATGTTGATCAGGAGATCGCTGGTTCGAATCCTGTTCATGCAGCTTGCTTGCATCAGCTGCCGGAGCCCTGAGAGAGCACAGTTGGTCTTGCTCTCTCTGGGTGGGTACAGTACAGTAGATGGCGCTCTCTCTTTCCCCTCATTACTCCTAGGGTGATGTGGATCAGCACAAGGCTGCGTCTGTGAGCTGATGTATCAGAACCGAGGAGGCGTGTGCTGTTGGGGCATCACTAGTGATGGGGGATATAAAGCTGAGTAGCAGCTGAATGGGTGGGATAAATTAGCCAGATAAATAGGGATAAAATGGAGAAAAAAAGCCTTAGTGGGTCTAAACAATCACACAGTTTAACACAAGCTGAGATTAGAGCTAAAAAGGAAGAACTCTGGTCTTAAATTTCTCTGATAATGTGCTTTAAGGTCTAAAAAGTCTTAAATTTAACTTCCTGAAACCAGCAAGAACCCTGATTTAACTCTGTTCACCCTCTCTCTCTCTCTCTCTCTCTCTCTCTCTCTCTCTGTTCCTCTGTTCATCTCTCCTGTTCTCCAGGCTAACCTGAAGGAGACGGAGGTGACGATCCCGGCGAAGCTGCATAACTCTCTGATCGGGTCGAAGGGCTGTCTGGTTCGCTCAGTGATGGAGGAATGTGGAGGAGTTCACATTCACTTCCCTGCTGAAGGATCAGGCGTTGATAAGGTCACCATCCGGGGTCCTGCAGGAGAGGTGGAGCGAGCCAGGAGACAACTACTGCAGCTCGCCGAGGAGAAGGTGAGCAGAGAGACAGAGAGAGACGGGTAAAATACTTTTAACCCTCCAGACAGGTTAGAATATTTGACGTATAATACGGGTGTGCTATTTTTAAACAAAAAACATGCACTTAATATTTTGTATTGCATTTAGCATAGTATTAGTGTTACATTTTATTTTTTTTTAAAAACATTTTCATTATTTTATACAATATCAGGATCTTGGTAATCAATCAACCTTCATTTATACTCAGGAATACATTGAGGGTAACCCTAGTTTTCAATCCAGCCGAGCATTTACAATCTTTTATATTAATTAAAATCAAGTATGTAATCAGGCTACACTAAAATAAGGAACTTCATAAACAAAACAATAAAAAACGAATGACAAAAGCATTAAAAGCAAACAAACAAATAAGATTTAATTAAGAAGAATTAAAATAATAAAAAATATATATAATTTTACATTTAAAACATTTAAAGCAGTCAAATTAAGAGATAAATAGTTGAATTATAAAAAAAATAACAAACACACAAAAAAATTAAGTAGCTAAAATGAAACTAAGATTAAAAAAATATATAATAAAAAATAATAGTAAAAATAATTTTAAAAAGTTTAAGTTACTGTCGTTTACCACATTTACTATTTGAAAAACCTTTAGCATGTATTTTGTTGCAGTGGTATATATTTTAAATTAATTAAATATTTTTCAGTATTTTGTTACATGTTTGAGTAAAATGAACCTTGTTTCTCCCAAATTCCAAAAAAAAATGAAATAACAGAAAAGACGCAGAGCTTTTAGACCTCAAAAACAAGTTCATATTCATAAAGTTTTAAGAGTTCAGAAATCAATATTTGGTGGAATAATCCCAGTTGGTTTTTAATCACAGTTTTATGCATCTTGGCATCATGTTCTCCTCCTCCACCAGTCTTACACACTGCTTTTGGATAACTTTATGCTGCTTTACTCCTGGTGCAAAAATTCAAGCAGTTCAGCTTGGTTTGATGGCTTGTGATCATCCATCTTCCTCTTGATTATATTCCAGAGGTTTTTAATTTGGTACAATCACAGAAACTCATCATTTTTAAGTTGAGTTGTATATATCATAATCTATATTTCTGTCTGGTCTTTGTTTCTCCAGCAAGTCAACAATTTCTCAATAGAGCTCAACGCTAAACCCGAGTACCACAAGTTCCTGATTGGTCGAGGAGGGGCGAATATTCGGCGAGTTCGTGATCGGACCGGGGCTCGCATCATCTTCCCCTCGCCCGACGAACCGGAGCAGGAGCGAATCACCATCGTGGGTCGAGAGGAAGCGGTGCGGCTCGCTCAGAAAGAGCTGGAGACTCTCATCAAAAACCTGGTACTGCAGCCCATTACTGACACTGGTCGATATGCTAAAAATATATACCACAGTTTACAGGCTTCATACGGTCATGAAAAAGCTGAAAAAATAAAAATTCCCAGAAATTTTTGGAAAAGTCATGGAAATTTGGTCTACACATCATTGTGTTTTCATTATTGATAAATAAAATCTATTTTGAGCTACCAATACATCAGCTCAGAGTTAATTCAGTAATTTAGCCATAAACAATGGAGCTCTCAGGATCTAACACACAATTTGGTTTAAATTCTTTAATTATAGTTAAACTGATAATTAGATTTTTTAATGGCCAGGTCTGCACTGATGTTTTAAAAATCGTATGGTCATGAAAATTTGCCTTAAAGGCCTAAAAAAGCCATGAAAAAAATCATGGAAATGTATTGGTTAAAAAGTGTATGAACCCTGAGTATATGTCTTAATTTTGGACAATACGATATAATTCCGATAATGATATGTAATCACACATTGATAGAGCTGCTGGGTGATATGGTAAAAATATTATATCACAATATTTAAAGATATTTTCACGATACACAATCAACATATTTTGAAACAGATACAATTCTTAATCAATGGCAGATTCTGCTGCTCTGCTGTTTAAACCTTATTTTGTATATACCACATTGCATCTTATTCAATATTAGGTGCATATAACTTAATTTAATAGGATTTTTTGTTCTTTTAGTACTGATGATATATATCCTTGATATGCTTATTGTTGAAACGATACGAAAATTTATCACGATGGCTGTTTAAGGGACGTTTCAAGGCATTTGGGGGCCCCAAGCAAACTTATCTTTTCTTCTTCTTACTTTGTCTTCTTTTTTTTCGGGTTTCCTGGTGGATAACTCTATCACTTCATGATTGCTGAAGTTTCATATATTTTGCGGGCTGGAGAAATGACGAACCTGTCTGGCTCTATTGTCAGTAATTAGTGGGAGGGGCCCCGTTGATGGGGATTCTGATAAGTGTTGTTGTACTTTTCTCCATTAACTTCAATTTAAAGCAGCTCTCACACAGTTTTCAATGCATTTAATGTATAACCAGTTGTTGTCTGGGGGCCCCAGGCCAGTTCGGGGCCCTAGGCATTTGATTGGTGTGCTTGCCCTGTTGAGACGGGCCTGTATATTGTGCATCTCTACATAAACTGAGGTTAAAGGAATGAATGAATAGTGAATGAAGAATCTTTACAGTATTTACAGACCTGTCTCTCTGTCTCTCTGTTCCTGCAGGAGGATGTGATTGAGGACAGTATGGTGGTTGACCCCAGACACCATCGTTATTTTGTGTGTAGGAGAGGGCAGGTTCTGAGGGAGCTGGCGGAGGAGTACGGGGGCGTGGCTGTTAGTTTTCCCCGGACCGGAACTCACAGCGACTGCGTCACTCTGAAAGGAGCCCGAGAGTGTGTAACCGCCGCCAAGAGACGCATTCAGGAGATCATTCAGGATCTGGTGAGAATATACTCTACTATACTATACTATACTACACTATACTATATTATACTACACTATACAGTACTAAAATATACTATAATACAATATACTATACTAAACTATACTATACTACACTATACTATACTACACTATACTATACCACACTATACTACGCTATACTACACTACACTTTACTTTACTACACTATACTATATTATACTACTCTACATTACACTACACTATACTACACTACACTTTACTACACTATACAATACTACAAAATATACTGAACTATACTTTACACTATACTATATTATACTACACTACACTGTACTACTACACAATATACTATACAACACCATAGTATACTATACTACACATTATACTACACTATACCATACTACAGTATACTGTACCATATTACTACACTATACTAAATTATTCTACACTATACTACGCTACACTACACTATACTGTACTACACTACACTTTACTACACTATACTACATTATACTAAACTATACTGCACTATACTTTACTACACTATACTATATTATACTAAACTATACTATATTATTCTACACTGCACTATACTACTACACAATATACTATACTACACCATACTATACTATACTACACATTATACTACACTATACTACACTACACCTTGCTATACTACACTATACTATATTATACTACACTATACAGTACTACAATATACTATAATACAATATACTATACTAAACTATACTATACTAGACTATACTATACTACACAACACTATACTACGCTACACTACACTATACTGTACTACACTACACTTTACTACACTATACTACATTATACTAAACTATACTGCACTATACTTTACTACACTATACTATATTATACTAAACTATACTATATTATTCTACACTGCACTATACTACTACACAATATACTATACTACACCATACTATACTATACTACACATTATACTACACTATACTACACTACACCTTGCTATACTTCATTGTACTACACTGACTGGACTGTCTGGAGCAGATAAACCTTTTTGGTGAATATTTATTGGTTTGTTTTTAAGGCCTTATACAGTGATACAATGGATTTATTTAGTATATATATTCTAGACAGTATAGACAGTTGTAATAACAATAATCTCTTTTTAATACTTTTAATTCTGGAAGAAACAAGGCTTTTAAAAGCAAGTGTTCCAATACATTTGTCTATATAGTCACTGTACCTGTTTATATAGTGAGAGTACAGTATAATACAGTGGAATCGTTTATATATTTTACGTGTTTTATGTGTTTTTGTGCAGGAGTCTCAGGTGACTGTGGAGGTGGTGGTTCCTCAGCGCTTCCACAGAGCAGTGATGGGACCTAAAGGCTGCAGGATCCAGCAGATCACCCGAGAGCAGGAGGTCCTGATCAAGTTTCCGGAGAGAGAGGAGTCTGCAGGTATGAGCGTCTGCAGTTTACCTTTAGCATATGCTAAATCCGCTGTGATCTGTCTTTGGGTTGTAAACAGTGCTGCTATTGTCCTGTACTCTTTTATCCACAGCTCAGGAGGTGTGTCCTGTGGAGAACGGCAGCCCCAGCCCTGAGGCAGGAGACGCTGTGCCTCGCAGGTGTGACGTAATCACTGTGACGGGACGAGTGGAGAAGTGTGAACTTGCACGAATAGCCTTGCTGGTACGGCACTGATCTACAGTATTACAATATTATGTTCAGCTCTTTAAATTTTTATTAGATTGATCAGAGAAGCTCTTCATGTTCTTATTTCTATTTTATCTACAATCTCTCAGGCTCTGGTTCCTGTGACGGTGGATGTAGAGGTGCCATATGACCTGCATCGGTACATCATTGGACAGAAAGGAACCGGAATCCGAAAAATGATGGAGGAATATGAGGTAGTATGAGGTAGTAATATGAGAAAGTAGATAAGAAATTTATATTATGCAACAGGTTCTTGATTGAGAAATAGAGCAGCTCAGTCACTCTTGAACAGGGCACATTTGGACTCATCACACCTTCACATGACCTTCTTCCATTGATCCAGAGTCCAATCTCTATGCTCTCTAGCAAACTGAAGCAGTTTTTGTTGGTTAGTCTCACTGATAAATGCTTTTCTTAAAGCTACACAGCTGTTTAGTCCCTTTAATCCCCCGAGTTCCCTTCACTGCATTGTGTGTGAGTGTGGAAAAGCTCTTACTTTCACTATTAAACATCAACATTCTAGTGTTGTTTTTCTACCATTTGTATGATTCAACTAAATGTTAAAGATTTTTTTCCAACACTTCCTTTCTCGAAGATGATGTTTCTCAGATGTCCTTCAACTTTTTAATAATGCATTTGAGCAGATTTTAATTTGATTTTAGTAGTTTCAACCATCTAATTTTTCTCTGCTTGATGCATGCCAATAAATTAACCCTTCTGAAATCATGTTTTCACATGTTTTTTTAACAGTTGAGAAGCTACTCCCTGCATCAGTTAGTGTTTATGTATGTTTTTGCTTAGTTAAATACAGGTGGTAATCTTTTTTTTTTTTTTTTTTTTTTAACCAGGCAGTGTATTTTTGCTATTCATAATATTCGAAGCAGCTCAGATTGCAACACAAAAAGATTGGAGATTCTAAAGATTGGATCATAGAGAGCAAAAACTACAGGAATATTCTGGGAAGATCATTGTTTACGTGTGTTACAGGATTATGGAGAATGTTTGTAAATGTTAAAGGAGCAAATCAGTCTTGATTTATTTACCCTGTAGTGTAGGCCAGGTGTGTATTTTTTTATATTTTTGAATGTTTTATGTTGTGCAGGTGAATATCTGGATTCCTCAGCCTGATCAGCAGTCAGATGTGATAAAGATAACGGGGCAGGAGGCGAGTGTGGAGAGAGCACGGCAAGCCCTGCTGGACAGAGTTAAAGAGCTGCAGGCTGAGCAAGAGGACCGGGTACATTAACACACACATATACACACACATATACACACATTTACACACACACACACGACACGTAATGAAACACCAGTACATTAAGGCTCAATTCCATTGCTACCATCTAGATTCTTTGTTTTATGCAAGGGTAGGGTGTCCTGATTTCTGTTCCCACAAAAGTAGTGTTTTCTGTGTAAAACATATAACAACAAGTTTAATATAGATTGTGTATTGTTTCCCTTTTCATTATAACAAGCATAAAGAAATCAATAGTAGTACGTAGGGCTGCCAAAATTGGTCAGCGTAATCGGCAACGTTGACTGTAAAAAGTTGTTGATGCAGGGCGCCGAGTGGTCCAGCGGTCTAAAGCGCTGCCACTATCAAGCTTTGCCATCAAGCTGCCGGCGCTCAGAGGGAGCACAATTGGCCCTGCTCCCTCCGGGTGGGTAGATGGCGCTCTCTCCCCACATCACTCCTAGGGTGATGTCTGCAGCACAGGGCGTCTGTGAGCTGATGTATCAGAGCCGAGTCGCTGAGCTTTCCTCCGAGCGTTAGCGCTGTGATGCTTCTCAGCAATGCTACATCATCAGCAGCAGCTCCAAAAGAAGCGGTGTCTGACTTCACATGTATCAGAGGAAGCATGTGTTAGTCTTCACCCTCCTGGTGTGTTGGGGCATTACTATTGATGGGGGAGTCCTAATGAGTGGGTTGGGTAATTGGCCGTGTAAATTGGGGAGAAAATGGAAAAAAAAAAAAAAGTTGTCGATGCAAATTTTCATTGTTGACGTGTCAGTTATGTGTGATGAAGTGAGAGAGAGAGAGCGTATGCGAGAGAAATAAAGGGCGAGAGAGGAAGACCCACATACATAGTGAGAGAGTGACAAATCCTGAGCATCCTGATTGGTCTCTCCTCGTGCTTAGTTGGCCAATGAGCTTGAAGCGGAAGAGAGCGTGGGAGAGAGAAAGAGAGAGAGTGCGGTATACAGTGTAATAGCATCGCTGTGTCCATTAAACACCAACATTAAACACATTTAACTCTACAATACTCTACAGCAGGGGTCGGCAATTAAGTTTGGCCGCGGGCCAGATTTTTTCCAAGCCATTACGTGGCGGGCCACAAGCACCTGGTGGGGCGGGGGGGGGGTTGGGGGGTGGGGGTGGGGAGGGATTGGCGGGCGCGGTGGCGGGAGGGCGCTCTTAAAATGACAAGCAGACATTCAAGTGGGCTGATGTGGGTGAAATCTGTGGACTGACCATTGGGGGCGCTATTAATGATATACCTGTTTGTTAAATAAAAAAAAACAAACGAATAAAAAAAAAAAATAACAGAATAAAGAAGCTAGCAGTTATCTAACAGCCCGTGGCTCTATCAAAAAATCTTTAATAAATTTTTCTGTTTTGGAAAATTAAGTTTCTAAATAAAGAGCATTTTTGAGACGGACAGTCCGATTTTTTTTTTTCATTATAGTTCAACCTCACGGGCCAGATGTTTCTTGCTTGCGGGCCGCATCTGGCCCGCGGGCCGCCTATTGCCGACCTATGCTCTACAGTCTGTCTCTACTAGTTTACTAGTTCTGTACAGTTTAAACTCTACATTAAGTTCTATATTAAATATATTACCCGTGGAGAGTTAAATTACTGCAGAGAGCTGCTGAGGAGAGTTTAAACAGGATTCACTCCTTCATTTACATTACTAACATTAGTTACACTAACGTTAGCTGGATAAGTGTTAGAGAGATACTGTACTCTGTTAACTCCATTAAAATTAACTTAATTAATATGTTATAGTAACTACAGACTTCAATAAAAAATAACTTTATTTTCATAGACAAACAATCATTTCAGAGAGGTACCTCCCTAATTGTAGCCCCGCCTACTGTTAATTTACATGTATTTGCATGCTGGTGAAGTTGAAAACGAAAAGTGGGAAATGAAAAGTAAATCACCAGTAGATGAAATTGCAAATTAAGTGATTAAATTTTGTTTTTAATT
Organism: Astyanax mexicanus; assembly: GCF_023375975.1. NCBI lineage: Eukaryota > Metazoa > Chordata > Actinopteri > Characiformes > Acestrorhamphidae > Astyanax > Astyanax mexicanus. The sequence goes on along the minus strand of NC_064422.1, from coordinate 43,864,038 downwards.
TTGTCATAATATTTTCATACGTTTGAAAGAATTAAGCTAAAAATTTTATTTTTTTATTTTAGTTTTATTTTTAGCAAGACTTTATCTCCTATACATTACATCACTAAATAACATATTTAATGTATTAATCCTAATGTATTAAATCTGTTTGATGTGCATGCAGGCTTTGCGGAGTTATAAGCTCACCCTCTCTGTGGATCCTAAATATCACCCCAAAATTATCGGACGTAAAGGAGCGGTCATCTCTCAGATCCGGAAAGACCATGATGTGAACGTGCAGTTTCCCGACAAGGGTGACGAGCAGCAGGTACGCGTGTCTGCTTTAGTCTACTGAACCTGTACTGAATCTGATTTTTAGCAGGTTTTATTAATGAATAAATACGACAATTTATAAGATTCTTCTCTGAGAAACGTCCCTGTGTCTCTGCTGCTGTCTCCTCACTCTGGCTGAGCAGGATCTGATAGTGATCTGGGGTTACGAGAGGAACGTGGAGGAGGCGAAGGCGGCTATAGAGCAGATGGTGGCGGCGCTGCAGGAGATGGTGAGCGACGATGTCCGGCTGGATCACCGGGTCCACGCACGCATCATCGGCGCTCGCGGCAAAGCCATACGCAAACTGATGGAGGAGTTTAAAGTAAGTACTGTGAGAAAATCCACAGCTGAACTTAGATTAGCGTAGAGAAAGTATTCTGGAAAATCCAAAAAGCTATATTGTTATATTGTTGGGTAATTAATATGTTTCAGCTGGAAGAAAGTTATTTAACTCTAACTGATGCAGGGAGTAGCTTCTCATTTGATAAACATGTGTGGATAAACATGTGTGGAACATGTATCCTGTAATTCAACCTGCATCCTGTGGTTTTGGAGAAGATGCTCATCTGTTTCAGATTCAGGGTCAAATTATTGGCTACATAAATATTGCAGAGAAAACATCTAAGGTGATTGTAGCTGAAACTGCTAAAATCAGATTAAAATCAGGCCTGAAAAAATCTTAAATAGTGGTGATCGGCAAACACTTAAACGTTTGGTGAAATTGTACAAATGGTAGAAAAACAACATTATATGATGTTTAATAGTGAAAGTAAGAGCTTTCCCACACACACACAATGCAGTGAAGAGAACTCAATTGATTCAATTGCCCCAGAATTAACAGACTGGGGCATCATAGTAACCTACCTAGCAACATTTATATAGACACATTACCAGGCTGAAGTGACTCAAATCTGATTTTTGGCTCAATGTGGCTCGATTCGAGTCACTTTCATATGTGGTCTCAAATTGGATGCGTATCCGATCCATGGACATGCGACATGAATGTGAACTGTCAAATCAAATCATGTGGAATTAATGCGTCTTTTTGCTTTTACACATTAGCATTAGCACTAACACTACGTGCTTCTCTCTCGTACCCACACTGCATCTCTTGGTGCAGCTGTGCAGATATAGCTGCAAAAAAAAAAAAAAAAAACAGCAAAAGCAAACCGCCTGTCCTTTTTTTTTTTACCTCCTTGACCTGAGCATAAGTAGCAGCCGCCAAGAAGTGAAACCACGTAGACTGTGCAACCAATCTGTACTTTTTTGTTTTTTTTATTTTATTTAAGTTTTCTCCACTGTAAACCCATACATTGTTTAAACTCAAATGATTTAAGTCTGTTTTACATTAAATTGGATATTTCTAAACAATACTCAACTATTTTGAGTTAGTTGAACATTTGTGAGCACATATACTGTACTATTCAAACTGAGATCTTTGAGTTGAACCAACTTATAAAAAACAATAACTGAGTTTAGTCTGTTTTACCATTAACAGCTTCTTTTCCATTGGCTTCTGTCACAGTCTATTTGCATACTGGGTGTGTCCAACAGTTTCTGGCACTAACTAACACTCACCATCAGTGTGTAGTGATTCCCCCTGGACTACCTTACAAATAATTTGTAATAACTTGATGTTTTAATTTAGCTAACTTAAGTTTTCATTCCCCATTACTTAACTTTTTAAGGCAACTGGTTTCCTCACATTTTTGAAGTAAATTCAACTCAAAAATTGAGCAAACTGTCTGCCTTAAAAAATTAAGTAAACTCAACTTATCCAGTCTTAGAGTATAAAACAAATAAAAAAGTTAAATCAACTTCCCCTTTAGTTGTAATAACTTGATGTTCTAGGTTATGCTAACTTAAGTTTTCATTCCCCATTACTTAACTTTTTCAAGGCAACCGGTTTCCTCAATTTTTTTAAGTAAATTAAACTTATCCGGGCTCACAGTGTAGTAATATTTGTCTTTTTATTATTTTCTTTTCTTTTTGCAGGTTGATATAAGGTTTCCTCAGCCAGGCTCAGAAGACCCAGATAAAGTAACAGTTACTGGTCTACCAGAGAACGTGGATAAAGCCATCGACCATCTCCTCAATCTGGAGGAGGAATATGTGAGTGGCATTCACGTATACTATACTTTATAATACTATTATTATTTTTTGTGTCTCTTTATTAAGATATGTCCGCTCTTTCTCTCTCTGTGTCTCTCAGATGTTAACTGTGACTGAAACAGAAACACTGGCTGCTTATATGAAGCCTCCGTCTCGGGTGGTGGGAATGGGTGGAGGGGACGAGGAGAGCAGAGGACCAGCGAAGGGCTTTGTGGTGCGAGACGCTCCCTGGAACGCTTCAGGCGGCAAGGTATTCTCTAATTCATACTAATCAGAGACTGTAAAAATAGATGGACGCCGTGTCTCCGTTTCCATTCATTCAATGAAAATGAAGCCAAAATCTTCCTCCATGTTGGCGATCCTGATGCCCGAGTCTGAGCAGTAGAGACCAGAGGAGGGAGAAAGACTGTGGAGAGCAGCCTACTCATTTAAATAAGCCCGCCCCTGAGGGCTGCCTCGAGGTCACAGGCTGCAGACAGGAGCGAAGCGGAGCTGACTGTCTGTTATTGGTCCCGCCCATAACCAGCCCTTTTACAATAACCACACCTTTTTTTGAATAGAGCTGAATAACGTTTTTTTAAAACTGAATTCTGTGGGGATATAAAAATATGACAATATAAGCAGAGGTTACACTAGCTGCTGCATTTAAATAATGGAGGTAGAATTACAGTATATTAGAAAAAAACGTGATTGAAAGTTGTTCTGTTTTGCCATTGAAACCTATGGGGATGGGTGGAGTTACACAGCTTTCTGAAACCGAACAGCAGGGGGCGCCGACCTGTGGTGGCTTCACTTTTCAGAGACGATGCTCTGTCCAGCTATATACAGTCTATGATACTAATCATACAGTCATGTGAAAAGAATAGGACACCGTGTTGAAACCATAGACTGTATATAAGTATGGATAGCACGACAGGGGTTGAAAAGTGAACACACTGAATGAGAGAGGTGTGTAAACTTTTACTGGAAGTGTTCATAAAACTAAATAAATTACTTTGTATTTTCTATTTCATTTCAGCTCGTTTAATCCCGGCTTCTCATCATTCAATAAAACCCCTATCCAGATAAATCTCTCCATCCAGATAGAGTGAATCTGATCGTGATTGGATGTAGAGAAGTATAAACATATACCATTCCGACTCCCTATTGGTTAATACTGTGATCCATCACACCTGCTTACTCTGTGGCGTCGCCTAAGCTTTTGTTCTTAATGGCTTTATTTTTTCCCCATTTTACATTACTTTTACTTTTATACTTTAAGTAGATTTGAAACCAGTACTTTTACACTTTTACTCAAAAAGTAAAACATTTGAGTTGATACTTTAACTACAGAAGTATTTTATTAAACCCTAAAATCTAAACTTCTACCTACAGAGTAATGAATGGAGATACTTTTCACACATTTGCAGCAGTGTTTTTAGTGTTGTGTGTGGTTAGTGGTGTTTGTTAGCTCTGCTACTCACTGATTGGGCTGGAAGGTGCTTTGTTGGCAGCAGTATTATCCAGTTAGTGGAGTTAAAATCTTTAATCTATTTTCTTCATGTGGTGCTTTAGTCCTGCACACATGAACAGCAGAAACGGCAGACTAAAACTGAGCTGAGCTGAGTCTGTAGCACTGATTGGCTGCTGACGAGCAAGTAATTTGCTGCAGCTTGTAGGAATGCAGAGTTAGCCACCACTGTACCCCAGCCCCGGAGTTTCATCTAGTGGCTGAAGGAGGTAATGCATCTTCCTGTAGCCAGGAAGCTTCAACACTGAGCCACACACTGGTGGTCTTAGAGGCGGGACCATAGGGGCAATGACTCCAGCTGAAATCTAATTGGCCCCCTGAAGTGCCCATGTTCTGTCACTCATTTTGTCTATGCAAAATAGCAGTGTAAAAATTTGTAAGGAGATTTTTATGGAAAAAATATAAAATCTACATGATATATCTGATTATATACATATGCTAACAACTTTTATGGAGGTGCAGATTTCATTTTCCAGCAGGTCTTGGCACACTGCCAAAAGTAACAGTTGGTCTTATATAATATTCAAATTTTCTGAGACACTGATTTTTGGGTTTTCATTGGCAACAAAAGACAAACACTTAAAATAGATCACACTCTGTGTTTAATACATCTATATAATATATGAGTTTAACATTTTGAACTGAATTACTGAAATGAGTTAACTTTTCAATGATATTAATTTTTTTTTGAGATGCACTAGTACTTTCAAGAGTTTGAACATGGTTTAACTCATAAAATAATAAAATCAATAATATTTCTCTATGAATATTGTGGTCCCTTGGTTAGAAAAATTGTAGATTTTACTGGAGCCACACTGAGCTGCTGTTTTAACTTGTTAATCGTGTTTTGGCTGAAAAGAGGAAATACGACACACAGCCAATTTGTTTCCATCTATATACATAATTATCGGTATTATATATTGTGTGTATGTGTGTGTTTATGGTTCCAGGCCCCTGATATGAGCAGTGCTGAGGATTTCCCCACATTCGGATCTGGAGTTGCGCCGAAACAGACATCAGCCTGGGGTCCTAAAAAATTCTGAGAGGAGGAGACCGGCCTCTACTTCCAGTTTAGGAACACATTAACATGGGTCTTAATATCTCAGATATCCCTCATTTTCTCTCAACCTTTTAATTGAAATCCCAAAACAGCTGATTGAGAAGATTCTTAATATTCTCTTTATATCCTTTATTTCCTCTCTTTCCTTTGTCCCTTTAGGAGAGATGTAGCTTCCTCCAGGACTGATCTGCCCTTTTGTTTTTTACTGAACTCACTATCGCATTATTCGCCTGCACCTTCCATTCCTTTTATTATTCCGGACTCATTTAAAAAACGTTAAAACTGTTCAGTCTAAACAATCTGAAAAAAAAAAAAGGATAGTTAGAATCCCGGTTATGCAGCTTGCCATCAGCTGCCGGAGCCCTGAGAGAGCACAATTAATTGGCCTTACTCTCTGGGTGGGTACAGTAGATGGTGCGCTTTCTCCACCCCTCATCACTCCTAGGGTGATGTGGATCAGCACAAGGCTGCGTCTGCGTCTGTGAGCTCATGTATCAGAACCGAGTCGCTGCGCTTTCCTCCGAGCGTTAGCGCTGTGATGATGCTACTTAGCAAGTTCAAAAAGAGGCGGAGTCTGACTTCACATGTGTCGGAGGAGGCGTGTGCTAGTTTTTATCCTCCTGGTGTTGGAGCATCACTAGTGATAGGGGGAGTCCTAATGAGTGGGTTCGGTAATTGGCCTTGTAAATTGGGTGGAGAAAATGGGATAAAAATGAGAAATGAAAAGTAAATAGCTAGTTTTAAGGGAGTGGAAGTTAGGTACGGTAGATTCCCTACGTAGATTTTACATTTTATCAGCTGTTTCCAATTTATGTTCTTCACAATTTTTATGATTATTGACTCATTTTAACTCTTTAACTCTGTAACAGTATGTATCAGTACTACCAAACCTCAGAACTTCAACAAAAACTAAAATCTTGGGAATAAAAGTAGTAGTAAAACAGCCAAACCAAACCAAAAAAGTCAGAGAGCCCATAGTTCACTGTGTGGGAGTTTTTTTTAGAATGTTCTCCATGGTTTTTACTGAATTTTACTGAAGTCTGAGCCACCCGAGCACATCCTAACTCCAGCTCCAGAAACAGCTCGGTGCTTTTAGCTGAAACTCTTTACTGTAAAGAAAATGAAAAAAAAAAAAAAAAAGTGTTTTACCACAAAAAAAGTAGCGCTCCATATGTTGTGATATATGGGGATTTACCTGCGACACTTATTTACCACCTGATGGTCGTCTTTTTTATACTTCTTATTTATTTATCCGCTTATTTATTTGCGAACACGTGTATATATTTATTTGTTTCAGTTTTTTTTTTCTCTTTAATCATGTGATTTCCTGTTACTGAAGCACTCGGCCCAATGCTTACCGAAGTACAGACTTTTTAACGGCGGGTACGTGTGGGTAAAAAATGTGGATTTTCACTGAATCGTTAAAAAAAAAAAAAAAAAAAAAGAAGAAGCTTCTGTATACGTCCTTTTTTCAATGTCCTGTTTAAATAGTTTTTAGCTCATTTACAGTGGCTTGCAAAAGTCCCCTTCAACCTTTTTTTACATTTTGTCACCTTACAACCACAAACTTAAACTTAAACGTATTTTATAGAGATTTTAAGTGATAGGCCAACACAAAATAGCACATAATTGTGAAGCAAAATAAAAATTTTACAGTTTTCAATTTTAAAATAAAAAACTTGCTGCTATAATTGCAGTGAATGGTGGCTCTACGAATCACACTTTTTTAATTATTTTTGTTTGATTCAATTTTTTTTAAATCTCTGTCTCAGTTTGGTTCCACTTCACAAATTCACAAATGTTCTACTTTGTGTTTGTCTATCACTTAAAATCTCAATAAAATACATTTAAGTTTGTGGTTGTAAGGTGACAAAATGTAAAAATGTTCTAGGGGTATAAATACAATACAAAGCCACTGTAAATGATGCTGTATTTTGTGTAATATATGCCTTCTACAGACTTACCAGCAGAAGTTCAGTTGGCTCTTCCCTTCGTTTGTCCTTTGATCAGTTCAGACTCCTCCATAGTGCTCCTCGGACCGTCTCGTACTCACCTTTTCACCATGCACACGAGCAAATGCTGCTACTGCGAACAGCACAACGCTGTACAAACCTTTTTATAATGAGGAAATAAAACCAGATGGATGTTGCAGACTCTGTTCTTCATTATGTGATGTGTGCTGATATCTGTTGTTTTCTGTATATCTAAACCCAAACCCACATCATCCCTCAACTCCTCTTCAAACACAGCCTCTTTTTCCTAGTTGTTCCTCCTTAAAACACACACAGATAAAGTGTAATATTATGAACATCTTGTTTCTGTACAGTATCAGTTCCAGAAGTTTGGACACACCTTAAATTATTTATTTTTATATTTTAAAATGTTCTGCATTGTAGATTAATTCTAAAGCCATCCAAACTATGAAGAAAATCAAAACAGAATGTTTTATATTTTAGATTGTTTGCGCATCTCTGCTGGATTTTTTTTAAATCAGCTTTATGAGGTTAATTTCAAGTTTTTGTGTGAAAATGATACTGTCCACAAAAGCTTTAATAAATTAAAATATGTATCAATTGTTGCTAATTTTAAAACTTAATATTTTAACCTCCTGAGACCCAGAATTTAAATAAGAAATCAAAATTTTATCTTTCTCCAGTAAGTAAATAATCTAGTTTCAAACATAAAATTGGATGCAGTTTTTTTTTTACCTGTACCATGTTTTGTAGTGTTTCTGTCTGAAGTGGCTGTAGAAACCTTTGTCTGGGATTCCCACCATTTAGATGGTACAGACAGTGTCTCTAGAGTGTCCATATTAAGGCAAAGGGTCAACACGTTAAAATTTATGTAGGGGGCTCCAAGTGATCTCCTGCCACTATGGTCGGGAGATCATAGCTAGTTTGAATCCTGGTTTTGCAGCTTGCTATCAGACGTCAGAGTCCTGAGATTGCACAATTGTCCTCGCTCCCTTTGGGTGGGTAAAGTAGATGGCACTCTTTCCCCTCATCACTCCTAGGGTGATGTGGATCAGAACAAGGCTGCGTCTGTGAGCTGATGTATCAGAACCGAGTTGCTGCGCTTGGTCTAGAAAATTAATTGGTGTAGAAAATTAAACAAAATTAGATACATCTTTAAGTATCATGGTAATTTTTACATATGATGACGCAGGGTCTCAAGTAAATTTAGTAAATTTAGTAAAATTGTGTTACTAGGAGTATTAGAACTGTGAATCTTTCTAATAGGTGCTCTTTTGAAGCCCAGCAAGAATTGTAATATGGAAAAAATATAAGTCAAAGGCACTCTATTGGGAAAAATTACTAAAAGCTTTTAATGTGTCATGGCAAGTACAGGGGTTGGACAATGAAACTGAAACACCTGGTTTTAGAACCACAATAATTTAGTTCTGGTGGAAACAGGAGAGTTGAGGTGCACAGTGAATTCTGCAGTGATTTAGCACCCGAACATCCCTTTCAGACAGCTTCCTCTTACAGCGTCCACAGTTAATCCTGTTGGATGTGGTTGGTCCTTCTTGGTGGTATGCTGACATTACCCTGGATACCGTGGCTCTTGATACATCACAAAGACTTGCTGTCTTGGTCACAGATGCTCCAGCAAGACGTGCACCAACAATTTGTCCTCTTTTGAACCCATAATGTTGTGTGCATTGCAATATTTAGAGCAGAACTGTGCTCTTACCCTGCTAATTGAACCTTCACACTCTGCTCTTACTGGTGCAATGTGCAATTAATGAAGATTGGCCACCAGGCTGCTCCAATTTAGCCATGAAACCTAAAATCCCACACTAAAATGATGACAGGTGTTTCAGTTTCATTGTCCAACCCCTGTATTTTTTTCTTAGTAAAATGCCATTTGTAAAACACAAATTTTTTGATCAAGGACAAAATTAATACTGAAGCTGAAGAACGTTAGACGACGAGGCCAGGCAGGGGTTTGATATTGTGCCTGTCTCTTTTTTGTATTTTTATTTTCTTATAAATCAGGAAGATAATATTAGTGTTATGTAACAGCCTGTACAACATAAAGAAATAAAAACAAAACAAAACATGAACAAATAATACAAAGTCATGACTGAGAAAAAAAAAAGCAGCAACGGGCCAAACATGAACCCTGTGTATATTCACATTTCCATTTACACAGCAAGCATTCATACGGACGCGGCCATTGGCAACAGGGTGGGACTGCTGATGTAAAACGTACACTCGAGTAGTTCATCTTGGCAACTAAACACACGAAAAACAAGAAAACAACAAAAATCTGTTTCCAGATATGCCTTTGGAGAGAGAAAACTCCCTAATTTTAACTCTAGAAACAATCAAACTGTGCAATCCCTGTCCAAAAAAAAAAAAAAAAAGTTTATATATTTCTGGATGACTGTAAACATCTATTAAACAAAAAAAACAAAGAAAATCATACACCCAGTGTAAACTCAAACATCTTCATTTCCCATCAAACCTTGCATTAGACCTGTTAGACCTGTTCATCCCTACAGGACTGTGGGTTTAGTCCTTTTACTGGCAGGGAGAATACCGGCGGTTGCCAGTAACGTTCTGCCTAAATCCTCCTCACTTTACCTGCTGCTATTCAGCAGATCATCAGCAACATAGTCTCGATTATTATAACAGGGTTTTAGGGCCACTAGAAAAAACATTAATTAAAAACAGCAGACCTCAAGAAAAATAATAATACTCCAATATTACTGCAAGAGTAAAGTCATAACATTTCCAGATTAAAATCTTACATAATTATTTTAAGAATAATGTTGAAATAATTTCAAGAATTTAATTGTAACTTTTTCAAGAATAAATCTGGAATAGTTTAGAAAATAAAATAAAAAATACAGTTGGAATAATTTCAATTATTTTTTAGAATACATTTTGAATCATTTTGAGAATTAAATCGTAATTATTTCAAAAATAAAGTTGGAAAAAATTTGAGGATAAAGTCATAATATTAGGATATTAAAGTTGTATTGCTACCAGGAAGTCACAATATTATAACCAAAGGGGTTTATCAAAGTAGCATAGCAGCCTCTTCTCTTAAACGTGTCATATCAGATGATTTCACCAGTACAGTAATATTAAATCTCCTGGCCCATCAGCATCTATAAGAGTGCTAAAATGACTTTTTATTATGACTTATTCTGGAGAATTATGATTAAGAATTATGATTATTCTAAAATTATTAAGACTCACTATTATTATTCTCAAAATGTATCACGACCTTTTCTCTAAATATTGCGACTTCATTCTCAAAATGCCTTAGTGTTCAACTGTTTAATAAAAAGTATTGCAACTTTATTCTCAAAGGAATATTACGACTTTATTCGAGAATAATACGACTTTATTTTAAATATTACAACTTTATTTTAAATATTACGACTTTATTTTAAATATTACGACTTTATTCGAGAATATTACGACTTTATTCGAGAATATTACGACTTTATTCGAGAATATTACGACTTTATTCGAGAATATTACGACTTTATTCGAGAATAATGCGACTTTATTTTAAATATTACGACTTTATTTTAAATATTACGACTTTATTTTAAATATTACGACTTTATTCGAGAATATTACGACTTTATTCGAGAATATTACGACTTTATTCGAGAATATTACGACTTTATTCGAGAATATTACGACTTTATTCGAGAATAATGCGACTTTATTTTAAATATTACGACTTTATTTTAAATATTACGACTTTATTTTAAATATTACGACTTTATTCGAGAATATTACGACTTTATTCGAGAATATTACGACTTTATTCGAGAATATTACGACTTTATTCGAGAATATTACGACTTTATTCGAGAATATTACGACTTTATTCGAGAATATTACGACTTTATTCGAGAATAATACGACTTTATTTTAAATATTACGACTTTATTTTAAATATTACGACTTTATTCGAGAATATTGCGACTTTATTCGAGAATATTACGACTTTATTCGAGAATATTACGACTTTATTCGAGAATAATACGACTTTATTCGAGAATATTACGACTTTATTCGAGAATAATACGACTTTATTCGAGAATAATACGACTTTATTCGAGAATATTACGACTTTATTCGAGAATATTACGACTTTATTCGAGAATATTACGACTTTATTCGAGAATATTACGACTTTATTCGAGAATATTACGACTTTATTCGAGAATAATACGACTTTATTCGAGAATAATACGACTTTATTTTAAATATTACGACTTTATTCGAGAATATTACGACTTTATTCGAGAATATTACGACTTTATTCGAGAATATTGCGACTTTATTCGAGAATATTGCGACTTTATTCGAGAATATTGCGACTTTATTCGAGAATATTACGACTTTATTCGAGAATATTACAACTTTATTTGAGAATATTACGACTTTATTCGAGAATATTACGACTTTATTCGAGAATATTACGATTTTATTCGAGAATATTACGATTTTTATTCGAGAATATTACGACTTTATTCGAGAATATTACGATTTTATTCGAGAATATTACGACTTTATTCGAGAATATTACGACTTTATTTTAAATATTACGACTTTATTCGAGAATATTACGACTTTATTCGAGAATATTACGACTTTATTCGAGAATATTACGACTTTATTCGAGAATATTACGACTTTATTCGAGAATATTACGACTTTATTCGGGAATATTACGACTTTATTCGAGAATATTACGACTTTATTCGAGAATATTACGACTTTATTCGAGAATATTACGACTTTATTTTAAATATTACGACTTTATTTTAAATATTACGACTTTATTCGAGAATATTACGACTTTATTCGAGAATATTACGACTTTATTCGAGAATATTACGACTTTATTCGAGAATATTACGACTTTATTTTAAATATTACGACTTTATTCGAGAATATTACGACTGTTCTTTAGAATTTTACGACTTTTTTTTTCTCAGAGTATTGAACTTTTGACATAAGACTTTATTCTTGCGTTGCCATAGTGTACAACTTTCTCAAAATATTACAACTTTACTTTTGAAATATAATAACTTTATCTGAGTCAATATTACAGGCTTATTTCAGAATATTACGACTTTTTTCTCAAAGTATTGCTACTTTATTTTTTGACATATTATGACTTTATCCTTGCGTTGCCATCGTGAACAACTTTCCCAAATTATTACAACTTTATGAAGTATTAGGATTTTATTCAAGAATATTACGACTTTGTGTGCGATATCACGTGTTTGAGAATAAATTATTACAACTTTATTCTCGAAATGCCATAGTGTGCAACTTTTTCTTAATATTTTACATCTTTATTCTTCATTCTATTTATTCTTTATTTATATAGTTTACTGTTTTTATTCCGTTTTAACAGAGGCCCTAAAACGCAGTCTCTCTCTCAGTAATATATTCGCGTGTACGGCTCCCTTGCACCTTCGAGGAGTTCCAAAAGAATTGGCTTTTGGTAGAAGAGGTATTGATAAGTCTGAATTACTGTAAGTTACTAATATAATTAGACCTAGCGTGATATTCCAGTTTAGATTACAGATTACAGTGCAATATGATCATCAATATGAGCTCGGATTCTTTTTTTTTTTTGCTGCCATTAATGCAATTCTATTCAGATTCTATGGAAGCCCATTATCCCCACCTAAAAAAAAAAAAAAAAAAAATATATATATATATATATATATATATATATATATATATATATATATATATATATATATATATATATATATATTCCAGCACAATTTTTTATTATTATTAAGTAAACTGCTCTCTCATTATTTTGACATACTAGGTCATTATTTTGAGATAGTAAGTCATTATATTGAGAAACTATCTCAATATTTTGAGAAACTATCTTAATATTTGCCACACTCTTCAACATACTAAAATAGAGTCCAGTGTTTGTTATTAAATTAAAATTGTGTGATTCCTCTAAAAGCAGCAATATTTCATATTTCAATATTTATTAGTGAATCTACGACTGAAGTAGTCCTCAGTAATATTATCCATTTAGCGTCTTTGTCTGATAGTATCTCAAAAATAATGACTTAGTATCTCAAAATAGTGACTTACTATCTCAAAATAATGACTTAGTATCTCAAGATAGTATCTCAAAATAATGACTTAGTATCTGAAGATAGTGACTTACTATCTCAAAATATTGAGATAGTATCTCAAAATAATGACTTAGTATCTCAAGATAGTGACTTACTATCTCAAAATATTGAGATAGTATCTCAAAATAATGACTTACTACCTCAAAATAATGACTATTTCAAAATAATGGTTTACTATCTCAAAATATTGAGATAGTATCTCAAAATAATGACTTACTATCTCAAAATATTAAGGTAGTATTTTAAAATAATGAGATAGTATCTCAAAATGACTATATTGAGATATTGAAATAGTATCTCAAAATAATGACTTACTATCTCAAAATATTAAGATATTGAAATAGTATCTCAAAATATTGAGATAGTATCTTAAAATCATGACTTACTATCTCAAAATATTGAGAGCAGTTTATTTAATAATAATAAATAAAGAGCTGGATAATTGGTATTTTTTTAGGTGGCAGGAACAGACTTCTATTAGATTCTGACTCTCAGTCTCTTAATCAGACTCTGAATGTGGAAGATCTGCAGTGAGATTGATGCATAAATTATCAGATTCCCCCCTGTAGTGCTTTTGTGTAACAGAAGGGAGTTTGGACCTGAACGGGACGAGTACGCGTGATGAGACGGATCCACTCCACACAAACTTTACAGCTGTTATAACCCCTGTATTCACTGTTCACCATTCACACACGCGTAATAAAGACGAGGAGGTGATCGGTGTCCATGCTTTAAACTGGACTTCTGAAATAAAATTCAGAATAGAATTTAATACTGTGTGTTCGTTAAAAGGTTTTATATACATTTGTGTGTGTGTGTGTTTCTGTGTGTGTTTAATGTGTTTTAATGTGTAAATACACGGATTTAACAGCCAGCTTGTGCGAAGTGGAACCGAAAAACCAAAAAAGTGAGAAAAAAAACAAAAAAACAGAAAATAAATCAGCAAAAACTAAAATCACAGACTGCTGTAGTCTTGATATTAAGTCTCTTCCTGATCTTCTAGTTTCTTCAAGTCTTTTTTCCATTTTTGAGTCACTGTTTACAACATTTTTTTTTTCTTCTTCTTCTTCTTCTTTTTTGTTTGTTTGTTGTTTTATTTGTTTGTTTGCTTGTTTGTTAACAGGGGTCGTCAGTCTGCAGGTCGATTTTGTCCCTTGCAAAAGTTTTTAAAAAATGTTGTTTCACAGGATCCAGGGCTGTGCTATACGAAGAGGTGGTTTGTGTTTGCTCAGTCCATCTTAAACTCGAGAGAAGTGAGGGTTCGTCCTTCACTAACGAATAAACAGAGTGATCGGCAGAGAGATAGAGAAATAGAGGGAGAGATAGAAAGATAGATAGAAGGCGTTTCAGGAGGTAAATCCTGAAACTACCTATTTCCAACAGGATAGATAACAGGAGAAACCAATAACGTCCGCTCTAGAAACCAGGTAAATGAAGAGGCAAATATCTTTAAAATAAAATAAAAGAAACAAACAAACAAAAAAAATATATCAAAAAGTCATCCACCGCCATTCCGCTAACATAAAGTGCAGGAAGTGTCTATAAGGCTACGTTCACAGAGCGGGTATAAGTGGCCCAAATCCGTGGCACAAAACCTTTGGGTGGGAGGACATATCAATATCCCGATATATTGTGACTGTGGCTTTAAATATCGATATTTGTATAAGAGGTGTAAAAAATTATGATTTATATCGAAGTATAGCAATATTTTGATTTGCAATACCTTATCAATTTTCAGAAACCGAGTATGGATATTTAATTGTTAGATTACATATAAAGATTGGTGTCAGAAGTGGCTCAGTTTCTGTTGAAGTCTTGCACTATTTTTATACTATAACAGTTTTAAAACAATTTTAAACAATTGCAATAAATCACGATATGAATTGATTAAATTGTATCCCCTGTTTTGTGATATGTATAGTATCGCTAATTTGTATTGAAACATAGCCAAGCGCTCCCTAAGAATTGCATTATTAACTAAAGGTACTGCTTTATTACTCCACATGGTGGCGCTATAATCAAACAAATAGGGTTAATAAACCTGCGGTAAAGAATACTGGTTGTTAAATTCTATGAAACTGACACCAATAAACAATTCCATAATTTCTGGTATTTGCTGATATTAGTATTAGTATTTTATCCTCTTCAGTAACAAATTCTGTAAAGTATTGTAGAGAATTGTATATTGATATACACATCTCTGGAAAAAAATAAGAGACCATTTAATGATGATGTTTTTCCTTGATTTTACCAAATTTAAAGATGGATGATCACAAGCCATCAAACCAAACTGAACTGCTTGAATTTTTGCACCAGGAGTAAAGCAGCATAAAGTTATCCAAAAGCAGTGTGTAAGACTGGTGGAGGAGAACATGATGCCAAGATGCATGAAAAAACTGTGATTAAAAACCACCAGGGTTATTCCACCAAATATTGATTATTTCTGAACTCTTAAAACTTTATGAATATGAACTTTTTTTCTGATCTGAAAGCTCTGCATCTTTTTTCTTATTTTTTTAGCAAATAAATGCTCTAAATGACAATATTTTTATTTGGAATTTGGGAGAAATGTTGTCTGTAGTTTATAGAATAAAACAACAATGTTCATTTTACTCAAACATAAACCTATAAATAGCAAAATCAGAGAAACTGATTCAGAAACTGAAGTGCTCTCTTTATTTTTTCCAGAGCTGTATATCGAGTATCACAGAGTACCGCATCATGGGCAATGTATCGTGATATTGTATCGTCCCCACCCCTAGATTACGTCAAGCAGAGGAAAAATGGACGTAAGTAGATGTGAAAATGGACAACAGCAGTGAGTAAAGGTTTCAGTTAGTAGGTTCAGAAAATATATAGTGTGAACAGACTAAAATAAACATCAGAATGGGTAAGAAATTTGGATTTGGACCACTTTCACCCGCTGTGTGAACACAGACTAACTCAAATCGACCTCAACAACCTCAAGTAAAATACGAGAAATAAAAGCCTTGAGAGAGGAGTGAAGCTCCAGACCGCAGGAGAAGGTCACGCCATCCTCCGGTATGAACTCTCTGAACGCGCTCTGAAGAGGGAAGGGAGGAGGAGCTACAGCCCGAGGCTGAACAGTGAGTGGGAGGTGATATGCAGAATAATAATTCATACTGGGGAAGAAGGTGGAAAGTGGAGGAGGTGCTCTCTCTCTCTCTCTCTCTCTCTCTCTCTCTGCTCACTCCACACGGATCAGCAGGCCGTACAGCAGGGTGCCGCCCTTCTCCTTGGTGATCCACTCGATCTCAGTGTTGCTGAATCTGGGATCCAGCGGCTCGCTGACGCCCAGCGACTGAGGGCCCACCTTGTAGGAGCCCGGGCGCACGCACACCTGGAAGCCCACCTGGGCGTTGTGACAGCGCAGAGAGCGAGGGTCTCGAAATCTGAAGGGGAAAGAGCAGAGGAATTGTGATAAATCAGGATTAATCACAAATGTAAAAGCTCATACTTCCTTTCTAAAAACTATAAGGCAGAGGTTACTAATAGGCGGACCGTGGTCCCAGACGTTGTCCAATGTGGACCCAATAAACCAATAAACTACTGAGAATGATTTAAATCTGACAGTGTTCATTTAAAGCGGCAGAACGTTTATTGTCTTTACGCTATAATGTGCTTTATTGCAGCGCAGTAAAGTCCCTGACCAATCACGTGTGTTGTAAAATCACCAAACACTCTCCTCTGCCAATCAGATCTGAGCAGATGCGGGAGCACGCAGCACACATAGGTAAAGCAGGCAGTGAGAAGCAGCAGTCGGAGAATAAAGTGAGAAAGGTTGATTCAGATGGCAGATCGCACCAGAAAAAAAACATTAAAATACTACCTTTATAAAACATACTAACAGTAATGTAACTAAGCGATGTTACTTGGAGGAATTAAAGAGAAACAACCGAGACAATAGAACAAAATATTCCACTTTACTCCACCTGATCAGAAAAACTCAGCAAGAAAAAAAACTCTACCTCAAAACAACTACGGCAACACCCAGGGGACAAAAAGGATTGGCAAATCCCCCCATCAGTTTTTCCCCACAACATAATAAAATCAGCTACAGTAATAATATTAAATAAAATAAAACTGCTGTTTTTAAACAAAGCTGATATTTTAGTCAAGTTCAGCAAAAACTAAACATTTCTCCATATTTTGTACTGTATAATCTGTCATTCATGTAATTGTAATCACAGACAGGCCTAAATCTAATATAAATAAAATCAAATAGAATAAATATAGCATCTTTAAACAAAGTTGACATACAGATTCTATAGATTAATAGACTCGAGAGTTAAATTATTGAGGGTGTTTCCATTTATTTTATAATAGGTTATGTAATTATTGTGACAGGCCTATTAAAAACAATACATATTGTTGAAATATACTACTAGGCTTCTTCAGTACACAGGATATAACACTGAATCATAACACAAGTTAAAAATGATGGTCCGGACCTTGGCCTGACGGAATTTTCTCTGGACCGAACTGAATTCTAATTAAATACCCCTGATATAAGGCAAACTAGATTATAAGGTGCATTAAGTAAACAAATTTGTAATTCTCAAAAAGAACCTTTTTCTTTTTAAGTTAAACGAGTGCTGGATGTTAATCTACACAGATTTCTCTCCTGAAAACTGTTTATTTGATAAAGCGCTTCCGTTTATTTACAGTACGCTTAGAATTGCAGTATTTCGTCAAAAGGTGAGCGCTAGCCCAGGTTAGCCAGTAGTGATTAGCAGTGTAAATGCAGCCAGACAGCGGTAGACTGAGGAACCCTGTGTGTTCCGGTAACTCAGAGCGCTATCAGCTAGCAGTCCAATATACTTGCCTCTGAGTGGTGAAAGAGCTAGCGCTGTGGTTAGCAGCTAATGCTAATACTGCTCCAGCCTTACTGCTGGAGAAACTTTGTTGAAGTACAGCGTTATACAGGATTTTCAGTAGAGTGTCTTTACTGCTCCTTAATACCTGACTGGAAAAATTCATATATATGGAGCACCGGATTATGAGGAGCATACGTTTTTTTTAAAGTGTTTTTTAAGGATTTTAAGTGCGCCTTCTAGTCCGAAAAATACAGTGTATATTGTGTTTTGCATTGCAAACTTGTTACATCCGGTAAACCATTTTGAAGCTGTCTAAAACAACAAAATGCCCAGATAAATCTTTTTTTATGCAACTTTATAGACTGTTTTCCGACTATATCATTTAAAAACTCTTGCACTCTTGTAAATTTTGAGAATGACTACTTTTATTTTCTGTACCCTTAAAGAACAAATTAGTAAAAAAAAAACTGAATTACTGTGTAGATTATGTAGAAATGTCGCGATCAACTTTAACTTTGAAAGAAAATGTTATTTTTTTTAAAGAATTACAGTTTTGTTTATTTAGGCGCTTCCCCATTAGAAGGGAAAGATGGCGATAACCCTGTTCTTTACTAGCATTGCCTAATTTGCCTTATAATCCTGTATGCCTTTTGTATGAAAACAGACCAGAAAATAGACGTTCACTGCTCAAGACAGCTCAAATACTATCCCAATCACTCTTAATTCACCCCTTAAATAATAAATAATTTATCAGACTTACTGCACTTTAGGGGCAAAGACCTCCAGACCAGAGTAGCGCATTGTGGGCGAGAGGCGAACGCGGGGGATTTCTCGCTCTGGTGCGCTGTTCTCTTCTGGTTCTCCATAGCTGCCATGACCCTCCACCTTCACCGGGGGTGCCGAGAACACTGAGGACGACTCTGCTGAAACAAATGATTAGGCAACAAATACATAATAGCGTATTTAAAGATTACATTATCTGTTAATATCAAAATATAACAAATTATTTAAAACATTACTAAGAACTGAAACATGTCTTAAAACTTTTTCCTGTAAAATTCTCTGATATAGTTAAGAATTCATGGTTTCATCAATGAAGGCAAGCCTTCCTGGCCCAAATGCAGTAAAACAGCCCCAAACCATGATACTACCACCACCATGTTTCACAAATGGGATACAGTTCTTATGGCTTTCTCCAAACATAATGCTTTTTATTTAAACAAAAGACTTCTATTTCTGGTCTGCTAATCCTAGAATTTTCTTACTTTTGTCACTTGCATATAATAATCATTATAAAACCACATGTAATATCAGATTGTTTTTCTCAATAAATGAATTACCAAACATAATATTTTGTCCTATTTGTTTAACATGGCTCTCTTCATGTCATCTGCTGGTGTTGATCCACTGTGTTTTATTATCAAGTCTAAAGTCAGTGCAGTTTTGTTTTCCCACAAAATCTTACAGCACTTCATATCTTACAGCTTCCCTCTGCTGCTGACAACTTTTATGGAGATGCAGATTTTATTTTCCAGCAGGACTTGGCACACTGCCCACACTGTGTACCAAAAGTACCAATTTTCTTATATAACATTACACATTTTCTAAGATATTGATTTTTGGGTTTTCATTGGCTGTAAGCCATAATCATCAACAATAAAAGAAATAAACGCTTAAAATAGATCACTTTATGTGTGATAAATCTATATTAGGGGTGTCACGATTTGGATATTTCATCGAAATCGATCGAAATTATGTCATGGTCTCAAGCATCGAAGTTAAAAAGAGGATCGACGATCCCTCCCTCAAATGGTGCAGCACACTGTAGCCGACGCCGCGGACATTGTGACTGCTGAAAGAGCAGCTCTTTCTCCAGAGAATGTGGACATTCTCATCTTCTTAAAGAAAAACTTGAAAATATAAAAATAACAGTTGTTTTGTCTAGCCTCAAATATGTTAATAGTTTTGGTACCTTAAGGAGCATCTTTCTCTCAGGTAAAGTTAATAATATATCTTTATTAAAGAAAAAAACTTCTCATTCTCAGGGACCGAAAAAGTCTTAAAGTCTTATTTTTCATGTTTAACTGTTATAGTAGGATAGAGTTCAGTTTTTTAAGGCTCTAATTGCTCTATTATGTTGTACATGACTGTTCCTGTATTTGTTTATTATTTATATGTTATGTTGCACATTGCTGTTTTAATAGCGCACACTGCTGCTACCAAAAAAAGCCACTAGATGGCATTACAAATATATCTTAATTAAATTATTTAAATTTGTCCATTAGTGCCTAATGTGGTGTATTACAGATCACTTGTATCACTTTGCATCACTTATATCAAGCCCACCTTTTGAAATAAGATATTGTAAATTTGATGAATCAAACCAATGACTGACCATAGACTAATCTAAAACTGGCGTAGACCTCTCTGCTGTAAAAAAAGAAAAGAAAAAGGAAAATCTAGAATCGAATCGAATCGTGACCCTAAAATCGGAAATAAAATCGAATCGAGGAT
Source organism: Astyanax mexicanus (assembly GCF_023375975.1). Taxonomy (NCBI): domain Eukaryota; kingdom Metazoa; phylum Chordata; class Actinopteri; order Characiformes; family Acestrorhamphidae; genus Astyanax; species Astyanax mexicanus. The sequence continues at coordinate 43,843,539 of NC_064422.1, read as the reverse complement.
TTAGAGAATCGTGGCACCCCTAATCTATATAATATATGGGTTACACATTTTCAACTGAATTACTAAAATAAAGTAACTTTTCACTGATATTCAAATTTTCTGAGATGTACTAGTATATATATATAATGTGTATAACCAGAACTCACCTGTTAGGATCTGGCTGTGGTCCAGCGCACGGCGAAGAGAGCCCACACTTGTGCCATGATATGCAATGTGCCACTTCTTAAAGGTATTTGATACCTCACAGTGTGGCTTGATCCTGAAAGAACATTTTTAAAGAGAGTCAGAAAACACACTTTAGTTACAAACATTACAATTTGTTGAATAATCTCCAATAAAGAGTATTAACACTTTTTTGTTTTATGTTAACTTAGCCTGTCTATATAAATACTGAATAAATCCTGAACTGTAAAATAGCTGAGTGACAGGTGAGCATACTGACCGCAGGGCAAAGCGGCACCAGCCGAACGGCAGAGCATAGTCCCTGGGTGGCTCGCCGCGCTTGTAGTACGCCTCGTCACCACGGAGCTTATGACAGGACTCACAGTAGCAGAGGTTATACTTGGCATCCTCATTAAAGTAACCATCTAAAGAAAAGAAGGAATCAACAGTTTTATCAGCAGTGTTGTATATTTAATCATAACACACTGATTAGAGCTGCTAACACGTCTAAATGAATACATGTTCTAATGTACATAATATCTAATATCAGTGGATCTTGAATTTCTCTCACGTTTTCTGCGTGAACATGTTAGCTGACGCTCGTGCTGTTTATTAATGTTAATTTATGTTAGCACAAACGCTAATCTAGCAAACGACCTATAGAGCCATCTGCTACTTTCATCCACACTTCACTTTCCGCCAAACTGTACTGAAGACTCTCAGCCATGCTCTCTCTGTGTCTTGCTCTCTGTCTTGGACTCTCTCTCTCATTCTCTGTCTCACTTTCTCATTTTCTGTCTCACATTCTCTCACACTGTCTTGCTCTGTCTCTAACTCACTCACTCTCTCTGTCTCACACACTTACTCTCTGTCTGTCTGTCTGTCTCTCTTATTCTCACTCTGTCTCTCACACTCTCTCATTTTCTGTCTCGCTCTCGGTCTGTCTCGCTCACTCTCTCACACTATCACGCTCTCATTTTCTGTCTCACATTCTCTCTCACTGTCTCGCTCTCTCGGCCTGTCTCTAACTTACTCTCTCTGTCTCACACTTTCTTATACTTTGTCTCACACACCCACTCTCTCTCTGTCTGTCTGTCTGTCTGTCTCTCATTCTCTCAGTCTCACTCTGTCTCACACTCTCACATACTGTCTCACACTCACACACTGTCTCGCTCTCTCGGCCTGTCTCACTATCTTGTCTGTCTCTCTCACACTCTCTCACACACGCTGTCTCACTCTCTCATTTTCTGTCTCACATTTTTACACACTGTCTCGCTCTCTCAGTCTGTCTCTAACTCACTCACTCTCTCTGTCTCACACTTTCTTATACTCTGTCTCACATATTCACTGTCTGTCTGTCTCTTTCATTTTCTCAGTCTCACTCTGTCTCTCACTCTCACATTCTGTCTGACACTCACACACTCTCTCTGTCTGTCTCTCGCTCTCTTTCTGTCTCACTCTATTTTGTCTGTCTCTCTCACTCTCTTGCTTACTCTCACTCTGTCTCACTCTCTCTCTGTCTGTCTGTCTGTCTTGGTCTCACTCTGTCTCTCACCCTCACATTCTGTCTCACACTCACACACTCTGGCTCGCTCTTTCTGTCTCACTCTTTCTTGTCTGTCTTGTAAATTAAAATATTCTCATATCATCCAATCTGCACTGAGACACAAAATGCATTACACATTATTCATACATAGATCAAACACTGATCAGCATTAAAACCAGCTTTGTATGCATTACACTGGTCAACCATACCACTATATAATATATAATCACCTTCTTGTTTCTGCTCGTTTCCTTGTAGCTGGTTTTAGTATTGTAGTAAAGCTAAAGCTTTCCCCTAACATTACTCTAACATTAAGATTAATCCTAGATTTTTGTATTAATCATTTCAATACATTTAAATATCTATACTTTTTTAAGTAAATAGAATAGTGTGAAAGAGCCTATTATACAGCAAGATTCATTATGGATTATTACAGATACTTTTACTTTAAAAGTACCAGGAACTCATGCAAACGACGAAAAATAAATCCTCTATAGAAGAACAAGATACATCAACATGCTCGATCATCGTTTCATAATCGCACTGAATCTAATTGTAAGGTGTCTATAGATTCCCTCCACTAACACCGGCTCTGACCAACATTTCAACAAATATTTAGTAGTATATATCAGGTCTAACCAGGGAGTGTGAGCAGCTCCTTGAACCGAGAGCAGAGCGCTTGGTACTCGCAGGTTTTATTGGGGTTGACTTCAGGAGGAGGAGTCCAGCATACACTTTCCTTTATACCTGCAGAAAAGCAAAATAAAGAATTTATATTTATTCAAAGCGACAGTCTGTGTATTGTGAGGATTAAAAGACTTTACTGGGAAGAATGTGTTATTGCACAGAGCATAAGGAACTTTTGAGTAAGAGTACTTTTAATGCAGGTAAAACAAAAAAAAAATCAATAAAAAGTCTGTTTTTTAATATAGTGTTCTGTTCATTTTGTTTATTTATAAAATACATTTAAAATGTAGAAAAAGTTTCCAAGTGGTCTGAATTAGTGCCACTCTGATCGGGAGATCACTGGTTCGAATCCCTGTTATGCAGCTTGCCTTCAGCTGCCGGAGCCCCGAGAGAGCACAACTGGCCTTGCTCTCTCAGGGTGGGTACAGTAGATGGCGCTCTTTCCCCTCATCACTCCTAGGGTGATGTCGATCAGCACAAGGCTGCGTCTGTGAGCTGATGTATCAGAACCGAGTCGCTGCGCTTTCCTTCAAGTGTTAGCGCTGTGATGCTACTCGGCAAGTTCAAAAAGAGGCAGAATCTGACTTCATGTGTGTCGGATGAAGTAAAAAAATAAGGATAAAAATGTAGAAAACAAAATGTAGAGAGTATTTGCAAATAGAATTAATTTATTTATTTGTTTTAGCGTTTTCACATATCTAGTTTCTTTGTTCTGAAAGGAACTCGGATCCCACTTACCGTCCACCATGTCAGCCTTCTCCATATCTCCCTGGCACCGAGCATCACTGCTCTCCGCTCCCACTGCCGGTACGTGATTGGTCACTATTGTAACCTGAGAAGTGAACAGAAGAGCAGACAGTCATTTCCCTGCAGCGGCGTAAAGCAGACAGGAGGAAACGGCCGGCTTCGGCCACTCAGGATCAATGTCTGACTGGATTAAATACATTTTGGGATTACAGTCACAAGACTGGAGACTGCTAGACTAGGGAGGGATCTACTGTGGGTTACAGCTTTAAGGAAAAGCAGGCCAATGTTTGTTTGATTGTTTGTTTGGGTTTGTGCCATATCAGCAACATATTGGCTATTTTATGGCATCGACAATGTTTGTAACTTGAGCATCACAGACTTAAATCAGTTTCTTCATATGAAGGACTTAAGTATTAAGTATTTTAACTGGTGGAATCTTTTTAAACAGTTCTTTTATATTTGTAACCCTATAAAAGTTACATCTGTTAGATAAAAGTGCAAGGTAGTCTACTAAAATGTGTTTAATAGCTTGAGGAGTATCACAGAATTGGCAGGCTGGAGTCTGTTCCCCGATCAGGAGGTGGCGCTGGGTAAAAGCAGTATGTCCACTTCGGCACCTAGTCATAATTGTCTGATCTTGTGTATAAAGGAAGTCCATATTGCATTTAATATTATATATAATGATTGGGGGATATTTCATACAGTTAATTATGTGGATTGCTGGGCTAGTCATCTTGCCATTTCCTTCTACAGTGAACTTCGACTAAATGGTAGGCGTCCGTAATCGAGACACAGTTCCAAGTGCGTACCTGGTTTCTTGCTTCTTATGCTAAAATGTCAGCTTTTTCATTGCCCCCGATGCCACTATGTCCAGGAACCCAGCAATAGATTTAAAATACACTTCTATGAGAGGTCATTTTTTTATTATATTATATACAACACGTATGTACAATCTGTATTTGTCAACAGTGTTTGTGTTGACAGGATGCTTCAGCCAGCTAAAAGGAAGTACTGTATTTTTCGCACGGAGCACCATCAATAAACATATATTTTGTGGTCTATTTTAATACATAAGGTGCACCAGAATATAAGGCACATTTTATGCATCACTAGTAACTAGTAGTAGGAAAAGGGGTGTCGCCATGTTTTCCTTTTAAATTCAGCAGTAAAGCTGTAAAGCCAAGCTAAGTAAACAAAACTGTAATTTTAAAGAGAAAAAACATTTCAAAGAGTCCATCAAGTCAAACATGCTGGATTGCTGGATATTAATCTACACAGATTTCTCTCCTGAAAACTGTTTAATTGGATGAGTAAAGGTCTTCCATTTATTTACAGTAAGCTTAGATTTCCAGATTTCCACTAAAGCTGGAGCATTCATGCTAGCAGTTAACCACTAGTGATTAGCAGCTAATGCCACCCAAGAGCGCTACACGGAGGACCCCTAAGTGTTTTGGTAAGCCAGGGCGATATTAGCTAGCGCTGTGGTTAGCAGTTAATGCTTATGCTGCTACAGCAGTGCTAGCCGTGGTTAGCAGCAGCGTCCAGGCCAATAATACTCACCTCTGGATGACCAAAGAGCTATCACTTTGCACAGTTAGCAGCTAATGCTAATACTGCTGAAGAACTAAACCGAAACTCCTGTATAACGCTGTCCTTCAGCGGAGCGGCTTTACTGCTCCCAAGCCCCTGCTCCAGAAAACTGGATAGTTTTTATTGACCTTTTTTTAAGCATCAGTTTGGGTTAATACAGACCTGCTCACACTGTCCGTAAAGGTCTATGAGAGGGAAGCAGGGGCTTGGAATGTCCTGGGCTGCCACTCCCTGATCCATCCCATTCACGTACAAGTGGAGACAGCCATTACCGTCCACCAGAACCCCAAGCACTGTCCCTTCAGGACACGTGTCCAGGTTAGGCCCATAGTTCTCACAGATCTGAGGAAGACAGAAGAAGAAAAAAAAACATCAAACCAGGGACAAAAAATTATATACTACAATATAAGTGTGGGAGAATCTTTAGGGGCAACGGTCAGTCACTTATACACACACTTATGACACCTGGTAATTCATTAATTGAGCAGCACTGCTGATGTAAATTCATGATTATAATAGCACTGGTGGGGTAAATGTATTGTGCTTTGTTGGTCTGTTTGCTAAGACATTAAAATCCCCAGTGTTCAAGAAATATTCTTTGCAAAGATTTACAAAAACACACTTAGGCTATTTAACCCAAAATATATTTATACACAAACTGATGTTGAACATAATGAGAGCATCACTACTGGACAGTGTGTGAATCAGTGTGTTCATTAATTTGACCTTATTTACAGAATGTAGGAGTGGTTTAGGATTAGTACTGGAGATCAAAATAAAATAGCTCAATTTAAAAGTGTATTTAAGCTTCTACAGCTCTGTTCCAAACAGTTTAACAATTTAAATCCTTAAATTAAATGTTTTACATTCCATATAACTAGTACTGACCTGATTTGAATTTTGAATTTGGTGTTAATATTTAAAAATGGGTCTGGGCTCATGGGTAAATTTATTTATTTATGAAAACTAATTAAATTCATGTTTGTAGAGCTGGGCGATATCCGATTTTCGATTTAAATCGATTTTTTCCCCTACTAAAATCTCCTAAACGTCGCTAGAAGTCGCTAAATGACATCATCGCCTAATTTGCATAATACATGTTTTTGAAGCTGTAAAGGATTAACATTGTGAGAGGGAGTAAAAACACTAAATATGTTAGAAATTATACAAATAAACTTCAACAAATAAACAACCTTTGTTGCTTTTTAAATAGGCAGTCACGTCTCAAAATAACTTTATTTTTACATAAATTACATAAATCAGTTTTTTGCCGTGTTGTTAAATAAGAGCAGTTTTTTTATTATTATTATTTTTTTTTTTTTAGGTTTCTTAAGTTTTTCAAACCTATTATAGACAAAGAGAGGGAGAGAGGGGTGGTGCTGCGCACGGGAGAGAGGGGCGGGGTTCGGTGGTGAAAATTAAAATTCAGAGAAAATCGATTTTCATAAAAACACATCATCCTTAACTGTAAATTTGAATTAATCGATAAAATCGATTAAATTGCCCAGCTCTACATGTTTGGTATTCAGCCCTGGGCCAAATGTATTAAAATCATTTTAAGTGCATCTTTAATGCTCACTATATCACTGTGTGTTTGAGGATGAGTAAAGGCGGAGGCCAAATTCCTTCTGTGTGTAGGAGGGAAAGTAAAGCTGGCAGCAGGAACATGAAGAAAGAATACCTTGAGCGAGTTGTGGAAGACGGAGTCTCGCTGCAGCAGCCAGACGGAGCGTTTAAGGCAGCAGGCCGTGGAGGGGAAGTTGAGGCGATCAGGTGAGTGACCGATTACACCCAGAGACAAAGACGACGTCCAGGATGAGTTCAGCCTGTCTATCTGAAACTGAACAGAGAGAGGCAAGACCATCAGCATCAGGGGTTCAAACACTCTGCAGAGTAGAGCTGAGTGATACGATTAAAAACCCTTATCTCAGTTAGTTTTGAAGGAAGGAATGAAGGAATAAAGAAAGCAAGTATAAAAGCAAGAAAGAAAGAAGAAAGGAAAGAAAACAAGTAAGAAAGAAAGAAAGCCAGAAAGCAAGAAAGAAGGGAGGAAAGAAAAAAAAGCAGCAAGAAGGAAGAAAGTAAGATAAAAGAAAGCAAGAAAGAAAGCAAGAAAGCAAAAAATGAGAAAGCAAGTAAGATAGAAGAAAGCAAGAAAAGGAAGGAAAAAAGCTATACAGCTAAAAACAAAGCAAGACAGAAAGCAAGGAAGAAAGAATGAAGGAAATCAAAAAAGAATGCAAGAAAGAGGAAAGTAAGATAGAAGAAAGCAAGAAAGAAAGGAAGAAAGTAATAAAGCTAAAAACAAAGCAAGAAAGCTAGAAAAAACAAGAACGAAGAAAGCAAAAAAGAAAGAAAAGAAAGAAAGCAAGAAAACAAGAAGTTACATTTGTATAGCACCGTTCTACCCAAAAGATGCTTTACAAATTACATTTTACACACCCAATCATTTACACTCAGCACTCACACATCAGCGAGAAGCTGCAGCCAATCGCACACAGCATACTCTCAACCGGAAACAACCGTCAACCTGGAGGACTGCATCGGGCACTAAGGAGCTGACCCAGTACATACACCCACATACCAGCTCAATTTAGAGTGTCCCATTAGTTAGGAGACACCTTTCGTCATTCGATGTGTTCTCTTTCTTTTTAAGACTTTATTAAAGCTATACAGGAATACATGCAGAATTATCTATTAACACAAAAAAGTGTAAAAAAACAGAATATATGTTTTATACTTCAAATTATTCTAAGTAGCCGTATTTATCACTAAATCATTTTAAACTCCAGGTTTCTAATTACCATCAGACAGCCTGCCACTGCTTTAGCTCATTTTAGTTTTTTTTTTTATGATCTTTGATATGTTTTAAGTTTCTTTATTTATTTTTTTATTTTTTTTTTCATTTTAATATTTTTTTAGTTAACTTTTTAGTTTTTTTATGTTGGTTTGTTTTAGCGAGTTTTATTTATTTTTAGTTTCTTGCTTTTCCTTTTATTATAGTTATTGCTTGTTTATATTTTACTATTTTATGTGTTTAGTTTTTTATTTATTCATCTGTAGTTGAATTTGTATTAGTTCTACTACCTTTTTTACCTATGATTTTATGATTCCTACCCTTAAATTATTATTTTTACCTTATTTGTTTTATATCTTATTTTTTTATTATTATTATTATCCTCTTTTTTTAAAAAATAATTCTTATATCTTATTATAATGCTGTTTTTTATGCTTTTTTATTACTTATTTTATTTTATCTACTTTTTTGTTGTTCCCTATGTAAATCCCTTTCCATATGTAAATGATCGGCTGCATTGTAAATGAGGGCCACCCTCAATGTACTCAGAGTTTAAATAAAGGTTGATTGATTGATATTAAAACACCAAGAGTGTGCAGATCTGTCCTCAAAGATAATCAGAGTTTTTTATGAAGTAGAGTCTCTAGGAATTATATTTCCCTTGAGAGCAGAAACACACACCTGGAAAAGCTGCTGGCGGGGGAGAGCTTGTGCTGTGACCAGCAGGCCTTGGTTATAGCTGGACACTCGAGCTGCAGTAAGGTTCTGATTGGACAGCTGGATATTCTTCCCATGATTCTCCAGAAAGGTCATGGACATGGGCACCAGGGCGGGCTCGTTCTCACACTGCCCAGAGAGAGAAACACATTAAATAGAAGATATATAGATATACAGTACAGGCCAGAAGTTTGGACACTTTTTCAATGCGTTTTCTTTATTTTCATGACTATTTACATTGTAGATTCTCACTGAAGCATCAAAACTATGAATGAACACATGTGGAGTTTTATGTACAACAACAAATGAGCTGAACCTCCACAGTCACCGGACCTGAACCCAATCCAGATGGTTTGGGGTGAGCTGGAGCACAGAGTGAAGAAGGCAAAGGAGCAACAAGTGCTAATAAACACCTCTGGGAACTCCTTCCTTCCTTCAAGACTGTTGGAAAACTTTTCATTTCAGGTGGCCACCTCTTGAAGAAGCTCATTGAGAGAATGATGCCAAGAGTGTGTAAAGCAGTAATCAGAGCAAAGGGGAGCTTTTATTTTGAAGAAACTAGAATATAAAACATGTTTTCAGTTATTTCACTTTTTTTTTTGTTAAGTACATAAAACTCCACGTGTTAATTTATTCAGTTTTGATGCTTCAGTGAGAATCTACAATGTAAATAGTCACGAAAATAAAGAAAATGAAAAAAGAAAATTGAAAAAGAGAAGGTGTGTGCAAACTTTTGGCCTGCACTGTATAGATATAATAGATATTTGATTTCTATAATTATAAGGAAATATACAGTATGCTATTAAAGTTTAAACCCAGTTACTGACCGGCGTGGTGTCCTCCTCTCCCTCACTGCAGCTGTCGGAGGAGAGCGACGGAGCCTTCACGCTCTCCACGTCTTCCACTACCGTAGAGCTGACGATGGACAGGGCGGTCACCTTCCCATACAGATCCAGCACTGCATACACATTCTGAGACAAAGCACAGCCACAAACAGATATTACTCCAATCACATCCAGATATACAGCTCTGGAAAAAAAATAAGAGATCACTTCAGTTTATGAATCATTTTCTCTGATTTTGCTATTTATAGGTTTATGTTCGAGTAAAATAAAAATATTGTCATTTAGAGCATTTATTTGCAGAAAATGAGAAATGGCTGAAATAACAAAAAGATGCAGAGCTTTCAGACCTCAAATAATGCAAAGAAAACAAGTTCATATTCATAAAGTAGTTTTAAGAGTTCAGAAATCAATATTTGGTGGAATAACTCTGGTGGTTTTTAATCACAGTTTATTTTCATGCATCTTGGCATCATGTTTTCCTCCACCAGTCTTACACACTGCTTTTGGATAACTTTATGCTGCTTTACTCCTGGTGCAAAAATTCAAGCAGTTCAGTTTGGTTTGATGGCTTGTGATCATCCATCCTCCTCTTATTTGGTAAAATCTGGTAAAATTTGGTAAAATCAAAGAAACTCATTATTTTTTTTAGTGGTCTCTTATTTGTTTCCAGAGCTGTAGGCAGGCCCGCCACAGTAACTATTGTTATCATTTTAAAGTTCTACACTGATAAAGGCGTAATAATACTATTTCACCCTTTTAATCAGCAGCAACATTTTAAAATACTAAGAATTAGGGATTTACCGATGTCTTGATGCTGATACTGGATATTACATATGTATATCTATATGCCCATGCTGATTTTCCCCAAACTCACCAGTGTGCCTTATAATTCAGTGTGCCTTATGCATGAATTTCACCAGTCAGGTTGTATGGAGCAGTTCTATCAGCGTTATAAAGAGGTTTCAGTGCAGTTTCTCCAGCACCGAGACTGGAGCAGTATTAGCATTAGCCGCTAACCGTGCTAAGCGCTAGCTATTTTGCAGTTCCTGCTGCTACAGGCCAATAATTACTGGCGCTGCTATACTCCTAAATATATAAAACCTATGTGAACGTATAAGGACTTTTTAAAATTAATTTAAAAGCCATTTGACCAGTGGTAGGATGGTCCCCCCTTATACGTGAGTCTTGGTCCTCCTAAGGTTTCTTCTTCCTCCTCCTGCAGCTCTGAGGGAGTTTTTCCTTGCCTCCGCGCTCACTGGGGGTTCTGTATTCTTTATTTTCTATGTTTAATGTTTTGCCTGATTCTTTGTCGTGTGATCATGTTTCTGTAAAGCTGCTTTGTGACAACATCAGCTGTAAAAAAGTGCTATTTGCTGCTAACCACGACTTGCATTGCTGGAGCATCATTAGCATTACCCGCTAACCGTGCTAACACTAGCTATTCTGCTTTCGTTCAGAGGTGAGTATATTGGACTATATGGTTAAAACAAGCTAAATGGTACGAATTGCTAACACTAGTGGTTAGCTGCTACTGCTTATGCTTCTGCACCCAGCCACGAAATCACAATTCCAGTTTCAAACTATAAATGTGGACTTGTGGAACATTTGTATACCTTAGCCACAGCAGTAGCTGCTGGCCCCATATCCTCTCCGTCAATGAAGATGTGCATGGTGTCATCACTGCATCTCTTCACGCCCACACGATTCCCCACCTGCAACAAGGCAACATAAGACGTTTTAATGCAGTTTAACTCAGTGCTGGGGGATGTATAAGGATTTTTTAATAAATATTGATATATTTTTATACGAGATATAAGATATGTTTCAGCCCAGGTTTATAGAAAATGAAAAACTAAAACTTAAACTGCACTTTTTATTTCCTTATCTAAGCACTTTTTATGCACTTTTTCCAAAAGCTCACTATTTTTTTCTGTGTCCCTAAATAACATGCAGTCTATAATAAATTATTGAAATTTGAATTGCTTTTGAGTTGTTGACGTCATAAAACTCTGCTAGAACTACTAGTCCAACGGTCCAAAGTGCTGTCACTATAATCAGGAGATCGCTGGTTCGAATCCCTGTCATGCAGCTTGCCATCAGCTGCTGGAGCCCCAAGAGAGTCCAATTGTCCTTGCTCTCTCTGGGTGGGTACAGTAGATGGCGCTCTTTCACCTCATCATTTCTAGGGTGATGAGGATCAGCACAAGGCTGCGTCTGTGAGCTGATGTATCAAAACCGAGTCGCTGCACTTTCCTCCGAGCGTTAGCGCTGTGATGCTACTCGGCAATGCTACAGTATCAGCAGCAGTTTAAAAAGAGGCGGAGGAGGCGTGTGCTAGTCTTTAAGCTCATTGTGTTGTGGCATCACTACCAATGGGGGATAAATGTGGGACAATTGTCCTAGCTAAATTAAGAGGAAAAAAAAACTATTATTATCTTGTAGGATTAAAAATATGGAGATATATATCATATATTGCCATTCAGAGAAAAAAATAACAAGATATTATTTTTTATACGCATCGCCCAGCCCTAGCTTAACATATGCTTCACTGTACTGACCTGACCATTTTAGCTTTAGCATGTTAGATGCTGTTCTGTCTTTTTTTTTTTGCATTTTAAGTCACATAACCTCACTCTTATTCTTTTATTCTTTATAATTCACAGCCCACTGCCTCACGCTCTCTCTCTCTCTCTCTCTCTCTCTCTCTCTTTCTCTTATACTCACCGTCAGTCGGTCCAGTGAGCAGCTGTAGTTCTGTCTCTGCAGCACGCCGTTCCGCCTGACCTCAGAACCAGCAAGCAGCCAGGTGACCTTGGACCTGAGCTGAGTGAGGGAGGGCGAGAGGCCGCTGAGGGGACAGGAGGGCAGGTCAGGGGGCTGCAGGGTCGTCAGGCCGATGCGCAGCGAGCCAGACCACTGCTCATCCACCTCATTGATCTTCACCTGCAGCAAGAGAGAACAGAGAAACACTTTAACCCGTAACAGCACAGGCTAGAGTTGGGTCGTATAACAGTAATACAGTATACTGCAGTATTAAAAAGATTTTATTAGAAACGTATTTCATTAATTTGACGTATCTGTGGCGCCAAATCCCGCTCAGTGTCTTACTAATACAGGTCAAAATAACTCGTTTAATAATTTTAGTTTAGTTTTGTCAAAAGAGTCTGCAGGACGTGCCACAAATCACACCTGAGATCATTTACCCGACTGTGTACAGAGGGTGAGAGACAGCCTACTCATTTGAATAACCCCGCCCCTGAGGGCTGCCTCAAGGTCACAGGCTGCAGAGCGGAGCGGAGCTGAAGGTCTGTTATTGGTCCCGCCCATAACCAGCCCTTTTACAATAACCACACCTTTTTGAATAGAGCTGAATAACGTTTTAAAAAACGAACTCTGTGGGGATATAAAAATTTAACAATATAAGCAGAGGTTACACTAGCTGTTGCATTTAAATAATGGAGGTAGAATTACAGTATATTAGAAAAAACGTGATTGAAAGTTGTTCTGTTTTGCCATTGAAACCTATGGGGATGGGTGGAGTTACACAGCTTTCTGAAACCGAACAGCAGGGGGCGCCCGACCTGTGGTGGTTTTACTTTTGAGAGAAGATGCTCTGTCCAGCTATACACAGTCTATGATTTGGACCTTTATCTTAATCAAACATGTGTGATTTAAGCCTCATTTAGCTGAAACACGGGCCTGTTAGCTAACCTTATTGGTCTGACATCACTCTCAGAAATGGGTTTTATTATCAGTAATCAGTGTTTTGTTAATCAGAAACACAGGAAATAAACTGAACAGCGCATTCATTTTTTTCTTATTGTAATAAATAGAGTGCAAATTCCTGATGCAACATATATACCAACAATTTCATAAGACATTTTGTTGTAAATCGCTTTTTCCACCGTTATCCAGCTTAAAGTAGCTCCGCACCTCCTTACTAGAATCTGGAGAGGCCGACATTTAAAACGAGGCATTAATAACTTAAAAAAAAATTGCACAAGAAGCTTATTAAAAAAACACATGTCTATGTTATCAGTACAGTGATGGCAGCGCTCGGAGCATAAGCTAGCGTTACGGGATGTAACCAGAGGTTTTTAATAAGCTTCTTGTGCACTTTTTAAGTTATTTCTGGATCTCGGGACGCTGTAGGAGAGCGGAGGTGTGCTATTCATCAAAGGTAAGAACTTTTTATCATGTTTTACTACAACAAAAGTCAATTTTACACCAGAGTTCTCCTTTAATAAGTTAATAACTTCACACACTGTGCTATGATGCTCTAAAGGTGAGTGAAGGACAGAGTGCTGTAGGGAACACACTCCTTACCATGGGCTCTTTTGGGATAAAGGGTCTTAAATGTATAAACACATGTATGGACAAGCTGAAGGAGCAAAGTTACCGTTTACTAGGGGTGTCACAATTCTCTAATTCCTCGATTCGATTTTATTTCCGATTTCAGGGTCACGATTCGATTCAATTCGATTCGATTCGATTCTAGATTTTCCTTTTTCTTTTCTTTTTTTTACAGCAGAGAGGCCTATGCCAGTTTTAGATTAGTCTATGATCAGTCATTGCTTTGATTCATCAAATTTACAATATCTTATTTCAAAAGGTGGGCTTGATATAAGTGATGCAAAGTGATACAAGTGATCTGTAATACACCACATTAGGCACTAATGGTCAAATTTAAATAATTTAATTAAGATATATGTGTAATGCCATCTAGTGGCTTTTTATGGTAGCAGCAGTGTGCACTATTAAAACAGCAATGTGCAACATAACAAAATAAATAATAAAAAAATACAGGAACAGTCATGTACAAAATAATAGAACAATTAGAGCCTTAACAAACTGAACTCTGTCCTACTATAACTTTTTTGGTCAATTTTTTTTCTTTAATAAAGATATATTATTAACTTTATCTGAGAGAAAGATGCTCCTTAGGGTACCAAAATTATTAACATATTTGAGGCTAGACAAAACAACTGTTATTTTTATATTTTCAAGTTTTTCTTTAAGAAGATGAGAATGTCCACATTCTTTGAGCTACAGCGCGCTGCGCCATTTGCGTAGTGTGCTGCGCCATTTGCGTAGGGTGCTGCGCCATTTGCGTAGCGTGCTGCGCCATTTGCGTAGCGTGCTGCGCCATTTGCGTAGCGTGCTGCTTCATTTGCGTAGCGTGCTGCGCCATTTGCGTAGCGTGCTGAGCCATTTGCGTAGCGAGTCGCGCCATTTGCGTAGCGAGCTGCGACATTTGCGTTGTGTCATTTGCGTAGTGTGCTGCGCTATTTGCGTAGTGTGCTGCGCCATTTGCAGTAGGAATCGTCAATCCTCTTTTTCTGACTTTGATGCTCAAGACCATGACTTAATTTCGATCGATTTTGATGAAAAATCGAAATCGTGACACCCCTACCGTTTACTGTAAATTACTGTACTGTCCCTAAAATAAACAATGCACAATAAAATGGTTGAGTTCTTTTTCTTCAGTTCTCACCTCGAACAGTTCATCAGTCTTGAGCTCCTTCGCACTGAAGACGATTCCGTGAGCGTAACCTCCCACCCTGACTGCCTGACAACCATCTCCCAGTAACACCACATTCTTCCCATGTTTGCTGTGCAGGCGATGAGCAACACCTGCCACTACAGGGAGACAGAGAGACCAGTCTGAATAAGAATGATCAATAAACATGACAATATTATAAAACACATTAAAAATAATACTAATTATACAGTCAGATCATATTTGGGTCAATATCAATATAACATGCCTTTTGTGTTCTTTTTATAAATATTTTACTATGTCTTTTTAGGGACAACACTGAAGATACTGTGACTTTAACACTGATATTTTAATACAGTGTACAGCTACAGTATAACACAGGGTTCATACACTTTTTAAACAATACTTTCCATGCCTTTAAAACAATCGATCTTTATAACACCAGTGCAGACATGGACAAACAACAATAAACTACAATCGAAATTGATAATAGGCCTAAAAATATCTTTAAGCAATGTTTACACGGAACCTTTAATAATAAAATGTGTCTAAAATATGTCTAAATTACTAAACTAACTGATCTGATGTATTTGTTACTTTAAAATAGCTTCTCTGTCAATAAATGAAAATTTATAGAGCAAATTTCCATGACTTTTTCAAAAACTTTTTCATGACAGTATGAACCCTGATAACAGTGTAAATTTACTGTGCCCTCAAAATAATTCACTTAACACCCAGCAAATAATACACTGCAATACAGTTGAGTACACCTCTAAGTGACAATGGACAAATTGTGCCTAATTTGCCATTTTCCTCCCCAGGGTCTTGTGCCACGTCAGAGTAACTCAGGTGTTAAATTTGGTTATTTGGATTCAATTCCTACAGACTGGCAACTAGATATTGAACATGCCACCTCATGGCAAAGAACTCTCGTTCTCTCTCGATGTGAGAAACAGAACTGACATTTTCCACAAAGACGACCTATAGGATATAAGAAGATTGCAAACACCCTGAAACTGTGATGCAGCATGATGGCCAAGTTCATACAGCAGTTTTCCAGTACAGGCCTCCCTAGTGTCAAACAAACAAACAAAGAAGTAGAGTCCGAATGCTTAGCACAATATACAGAGGTTAGCTTTTAAAAATAAATGTGCTGCCAGTATTGCTGCAGAGGTTGAACAAGTTGGAGGTCAGCCTGCAGGGCTTAGACCATACGCCATGCACACTGAACCAACTCTGTCAGCATGGAACTGTCCTAGAAGGGAGCCTCTTCTGAAGCTGATGCACAAGAAAGCCTGCAAGCAGTTTGCTGAAGGGAAGCAGTCTAAAAGCATGGATTACTGGAACCATGTGTAACCCAGCCAAAATATGTCCTATGGTCTTTACACTTATCACATCTTCAGTGTTGTCCCATAAAAAGAAACATTTACAAAAATATGAGATTACTGAGATTAGTTGAGATACTGTAGCTTAAAGAGCTTAAAAGTTGTCCACACTGTTGTGGTTAAAAAAATATTAAGGTAATTATTAAATAATTTTAGAAAATTGTTGAAACAGAACAAAAGTCACCTTAAAAATTCAACACGACTGCAGCTCTAGATTAATCACATTTCCATCAAATGTCAATTTTTGCTAAAACTGTATGCATGCATGACAGGAAATAAAAAGTTTTTAAGCTGGGAAAATAAGAAGAATATTATTTTTTTTTTTTTTTAAGTTAGAAGTGGATAAAAGGCATAGTATTCTGATAATTACCCATAATAATGAAATGATAAAGGGTTTTCAGCTCTTCTAGTTGCCATTAAATATTAAATTACCAAAAACTACATACTTTATCTCTTCAAAATCAACAAAATACAGATCAACGATGTAAGAACAAGCCCTTAAAAAGCTCAGCGCTGGGGCACACCATGCTCACCCATAGGCACACTACCTGGCGAGTGTATGGGAAAACTCTTTTCTGTGATATTACTGGTACACAGGCTATTGTCCAGAGGGCCGGATGAGCTAGTAATGGACACCTGCACGCACTGGCCATACAAATCAATCACTGCATACACCTCTGAGAAAGAGAGGAAAAACAAGAGAGGGGTAACAACAGAAGAGGTTTACAGTGTCCAACATTTTCATTTACAGCAGCGGCTCAAGCTGCAACGGAACCGTGACGTGTAGAGATGAGTAAACTGGTTCCATTCACCTTTACCTGGTGGCAGTCCAGTACAAGCCACTCCCTGATCCACTCCGTTTATGTAGTAGTGCAGATCTCCAGAGGCCGTCCTCATCATGCCGATCCTGGAGCCGGTGCTGAGGGAGTCCAGATCACAGCCGTAGTTGTTCCGCATGGTGTTCCCGTCCTGCATGATTGCCGTGCCACTGGAACAGGTACAAGAAAGAAAAGACGCCATGAGAAAACATGAGAAGTTTTAGACTATGAGCAGGTAAATGTGACAAATCTGACCTCTTTAGTCATATGTGATACAGGTGTGTGGTTTGTGTGGCTGTGCTAACAGCAAAAAATACACAACGAATCTGACATTTTTAATTCTCATTTCAAGAGCCACTTATACATCCAATTTATAAAACAAAAGGAAAAAAGACGCGAGAAGACGGCAGGGCTGCAACGATTAGTTGATATAATCGACGATAGGGTTGGGCCATGTCTCCTTAATTGGCAGATGACGATGTTTACAGTGAAACATCACGATGGACGATGATATCGTTTGCGGGGGAGGGGGGGGGGGTGTTTGATCAATAAAATACTAAAAATACTTAAAATGAATAAACACACAATCAAAGGCTATCTAATAGTGTGCAGAATAATATCAGTTTCAGTTAGTTTCAGTTTCATATAGTTGAAACCTCAACCTATCCTTTATATTTGACAGTATTTGATTAACTTTACAGGTCCTCACTCATCATTTATTTAACTAAACTGAGTTGTTATATTATTTCTAGCCTCACACTGACTTCAGCTCCGCGCTGCGGGAGGGAGGGAGGGAGAGAGAGCGCAGTGCGGTGCGGCGCATTCTGCCTGATTTCTCTTGATTAAATATCAATAAATATGTGATTTTAATACCTTTTAATACCATATATTTTACTTCACTTATAGGACCTTATTTATCAAAACGTTTTTTTTTTTTAATGACTGACACTAAACTGTTTTATCCCGCTGTTATATTATATTATGTTATATTAAAATCATTTTAACGTTTTTCGTTTCTATGTTTTAAAATTCGTTAGATTATGTTTTTGTCAAAATTTTGGGTTTATTTTCGTTTGTTATTTTTCTAATATTAATAGAAATTACATCATTTATTTTCTTTTGTACATTTTTTAAGGGGCGAGTAACAAAAGTAAGTCAATAGTTACTTTTACTGGTAACTAGTTACTTTTATAGTGGAGTAACTCAGTTAGTAACTCAGTTACTTTTTTGGAGAAGTAACTAGTAAATATAACTGATTACTTTTTCAAAGTAAGGTGCCCAACACTGGTTGACAATAAACAAGTTTCCCGATGCACAATGAGCAGGCTTATTCTATTTGCGTGAATGACATGAAATTTTAAAATTAATACAGACATAGAAAAAAAACAAAGACAAGCTATAACCTAGATATAAATAATAATATCCTAATAATAAATAATATAATAATATGCCAATTAGGCATATTTGTAGCAGTAGGGTATTTTAATTTTCATCCCTGACTCATTTAAGATATGTAGTATGTTTAAAAAATAAATAAATAAACAAAATATAAAAATACTTAAAGCTGACCTCAGCATCCAGGTGTCGTAGTCGATGTCAGTCATGGTGTTGGGGAACTCCAGCTCCTCAGGTCTGATTGCAGTCACTCCTATACAACACGGCAGAAACATAAGTTACATGTTTACTTTATTCTAAAAGTTTTTCCATATTAAAAATAAGGGAGATAAATGTGGCTCTGCAGGGTGGTATCTCTCCAAAACCAGATATAGCACCCCTGCCTTATGTTACTTTTATTTTAGTCAATTTATATGAAGCCCCTAATATAACATATTAATAAACTAATGCATGGCCTCAACTTATTAAGGCATGAAAATGAGAACCTAATGCATGGGAACTAAATAATTAAGGCATGAGAACAAAATCCTAATGTGTGGGAACGAGATCTTTAAGGTGTGGGAATGAGAACCTAATGCGCGGGAATAAGAAAATTAAGGCATGGCAACAAGATAATTAGGGCGTGGAGTCGAGATCCTAATGCGTGGGAACGAGATCATTAAGAAATGAGAATGAGATCCTAATGAGTTGGAACGAGGTCATTAAGGTGTGGGAATGAGAACCTAATGCATGGGAATAAGACAATTAAGGCATGGTATGAGGTAATTAAAGCTTGGGAATGACTTATTAAGGCAAAGATACTAGTTAATTATACTGTAGCCATTAAGGCGTGGCCACAAGATCCTTTTGCTTCACAGATCAAGTGAGCAGCTCTCAAGGCTTGTGCACAATATGACTCCGTAAAGAAGGTAAACAGGTCTGCATACTGTCTGTGTCTGAGCCAATCAGCTTTTAGTATGAGAATTAAGTGTGTTTTACTTAGAATTATTCCATGTCTCACTGCAAGGGACTCCAACATATCATTATAATTCTTTCAGAGATAAAAAATAAAAATTAAGATTATTTTTGGATTAGAGCTTTGATGTAATATTTAGTTTCTTCATGCACACTAACTTCCAGAAAAGAAAGCTTTATTATTTTCTGACTATGACTTAAATATCTTGTTCCTAAGCCCTAAGTTGTGGCCATGACTTAATTATCTAGTTCCCACACATTAGGATCTTGTTTTTACGTCTTAAATCGTGGACAGGCATTGGGATCTCATTCTCACACATCTGTTTTTTTATTTTATTTTATTTTTTTTTAAATATGATGCCACTGTAGAGGCTCCATAAATTTAATCTGACTCATTTACAGTTTTAAATTACTGTTCCTTATTAGTTCTATTTTTTCATTATGTCTAACTTAATTTATTGTGCTTTTATTGCCAGTTTTTTCAATGCATAATTTTCTTTGTGGGTACAACAAATCATCACTTTTTAAGATTACTCAGTGAAGCACTTTGGGCTGCATTTATGTATGAAAGGCACTATAAAAATAAGGATTATTATTATTACTGTATCTTGTAGAATTTAACTAGAGCACAGACGCTGGGACGGGGACGTAGAGAGGTGAGTAGAATTTGCCTACAATTCAGCAAAAACACTCACCCGCCTCTATGGAGCCGGACCAGCGGTCCACCATCTTCTGAATTACAATCTCAAATAACTCTCCATCACGAAGGCACCTGTTAACAAAACACACACAATTGTATTTAAAAAATCATGTTCAAACACATACAGAGTGTACACACAGACCAACTCATTTCACATCACTGCATAAACACCAAACAATCTAAAAAATAAAGCAGATCAAGAATCTGCTATTTCTGCTAGAACTCACCTGTTGGAGATCACGATGGCATCGTTGAACTCACTGCGGCAGTTCTGCCGGAGTGCGGTACGGCCGCCGTTAGTGATGACCGCGTTAGTGCCGTGCAGCTGATGGAAGCGCAGGTCACTGGCTGCACTGGCCCCGGTGACTGAACAGGGGCTGCCCGGGGACATGGCCATCGGCCCTTCAGAACTATCGTCTGGGAGAGGAGGGAGATCAGCTGGGAAAAAGAAGGAGGAGAAAGAAGTTCACAAGTGCATGACACTACCAGATTCCACACAAAACCAGATAAATAAAAAATCAAACATTTAATTTTCTGTGACAGAATTCGAAAGAGATTTTGTCTCAGCTCATCATACACTACTCCACTTTCACTGTGACTGTCAGCTCTGACTACACCTGGGAAACTAAACCTTAATCTGTTTGTTTTTACTAAGGAAGCACTGAATACATGATTACAGAATTGTAAACATTAATTAATTGATTAATTAAAACTATAGATGTTTGGCTGAAAAGGTGAAAAACTGTATAACTGATACCTGACAAGGTCTCGTTTTTCATTTTATATTTATCTATTTTTTACCCATTTTATCACTAAAACTGAAGGCCATTTACCAAACTCACTAAAAAAAAAACAACAAATGCAGCCAACATGGAGGACTAGCACTATTAGTGTGCCATATCGTATTGTGCGCAATAATATCGGCAAAAATACTGACACAATAAAACAAAAACTCCATAACATAACATCTAATGAAGGGGTCGACAGTAACAGTAAGTTCAGATATTTTCCAAGCTATTAAGTGGCGGGCCACAAAAAAAACTGTTCTTGGAAAATGAAGCAGGTAAACCCAGGAAAAAAGGAAAAAATAAATAAATAAACACTCCACTCATCACGGGGGAATCGAACCCGAGTCGTCAGGCTCGTTATACTACCACTGCGCCAGCTAGTAACAGCTAGTACAGATGAAAATGCATTTATGCATGCATAAATTATTCTACACTTACTTTGTACATTTTTATTGCTACATTAAAGCTGATGTCTGTAAGTTTTGGGATTTAGGATCCTCTCTGGTGAGAATGGGTCATTGCACCAAGCGTGTGGAGGAATAAGGGGTGTGACGAGATCTCGTGGCACGATATTTCTCGTCAAGCTTAAACCTGAAACCTTCACCGTAAAAAAACGCCTTTATAAGGAGATAGGGAGCCCGAGAACGGGCGGAAACTAAAGTCACGCCGAACGCACTAGGCGTGACTAAAGCGCGATATAGCACTTAATCATAACACAAGTCAACAATCGGTCCGGACCCTGGCCGTTCAAAATTTTCTCTAACTGGACCATTTTGGCTCCAGTGGAAACAATAAACGGTAACAGAGTGACCAACAACACAAACCATATGTAAATACTGTAAGTAAATCCTACACGTGACTGTTTCATAGACAGCTGTACTAATCCCTTAGCTCTGTACTGTATTAAAAACATGTTCTGTCTCTGTTTCACTTCAAGCACAGTCTTAATATGACTGGTTATGGTTCTGCATAGTTAAATTACAAGAGATTTAGGAGAAAAAAAACACAAACCATAGGCTTAATATGGCTGGTTGTGGTTTGCACTTATTGTTTGCACTATATAAGACCTAGAAAAGTTTTATTTTTATTTTTACTTATTCTTATTTTTATTTCTTATAGAATCAATGTGTGAGAGAAACCAGTCTGTTAAGTTTGTGTCATATGATTTTTGTCAAAAAAAAATCTAATTTTCAAGCCATTTTTCATTTTTGACGTTTTCTTTAAAATTTTATTTTTAAATCTCGTCTCGTTCTCGTGATATTAGTGTCTCGTCGGGTGTGACGCAATATTCTTGTATTTTTCTATTTCATAGAAAATCGGGATCTTAGCAAGTTAGGTTTCCAAAATGGTTTGGTTAATTTTGGCGCATCTTTATTTTTCTCTTCTCTTACCCATATCGTCCATGATGGTTGCTTGGGCCGCCTGTCCATATAGATCCACCACAGCGTACACACTTGGTGGCACGTTCCAGGCTGCAGGCCCCTGAGGAACTCCATTCACAAAGAAGTGCAGGCTGCCGTCATCCTTCCGCACTACGCCCACGGTATCTCCAGCCTGGAGGAACAGAGAGAGAGAAAAAGAGACAGAGAGACAAAGAAAGCAATATTTACAGTAATCCGATAACATACAGTCTCTCTACTACTTTACATTCTCTTGGCCATTACCCCGGATGATGAATCATTTTAAATTATTAATGACATTATATGAAAATTATTCATTTTACATCATTACTAACGCATTACTTATTGTAACTGTGCCAAAGGGGCCTCTTATCCCCTAACTTCTTTAATATTTGTATTTTCCTGTTCATAGCGGCTAATGCTAATGCTGCTGCTGCACCCAGCCTTGCTGGAGCCTGCTGGAGAAACTTCACTAAAAACTCACCCTTATAAAGCTGTGATTCAGTGGATTGGCTTTAGTGCTTCTTAAAGGGATAGTTCGGTATTTTTGACATGAGTCTGTATGGCATCATCATAACCAGTGTCGTGCATCCACACTGACTTACCCCCCACAGCGTCCTGTGAGCCGAGTTCTTGTCCAGTTTAGGTCAAAGCGAAAGTAGTCCGGCATGTTTGCTGGGGTCAGGAAAATAACTCCTTTTTCTTCCCAAAGCAGTACGTGTTCAAAAGAGTGATTTATTTACATCACAAAAAACTAACCCTGCAAAAGTCACGCCTCGTAAATCACTTGGGTCCTACTTTCTCTCGTTCCATATCAATGCGTGCAGCGCTGCAACCTGACAGCTAGCCTACGTGTTTGGGTCGCTTTGTTTACTTCTCGCCTCGAGAACATGTCTGACTACGAGAGTGACGAGGAAAACATTGATCACCGCTCAGAGCCACGGGGATATCTTTATGAACCCGAGTATACAGATGTTGAACTTCGCCAAATGGAATTAGATCGGGCAGAAAGAGAGAGGGTGGACAGAGAAGTGCGCACTGCAAACACAAAGCTTTTTTATTTTTTCCACTTTTGTGTCCACATGGATGCCCAGCGCTAGTACCCAAAGTTTCCTCAGAGCAACATCAGTCACAGGAAAATGATGAAAACTCTGCGGAGAATCAGCCACATCTTTGTTGCTACAGCCTGGATAGTCACAAGTCCGCACCATTTTAACACACACACACACACACACCTAGCTATATATATATATATATATATGTGTTTACAAAGCTTATAAAAGCCAATAGACTTCTCCCTAAAGTTAGCTCGTTTGCGTTGCTAGTCTGAACACAGCTGCTAAGCACTGCCAAAACACAGAACAAGTTGACGCGTGCGCAGCTCGCTGTCAGAATGACGCGCACTGATACGAAATGAGAGAAAGTAGGACCCAAGTGATTTACGAGGCGTGACTTTTGCAGGGTTAGTTTTTTGTGATGTAAATAAATCACTCTTTTGAACACGTACTGCTTTGGGAAGAAAAAGGAGTTATTTTCCTGACCCCAGCAAACATGCCGGACTACTTTCGCTTTGACCTAAACTGGACAAGAACTCGGCTCACAGGACGCTGTGGGGGGTAAGTCAGTGTGGATGCACGACACTGGTTATGATGATGCCATACAGACTCATGTCAAAAATACCGAACTATCCCTTTAATACCCGACTGGTAGAATTCATACATAATAAGCACTGGATTATTAGATGCACTGTTGATTTTTTAGGAAAATTTGAGTATTTTAAGTGTGCCTAATAGTGCAGGCATGCACACACTTTTTATATGACTACACATAAGTAACATGGTACAATACTTACTTTTAATCTGTCCAAGTTATGTCCATATTCATCCAGTATTGTTGTTCCGTTGTGCATGACTCCATTGCCTGTCATCATCCACGTCCCTGTTGAAGAGGTATAAGCACATATTTAGGTTCACTATTGGATCACGTTAATCATTTAAACGCCAGTAAAAAGCTGTTTTGCTTTAGTAGCTCTTGTATCAGTAGCATTAGCAGTACCACTGTTGTTTAGGTAAACAGCAAATGCTTTAATAGCCAGAAAAAAGGTCCAAGAACCTACCAGACAACTTGTTTTTAGAATGAATATACTGTATATGGCTTTGCAGGAATGGTAGCAGAAGCACACTGATTCCATATTATATTTATAATATTTTGCCCTCTCCCCACTCAGAAACAGTACTAAATTCAATTAGAAAAATCTTAAGTACTGACGCTTTAAAATAAATAAAAGCATTTAGTTTCAATTAATGCGCCTAAAATCAGTTTACTACCCTTTTTACCAACTACTGTCTATTGTTTTCCAGCTAAAATATACTGGCTGTACAGGGCTAGGATAATAACGTTAGCTAATGTGAGATAACTTAGCATTAGCATTTGCTTGTTTACCGATTACTTAATACCTGTGTGTGTATATTTTTTCTTCACATGTCACTTAAGTAGCACTCCTAAAGTAAATTCATGATTAGAATAGCACTGCTGAGGTACGAGTATTGTGCTTTATTGGTTTGTCTGCTGACTGTGATATTAAAAAGGTAAAGTGTACACTAATTATTTTTGAATTGTAGTTTTTCAATTGCTTTTGCAAATACTAAATACATTGAGGTGAAAAAATGTTAAGTATTTGTTATTTGACCAGCTTTTTCATTTTGCTTGTTTGGTTGCTGCCAATCACTACTTTCCATGCATCACTAGCTTCACACTTTCAATTAGCTTTTATTTAAAAGAGAACTAAACCTCCTGATTTTTAATGACCCTATCCTCAGCTCAAATTTGGAAAAATGCTAAAAACTAGGAGTGGTAGTTTGGGAGGGGCATTGGGTGATGAATGGGTTTAGGGGTGTGTCTTTAAGGCTGTGCATGTGCACTTTTAAACACATAATAAAAAAAATGTTTTCCAGTAAGACATCTCACCTGAGCGCAGGTTGGTCATGGTGGAGGGTAGCTGCAGGTAGGCAGGATTGTGTGTCGTTACTCCAATTTCGATAGACCCCGCCCACTTGTCCACCATTTTGTCAATGCGCACCTGGAACACTTCGTTGGAATGAAGAGGACGGTTGCTCAGCACCACCCCATGATTAAAGTCATCCGTTGCGCTGTTCAGGATAATAAAGTTAAATGAATTAATGACACAGAACTCATATTTTTCCTCATTTAATGCTTTTTATGCATTAATAAAACTCCCTCTTACTGAGGTCTCAGTGCAGTCCTGCCGTCACCGATGATAGCTGCCTTCTGGCCGCAGTTTGGATGGAAGAGCAAGCGGTCCGGGGCTTCAGGGTCGGGGGTCAACGAGAGGGCAGGGCGAGGCCGGCCGACGTCAGGCGACAGCGCCCTCATGATGGCGTTGTTCCGACGTAAACGGTCACTGTGGTTGTGATTGTGGACGATGGTCACTTTAACGGCCATTCCGTACAGATCCACCACCCCATATACCACCCCGGGGGTCTGATTAGCAGCCACACCTTAAAACACCAACACAAAGTCAGAATCAGTGAGAATTACATAAGGCATTTTACTGAAAATCTGTAATATCTTAATTTTGGTCAAAATGAAATTATCGATTTTCATTTAAATGATCCGATATCAATTCCTATGAACCTAAATCGATCTTTAGAATTAGCCCATTTTCCTAGTTTTAACGTCTCCCATTTTATCTCGCGGGCACCGCCATAATGGAAATGTAACTGTTCCCTCTGTATTTAAACTACAATTTTTATTGTAACTGAAATGTACCTAAATGAATCGAATAGTTCTGGGAAATCAGTGACAATACTCTCCCCTAGTTGATACTCAGATGAGTATTCCCCATCACTAGTGATGCCAAAACACAAGGAGGGTGAAGACTAGCACACGCCTACTCTGACACATGTGAAGTCAGACTCTGCCTCTTTTTGACCTGCTGCTCAAGCAGCATTACCGTGTAGCATCACAGCGCTAACGCTCGGAGGAGTGATGAGAGGAAAGAGCGCCATCTACCCACCCAGAGAGAGCAAGGACAATTGTGCTCTCTCAGGGCTCCGGCAGCTGATCACAGTGGCAGCGCTAGTGATGTTTTTTGTTCTTAATAAAGTTCCACATGCTTATTCTTTGTTTGTTCCAAAAAGTTCCATAAATATGTTAAGCCTCTCATGGTGACAGTATAAGAATGAGATTTTTTGGTTACAATTAGGAAAATAGTATTGTTTGGTATCAGTATCAAATTCAAAGTATTTTATCACTGTCAATTAGGGGTGTCACGATTTCGATATTTCATCGAAATGGATCGAAATTATGTCATGGTCTTGAGCATCGAAGTCAAAAATAGGATCGACGATCCCTTCCGCAAATGATGCAGCACACTATAGCTCAAAGAGCAGCTCTTTCTCCAGAGAACGTGGACATTCTCATCTTCTTAAAGAAAAACTTAAAATATAAAAACAGTTGTTTTTTTCTAGCCTCAAATAAGTTAATAGTTTTGGTACCTTAAGGAGCTTCTTTATCTCAGATAAAATTGTATATATAACTTTTAAAATTTTTAAATTTGACCATTAGTGCCTAATGTGGTTTATTACAGATCACTTGTATCACTTTGCATCACTTATATCAAGCCCACCTTTTGAAATAAGATGTTAAGATGTAAATTGGATGAATCAAACCAATGACTGACCATAGACTAATCTAAAACTGGCATAGGCCTCTCTGCTGTAAAAAAGAAAAAAAGAAAAAAGAAAATCCAGAATCGAATACTGACCCTAAAATCGGAAATAAAATCATATCGAGGATTTAAGGAATCGTGACACACCTACTGTCAATATTGAAAATTTTAAAATGATACCCAGCCCTAGCAGGGCCAGTGTTATATAAGCACTGATGAGATCCTCAATATGCTTAAAAACAGCATATTGTCAACACAACACAATTTCCCAATTGCATTCAATCCAATTTTTACAATTGACGTCAGAAATATATATCCATAATATTTTATTATAAATCATGTGCTCACCTTGATCTATGCCATTAATGTAGAAGTGCAATGCTCCGCTGGCTTTCCTCATCAGCCCTATATGATCCCCTTCCTGAAAAACAAAAATAAACACAATAAATACATTATGACAGAACTGCACTGCAACGAGTGTGCTAAACAGAAAGAGCTTTTTATGTGTGCTGAACACTGACATGCCATAAGTCATGGGATATGTAAATCAGAATGTAAATCAGGGGTTTTTGCACAGTTTTGTCATTTTCTGCTTAACCTGATTCAACTCGTACTGTCTGTTACAGAAAACTATACCCCGATGTAAACAGATCATAAAATTCTTAAGCAGGTGAAAGCTTGGGAATGACCACACATGTATAAGTTGTGAGGTGTTATCTTGTAAGGATGGACACTGGCCAGCATGCTTGTGTCAAGTGAAGAGTGTTTAAATTAGATTTATTGTATCTGGCCAATGGTCCCACACTCTCATTTGTTACTCAGCTGTTTATCCCCCATCTCTAGTGATGCCACAACACCAGGTGGGTGAAGTGAAGACTAGCACATGCCTCCTCCGACACATGTGAAGTCAGTCTCCGCCTCTTTTTGAACTGCTGCTGATGCTGTAGCATTGCTGAGTAGCATCACAGCGCTAACGCTCGGAGGAAAGCAGCGCAGCGACTCGGTTCTGATACATCAGCTCACAGACGCAGCCTTGTGCTGATCCACATCACCCTAGGAGTGATGAGGGGAAAGAGAGAGCGCCATCTACTGTACCCATCCAGAGAGAGCAAGGCCAATTGTGCTCTCTCAGGGCTCCGGCAGCTGATGGCAAGCTGCATGACCAGGATTCGAACCAGCGATATAGAAGACATATTATACCTGAAGCTCATCCAGACTGAATTCACAGTACTCCCTACGCGTCCCCTTTCCATTGGTCAAAATCCCACAGCCGCTCATCATGATTGTACCTAACCGTAAACACACAGATTAAAGATGTATGAGGGGTAAAATCAAACATTTTCACAGAGAATGAACAAAAATAATGCATGCAAGAAACAACAGAACAGAAATGGCTAGCAGAAGATACCTGAGCGTAAGTTGGTCATGGTTGCTGGGTAGTCCAGATTATTAGGGTTGTGGGTTGTTACTCCAATCTCAATGGATCCTGACCATTTATCCACCAGTTTATCAATGCGGATCTGCCACAAATAGAACAATATTAATCCTTATATTCAAAATTCATACATTTAAAAACACCTGTTCATTAACACTGTAGCTAGGGCAGGGCATTATTGTGTAAAAATTGAGATATTCTTTAACTATATGAGCAATTAACCGTTTAAATAGTTTTTACATAACTAAAAAAGACAGAGAACTATTGTTCTCAACACAAAAAATATCAAAATCAAGGTTTAATTCGGCTATTTTCATAAGAATAGCAAGCAGCTTTTATACTAAACAAGGTGCAAACATTACCACCTTATTTTTCAGTGAAGGAAAAGTGCAAAATAGGAAAATCACTGCCACATTAAAAAAAAAAAGTTCTTTATGGGTCTCTAACAGAAGCACAAGCCTATCTACTCACATTCATTCCATATAAAAAGATGAACAATCTTGATTACCCTATTTCAGGGCTACGCAATATGGTAAAAGTAGTGTATTGCAATATTTAAAGACAATTTCACAATACACAATGTTTTGACACAAACAAAATGCAGATTAGTAGCAGATTCCCAAAAACTGATATTCAAACATTCCTTTATGCATAGTAATATTTTTTATACAGTTTTTAAATTAAGCAGAACTTTTAACACTCTCTGTGATGAAATATACAGCTGGGTCAATGTTCTTTAAGCCCTGATGATATCCTTGGTCCTGTCAATATGATATGACCATTATCTTATCTATTTTGAATATTCTATTTTTATTGTAGTCTTTGTTTTATCTATATATTTTAATCTATATATTTTAATGCCAGCTCTTGGCTGTGAACTGGATCGTGAGATTCATTCCACCTCATGTACCACATGTGATGCGAATGACAATAAAATCTCCTTGAATCCTTGAATGTATTACATGACCATTTATTTTCGATAAAATAGTCATATTGACCATGTCTACTCCATTTTGAAGCATATCGAAGAACCTTAACAGGCCAGCATTTTTTTTTTAGTTTTTTGCCTGATATTACACTCCTTAATCTTGTGGATTTCTATTCAAGCTAATTCATATGTCAAGTTAGTGGAAATCCTAATTGCGGATGAAAATGTTTAAAAACATTGAAGTAAATCTGCAACTGTCAAAATAAAATGGATAAAAATCATAAATCATGTTTAAATCAACGTTTTAGTGAATATAAAGTTTGGCCTCCAAAAAAAAAACTTTTCCAAAAAAAAAGTTTTTATGTCTAAATTTAATTTTCAAGAATTGGGCTGATTCCTCTTTTTTTTTTCCCCCTTTCAATTTTATTCTCCTCGTTTTCTACTACCGTACTTTAGCTAGGCCGATTGTCCTACCAATTTAGCTGCTACTCAGCTGTATATCCCACAACAAAAGGAGTGTAAAGACCAACACATGCCTCCTCCGATACACGTGAAGTCAGACTTCGCCTCTTTTTGAACTGCTGCTGATGCATTTTAGCATTACTGAGTAGCATCACAGTGCTAACGCTTGGAGGAAAGCTCAGCGACTCTACTGTACCCACTCAGAGAGAGCAAGGAAAATTGTAAAATCTCTCAGGGCTCTGGCAGCTGATCTCCCCATCCTTGTGGCAGCACTTTTGCCTGCTGGACCACTCTGTGCCATGCTTCCTCTTACTGATTTTAATTATTAAGTAGAATAGAGAGAGAGTAAACAGACAGCTTCCCCAAGTGTCCAGTAGGAGAGTCTCCAATGCCCTTAAATGTTTCCAGAAGATAAATAACTTGTCTTACAGCAGAGAAAAATGTTTTTTTATTCTGTATACAAGCCAATGCCTGTGAATAGGTTAAAATTGTACTGTGAATTTAATTTAACAAATCACTTGTGAAGCACGACCAGCAGTAACTGCAGCATTATGAAATGTGTCTCACATTAATAAGACCGAGAGCTGACCTTTACACATCACACACACTCCTCACCATTAAACCAAACACCTCTCACATACCTCAAACATCTCGTTGTGCCTCAGTGGACGGTTGGTCATGACCACTCCGTTATTAAACTCGTCCAGCGGCCGCCTTCTCTCAGCTGTTTTGTTGTTGTTGCTCAGTTTAATCAATGTTCCACATTTCTCGTGAAACAGCAGTGCGTCGTTGGTGGTCATGCCACCGCTGCCCATTGGTATCCCTGCTGTGCCCCCTGAACTTCCTGACGGACTGTTGTTTGTGCTGCTCCCGCCTTCAGCACCGCCTCCGATGCCACTGTCGTTTCCCGTTCCCGTTCCTCTGGCTCCATTACTACTTCCAGTCCCACCTCTGGAGGAGTCGGAACTTCCTCCAACTCCATTTATCCCCAAGTCTTCTCCACCCTCACCTTCCGAACGATACAGCGAGACAATGGCATTGTTGAACACATCAAACAACTGGTGCTCCGTAAGGACTTAAGCAGGAAGGAGGAACAAAAAGAGGGAGAAACAAACAAACAAAAAACAGTGAGACAAGGGAACGTCTCACCCAAAACAAAAACAGGAGACAGGACTGAAGCATTTTATGGATTTAAAGCAGCATCATGTGAGAATTTGCATTTCTTGGTCTTGGTGTCTTCCTAGAGAGGAGGTGAAGTTTGGAGCAAAAGGACACCTGTTATACATGCTTTTCTGGACAAGCTGAAAGATACAAAACTAGAGCTAGGCCTTTCGGTAAAAATATTACATCAAAATATTTTCATGTAGCATATGAAGAGTAACGCCACCACCCTTAGTATACATAATTGCGTACTATTAGAGCTGGTTGATATGGTAAAAATATTATATCACAATATTTACTACAATTTTATGATAGTATTTATCGTGTTTTAACACACAGACAAAATGCATCAGTAATGGCATATTATGCGATTCAAATACACTGTATTGCACAGTACAGTGATTTTTATTAAATATTTTATCTAATTTAACAGTATTTTTTATACCCTGTAATGAAATGTATATTCAGGTATGTGTTCTTTGAGCAGTAACTCTGTCGTATTGCCCACCTCTTTTATGACACATGCAGACAAAATGCATCAGTGACGGACGATTCTTAAAAAACTGCTATTAAATTTCTTGTTCATGCATTGAATATCTATTTTTATCCAATATTTGCTGCATTTCATCAAATTAAACATGATTTTGTACACACTCTAATAAAATGTACAGCATATTATCGACTTGATAAGAAAATGTATTAGCATAGGGGTGTGCCATATTGTATGCAAAAAAAAAAAACTCCATATAGTGATATCACAATCTTTTTGAAAATAGTCTATTTTGTATTTATTTCGCTGCTCTTTTCTGTAACCATGTACACTTTAGTTTTGTGATCGATTTTTTTTGTTACACTACTTTATTTTTGTTAGATTTTTCATTTTATAATTTTAATATATAAGTGATAAATAATGCTGCTTTAAGCTTAAATTATTTTTTTACTTTTATTATTTTGTATAAACGGGTTTAATTAGCTTTATCTTACCAGTATCTGACTCCAAGTTGTTGGGGAATTTGTCCGGTCGGCTATGTCCCCCCGTTACTTCAGGCACTGAGGATAAAAAAAAGAAAACACAAGCAAAAAAGCATTTAATGAAATTTACAATTGCATTTTTGCAAGCAACCACAATACACAGATGTGAAAAAGCATCACTGCATTTTCCTGGTTGCCAAAATTAAAATTACTGTACTATTATAAGACACAAAAATTAAACAAGTTCCTTATTAATCCTACATCATAGTCTACACAGTTTCACCTGCTGCAACTGTCGTTCAGTGTGGTTTTCAGAGTATTTCTGAAACTAAACTACAAGAAACAAAACAGTGGGGAAAACATGTAATAAAGCAAAGTTGCTGTGATCCCACTGATATAAACAGAGAAGAGTAGGGCTGCACGATATTGCAAAAAAATACATATATACAATTAATTCATTACAAATGAGAAATTGGGGGTGTGATACATCGCATCGTACAGACACAAAAAACACCTTGATATTGTGACATTCTTGATTTGCTATTTACTGTATTTACTTTTAATTGTATGTTTGCAGTTTAGATGCTCTAACTCAGTTTTGTGTTACATTTTTGTTGTTACATTGCTCTGGTAAGCTACGGTTTATGAACATTACAAACAATATATATTTTCTTTGTTTCCTCTTAATGTATTAATATGATTTATATGATTCTGTTGTAGTAGAATATTCAGTTTTATCATACTGCCAAGAATATCGCAAATCGCAAAAATACCCTAAAAGTCAGTTATTTAGGCAGTAATTTAACATGTTATGATATTAACATGCACACTGTGTATGCAAGAATAGAGCAAAGCCAATGGTTTTGGGTAGGAATGTACAGAAATTATTAGTGTGGGTTTTTTTTGTGTCCAAAACCATACAAAACGAAACATTTGGAAACACTAATAATTAAGTTTTCATTAACTTAGACAATGTTTTACATTAAATATCCTTATATCATTGTTTGGTTTAAACTATGAACTTTTTTTTTTTTTTTTTACCTAATTATGGTTGTCACCCCTAATTACAATGTAATTTTTTTTCTAATATTGTTGCCAAAAAACAAATCGCATTAATTTCACAACTACTGGACACATAAAAAATACAACAATATTCCAATATTCGGATCAAGCAGCAAAAAAAATATTAGTTTGGTCATATGTGACATTATCTGGCAACACACTGTGCAGCCCTACTCTACAGGCATGCAGAATCTGTGCACTACCTTCCTCAGCTGAGCCGTTCATCACCGCAGCCAGAGCAGGAACAGTGGGCAGCGCCAGAGCTCCAGTCCGTTCCTCATGATCCCGGCAGGCCTCCGTCATAAGAGCCCCCGGAGACGCCGGCGCCGCCTCTTCCTCCCGCTCCTCCTTGTCTTCCTCACATTCCTCCCCCTCCGTGTTCGGCGGCGGCTCACAACTGACCACCGTGATCTGAGTGCACTTCCCGTACAGGTCCACCACCGCCCACAGGCGTGAGGGCAGGCCGCTGGCCGCGGTGCCGCAGTCCTGCCCGTTCACCCACAGGTGCAGCTCCCCGCGTCCGTTACGCTGGATCCCCACACGGTCCCCCTCCCCCAGCTGGTCCAGGTCACGGCCGTACTCCTCCAGCACCGAGCGCCCGTCCTTCAGCACCGAACAGCCCGACACGATCCAGGACCCGCCCTTTAGTCCGGTGGCACTGCTGGGAAAGTCCAGAGCAGCTGGGTCTAGAGCGGTCACGCCGATTTCTATAGATCCACTCCACGAGTTCACCTGCAACAGTGAAATAAACATTTAAAAGAGTCATATATAATACACTATCACTACAATCGGGAGATCGCTGGTTCAAATCCCGGTCATGCAGCTTGCCATCAGCTGCCGGAGCTTCGAGAGGGCACAATTGGTCTTGCTCTCTCTGGGTGGTTAATTATGTAGATGGCGCTCTTTCCCCTCATCAATCCTAGGGTGATGTCGATCAGCACAAGGCTGCATCTGTGAGCTGATGTATCAGAACCGAGTCGCGTGCTTTCTTCCGAGCGTTAGCACTGTGATGCTACTCAGTAATGCTGCATCAGCAGCAGCTCAAAAAGAGGTGGTATTTGGCTTCTAGTCAACATTCTCCTTGTGCTGAGGCATCCCTAGTGATGAGGGGTATACAGCCAACCACCGGCTGTCTAGAAAATTGGGAAATTTGTCTAGATAAATTAAAAAAAATGGGAGAAAATTAAAAGAAAAAGTGTATATATTGCATATCTTCCAAGCCTGAAAAAAAAAACATTTTTATGCTGTAGTTACATAATAAAAAAGGATTCCGCATCACTCAGTATCAGTTAACTATACTTTTACAACCTGTCTGTTTTCCAGGTAAAACATGCAAGCTGAGATAACTTAGCCTTAGCATTTGTTTGTTTACCAAAAGAACGACTGCATTTCTCTATCTAAATTTTACCTTTTTTGTAGACAATATATAGTCCCAGAAATTAATCACAACAAAAAAATATTGTAATTGTAAGACCAAATAAATGCCCCTGACATAATGATAATAGAATAGCATAACAAAGCAATGATATCCTTTTAAAAACAACAAAATTGTACCTATAGTATTTGTATCATAGTTTGGGAGATGTATATTTTTTTCTTCACCTACTGCAGAATTCCACACTGTGTGTATGCAGTTATTAAAGCACTGATTGGTCATTTAGCACGACTGGTTAAAATACTGTTCACCGCTATATATGTAAATAACAAACATATAAAATAAGCTACATAGACCATATCACCATTATTACATATTACTGAGGTTATGTCCATTTATTGTACAATGAGTCGATAATGTGATTGTCAAACAGGCCTACTTAAAAGTGACTGGAATAGCACTGCTGAGGTAAATGTATCACACTTTATTAGTTTGTCTGCTAGGACATTAAAAATATAGCAAAGCTTTGCATTACAAATTACAGTAAAATACACAGCAAAATATGCAGAGACCAAAAGTACATATATTTTTTTAGCTTTCAATCTCATCGTCTGTATCTCAAAGAGTAACTCAACATTACATAATAAAATAAACGTCTAATCTACAGTTTCTCTCTGTATTATTCACTTCTCCTCTCTGTCCTCGGTTTCTGTGCTGTATGTATGTCAGTGTTATAGAGTAAACGGCTGAGTGAATCAGGGCTAAGGAAGGCTGAAAGAAGGACACACGCACTGTGAGAGGTCAGAGTGAGCTCTCTGAGCTGCTTACATAACCGCAACTGTAGAATACTGTACCCTGCAGTCTACAGCAGACTCACTGTCTCTCCCATTCTATTTAAAATCAACCAGGTAGAGTATTAAAAAGAGAAGGCCAAGCTCTGTAAACCGACAGCGCTCAGTGAAGACTTTAAACTGAGGAGCTGTCATAATTCTCATTCTCAGAATTCTCTCTCTTTGAGGAACACAAAAAGACTAGGATGCTCTGAGACAAACCCTTAGGCTATGTTCACACAGCAGGTAAAAAATATATATGTCTTAATGTAAACATGAAACTATATATTTTCAATCCTGATTTGGGCAACTTTAATATGCAGTTGAAATCTGATATATGTCGGATTTCCAGCAATGTCACAGCCAGATTCATTCAGATTCATGCAACTTTTATATCAGGTAAAAGGCTTTTAAGAGACTGGAAACTCTCAATTCTCAAATCAACTGGACCAGGCAATATATTTATATGTGCATCTGAACATCTGTGTCAACAATTGGTGAAACAACAAGCAGTTACATGCATTTATTAGAAGAGTTTACAAAATTCATTGGAGAAAAGTGAAAAATTATGCAAGAAAATGAGGAAAATGCACAAAAGTGTCAGAGTGAAGGTTTCATTGGTGATATAATAAAAGCAAGTGACCTGTGTTTCTAGTTAAACTGTTATTGCTGTAGTGTCAAAGGACAATAAAGAGCTTATAAAAAGTACAGAACACAAACTAAAGCAGTATCCTTAGCTAAATAGCAGCAACCCTTTTTTCCACAAAGAGCTTGTATTCCTGGTTATAAAACCAGCTGCAGGCTGAACTTTGCCTTGTAACGCTGGAGAAGATGAAACTGAAACTTCATGTGAAGCGCTGTTCTTTAGCACAGAAAAGACTGTTCAGACAAATGTCAGATAGAGGTCACACTAAAAACAGTGTAAACAGCCCTAAATAAACATCTGCTGTTTAAATGTATTCTTAGTGCTTCATGCTGAAAATTGCATCACAGTTATCTTGAATGGACATTTGAGATGTTTAGACGTGATTTTTATAACAGCTTGGATTGTACAGACTTTCAATTATTTCAAGGAGAACTAGTTCAAATTAAGCTTAGATGTTCAACCAGTGTATCATACTATCATAATGACCAGAATAGGATCTGTATATCTATGATGTAATGCCCATAAATGTTAGTTTTAAACTTTTGCAATTTGATTTTGTGCATTTACTCATAATATCCAGGACCTGGCAGTTTACAGGAAGCCATTAACTGAGCGCTTTGAAAGAGTTTAAAATCCATAAAAATAAAATAAATCCACTTTCTTAATGCTAGCTTACTCATCATACGAGACAATAACATTGTGCTGCATCCAGAAAATACTCCAGTCCTAGTTTAGTCCTCCAGTTAAGATTCAATATTATTTACAGCATTTTAAAGCATTAACATTTTGTAACATACAAGCCTGCAGGTTCTTCCCCACTGCCATCGGATTCTTGAACCTACTTCAGACAAAATAACCCTGCACCTCACTCTCTACACTTCACTGTAACAATGTTTACAATTGCTCTACTGAACCTTTTGCACTTTTGTCACATCTCACTGCTGTAGATAGTAATGTTCTTCCTTGTACCATAGTTTTCCAACTATAGATGCACCTAAAATCCTTTAATTTTCCCCAAAATTGACAGTGAGCCTTCTAATCCGGTGCTCCTTATGTATGAATTTTACCAGTCAGGTATTAAGGAGCAGTAAAGTCACTCTGCTGAAGTATAGCATTATAAAAGGGTACGTCTTGAGCAAAGTTTCTCCAGCACCAAGGCTGGAGCAGCATTTGCATTAGCAGCCAAGTATATTGGACTGTAGTTTGCGTGTTTACCGTGTTACAGCTACTAGCTACGCGGGACGACCCGCTGGCTGATAGCGCCCTGGGTTTCCAAAACGCTCAGGGTTCCTCAGTGTAGCGTTCTCAGGTGGCATTTACTAGCGCTAAGTGCCACTAACATATTTTAATGCTAAAATAGCTTACTGTAAATAAATGTTAGTGCTTAACTCACACAAATAAACAGGAGATGTTTCAGGAGAGACATCTATGTAGATTAGCACCCAGCACTTGTTTAATTATGTGAATTTAGAAGGGAAACATGGTGAAACCCTTGTTCCTTACTAGTGTCACATACAATGCGCCTTATAATCCCGTGCACCTTATGTATAAAAATAGACTTTTATTGATATTGCACCTTATATATATCCGTGTCTGTAAAATACAGTATAAAATTATTGATGTAAATTTAACAACAATTTAAAATTTGTGAATATTTAGTTAGTATATTATTTCTTTTATTGTATTTTTCATTTTTCTATTTATGAGGTATACTTGGGGAAAAGCAAAGAAAGAATTTTATTGTACAAGGAAATTTGTTTCCTTACTGTGGCAATAAACTGTTTGAATCCTGAATCCTGTCTTATGTCTTAATTAATGTCAGTTAATAAATAGCTGAGGCATTACTGAACCACGTAACAGTGTTTATTAGCGTGATTTTCCTATTATTTTTTGTGAGCCTTAATGTACAGTATTACCCAGATCCGAGAGCTGTTATTCTGTGTTTATTATTTATAAGCTGCCACTGCTCGGCTGTCAGTGAGACTGTTAGCGTTAGATAGCTACTTAGCTTAGCTTAGCGTAGCCTAGCTTTTTAGCATCCAGCTAAAATAGACATAAACATAGAGTAAGGACAGCCAGTTAATCTCCTGTTACTTTAAAAAGTGTGTATTTATCAATAACCGAGTATGTAAATAAGCTTTAAATATTGTATTCATCAGCTAAATTGTTAACTAGTAAAGGTTAATTAACTAGTTAGTTAGCTAGCTAACCCAGCCTGCTAACTAATTAGGCTGTGCTAGATCTAGCTAAGCTAAGCTAAGCTAGCTATCTGATCGAGCAGCAGCAGCTAACAGATAGCTAGCAAGTTAGCTAGCTAACTAACATAGCTAATACATGATAATATAACCTCTTTACCTTAAAATAAAGCACTGAAATAAGAAATGCAGCTGTAATATCTGAATTTTCGAGCACAAATCAATCATATGCGTGTTAAAGCGCATCATCAACTAAGCACATTTCGCTGCTCATCGGTGACCAAATACCAATTTTCCGTTCCACCTTAAATTTCGCACTGCTTACAGCCTAGCAACAGCGCTGGCGCCGGGCTGCGACTACTGCAATATTTAAGGTGGACCGGACAACTCCGCTAGAGCTAAGCAGCCAACTCCAGCCGCCCCGTTTTTCTCTCCCGCACAGCGATTTACCTTCTTGTCAATCCGAACTGTGAAGACGTCCCGGTCCCGCAGCGGCTCCCGGCTGAGCACCAGGCCGTGGTTAAACTCCTGCACGGGCTGGTTCCGCTGCGCGGTCCGGTTCGAGTTGGACAGACCGATGAGCTTCCCGCTGCGCGGATGCAGCTCCGCCGCCATGATCGCGCTGGGGCGGCCCAGTACTGATGGGGCGGTCGCGAACGATCCGGCTCTAAGAACCGGCTCTTTGAATTGAACCACGGGGGAATCGACTTCTGATTCTGCACCGATTAGGTCTCTCACGATATATCAGAAAATATTGCGATAAACGATATTATTGTCATTTTAAGACCATATAAATACCACTGACATATTGTTAATAGAATAGCACAATAAAGCAATTATACCCTTCTAAAGACAACAAAATTCGAAATTAATCATAGTTTGTAAAATAAATACTTTTTTCTTCACCTACTGCAGAATTCCACACTGTGTTTATGAAGTCACTAAATCAGAGTTATTAAAGCACTGATTGGTCATTAAGCATGACTGGCTAAAATACTGTCCATGCCATCATAAAGCCTTTTACAGTCAACAAATTTGTCATTAATCATAAAAGATGTCAAGTAATGAAGTGTAAATACCTTCTTATTACCTTATCTATACTTCACTTTTTACTTCTACTCCTTACATTTTCACTCAATTATCTGAACTTTCTACTCCTTACATTTTAAAAATAGCCTTGTTACTCCTATTTTGTTTTAGCTTGTTTTTCAGCTTTTTTACATTATATTTTAAGTAGTTTTGAAACCAGAACTTTTACATTTGAACTTGAGTAAAAAGCTTGGGTTGAGGCTCCACATTCTACAGAAGTATTTTAAACCCAAGTATCTATACTTCTTCCTACCGAGTAATTAATGTTAATATTTTCACACCTTTAAAGACAACACATTTGTAATTAATCATAGTTAAGGAAATATATAGCTAATATTTTTATTCACCTACTGCAGTCCACACAGGGTATATGGAGCCACAGTTATTTAAGCATTGGTTATTGAGATTGTCTAAAATACTAAACATAAGCTAACTAAACACAAATGTTCTTATTTGTTGTGCTATGTTTCAGTTTTATAGTTATTTGGTTGTAGATCCAAAGCCTGATCAACTGAGGTGGTTTGGGATGCAGCAACTATTGTTCAGCACCTCCAGGAACTTCAAGATGCTGAGAAAACTATTCCAGGTGACTCTACCTCACCTCTACCACACTGAGATAAAAATACCAAGAGTGTGCAGATCTGTCCTCAAAGATTAATGTGCTACTTAGAATAATCTAAAGTATAAAACATATTATGGTTTGTTTAACAGTTTTTATTACATAATTCCACGTGTTCCTGTACAGCTTTAATATAGTCTTAAAAAGAAAGAAAACACAATGAATTAGAAAAGGCAACAAAAAAAGTGGAGCTGAAAGAGTCAGCTCTTTTTAGTGAGCCGAGCCAAAAGAACAGACTCTCTAAAAAGAGCTGGAATTCCCATCACTAGGGTAAGGGGCGTGTTTACAACAGAGAACCAGCGCTGGCAGGGAGGGTGTGCTGCCAAATGTTGTCACAGAGAGGCGACTGTGAACTGAAATGAATACTGTATATCTTTAGAAATAATGCTTAATATTCATTTTAAAAAAAGGTCAACAAAGGTTGTAAATCTTCGTTATAAAACACACAATGCCCTTGAAGCATTTCAAAATGAAATCACTTACAATGGTCACATTCTTTATTTT
Organism: Astyanax mexicanus; assembly: GCF_023375975.1. Classification (NCBI taxonomy): domain Eukaryota; kingdom Metazoa; phylum Chordata; class Actinopteri; order Characiformes; family Acestrorhamphidae; genus Astyanax; species Astyanax mexicanus. Next base: position 43,803,540 of record NC_064422.1, on the reverse strand, counting down.
ATTTTATTTTATTTTATTCTAAGACTGTAATTAAATTGAATCATCTTGTTTGCACAGGCCAGTTAACATTGAGACATTCTTGTGTGTTATTAAAAAATAAAAGCCCTGTAAAAGCCCACATTTCTATTATTTTCACTGAATTTTGATCTTTTTATTAAAAGGAATCCTTCTTTTTGCACAAACCAGTTGCTGAGCAGCATTCAGAAGCAGCTCAACTGTGTGATTTGTAGTGTTCGTTAGCCTGTGGGGATTGTGCATCCTTTTTGATGAAGTGGAAACTAAACCCCCTGATTTTAAATCACTCCACCCTCAGCTCAAACCTAAAAAAAAATATTTAAAAAAATGAGAGTAGTAGTTTAGGAGGTGCCAATGGGTTTAGGGGTGGGAAAGAAGGGAGAGCTGATTGGGCCGAGGGGTGTACCTCTGTAGCGCTAAGATGCAGATGGTTTGACGTCACATGGGTGGAGTATATATGCACAAGACAGATATATTCCACCAACTCTCTTTATGTTCTTCCACAGTCGATTTTGGTTACTTTGCTTACTGCTGCTGCTGTTGATGTTGCCCAAGCAGGTAAGAGAGGCCAGGTACGTCCCCTATTGGAGCTTACATTTAGTCTCCCATCCGCCCCAAGTGCATTTATTTGTACTGAAAAAGGTGTTTAATAAAACTATAATAATAACAACTTTCCCAATTTCCACTCGATTTTCACACGGTTTAGTTTGTTACAAACAGCAGAGATGTAGTAATGATACAGTAAACTATCACACAATACAAATACGTGCTTTCATGCTGAAATACTTTGTATTAGGCTCTTTGACAAAGACAGGCATACAGACATCACTGTTATTGTTTACCTGATTTGAAAAGAGGACTATCTGAATATCTGAAATTTATTAAATAAATAAATTTAGTTTTTTAATTAATAAAAACTAGTTAGTAAGTTCCCTTGAAATAATACCTTTTTATTAAATCTGACAAACAGTGTTAACGTAACTTAACATTTATATTAAATTATTGAACTCTGGCTCATAGACATCATATGTATAGACGCCTCATAGCCTGCCTCATGGCGTGTCAGCGTGGCCGCCATATTGGATGGGTCTCCCAACCGCCCCAAGTGCATTTATTTGTTCTGAGAAAGGTGTTTAATACAACTATAATAATCACAACTCTTATAATTTGTACCCGAGTTTCACACGCTTTGGTTTGTAACAAACGGCTGTAGAGATGTAGTAATGATACAGGAAACTGTCACACATTACAAATGCGTGCTTTCATGCTGAAATAAATACTTTGTATTAGGCCCTTTAACAAAGACAGACATATTAATACGTGCATAAATAAGTGTATAGATGAATCAATTATATATATAGATATATTCAAAGTTGTATTATGAGTTTACTTGGTTTATATGGAAGTCAAGCTTTTTTCCCAACTCCTCACTTATAAAGTTGTGGCGCTAACCTAGAGTGAGAAGACCCATCCAATATGGCAGCGTCATATGACGTCATATGTCATATGACGCCGTGCTAGATATTGTCCGTCAGGTACCGCTGACTTACGTCGGTCTATGACGTACCTGCCGTGTTGCACTCTAGCTGCCTTGAGGCGGCGCAGTGACGTCATCGAACCAAGGGTATATAAATGAAGAACGCAGAGCGGGCACTCTTCTGACGTGACGTCATTGTCAATTCAGGGCGACATGGTGCAAAAGACATTCCTGCAGACTGGCGCATCTAACAGAGAGGCGAATGAATTTCGCATGGAGATGGAGTTGATAAAAAAAGGCATCCTGCTGCAGGAGCAGGAGGACAGGATGGCCAGGGAGAGTGAGGAGCTGCTTGAAGGCCTAGAACGGCTTAAGCGGGAAGAGTCGAAACAGAAGAGAGAGGAGCGAACAGGGCTTTTAAAAAAGTTGAGCAAGTGGTTAAAAGAGGTGAGAGAATTCTTCAGAAAGAGGCCTAGGAGGAGTGTTAAGGAGATGAGGCAGAGGGTTGTTGGGATGGAGCGGGAATTAAGGAAGCAGGATCTGCTGTTCAGGGAGCGGAGGCAGGAGGATGTCGAGCGCAGGCAGATGATTAAGAAGAGGGAGGAGGTGATTGAAAAAGCTGAAAGCAAGGTTAAGGAAAAGGAGGCGATGGTTAGGGAGCAGAGGAAAGAGGTTCAGCGGATGCAGAAGATATATCAGCAGCGGGAGAGCATGTTTCTGGTGAGGGAGTATAGGTTTAAGAAGCGGGTGAGGGATTTTACGGAGCGCGAAAAGACGGCCATGGAGCGAAAGCCTAAGGTTAAGGAGCAGCTAGAGAAGGAGAGAAGCATGAGGATGACCATGGTTATTAGGAAACAGCAGGTTATGGAGGAACTCAAGAAGGTAGCAGCTGAGCGCCAGAAAGCCGCAGGGGAGAACCTTCTTTCAAATTTTGTATGCAGTGTTTTGTAAAACCTATCATAAAACAAATTGAAAAACAATGCAAAAACAAAAGGCCGTTTCCTCACCATGAATACCCACCAGCTTCCTAAACAGTTCCCACCTATGGAGGGTAGCCGAGCCAGACCCGGCTGCAGAAACATTTTAAAGGGGGGGCATTGTATTTTTTCAGGGGGGCACATTTTTTTCAAAAAGCCTTTTATTTGCTTCAAATTGAACAGCGGCTCTATGGCGACTCCAGTGCCGAGAAACAACAATCTGTCAATAAAATCCCAAAATCTAAACAAACAAACAAACAAAAAACAATAGTGCAGTGCTTTGTTCATTCAATTAAATTAAAAGTCAAATATATGCAAAAACACATGCAGTGAAAAACATAAGCACTGATGTCAGAACACTGACTGAAGTAAACATTCATGCTAGGAGGGTTAACTACAACAGCTAGGGAGTACAAGGAGCAGAACAAGAAACCTAAGTTTGTGCATGTGAGGGAGGAGGTGTGGTGAGCAGAAAGAGGTTTACTCCACTTTTAGTAGAGTGGCAGACGGCGTTTGTGTTTACTCCAGTGTTGACTTCAACGCTTACGTTTCCAACTGAAATGAATGGTGCTGCTTCCTGTCCATTCTCATGTACTCCAGTGTCACTTGTTGTCCTCTTATTTGTTTGGAAATAAGTCCGAATATCCATGCCACACGAACAACGGTGAGCGTAGCTGTTTCTCAAGTATGAACTTTAGTCAGTGACCCGCCCCCCTCCAACTGTAATTGGCTAGAACGTTGCCTTCCTTCACTGATTGGTTGAATTGTATGACTGACAAACTGAGATAGGAAAAATAGAAAGATGTTCACTCAGAGGTGAAAACAAAACAAAACAAAAAAAAAAAACATATACGGCTTCCAGTCCAGTCAGGGGGGGCATAGCTGACTCTGTGGGGGGGCACTGCCCGCCAATGCCCGCCCATGCCGCCGGGTCTGAGCCGAGCAGGGTAGTAACTGTTATATAAACTAGTTAATCCGATTATTATTATTATTATTATTATTATTATTATTATTATTATTATTATTATTATTATTATTATTATTATTATAGCTAGCATTTATACAAATATTCCCAGCTCCTTATAAAAATATCCCCAGCTCCTTATAAAAATATTCCCAGCTCCTACCTATGACGAGAGAGCAAAATTAAGAGAGTAAAATTTGTCCTTAAACGTTCCTACATATTTATACAATCTAATCATTAAGTTGGCTTGGAAAAGCCAACTTCTTGTTTTCATTGCAGTTTACAAAATGCAAACCTATTACACGTTAAGGGACTATTTTACTGAGCGGCGCTGAGCGATGTTAGTGATGCGTTTCTATACAGCCTCTTTTCAAAAGAGGCGGAGGAATACGAACTCTCAAACTGGTAACCTAGTTAGGTAGGTAGCTAGTTGAACCTATCTAACTTAGCTAGGTTAGCTAGCGTGCTAATGATGCGAATTCTCAACAAACCTGAGGTAAATATGTTTAAATATGCATTCATAATTCACAAAATAATAAAATATAGAAATGTTCTTATTTTATTAGATTCATTTTGATGATGGAGTTTTGTGTATTTCTGTTTTCTGTGTGGAAAGATGTCGTTTTAAAGGCTAGCTATTGGAGCTAAACTAGCTGATTAGCTAGCTAACTAACTAGCTAACGTTAGTTTGGCTAGCTACATTAGCAGTAAAATTAAAATGATTAAAAAAATCATTTCAAAACTATGAATAGAGTATTACAAATTATGTCTTAAATTGTCTTAAATCCATCTCCAGTATTGGTAGTTAGCAAGTTAACATATTTAGGTTAGCTAGGAAGCTAATTATGCAAATTCTGTTTTCTGAGCAGAAATATGTCGTTTTAAAGGCTAGCTATATTTGAGCTAATCTAGGTGACTAGCTAGCTTGGTTAGCTAACTAATTATCTACATTAGCAAGACAAATAAATAATTTAAATAATTTAAATACTATAAACAGGGTATTACAGATCCTTAAAAAGTCTTACATAATCTTAAATCCATTTTCTAAAGATCTTAAACCTACCACATCCATTTAAAAGTTAGCTATTTTTGGTTTTCTGCAGTTAACACATTTAAGGGTTTGAAGGTCAAAAACTTAAATTTTGCAGAGACTAAAATTTACCAGTGTTTTAAAACCCTAAAACAAAATCGAAATACCAATGTAATGCAAGTAGATGGCGGTATTGGACCGAGCATGACCAGCAGAAATGAGTGGGAACTGGGTATGTTGAGCAGCCTGCTGGTTATGGCCAGATATCACGCCATTATTATTTTAATTCTCAAAATAATAATATAAACACGTAATATGACCTGAGAACTAAACTCTACACCAACATTTATGTTTAACAAAATAGTGACTGTACACTGGAGTACTCTTATTAATAAGCCACTAACCCCTAAACCATATGTTTTCCGTCAACAGCTGAAATGTGTTCCTTTGAAATAAGGAAACATACCAGTCCTGCTTAAAAGTTTTATTGAACATTTATCTAAAACTAATATACCTCTTTCTCCAAGACTAATGATTTTAGGTGACACCTCTGTATGTAAACCTAGTAAAGTAGTAGCTTAAATTATTTTATCTTTTGCAATAATAGGCAAGAAAACAATTTTACTTTTGTGGAAACTGCCACTCCTTTAACTGTATGGAAAACTATTAAATGGAAAACGTTTGGATTGAACCAGGTCCTATTCTTTTCACCCAAAATAAAAATTCTACTTTGAAATGTTAGACAAGGCAGTATTAAATTTAAATCGGATTGTCTTGTAGCTGTGTAAAATTTCTTAAACTTCTTTAGTAATTGCTTTATTTATTTCAGATAATCTTTCAGTACTTATAAGACTGGTGCTTATTCTCTTTGTGTGCTATCAAAAATGTTTTTGGTTTGCTGAGATAGATATTTTGCTGTTTTCATGTGAATTGCAATTACTTTGAAACCAATAAAACATTAAATAACATAAACTTTTGCTTTTGTGGTAGATCATTTTCCCTGAATTTCAGATAAATTGGAAAAATTCATGAAACCTCAAGTCTTCTTTACTACCTCAAATGGAAAAATTAAACAGTGAAGTTTTACACCTAAGATTCTCTTTTAAAAATAAGCCATAAATGAAAAGATTGAACTGACAAACTAACGTTACACTGACCCTGTAACAAAATTTAATTTGGATAATACCAACTGATAGACACATTGACTTTCCTAAATCATACTGTAACTGCATTAGAATTAAAACATGAGTAAAGATACATTATGCCTTACTTCTACTGCTAATGAGTTGTTCAATTATAGTTTAGTGCTGTTTAATGCATACAAGATTAATTGCAAAACATTGGAAATTCATTTTTTATTACACTGTTTGTCCCAAACACCTGCTTAAATTCGAATCGCAGATATCAACAATTTAATTTTTACTAGTAGTATTATCACATCAGGTCAAGTCTTTCTGACTAAACATATTGTTCCTAATGTAATTTTAAAATAGTCATATGTTACAAATTATGATAATAAAATCTATCATGGAATCTTTACTATAGTTAAAGTTTACTATTGAAAAAAGTCTAGTTAAAGGTATCTGAAATTCAGTTGGTAAAAAATAGAGTTTTAGATATTTGGGGCATTCTTACTAGTCTGTTTGTTTTAAATTATAGATATTAAATCTTGCTTTCAAAGATCTGAAAATGCTAATCTGATTGCATATCAAGCTATGCTTATATCTAGGTAGGTGATTAGGCAGTTTTTAAGTCACAGAGCGAGTTTTAATCAGGTAGGTAGTTATGTTGGCAGGTAGGTAGGTAGGCAAATAGGTAGGTAGGTACATCTCAATCTACGTTATTCTCAAGCATTATTTAATGAGTATAAATGCAGCAACGTTAAAATAGTTAAACAGGTGATACTTTAATGGTCATTGATGCAAATTAAAGATTTGAGCTTGTTGTAACAAAGATTGTGTACAAGCTTTAAGTGAGTTCATTCAATGCTTTTGCAGGACAGCTATGAGATGAAATAGATGAGTGTTTGAAGGAGGCCTGATCAAGATCGATGTCCTGTCCCTGAATGAGAATCTTCTCCAGGCAGCCTTGGAGGTGATTTGAACTCTCTGATTCCTTGACCTCACCTGGGAAAGAATTTAAAAAGTATACCTGAGCTGTGTTGTCAAGTCAAGTCAGTTTATTCTTTCACACACTAAAGGCCAATATGTACTACATGTAGTGCAGGGGTCACCAACATGGTGCCCGCGGGCACCAGGTAGCCCGCAAGGACCTTATGAGTAGCCTGCAGGCCTGGTCTAAAAATAGCATTTTTGTTGCTATTCTTTTTTTTTTAAATCACAGTTGCATTGATGTAATTTTAGATTATATTACATTAATATTAGCTTAGAGATAGCCTATAGTTTATATATTATTATACAATATAATGTAATATAATATGTAATATTATATTAAAAAATAATATAAAATGTAAACACTTGCAGAGATTTATAATAATAGTGTTGCCTATTGATATCTGTGTCTTCACATAGATGAATGTCATTAATTATTAATAATAACATATAATTAAAGGTAAATTGAGAAAATTTGTAATTTCACGAGTGTGTATCAAACTGGTAGCCCTTCGCATTAATTGGTACCCAAGAAGTAGCTCTCAGGTTCAAAAAGGTTGGTGACCCCTGATGTAGTGAAAGTAGACCTATTGAGCACCATTGCATATATATATATATATATATATATATATACATATATATATATATGTATATATATATATATTAGGGGTGTGACGAGATCTCATGGAAAGTTCAGGTATTTGTATAGAAGATTCTCCTGCTACTTTTAAGTTGTATGTCTGGCTGCATTTTGGCTTTTCAGTGGAAACAATAAATGGTAACAGAGTGACCAACAAGACACAAACCATATGTAAATACTGTAAGTAAATCCTACACGTGACTGTTTCATAGGTACTTGTACCTAAAGTAAACCTAGAAAAGTTTTATTTTTTATTCTATTTTTTTTATTTTTATATAAAATCAGTGTGTGAGAGTAACCAGTCTGTTAAGTTTGCGTTATATGATTTTGTCAAATAAAACTCTAGTTTTTAAGCCATTTTTCATTTTTGACGTTTTCTTTAAAATTTTATTTTTAAATCTCGTCTCGTTCTCGTGAACCCAGTATCGTGTCTCATCTTGTCTCCTGATATTAGTGTCTCATCACACCCCTAATATATATATATATATATATATACAGTGAGTCCAAGAAGTATTTGATCCCTTGCTGATTTTCTTCGTTGGCCCACTAATAAAGACATGATCATTCTATACTTTTAATGGTAGATGTATTCTTACATGGAGAGACGGAATATTAAAAAGAAAATCCAGAAAATAAATCTAAGGAATATATATTAATTGATTTGTATTTCATGGAGTGAAATAAGTATTTGATCCCTTAGTATTCATTAGCAGTTTTACAGACCAGTTAGACACTCCCAATCAACTTGTTACCTGACCTGAAGCCACCTGTTCTCACTAATCACTTGTGTGAAAAACACCTGTCCACAGAATCAGACAGATCACACAGATTTCAAGTCTCCAACATGGGTAAAACCAAAGAGCTGTCACAGGACCTCAGAGTCAGAATTGTTGACCTTCACAAAGCTGGAATGGGCTACAAAAAGATTAGTAAGGTGTTGGATGTGAAAGTAACAACTATTGGTGCAATTATCAGAAAGTTTAAAGAGTATAACATGACAATCAACAGACCTCGGCCCGGTGCTCCAAAGAAGATTTCGCCTCGTGGGGTGGCAATGATGCTGAGAACGGTCAGAAATCGTCCTGCAACCACTCGGCAGGAGTTAGCAAATGACCTGAAGGCAGCTGGGACCACAGTTTGCAAGGAAACAATTGGCAACACTTTGCGCAACAATGGATTCACATCCTGCAGTGCCCGAAAGGTACCCCTGCTGAAGAGAGCACATGTGGAGGCGCGCCTCAAGTATGCCAATGATCATTTGAAAGATGAACCAAGTTATTGGGAGAAGGTTTTGTGGTCAGACGAGACCAAAATTGAACATTTTGGCCTCAACGCCACCCACCATGTGTGGAGGAAGAAAAATGCTGCCTATGACCCCAAGAACACTGTGCCCACCGTCAAGCATGGAGGTGGAAGCATAATGTTTTGGGGGTGTTTCTCTGCCAAGGGTACAGGGCTACTTCACCGCATCACTGGGAAGATGGATGGAGCCATGTACCGCACAATCCTGAAGGAACAACCTCCTCCCCTCTGCCAGGGATCTGAAAATGGGCCGTGGTTGGGTCTTCCAACATGATAACGACCCTAAACATACAGCAAAGGCAACAAAGGATTGGCTCAAGAAAAATCACATTAAGGTCATGGAGTGGCCCAGCCAGTCGCCAGACCTCAATCCGATCGAAAATCTATGCAGGGAGCTGAAGGTCAGAGTTGCCAAGCGACAGCCCACCAACCTTCATGATTTAGAGAAGATCTGCAAAGAAGAGTGGGCCAAAATTCCCCCTGGTGTGTGAGCTAAACTTGTGGTTAACTACAACAACGTCTCACCGCTGTGCTTGCAAACAAAGGCTTTGCCACTAAGTATTGAGTGTGTTTGGCAAGAGGGATCAAATACTTATTTTCCTCATTGAAATACAAATTAATTAAAATATATTCTTTAAAATTATATTCTGGATTTTTGTCTTGATATTCTGTCTCTCCATGTTAGAATATATCTACCATTAAAAGTGCAGAAGGATAGTGTCTTTATTAGTGGGCAAACAAAGAAAATCAGCAAGGGATCAAATACTTCTTGGACACAGTAACAGTTAAAAGTTTGGCCACACCTTCTTATTCTATGTTTTTATTTTTTTTTTCCTACATGTTAAAAGAATACTGAAGTCATCCAGACTATGAAGGAACACATAAGGAATCACGTAGTAACTAAAAGTGCTCTTCTTTTCCTGCAGCGATTCTGATGAGAATCAGTTTTATAATAGCATTTTAGATGGTCTTTGCGACTGCACTTCAGGATACTTTCAAAGTTCTTGAATTTTTGAGGATTGACTGCCCTTCATTTATTGAAGTATTTTTTCTTTACTTATTTGAGTAGTTCTTGTATCTGATGCTCTCAAACACATGAAGAGGCAAGAAATTCAAGTAATTAACTCTTGACGAGGCACAGCTGTTAACTGAAAGCCTGAGTTCCAGGTGACTCTACCTCATAAAACTGACTGGGATGCAAAGAAGCTTGTGTTAAGCTGCTTTGTGACAACACTTGTTGTCTATATAAAATAAAATTGGTGCTATATAAATAAAAATGAATAGAATTTAATTAAAATATAAACTCCACATATTTTTCTTCATAGTTTGGATGACTTTAGTATTAATCTACAATTCAGATTTAAAAAAAATAATAAGTAAACTGTAAATTTAAGGTGTTTCCAAACTTTACACTGGTACAGTATATTAGAGACATAGAGCATTTTTTTTTATTTACACCAGCAATTTGCTGTAAAAGTAAGCTGATAAAAATAAGAGGGACTTTTTGCACAGAATTCTTTAAAAAATTCTGTAAACTTCTACTTCACAAATTTACCTGGCACGCCACCAAACGCTAAGAGCATCCCCTCTCTCCACGTAGAGAGGAAGTCAATAGTTTCATCTTTGAGCACTGATTTACCATCAAGCAATAGAGAATGCTCCAGTATGGTCAGTGTTAGCTTGGTGATTTCAAAAGAGAGAGCAGTGTTGCCAGATTCAGATCCTTCTTTTAGCTCCATGGTAAGATCCTGTCACAGCAGAAAAGCAAAATTAATTCCTGTATTCATTCAATTATTGGTAACAATTTACAATTAGGGTGCATATAATTATCAATACTTACGACGAATGTCTCAATTTATTATTATTTGCAACATTCTTGGGCATTAAAATGTAGAAATGTTTTATAATGCCTTCACTAGTATCTATTAATAATTCGTTAAGACATTAGACATGTGCAAATATCAGCTAAATTTCCATAATATACACATATTTCTGGTTTGCATGCACATAGTAAAATATTCATAAAATAAATAGTTGTAGATCATAGATGTAGTGATATATAATAAAACTTGATTAATTTCCCTTCATGTGACTGAACCAATCATAAAACAGTGTAAGCATTTTAACAATGTTTATTACTACTGAAAGTACTGCTATTTAGTAAAAGTAGTTTAGTTAAATTTTCTAAGTACATTTTTGGAGGACATTTACATGGTACATGGCATAAATTATATTTTTTGGGAGAAAAACTTCTAAATTTTGAAAGCTAGGATAAATCAAATGTAACTTTCTATTTTGACTTTTGATAACAAGCTAATCCTTTGAATCAGATGTTTTAGAGCAAGAAAGCACCTAAAACATGCAGGCATGCTCTACCTGCATAACATTGCCCAAAGTTAAGTAAGGTTACATCAAGGATATAGTTACAATATAAACATCCAAATATACCTATTTACATATTATTGCACATGTAATTTACATACCTACTGTTGCGAAAAAGTTGAAAAAACCTTTTTAAACTTGTTATAGACAAAAACACACCATGATATGATGATAATGATCCAGCATAATAATGCAATTACACCCTTTTAAAGGTAAATTCAGACATTTAAAGAATATTTAACCCTTGTGTGGTGTTCGGGTCTGTGGGACCCGTTTTCATTTTTCATCAAATGTGCTAATAAACATTGCTTCATTTGTAAATTTGAAACTATACAAATTTTCTACTCATATCTTGAGTTAAATTCATTTTCTTTTACATTGTATTAAAAAACTAATAAAAAAAAGAGTAGCACTTTTTGAAAGAAATGTAACATAAGAAAGGTAAAGGGCAAATATTAACCATGTAAGCTGTTTATATTGCTTGCAATTTAGGTGAAGCGAGCATGTGTAAAGCATTTTAATGTAAAATTGCTTAATTTTGCTGAATTAAATACAAGTAACAAAGTAAACGAGTAACAAAAACATGAACACCACACAGGGGTTAAAGAATAGTCAGACATTGTGGAAAAATGTATTTTTTAACATTTTAAATTAATATTGAGGTGGGCAAGATTTCTTAAAAAATGTATATTAAATGATAAATTGATAATTGATACATTTTGTTTGTTAGAGTCTACATCACATAATCAGTATTCAATAATGGGCTGTATTTAATTAAACCTTATATATTTGCATTATTGAAATTATGTAAAAAGTACTTTTATGTCAGCTTTTGGAGTAATACTATGCCAGCATTAGGTTTTCAGGTGTTTAAATTTGCACATCATATTTTGGTAAATGGTTGTGAGGTTATGATTTGTATTCATACCTTGTTTTTTTTCTCTGACAGAATAAACTCAAAACCAGGGCTTTGAAGACTCAGTAATGTCCCTTGCCATGATCCATTGACCTCAATTGTAATTCCCTTCTCTTCTGTCTCTGCTCCAGGAAGATCTGCATTAAAATATAAACCTGTAAGTAAGGACATCACCTTTTTGCACCGTAACATTCATATCCATCTCCAGGTCATGTGAGGTGAGCAGACAGCTGTGTAAGACTGACTGCATCCCGGTGTTGTGAGGGTAATCACTAAAAACTGGAGTGAACTGTAGCCATAATTCACATATCATATCAAACAAAAGAACCTGCTAATCTAACCAGGACACTGTCATTCATCTGTTATCAAACCTCAGACATTTATTCAGCTTATAAAAAAAGAGTTAGCATGTTTTAAAGAGCAACACTTTCTTTGTAAACAACAATAACTTATAAAGACTATGATTTTGTATAAAATAATAATAATAATAATAATGTATCAAAATAGTGTACTACATTAACCTGCCACAGTACTGAAATTTATATTAAAAAAGTATACAATAAATATTCTTAAACACGTTTAAAAACAGCTAGACGTAAATAAAAGTACAAATGTTTTAAAAAAGTGTAACCAGTTCTACATATCAAACAGAAAATACAATCAAACAAAGGTTTTACTTGAAAAAATGTAAATGTAATATCTCTTCCTGTTAATCTTGTATTAATCACAATCACAAATGCATTTATAATTAATTATATGGCAAATGTAATGTACACACTAAAAAAAGTAAGTACAGATTTGTACTTAAAAGAGTACACAGCTTGTCGCTGGGGCTGTACCTTATATTGAGGTACAAAAAAGTACCTTTCAGTGAAAGTCCTTTTTTGTACCCATGGTTTTTGTGCCAGTAAAGATTATAAACATTATAAACATTATCATCAACTGAATATGGCTCAAAAACTTGATAACCCCAAATTGTCTGGCTTTCAAATAAAAAATGTGCAATTAATATATTATATATTATGTGCAATTAAATATATATTGTTTATTAGTGCAGTGATACAGAATACTGAATGTACCTTTTGTCTGCAGGTTAAATGGTACAAATTTGTACTTATTGCTGTTAGAAAAGACTTTGTACTTCAGAGGGAAAAATTCTGACCCTGTAAAGACCAATATTGTACCTTTGAGGGTACAATCATGAAGAGTGTACCTCTGAGTACAGAAAAGTACTCATATCGTACCTCTTTTTTTTTAGAGTGTAATAAAATACTATTGACCAGACTTTACTTAATTTCACACATTATAACGGCTGGCATAGGCTTTTTTAATAACCCATACTGTATATAGAAGTACTTATACAGGTATGTGACTGTATAAAGACAAGTTGCAGAGTTAATTGTATAAAACATATGAAGTATAAACCATTAAAACATTTTGCGAGATGCCTTTTAATATAAAGGAAATTAAATGTACTATATAATGCTTTATAGAGCATAATAAGTGTTTTACTGGCTTGACGAGTAGTTCTTTTAATCATTATACAAGTTTATAACAGTGAATATAAAGAGTTACATACGCCATATAATGTATTATGAATACAGGAATCATAGGAAGCGTTACCAAATGTATTATATATATTTTATTCTGTGACCATATAAAAACAGCTGCTCTTTTACTCACCAGTTGTATTAAACACAGCTATTCCTGTCCCGGGGAAGTAGCTTCCTTTCTTGATCTCAGGAAAACAAGGCCGAGACTCCCAGTCTGGATCTGTGTCCCATGGAGTGCTGAGGTTTAGCCAGTTCCCTGTCCTTATACAAGCATCCAGCTCTGGTTTGAACTACAGGAGCAAGAATCAGTATTAAATTTAGATTTCAGTCAGACGCGTCTGTGTTGACAGTTAACAGTCAAGATAGCAATGAACGTCTGACTGCTGACGTCTGTCTAGGTTGTATTCAGCCAGTGGAGCACCTGTGTTTTTCTACACACTAAGAAAAATAAGTACAAATTTGTGTTTAAAAGAGTACACAGCTTGTCGCTGGGGCTGTATCTTATATTGAGGTACAAAAAAAAAGTACCTTTCAGTGAAAGTCCTTTTTTGTACCCTTGTTTTTTGTACCAGGTGAGATTATAAAGATTATAAACTTTATCATCAACTGAATATGTGTCAAGAACTTGATGATACAAAATTGTCTGGCTTTCAAATAAAAAATGTAGAGTTAATATATAGATTGTTTATTACTGCAGATAAAGAATACTGAATGTACTTTTTGTCTGGTTAAATGGTACAAATCTGTACTTATTACTTTAAGGAATTACTCATATCGGACCTCTGTTTTTTAGAGTGTATGCCAAGATAGCAATATGCCAAAAATTTACCGTAACACACGTAATTTCCAGACCACCACACCCATCAGTTTAGCTATATTCAGAAGCACTGCTGCTATTTAAACGAGGCAGGAGGAAGGTGTGAAAACAGACTTTTGGTGGGATGTAAGATAGCAATTAGCTATGTCAGTTGACATTATGGCAGCAGAAAAATGTACGAATAAATACAACAGTAATGTTACACATAAATGGGAATAGTGCGATTTTCAGTTTCGAACAACTGATTAAAAACTTTGGGACAGTTGTTAAAAAAGTTTACAATGTACAAACTACAGTGTAAAGGAGTAGGAAGCATCAGAACTGTAACTGACTTGATGCAAAAGCTTCTTCTTGTCCACCAGCATCCCTCCGAGAGCAAGTCGTATTTTTCCTGTCAGCACAGCCTCTGTCTGATCCGATTCCACACCCACCACCAGCGCCGGCCTTTTGTTCACTTCCAGAACCACAAATGTGCCTTCACTGCGTAACTCCAGCTGTCCGTCACCCACACACAGGAAGAACATTCATTATGAACAAAAAAATATCTTTGCCCTCCTGTTATGCTACTGGTCAAATTTATCTGAAACATAGTTAAAAGTATTTTTTTATAGTATGAAATGTTTTCTGCTCGCCTTAATTATTGTAATCAACATATAATATAAAAAGGGTTTATCTCACATATTTGCAAACATGTTTCAATGATATGTAAAACTACTGTTTTATATGTTAGTATTTCAAAATAATAAAGTAGTGAAACATTAAAAAATGTTTAAAAACTAAATTATCCTAATTGATCCATTACCTGTTAGAAGTAAGAAACACCATAGGACTAAATATTGATAGAATAATTAGCAATATAGTTGGCAATATTCACATTCACACTTCTTGTTAGGTTTTTTTTTTTGGATCTTTTGGATAATTAAAAATGCACCGGGTCAAATTGACGAATAAAAGTGGTTTACCTGTTTTCTTGTTTATTAAATATAAAGCCATTGTGGTCACAGCCCTTATCTACCACAATACATATTAATATTAAATTCTTGTCCATCCCTAGTTGCTGTATTGGATAAGGGAAATCAGGCCCTCAATTCATCATTTCTCCCATAGAGAAACCACTTTTGTTTCCCTGGAAAACCTTTCAGTGGAAAATAGTTGTGCTTGAAATGAAATGTGTATAAATATGTCTCTAAAGTTATAATTCAGGATCACTAATAAATCTTTATTTTTCAGATTGTACACTGAAAAAAATGATGAGGAAAATTTACTTTCGCAAATAAAAAAATCACAACTTTCTGCATTTGCTTTTTTTGAGTAAATTTCAACTTCAACTCGGCTTCAAGATTTAAATAGAGTGACACAGAGTAAATAAGTGAACTGAACTTCAATCAATCCTTTCTTTTAGTAAACTTTACTTCATTTATTTTTACTGAATCAATCCTTTCTTTTTGTAAACTTTACTTAATTCCTGCATACAATGTTACCTAATTACAATTATTTCATTTATTACTCAAATAATTTATGATACATAATATATTATAATTCATGAAATTTAAATATTTTTAGTTAAAACACACACATTACACTGTCTCAACACATGGATGGCATGTAATACATTCTTTTTAGTATACTAGAAATAATGTATTACATGCCATCCATGTGTTGAGACAGTGAGACTTTTTTCTGTTTACAAAATAAATCTTTGATATTATGTAAATATTTAAATGTGTGTTTTAACAAAACATATTTAAATTTCATGAATTATAATATATTATGAATCATAAATTATTTGAGAAATATTGTATAAATTAAGTAATTTTAAATTGTATGCAGAAATTAAGTAAAGGTCACTGAAGTTCAGTTCACTTATTTACTCTATGAAACACTTAAGTCTTGAAACAAAGTTAAAATTACTGAAATTTATCTTAAAATAAATGTACTTAAAAAAAAGCAAATGCAGAATGTTGCGAAACTTTTTAAAAGTGAATTTTACTCATCATTTATTTCATTGTATACTTCAGCATGATTCATTTAAAACAAAATGTAAAAAACATACATTGTACCAGACTCCATCATTGAGCTTCGGTCCCCCTTGCACGCTGACCAGTGTATTTGCTTTCCCTATCTGCATTTCAGGAATCCCATCACGTAACAGAAGCACAAACCAGTCCTTTCCCTCCTTGGTGTCTCCGTAGAATATGATGCCCTCTGGATCAAGTGTCCGAAAATCAAAGAAGGACCTGATGCTGGTAAAGGTAAGGAATACACATCACAGTAAGTAGACTGCAAAAAGGTTATTGAAACTTCTACAGTAAGTTAATGGCAAAAAAGTTGCCAATAAAAGGATTGTAAAATTACATTGATTCAATGTGGAGAAAGATTACAGCATATTAACCCTTGTGTGGTGTTCATATTTTTGTTACTCGTTTACTTTGTTACTTGTATTTAATTCAGCAAAATTAAGCAATTTTACATTAAAATGCTTTACACATGCTCACTTCACCTAAATTGCAAGCAATATAAACAGCTTACATGATTAATATTTGCCCTTTACCTTTCTTATGTTACATTTCTTTTAAAAAGTGCTACTCTTTTTTTATTAGTTTTTCAATAAAATGTAAAAGAAAATGAATTAAACTCAAGATATGAGTAGAAAATTTGTTTAGTTTCAAATTTACAAATGAAGCAATGTTTATTAGCTCTTGGCCAAACATACTGTATGTAATATAAATGTGTAGGGGGGGAGGGTGTACAGTGTGTGTTTATCGAAAATGTGTTTTGATATATGTTTTCACAAAAAATGAGCCAATGCCAATGAGTTAGAGTTAGAAAAAATATTTTTTTAGCATAATTTGATGAAAAATGAAAATGGGTTCCACAGACCCGAACACCACACAAGGGTTAATGTAATATAAGAATAGTCATTCACTGCAAACAGACTTATATTATTAGGTTTATACATTACCATACTATAATTACCTTTTATAATAACATTATTCACTTATATATAAATATATGGTGCTTTAGTTGATAATGAAGCCCTGTAAAATTATAGCTAGCCATACACTGTAAAGAATTTCACTGTAAATAAACAGTAAAACACTGGAAGCAGAAACACTGCAACATTACTGCACTACAGTTCCCAGGCAGCATAGTCATGTAAAGACATGCTTTCCAGTAAAGTAAATGGTAACTTGCTCTTATGGCCTACAGCACTCAACCATTACACAATATATAACGAAATACCTAAGTTAAGTTTGCCTTGATAATCAAGAGTCCACACTTGCTTTATTTTATTAAGAAAATAAAGAAGGTCAGGGGCCAGTAGGAATGATTTAACTTTGGTGTAACATAATATAGAAATAGGTAATCAATGCAGGTTATATTTACCCGACCCAAACAAAGAGAGGGTTAATTGTTGCTTTAAAAATATTGAGTAGATTATATATGATACTCTCTAAGTATTGAGTATTTCTGGTTTTTTTTTTTTTTGCCTGATGCCTAGTCTCAAAACATAGCAGTAAATCACTATAAAACGTCTTAATTATAAACTGTTAAATATATAGGTGGCAAATATTTTCATAGGGCATCCAAAGATGCATTACATTTCACAGTCTTACAACCTTACACTATTAACATTAGCATTATTTAACAGTTATTACTGTATGAATTTACTGTAAACAAAAAAAATACAGGAATCAGTTACAGTGTTAAGTTTTAAGAGCTTTTATATAAATATATATTTATATAAAAAATATATATTTTTATGCATGCTACATTGTGACAAAACAGGACCCAATGTAACAGAAATTAGGGATACGCAGAATATTTGCCAAATAAAATTAATTAAATACATAAATTGAATAAAATGTTATGTGTAACTGCTTCACACTCAGTATGTGTGTACTACTGCTTTGTTACCATTTCCAGCTCATATATTTAAGCTGTACAGGGCTAGGAAAGTAATGTTAGCTCAGCTAATTTAGTTCTAGCATCTGTTTTCATCTACTAAATGACTGTACCTGTGACAAAAAAAAATCATATCATTTTTGTTTGCAATAAATTATCGATATGTGGCTGCAAATATAAATATTCATATTGAAATATAGGTGCAATAATCAAATGAATAGGTTAAACCTGCTATGAAGAATATTGATTGTTAAACTCTGTAAAACTGACACCAATAAATCATTAATTCCTGGTATTTACTTATTTACTTAGGAGTATTTATAAGTATCATAGAGAATTGTCTTGTGTTATATTGAGTATCGCATCATTATCATGAGAAGCCCTGTGACTCTTATCCCTACTGCTGAGGTATGTTAATGACAAAACTAGCACTTCTGAAGTAGCTAGATAAATGTTAGATGAGAATAGTGCTGCTGAAACATATTGTGTTTTGTTGGTTTGTCTGCTGAGATATTAACATGTCAAGTGCAAAATACAAACAAAATACATTTAGGTTATATAATTTATTCAGTGGTAAGAAAAGTGGCTAGTGTAATTAAATCCTATGAAAAAATATGTTTGTTTTTGGTTTCGATTTTGACCAAAAATATTAATTTCCCTAAAAGAAATATGATTGTACTAAAAACAAACGAAAACTGTTAAATGTGCTTTCTTATACAATCACTATAGACTGACCTTGTAATATCAGACAGATTTGCACTCATCTGCATTAATGGTGCCCAGGTGGGTGGCCTGTGGCCAAAGTTGATGACTTCTGCTCCAGATATCTTCGTCCCAAAGAAAATCACATAGCAAAGTCAGATAATTTGTAGTAAATAGATGATTTCCAACAAAAAAAGTTTAGTTTTCACTAAATCATTCCTGTTATTCAGTTGGATGTTTGTCTTTATATATATAAATCAGAATTAAAACACTCTTTCTTCACAGAAAGTGGAAAACTGAGGTCAGGTTCCCTGCCCTGCCGCATTTTATGTAAGCTGTTGCAATGTGTAACCAGGAATGTGTCCAGAAGCCACTGTCTGATTATGCAGGCTCTTTTTGCGGTTGCACTAGGGCTGGGCAATATATTAAAAACATATATTTTGATATGCTTAAGAAACATGGCAATGATAATAGTTTTTCCTAATAATTAACATGTTGGTGGCATTTAATTGACTTAGTGCATGAACTTACTGCATGAAATTGTTGCAACATATTATAACAGCCCAAAACTATTCAAGAACTGAGAAAACTATTCCAGGTGAGAAATGTGATCTAAAATATAAAACATATTCTGGTTTGTTTAACACTTTTTGTTCACTAACTAATTCTGTATTTATTCACGTAGAGCTTTAATATAGTCTTCAATATTAATTTTACAATGTAAAAAAAATCATAAAAAGTAAGAAAACACATAAGAAGCATGAGAAGAGGTGTGTGCAAACTTTTGACTGATCCTGTACTTTACACAAGAGCTGAGTGTCATCCCTCAAACCGCAAACCAAACCATTTCCACAAAGATGTCCAGATCATTTATTTATTTGTAATAAATCATACACAGATAGTAACTTGTAGTAGGGCTGATATTGCAATATATATTTATATTTTTACATCTTGTTTAGAGCAGTTTCAAATATATCAAGCCTTAGTTTTGTTGCAGTAACTGTTTTTGTATTAAACAATACACTCAAAGATAACGGTAATAAACAATGTTATTATTATGTGCTTTTACTTAAAATAATGATAATATAATTGTATAGTAATGCAATTTCATCCTTTTAAGAAGCACTTGTAATTACTGAGCCATTGAAAATCTATGGCTAAATAATCTGAATAAATAAAACATAAAAAACACTACAGCAAAAACCTATACAGGTCATGTCTGTAAATTGTACGATAAGTTGCTAACGTAATTATTGTGACAGGTCTTTAATAAAAATACATTTTTGTATATGGCACTATTAATTAAGAAAATATACTGTCTGAAACATATAGTAACTAATCTGTAGCGATAATAATGCTAAAAGTAGAAAAGGACATTTTTGATTGTTTGACTTAACAATTCCTTTTTGTTGGATAGATTTTAGTTCTTGTTAGCATCAATCAGGGTATCTACAGATAAAGCCTTATAAATTCTTAAATAAAACAAATCTTTAATATATTTTTAAATGGCTGCCTAATTTGAGGTTTGCAACCTTTTAAGGGGGTCTTGAAATAGTCCCATGCTAATTTATGGGCGGGCATTATATATAGTTGCTGTTTTACTGAATCAGACTGATTTATTCGCTGTTCTACTTGACTCGTTGTGGGTCTGCAATCCAGGTTTGATTAAAAATTTAGAACGTTTTAGAATTTCTCTGTAAATCAGGAGTTTCTGTACTTTACACGCATATCTGCAAAACGAATACAGAGCCTGAATCAACGTAGAAGATGATTTGTGACTGTTCCTAAGCTACACTATGCCACACGTGTGAAACGTCTTTGTGCCCCAATGCAGATCCAGCCATCACATTAAGTGAGTAAATTTATATTGTCGCTGCCCAATGAAAAAAAAAGGATGTCCAAAACAGTAACTTTACAGGTGAGAGAAAAGACCTTCAAAACGGTCAATGAAAGGCAATGTAAAAAGAGTTTATTTCAAGTCATTTTAAAGACTTTCTATTGGTCCATTCATCAAGAATTTTGGCACAGTGTAGGGAAGAGTTTGTCTGTTCAAATTATATAGTAAACTACAAATCAACAAAAAAAACCCAACTTTTTTCATTGGACAGCAATGATATAATACTACAATTATTAGGACTGGCTAATTAACACAGTAATTTTAATTAAATAATAAAAAAAAATTGTTATTCATACTAGCCTTTGTTTTGCAAGACTCTGGTACATTTTGTTTTTTCTGGTATGCATAGTCAAGTGTGAATGCTGTTTTCGAGCCTGGGAGCGACTCAGAGGGTCCATTTTTAAGCACACTCGGGTGTAGACCGTGCTAGGTGTGGAAGCTGTCTGCTCCCGGTAGGACAGGAGCGAGAGTACTCTAATAATCTCACATTTGTGGAGTGAGCGCAGGTACTGACAGCATAATTGCTTGTGTCTCGCTGGCCTGCATGGATAATAATCTGCTTTGAGGAGCTCCTGCATGGTGGAACGATGTGTTTATGTAACTACACACAGAAAATTGCTGTATAGGATTGTGCAATCGATACACGGTTCAAAAAAGTTTTTATATGTGTGAAAACAAACCAGCAATAATGAGCTCCTCCCCCAAACGAGCCCAGAATCATTCCTGGGTGCAGACTTATGTATTCAGAGTTAACATTTAAGATTTCTAGTCACTTTAATGTGATGGAGGCAAATGAAACAATACTAAGCGATGCAACAACAGCACAACTCAGCCCTCTTAATGTCGCATCATCTTCACAATTCTTACTTGCAGGTAACATGTAGAATGTAGATCGGCTTGTTTGTCTTAGTAACTGGTTGAGAGAATGTATCAGCGAGAGAGAGGCTTGTGAGTGGCAGCAAGGAGTATTAAAAGTAAGGACTTAAAAGTTCAGCTGTTGAGTTTTTTTTTTGTACTTGGGTGCCAAATGTGTTAATAAACATTAGTTGCTTATTTGCATCTGAAATTAAAAGATGCAGACCTCAAATTCTTTAGAATTTAGAATAATTGATCACAAAATGTTTAATTATTTTACTTTTTTTAATGATTGACAAAACTAATAGTATTATTCTCATATTTAGATAGATTTTATTTTTGTTTTAGTGAAAAGGGGGGTTAGTAAATTTTTCTCCCATATCTTTCAAAATGCCACAAACAATAAATATGCATTAGTTTGGATATTATTTTTGTGCATTGCATTTTACAGTTTCCAAATTTGATAGGATGTTTGCTTACTGATTTAATGACAGACTAAAATAAGTGAAATTTGCTTTTAGCCAGCAAAGGCAGTGCTGTAAGCATGTGGGTTACGCAACAGCAATTTTTTTAATGCATAAACAGCTCTATTTTTGCTTGAGCAAAATATGCTAATTTATGATTATGTTTCATAGGCTTAGTGTACAGTAAATGTAATATACTGTATATTGGTGTTGTTTGATTTTAGCAAATTTGTTATTGCGAAAGTGGTTTTAATTTTAAAAAATACAAAAAAAATCTTACTGGTACATTTATTTTACACATAACTGCAGATACCCTGATCGAGGAATATGTATCAATGTATTTCAGACACATTAAATGTAACTGAACCCAGCATTTGTAAAAAGGAAAAATGTTCAAACTGTTATACTAAAGTTAAAAGTCACATTTAAAATTTAAATAAAATAAAAAAATACATGCATTAATACTTACCTTACCTGCCAACGTATTCCAACCAAAATACTGGAGCATTAAGAACAAAACAACTACTTTCCTTAGGTAGTCCATCTTTGGTTAGTTGACCCAGACACAGGGCCGGTCAGACGAACGGGCTTCTCTGGTTAATCAGATAAAACCTGTATTAAACTGTAAGTCTAAAGGTTTAGGTCCACAGTAACGCTGTCTGGCTGCTGCTGCTCTATGAAGTGAATAAATACTGTGGTTCTGCATTCTGACCCCGAGAGAGGAGCAACCAAACATGCTGACTTCACAGCGCTGGGCACATATCGATCAGGAGATGTTTGCTTTATTGGAACTGTGTGAGTGTGTGTGTCGGTGGTGTGGGCACTGTGGAACGAGAGTATCCATAACAAACATAAGAAGTTCTCTAACTCAGTAAAACTGACTGTGTCATCTCTGTTGCACGAAAAACTCAAAACTCTAAATTTGCAGGAAAAGGAAAAAAGTTTTCAAAACATATTGTTGTATACCCAGTCAATTTGGAGCATTTATATTGTCTGATTAATCAGATAGATTAATCAGATAAAAATAGACAGCTCTGGAAAAAATGAAGAGAGCACTTCAGTTTCTGAATCAGTTTCTCTGATTTTGCTATTTATAGGTTTATGTTTGAGTAAAATGAACATTGTTGTTTTATTCTATAAACTACAGACAACATTTCTCCCAAATTACAAATAAAAATATTGTCATTTAAAGCATTTATTTGCAGAAAATGAGATGCAGAGCTTTTAGACCTCAAATAATGCAAAGAAAACAAGTTCATATTCATAAAGTTTTAAGAGTTCAGAAATTAATATTTGGTGGAATAACCCTGGTGGTTTTTAATCACAGTTTTCATGTATTTTGGCAGCATGTGCTCCTCCACCAGTCTTACACACTGCTTTTGGATAACTTTATGCTGCTTTACTCCTGGTGCAAAAAATCAAGCAGTGTTTTGCACCAGGTGGTTTGATGGCTTGTGATCATCCATCTTCCTCTTGATTATATTCCAGAGGTTTTCAATTTGGTAAAATCAAAGAAACTCATAATTTTTAAGTGGTCTCTTATTTTTTTCAGAGCTGTATAAACTTTACTTCTTAGATTTGTATAGATTTTCTTGTCTACATTTTGGTCATCAAAATAGTAAAGTCCATAATTTACAACATTGTAACTTAAAAGTGTTAAACCAACCAAAATACTCATTAGATGTCTCTTATCTGGGGTGCTGTAAACGCTCTAAAGTTGGTGGCTGTTAAAATGTTAATTGTTATAGCTTGGGTTTCCCTTAATTTACATATAAACAGGGTTCATACGCTCATAAAAAAACTGGAACAGTCAGGGAATTTCAAAAAAGCAATTTCCAGGCCTGGATAAGTTTCGGAAAAATAAAAATACCTAGAAAGTTTTGGAAAAGTCATGGGAATTTGCTCTACAAATGGTTTTCATTTATTGACAGAGAAGCTTTTTTAAGGTGAGATATACATTAGATCAGTTAGTTAAGTAATTTAGGGACATTTTAAGACACATTTTATTATTGAAGGTTCTTTGTCAACATTGCTTAAAGATTTTTTTTATATATATAAAATTAATTTTAGGCCTATTATCATATTTATAGTTATATCATAATTATAGTTTATTATAGTTTGTCCATGTCTGCACTGGTGTTATAAAGATCGTTTGGTCATGAAAACTTGTCTTAAAGGCATGGAAAAGTCATGGAAATTTATTTAAAAAGTGCATGAACCCTGTATTAATATTTTGTCTTTTACTAAAATTTTAACTGTTTTCTATCTTTTTAATTAATATATAAAATAAAAAATGATATTTTGTGCAGGCCTGATCCACATTTAGCAAAATTTACTGCTGATGAGGCTGGAACTGAGGAGACAGGAGGAGTTTGGAACGTGACATGACCTTGCTGGATTGGGTTGATAATTGCTGTTTGCTTTAACATAGACAAAAAAACAAGCCAGCTGCATTAGACCTCATAATTCATAACATACCTGTTCTCTGCAGTGCTTTTAAATCGCGGTGTTGCAATGATTTACTGCATTCTTATAACCTCACTGACCACCGTCTCCGTACAGTGGCATGTTTACCCTTCATATCGATGCGATGGAACTGATTCAAAGCTTTTGTAGGTCATCAGGTTAATACTTTATTTGTATGGTTGTAGCATGGACAGAGGGAGAGACAGGAGAACGAGAGCAAAGGAATAAAGAAAAATGGACAGAGTGTAGATTTTGCAGGCTTGATTTGGCAATCGTGTTAACAGAACTTTGTCTCGAATGATTACAAAGTCAACAAGAAACAACTAAGGTTCTCAAAGTTTTAAGCAAATATAGTCAAATATGTGTACCTCTAAAACAATGGCACAGTTGTAACTTTTTCACATTTTCACAAAACCAGACAAATCAGTCACATGCCTACTATGACCAACTGCAGAACACACGTAGCTGCTGAGTTTTAGCTACTCTGACTGAAATGTACTGTGTCTCTCTACCGGGTGTTGCTGCTGGTCGTTTCGTGGTGGAATGTGTGTGTGTGTTGCTATTATTTACTGTTCAAGAACGTTTTAAAACAAACAATATGTCACAAGTGTGAACCTTGATATGTGGGCGCATCCACCTTTTTTTTGTTACTTTTTCATTTACTTACGTTACAAATCTGTGCTGATTGACCCTTTACCTTGGTGCTTTACTACTAACACTTTTCTGGAGTAGTTTTAAACAGTAATCAAAAATCTAATTTGTTTTAATTTGTTTAATTTGGAAATTGGTCAATGGTTATTAAGGTGATGCCATAGAAAATACACTTTTGGTTTTATTAAGAACCATGTTTTGAGAGCCTTTTCATGAAAAAAACAGGCCTGTCACAATAATTTAATTTTCGACTTATCATACAATATATGTACAGTACCAGTCAAAAGTTTGAAATTCAGAGTTTTTATATTTTTTTTTTCTGTACATTGTACATTAATAGTAAAGTGATCCAGACTATGAAGGAACACATAAGGAATCATGTAGTAACTTAAAAGTGTTAAACAAACCAAAATACTTATCTGGGGAGGCTGGTAACTCTAATGAACTTATCCTGTACAACAGAGGGAAACTCCTGCTCTTCCTTTCCTTGGACAGTCCTCTGATGAGTGCCAGTTTCATCATAACATAAAGTTCTTGAAATATCGCTGATTGACTGATCTTCATTTCTTAAAGTATTTTTTTCTTTATTTAGTTGAGTAGTTCTTACTTCTCATAATCTGGATTAGAACATTACTCAAATATTCACTATTCACTGTATACCTGTAACTCTACCTCTTCACTACTTTACTTTAACTGATGCTCTCAAACACTTTATTAAGAGACAAGAAACTCAAGTAATTAACTCTTGATGAGTTCAGCACAGCTGTTAACTGAAAACCTGAATTCCAGGTGACTCTAGCTCATAAAGCTAAATTTAAGCAAGAGGTGCTACTTTGAAGAATCTAAAATATAAAACATATCCTATTTTGTTTAACACTTTTTGATGGCTAAATGATTCCATATGTTTCTTCTTATTTTGGGTGACTTAAGTATTAATATACAATGCAGGGAATTTAAAATAATACCTGAAATGTGTTCCTTTGAAGTAATGAAACAAACCAGACCTGCTTAATTTTTTATAAACCTTTCCTAACCTTTTAAAATAAAAATGCTTTTATTGCATTCATTTCTGCCTCTGCAGCGCCCTCTCAAAGTATGGAGATCAGTCAATCAATAATACTGACCCCTGCTGACATCCAACCATCTGCGTCTCATTGCTATCAGAGACACATTGCTGCAGCTCAGCCAATCAATCAGCTCTCCCTCCTACCCCACCTTTAAACCCATACATCACCCAGTGCCTCTCCCAAACTATCCCCTCTCATTGTTTAGCTTTTTAGTTTCAAATTTGAGCTGAAAAATCAGATCAGGTTTAGTGCCCCTTTAAAGTGTCCAAACTTTTAACTTATACTGTATTTCTTAGGTAGAAGAGCCTGTTCATCTAAATTAGCAAGTTTTCCATTTGCTCTTTAAAACTGTTATTATTATTGAATAAGCGGCAAAAAACATTTCAGTAATATTGTTTATTGCAATTACTTCTAGCACAATATATCATCCAAAAAAGTTATTGTGACAGGCCTATTGCAAACACTATAAACAGGTTATATTCTATGACATCGCGCGAAGAACCATTTGAAAAACACCTATTAAGCAAACGCTGACATTGGCTACATTCACATTACAAGATTGGAGTGACTCAAATCAGATTTTGGGTTAAGACTTAAGCCTTAATGTAACAGATTTGTGGATATGTCAGATCTATGTGGATCTTTTATAATCAGATTTAAGTCTATAAGACTGCAGGTAAATCAAATTTGTTTCTCGTATCAGATCTGTTGAGACGACTGTCCGCACTGTTATTTGCAATTGATCAGATTGGATTTGCTTCTCTTGACATCACAATTATATCTGGATGGGTTGCTGTGGTATAGTTCTTTTTGGACCTCCGCACTTCCCTCACTCTGGAGTTACGCAAAATACGTTAAAATCTGATTTGAGCAATCAGACTGATACACATCTGTAGAAATTTAATTGTAATTATATTTTAAAGCATTTCCAAATGTAATTTTTATAAGATTAGCAAAAAATCTGACTTTATATGCTCTTTGGCTACAATCTTTTGGGCTGGCAGTCTGAACATAGCCTTTAATATGGGGTCCTAGATTGGATACCTTTCTGATTTGGATATGGAATAAGGCATTATTGCAAACGGTCAAATCAGATTTCAGATACGTTTTGCCTGTGTGCATGTGCTTATAACGTTGTATGCAAGCTGATTGGCCAGTTTTATTAGAAAGGAGGGACTTTAGCTGTAAACAGATGCCATGTTGAGCGTTAGGAGAACTCTCAGTTATATTTCAATCAATGACTGATCTTTTCATTTATAATTTGTTTGTGTGCATGTTAGGGCTGGGCAATATATTGTAAAAAATAATATTTTCTAAATTCAAATTCAGATTTCATACAAGATATGCCTATTGTAATCATCTATGTGGGAGTCCATGGGTAGAAATATTTTACCAACAATATTTAAACAATGTAATCTAGTGCAGATTGATATTTCATATTGAAGTGTTACAAAACATAGTAAAATTAATAGGTTTTCTCTAGATCATATTGAGATATGAGATTTTTTTCCCCAATAATATCGCCCAGCTCTAGTGCATATATGTCGTTTTAGGGACAGATTTGTTCACAATACAGAGAGATACAGGTCACTTTAATGACTTTAATTAATCACTTTTAAGACAAAATGGATTAATAGATTTAACTAAAGAGGCTTATAATGTGAACATAGCCTTTATGTCTTTAAAATAAAAAGTTAAAAGTTAAAAACAAAATTTTTTTGTACGAATTTGGTAGGATGATCACAGTTTTGGTAAGGTGCTGAATCATGAACTCTTGTGTGAAGATTGTATGTATTGTGTGTATGGTTTCTTTTGTTTCTTAGCTGTATACCATAAATTAATGCCTGCTAATTGAAGAGCATTTCTCATTCTCAATTTCATATTAACCAGCTTAATAAAGAGATTTGTATAGTGTATACTGTAAATTAATTCACTTTAACTCAAAATATGATGCATGGTTTGTGTGTTTCTTTTTAGAAATTAAATATGAATATGACTTTGGTGGACTTTTAAAAAAGTTGATTGACATTGAACATCATGTAACATCCATATTTTGTTCTAGTCAGCCACAGGTACAGACAGGTAACCTAATTTGCTTAAGATATATTTGTTTTACTAATGAAGAAAATGTGTGTAACACTTAATTTGAAGGAAAACAACTTAGGGGTTTATTAAGGTCTTTTAAGGTTATTTTTGCTTAATAATTTGTATTATGTATATTAACCAACTGCCCCTTCTTGCGGTATATTATATTTCCAGTAAATGCAGTGCTGTAAAGGGTTTATGTTCTCCTACAGGTTAAAAAAACATAATGCTTCTCTAATGAAGAAGTGCTACACCCACCAGTAGTGGATTGAATGTGATGTGCTGCCCTATTAATGTCTTACAATGGTATAAACTGAATTTGATTGTATGAGAAAACTCATATTTCCATTCCTAAACCCTATTCCACCCATTAATGTTTTCAGTTTTAGCCAGTTTTGTCCCCTCTAGAATGTACAGGCCCCATGAGTTGAGTTCAGGCTTTACTGAAGTGAACCTTAAGACCATAAGAAACCAAGCTAACTTGTCTTCCTTAAAATAAAGTGTTAAAAATGTTCAAAAGGACAATAAAAAGAAAAAGGCTGTTAGGCTGATAGGGGCCCAAAACCAAGCATTGGTTTGTTGGCAAGCCACAAGGGATACGGTACTTGTTTTGGTTTTCCTTTTCCTCACAACCACGCTGCACACACACACACACACACACACACACACACACTCTCTCTCTTTCTTTCATACACACTACATGAAAGGCTTGTACCTACTCCCAAGTAAAGCAACAAATCTTAGCATTGTTTTACCTCCTTCTGGAAATCTGGAAACTAACAGTGCTGCGGCTTCATTGCACAGTTTCACACGCGCTCACTTCAAACGGAGAGGATGAAAAGTTTGGAAATGAGAAGAGGAAGGAAAAAGGCATGGAGCAGTCAGAATGGTCGGTACGGGACTAACGAAATCGCACAGCTTTTGCCATGATTGAGAAAAAGAAGTGAAGCATATAGGTGCTCCTCTTTTTGGTTTCGTGTTTAAAACGACCGAACAGAACAGCTGCACAAAAAGTCTCAAAAGTCTCAAGCAGACAGTATTTCAAGCGCACCAGCGGAGAAAAACAAAAAACGGAAAGGAACCACATAGAGTACATGAAATATGAAAGAAAGCGAAGATCGTTATGATGATACCAGAGGAACGATACCGTTACTGAAGAAGCGAGTGTTTTGTCATGCATTATGATTATATTGAATCCAAGTTCCTAGACATGTTTCTAAGACTACTGTATATATGTGAATACCTCAAAGCGGTTCGTTATTACGTATTATGCTATTTCTGGAGTCAAACTGAAAAGAAAACAGAGTTTGTCTACCATACTGTTCTTTTGTTAACCTCATGACTAATATTACATTCATGTTCATGTGTGCTTGAAAGGACATCTTCCAGCACTATCCTTTTCTCTCTATCAAAAGGGATTTTTTTGTAAAATAAACAAATAATATTGTTTAAAAAGATACAAAAACAGGAAATTCCTAAGAAGTGTTCAGAACACCTTTTTTGTCCTAAGCGTTACAGCTCAGACCCTGTGCGGGCGTCAGGAGTGGCTGACGTCATCTCTTGCTGTTCCGTGCACTGCGGAGGAGACATGGACTGAGAGAGAAAGAGAGAGAGAGAGAGAGAGAAAGAGTTGGCCAGCAAACAGAACTAGCATTTGCTTGCCCGTAACGGATGGACGGGCTTTTAAGATCATCATTCGCTGCTGTGCTACACTGTGCTCTTTTAGAGCATCGGTTTCTCTGAAATACAGAAAAGCTCTACTTTATTTGGAAGCTCTACTGGCTATATCGGACTCATCATATGTGAGTTTCTCCTCGTCCATTCTTCCCAATCATTCTCTCAATCATTTTTACTCTTATTCTCTGTCTCTCTCTCTCTCTCTCTCTCTCTCGCACACAATCTTTCATCCGTTATATACCACACTCTCTACCTCTCTCTCTTTTTCTCTCTCTCTTATATTTCAGTCAAGTCAATGGAGTGTCTTTGGTGGACACCAGGGGGCACTGGGGAGGAGAAGGCCACTAAACATTAAGTTTCATTATTATTTTCTGTACTGGAAGAAACAATAAGATAACCGACAAGTGGTGGAAGTACACAGACATTTCAACACATTTTCGTTTTCAGTTCCTTATTTGATCCCCTAAACAATTAGTCCACCGACTTCTACTACAAACCGAACCAAACTATGAAACATATTCATTGTACACAACATTGCAGAATGAGTCAGTCCTCAATTACCACTGATTTTAAGTCACCACCATAATCCTAGTTAATAAAAGATCACGTATTAACAAGCTCCATCCAAAAAAACGACGTGATGCGTTTAAGCTATCAACTTATTTGCTAAGTTATGACTGACGAAGGAAGAACTTCCCCTAATGTTTCACCTAACTCTCGCTGATCTACAAAAGTTGCAACAGCTTGTCCAGGAATGATGCTCATATAGTTGAAATCCCCATGGAACCGCTATACCAAGGCTGATATAGCATCTACACATGCACACACCAACCAGTCCCACCACCTCCACCCATACGAGCACACATGTTCACATGTTCACGTGTGAGTTCTGCTGAAACTCACGTAAAAGCCTCTGTACTGAAAAACACGGAACCGTTACAACAATTAGATAGAGATAGAGGATGTCTACCCCAAACCTCTACATGCATGAATGAATCTGAATGAATCTGAAACACACACACACATGTACATAGACACGCACTCAGTCACACATACACACACACTCATGAAACTACTTGTACGCTATTGTTTTCCTTCACTGAGTTGAGTTCATTTAAGTGTGTTGAGCTTTTAAGATAGATCTACCTTTCTACTTGAAATGAAAAACTCGAAAGCCCCCATATATTTATTACTATCAGCTGTTTCATTATATCAGTATTAATATTTTTTTTGTTATTGTCACTAGTGGGAAGCAGACTTACTTAGATTTTTTTGTATTTTTTTTCTACAAACACCACACCCTGTTAGCTGTATTATTTCTTGATTATACCTATTATGACGATAAATCTGATAGAACGGACGGATAACCAAGGTCTAACTCTCCTAAAGAAGGAGAGGAGTGGTGTATCAGAGGTTACCCATCAGCCATACCTCTAAGGCACCTCTCCAGCACTTCACTACAGTTGAGTCCTACATATACCTATGTTTTTGCTACTTTATGAAAGAGAGGAAAGGTCTGTGCAAGTAGTTCAGTTACCAAACAGAGCAATATATAGCAGTAAAATCCATATTCCATATCTTCCATCAAAGGCCTGGTCCTCTTTTTTAAGGTGTACAGTATTTTCCTTCACTGCTGATGCCACCGTCCACTCAGGGGTTGCCACTGTCTCGCTTTGTGCTACTGCCGCTGCTATTATTGTATAGGTTAGGGTTCACCACTAAAGGGTGGGGCACTGTTCCTGCGAAAGGTGCACCTGCTGCAGCATAATTGAAAAGAGTAGGCAAGAAGGGCAGGGGCTCTACTTTATCCCCTGATGCCATCATGTTGAGGGCCATAGGCAGAGCTGCGAGACCGTACGGGTAAGGTAGAAGCTGTGGGCCGTAGAGTAGGTGATAGGGATCTGGGTAAAAAGGTAGTTTGCTTGAGTCAGCATGGGAAACCATCTTCCCCAGTGCCCCAAAGGACAAGGGTCCAGGAGGATAAGACATCAGGATCTGCTCCTCCTGTTTCTTACCAGTGCAGTATCCACCCGGCAAGATCAAGGGAAGTGCGTACTCCTGAACAGGATAGTCGGGTTCCCCATGGGGATGTCTCGCTGTTGAAAAGTTGCTGTCCTTTGTCTCTTGCTCTGAATGGGGTACTTGGGGGTGCAGCATGGCACGAGAAGAGGGGGGCTCGCTACCTCGTCCTGAACTTGTTGGAAGTAGTGCAGGTCTTTGTTTCTCAGCATGCTGCATGCCTTGGTGCGATTGGTTTGGCTCTAAATGTGGCCGCAACTGCAGGTTTAAGGGACTTGGAGAGTGACAAGGGGACTGTAAGTGCTTCTGAGAGGGTCCTTTTTGAGTGGTTTGAATGACAGAGCATGTGGGAGAGGGCACGGGACTCAGCGGCTCCTCTTTGGGCACGATGAGCATCACCTCTTCATCTGTGGATCGCCTCTTGTTGGCGATGTATTGGTGTGCAGTTTGCTGGACAAGCACCCTCTCCCTTGCCAGTATAGTCTGCATGGATAAGTCCTCTGCTTGGCTGCTGCAGGCAGTTCTGGATAAAGTAAAGACCCTAAGGTCTTGAGCTTCTTGTGAATTATTTAAATGATCACTGGAGTGAATATCTTCATGTCTGTGCGTGTCTGTTTCTGCTTGTTGTTCCAAAACGCTACACCTGACTGACTGTAATGCCATGGATAAGGTTGGATCTGCCTCTGCTCTGCCTCTTGGTGCTGTTTGCATTTGACATACTTTTTCAGTTGGTGTGTGGCTTCTTCTCTGGTCATGTGTGTCCAGACTTCGTTTCTCTGGAGTTCGGAAGTCCAGGCATTCTGATCCATTCATTACCAACACACTGGTGAGACAAGGGGAGATGACCTTTGACCTTTCCTGAATAGGACTGACTGCTGATGTTGTAGTACACATCTGTGGACTGTGGATTTTGTCAAAAGTTTCTATTTCACTAGCACCTGCGTGCTGATGCTCTACCTGTTGATTACTTTCAGCCACTTGATTATTATCAGTGTACTCAGAATCTGCTTTGGGATAGGTAATGACAGGGATAGGCCGTGCATGCTCACAGACAATGTCCAGATTTTTGCGAATCTCTGGAATCTCAGGAGTCGCAGAATTTATATTTTGTGCATCTTGCACTTGCTGCATACTCTCTGTAGAACCACCTAACTCATGCCGCTTCAAGTGGCAGTTCAGTGCAGCAGCTGTCTTACATACTTTATCACACTGTGAGCAGGTGTATCTTGTCAAAGGCCTTCTTCCCAAGCGACCTGGACTACCCTTTTCCAAGAACCGTCGGTTCAGTACTTCGTTGGCTTCCCCTAATTCCGATGCGTTTTCTTTGCTTGACGACTGTGGATTACATGGAGTAGAGGTAGACGGAGGTTTGGTTTTTGGGTGATTGGTTCTCTGGTGCTCCTCTAACTTTGTCTGAGAGGGAAAAGGAGCTCTGCAGAGCATGCACACAAACTCAAACAGATGTGTTAGTTCATGTTTGTCTCGCTTCCTAGAGCTGGAAAACCAGCGTCCGCAAGACCCACATTCAGAGGCCTGGTCCCCTGACCATCGTTGTTTGATGTTGGAGGAACTGGTGTATTGAGTATTCAGCGTAGACTGTGGTAAAGCTGCAGTGGTTGGGGGATCAAACTTTACTGGATCCTCCTTCTCTTCCCCCTTCTGTTCAGGTGTAGAGGGTGTGGAAAGTAATTGTGTGTCTTCTTTGATCTCATTATGTTGAGCGCTTTCTTTCTCCTCCTCCTCTTCCTTTGCTTCTTCTTTTTCTTCTTCTTCTTCTTGTCCTCCATCGACCTCTTTGTTTACATGATTCATAAGCCTCTCAGCTCTCCTCATCAACCTCAGGGATCGCTTGTAGTGCATTTTGCGTTGCCATCTCTTGGCCTTTTGCACATGCAGGGTCTTTCTCTTGGGCTTATAAGAATAGTATGGTCTCCACAGGTTGTCTTCTCCATCCTGGTCGTTCCTGTCCTCCCTGACTTCCTGTCGGAAGAAGTACTTCCTCACCTTCCCTGGTAGTCTAGGGTTTTTCCATTTGGGCTCCCCCTCCTTTCCTTCCTGGCTTGATCGACGGTGCCCGTGGTGTTTGCGGTGGTGGTGATGGGTGTGCCTTTGCTCTTTCTGGTCTTCATTGCTCTTTTTGGTTTTCAGGGAAGGACTTTTGTCTCTTCTGAGGTCCGTCTCAGAGATACTTCTTTTAACAATAGCCTCCTCCCCTATACGCACAGTGATCTGGCACAGAGGCCCACTCCCTTTGACTTCGGAATCCACTGATATGGGCACTGCCTTGTTAAACTCGCTCTTGCTGTGAGCTTTCCGTCCCTTGTGCAGTGTCTCTGTTGGTGGCTGGATTTTTGAGACTTTGAGGTCTGAATTTGAGGTATCTGTATCCCACTTACTATGAACATGCGTGTGTTCTTTCTGACTATGCTTTTTAATTTGCTTCTTTGAAGTCATAGCTGTTGCCTGATTGCTCTCAGAGGAGCTCTTTCCATCGCAAGAGGAAATCTTATTTCTTTGAACAATAACAGAGGATGGAAGTGCCGTGCTATGCATGATGACTGAGGGTTTGCTGTGTCCAAATGTAATGACGGAAGAAACAGCTGCCTCTGAGCCCTTGGCTTTGCCACTGGTATTGCCAGACAGAAGCTCATTGGTACTTTCTTGCTCACTGACTTCTGGAGGTGTGTCTGTGTGGGATGTAGGTAGCTTTTTGCTCTGCTCTGTGCCCATCTTGATGAGAATACTTTCAGGGTCAGGCTTAATATCTTGAGAATGAAGATCCTTAAGGAAGGACTCCAACTTACTTGTGTCCAGGCCTGGAGGGAGGCTGCAATCTAGAGGCAAAGGCAGGTCAACTGATGAGTCAGGCTTGAGTAGTCCCTCAGCCAGTGCATGGCTGTATGTTTTATATGGCCGTTTCTGAGAGCGCATTGGCAGGAGCCGGTAGAGTTTAAGGGCATTAACTTTCTGCTTATAGCCCCCATTGGCCGTCTTCTCGCTTGAGATAAGGCCAGGGCTAATTCCGTGAAAGGCCTTCTGGTGTGTTTTGAGGTTGTAGTAGGTAGGGAAGGCCTCCCAGCAAAATATACACTGGTATCGCCTTTCACCAGTGTGCCACACCTCATGTTTGGTGCGGTATTCTGCAAGAGCAAAAACCTTGTCACAATAATGGCAGGGGTACTTCCTACGCCACGAGTGCACGTTAGAGTGCCGTTTGAGGCTGGACAGGGTCATGTAGGAGCGCTCACACACTGAGCAGAAGTAAATGATATGTCCATCAACAACCTTCACAAAGTGATCCTCATCTCTCAGTTCATCACTTTCAGGCAGCTCCCCAGCATGATGTCTGTGGAGGCCTCGCCCCTTCTTAATATGTCGGCCAGGTCCCATCTCTTGCCCGTGCTCTTCCGGCTCTGCAGCCTCGTCTATTTTTTCCACCTCCCCCTCCTCTAAAGGTTCCTGTTTTGGTTGGATGGGGATAGCTGGCAGTGCTTGCCGACAGGTGGCCTCGTGGGACTGGAGTCTTTTATTATGGATGAAGGCTTTGCCACAGTGGCGGCAGCTGAGAACCCGTCCCCCCCGATGGAGACGCATGTGGACGGTGAGGGACGAGGCAGTGCTGAACAGACGGTGGCACACCCCACACAGCAGCTCTGGCTTTGGCACTGCCCTGTAAGAGTCATGAAAAGTGGAAGGAGGGAGGGTCAAGGGGGAGACAGACGATGGAGAAAGAGGAGGAGGGCTTGATGAGGAAGATGGCTGGTTAATGCTAGGAAGAGGCAGGCTCAGTTCAACATGCAGGCTGTTCCCCTTCCGCTTCTTTCCTTTTGAACTTTCCATGTCTTTGGTCAGCTGACCCTGGAAGGCTCTCGCACTCAGGTTGAATAAGATATGTGCTGTCTCTGTTGTTGAGTGCTCTGGGTAGTCATTAGACAGACCAGGTCCAGATGTCTCTTTCGAGTAGTCCATTTTAGCAGATGTGTGTAAAGCAGATGTTGGAAAGTGGGAACCGCTACCAGCCACAGAAAACGACAAAGTGGGTTTGCAGTTCTTATTGACAGGTGCAGTCAAATCAATGGGAAGAGTAGAAGTGGAAGAGCAAGGCAGGCATTCCGATTTCGATACTTTGGACAAGTGTTTGTCTCTGAGAGACTCTTCCTTCCATGCAGTGCCATCAGAACCATCACTGTCGTATGTCCCAGAAGAGGAAGGAGGATGAATAAGGGGACAGTGCTTTTTTGCAGAAAAACTAGGCAGTCCAGCGCTGATGGGGAAACTGAGCGATATCCGTGTAGTTTTGGCACCGTCCACTTCATCTGTCCCCTCTCCCATTCTGTCTCCTCTCATCTGTTTATTCCTGTGTTTCATTTGACTCCTTTCCTCAAGTCCTCTGAGGCACACTTTGAAACTGCGGCTCTCCCCAAACAGATTCTTAAGACAGCAGGAGGTCACAATGCCGTTCAGCAACGTCAGAACCACTGAGCAGAATGAGGTAACTGCTATAACCGTGTCCACCACTGGAGTGGAAGATCGGCGGGCATGCGGAAAAGGAGAAGAGACAGGTGGAGAAGGCCTCAACTTCTGGAAGTGGATGCTGAGGGTGGTGGTGATGATTCTTAGATGGATGTAGAACCGTGTCTTCTCACAGATTGGAGTGGGACCATCCAGGCAATGTGCATTCAGCTCCAAGGATGCAGTGCATGTGTGGAGGAGGTTCCAGCCGTCCATTTCGGACACCGTGACCCCACCCCTAAACCTAAGATAAAAAAAAGAAATGAAAAAAATATGTTAGATAACAATGAAACTAAAAAAAATACATTTACAATTATTTACATTATTTATAGATTTTTCTTTCAGACGACCCACTCTGGAAGTGGATACACATAAGGGTACTTCTAGGATTTGTCCCAGGTATGCAATTACAAATAAAATGTATATATAATCGTGAGAGAGAAATCTCAGGGAGCCATGCCGTATCGTTCGCGAAAATATAACCATTTTTAAATATGAACGATATTATACCCTGAAATATTGTGCCATATCACCCATCCCTAATTATAACAGGGTTCTACTTTTTTTTTACTGTTCTAATTTCCCATTATATATCTACTAGAGACAGATTATATCTGTCAAGTATCATTTATTTTACTTTAATCCTGGATATATGGAGATATTTGGAGCGCATTATTATTAGTACAATGACATTCTGGATCATTGACTTCTGTTACAAGTCTGGTAAAGTTCTTGTATTTTTTTATATCTCAGTTAGAGGTGTGCTATATCATATCGTATGCAATAATAAAACTAAAAAAAGTAAGTACAGATTTGTACTTAAAAGAGTACAAAGCTTGTCGCTGGTGCGGTACCTTATATTGAGGTACAAAAAAGTACCTTTCAGTGAAAGTCCTTTTTGGTACCCATGGTTTTTGTGCCAGTAAAGATTATAAAGATTATAAACATTATCATCAACTAAATATGGCTCAAAAACTTGATGATCCAAAATTATCTGGCTTTTAAATAAAAAATGTTCAATTAAAATATATATTGTTTATTAGTACAGTGATACAGAATACTGAATGTACCCTTTGGCTGGTTAAGTGGTACAAACTTGTACTTATTGCTGTTGGGAATGACTTTGTACTTCAGAGGGAACAAATCTGATCCTGTAAAGACCAGTATTTTTGATGCTACAATTATGAAGAGTGTACCTTTGAGTACAAAGTACTCATATTGCACCTCTGTTTTTTAGAGTGAAGAGTATCATAATAGCGAAAATACCATGAAATATCATAATATTATTTTAGGGCCATATCGCCCGACCCTATATTGATATAATTGGCTTTACATACTATTTAAATAGTGGAATAAGGTGCAACAGTTTGTTTTCATTACTTGTTCATATAAAGATCTGCTCTGCAGTTACAACTTTTAAGGGTTAATGTTCTACACATTTATGATTTTTTTTTAGATGTAGTTGTTTAATTGTTGAAATGATCTCAGCTGAAACAGAATGCATTGCAGTTTAATAACCAATCAGCAGGTCTACTGGAAGAATATCTGTCCTTGTTTAATCTTAATGCTATAGATTAACCATATGGACAAAAAAAAGTATTAGGACACCAGCTCATCCGTAATAACTCGCTGTACTGTCTTTATAGGGAAGGGTTTCTACAAGATTTTGAGATTTTAGACAGCACTGTTTTTAGGATTTAATTGCATTCAGTAACAAATGAGCGCTAGTGAGGTCAGGATGTTGGATGATGATCATCACCCCACCTTATACTCCCCAACTTATCTCAGTTGTATTGGACGGAGCTCCATCATACCACAGAACACAGCTCCACTGCTCCACAGCTCAATACTGGGGGCTTTAAACACCTCTTTCCCATGGCTGGTATTAGGCATGGTGCCAGTCGTTTGTTTATCTGCTCTAGAGAGTCTTATTCTATTGGCAATATGTCTCTACAGAAACTAGACAAGCTTTGTGCAGGTGTTCATTTGCCCGTCTGTGTCTACAGTATCAAGAGCATCTCAAAGTAGCCAAATACAATTATTAGAAGGGATGGCCACAAATATTGGACATATACAGAACCAGTCAAAAGTTCTCATTTTGAGTGATTTTCTACATTATAAATGAATAGTGAAGTGATCCTGACTATGAAGGAACACATAAAAAATCATGTCGTAACCTAAAAGTGTTACTCTGTGAAGCATTTAGGTGCTTCTTATCTGAGGCTCCTAACTCTGGTGAACTTATCCTGTGCAACAGAGGTAACTCTTGCTCCTTCTTTGAGAGTTTTGAGCCAGTTTCATCATAATGTCTTTGACATTCTTTGCACTTAAAGATGCTTTCAAAGTTCATTTCAGTTCTTGCCATAATATGGATTAGAACATTACTCAAATAGAGCTGTTCATTGTATAACAATTCTACCTCTTCAAATTAATATATTATTTTAATATTGATATATTCATATTAATAAATTAATTATTAATTAACTCTTGATGAGTTCAGCACAGCTGTTAACTGAAAGGCTAAATTCAAGGTAATTGTACCTTATAAAACTGACTGAGAAAATGCAGAGGTGTACAGAGCTGTCATCTATGCAAGATGTGCCTCTTTAAAAAATATTCTTTAAAAAAAAAAACTTTTGTTTGCTGAAATCGTATGTTTTTCTGAATAGTTTGGTTTACTTTAGTATTATATATATATATATATATATATATATATATATATATATATATATATATATATATATATATATATATATATATATACTTTTCCCTGGTAAAGGGAAACTAACTGAGTGAAGTAAAGGTTATTCAGGCCATTCCAGTTTCAAGCTTCAGCATGACAAAACTGGAAAGAATCTTGGCGATACGTCCCGCTGTCAGAGCGTTCCCTTCACTTAATAGAATGCCGTTAAGACCTGGACTCTGCCCTAAAGAGAGGTTTTTAGTACAGTGTTTTAAAACTAAAACTATAAAAACTATAAAGCTAGAAATATTAATAATTAGGATCTTATTAATAGGCATATGCTTCTCTGGTAGATATCAGCGAATAACCATATATCAACTATTTAATTTATTTAGTATTTTCTTTACTATTTTAAACATTAATAAGAGAAAAAATAAATAACACAAATGGCTTAATCTTGTCCAAATTATTTAAATAAAAAAAAATAGTAACTGATTATTTCCAAAAAAGTAAATAGAATATAGTTATATGGGAAAAGAACATGTGTATTTATACTACAGCTACACTATGGGGCAGTTGCACAGACAGGGATTGAGCCTAGTTTTGGACTGTGCAGAATTTTTCCATTGAGAGGTTATT
Organism: Astyanax mexicanus; assembly: GCF_023375975.1. Classification (NCBI taxonomy): domain Eukaryota; kingdom Metazoa; phylum Chordata; class Actinopteri; order Characiformes; family Acestrorhamphidae; genus Astyanax; species Astyanax mexicanus. The sequence goes on along the minus strand of NC_064422.1, from coordinate 43,763,733 downwards.
CCATTGAAAGGAAAATATAGTTTCCAGCTAGGCCTAGTCTGAAACTGCCCATAAATGGACAGAATTATTAGGACACCGGCTTATTTATCGTTTCTTCTCAAAATATAAAAACAAGGGTTTGTCTGGCTTTAGTTGGAGTAACTTACTATTTTAGAATATTTAATTTGAGCTTTTTTAAGCACCTTCATAAATAAAGCACACTTTAGTATAAATAAAGGAATAGTACTGATATATGTATGTTCGGTAGGATGGGAGGGGGAATGTAAGATTTTGTCAGTTTGTTGTATGACTGTTTACTGTTTATTTATATTCCCTGTATTTATTCCTCTCCTATAAAATGTTTATATACTAATGCATCTTAAATAAAAATCATTTAAATGTTACTTTATTTCAGTAGTTCAGTTGAAATTGTGAAACTCATATATTATATAGATGTATTACACACAGAGTGATCTATTTTAAGCCTTTATTTCTTTTATTGTTGAATCAGTGTCTCAGAAAATAACAATATTATATAAGACCCATTGGTAATTTTGGCAATGTGGGCAGGGTGCCAAGTCCTGCTGAAAAATGAAATCCGCATCTCCATAAAAGTTGTCAGTAGCAGAGGGAAGCATGAAATGGACAGTGGACCAACAGCACTATCAGATGACATGTCTCTCCAAACCATCATTGACCATTAGTGAATTTTACATTTTATTTGTAAATCAAGGGATCAGAGTCTGGAGGAAGAGTGGAGAGACACACAGTCCAAACTGCTCGAGGTCTAGTGTGAAGTTTCCACCAATCAGTGATGGTTTGAGAGACATGTCATCTGCTGGTGTTGATCCACTGTGTTTTATTATCAAGTCTAAAGTCAGTGCAGTTTTGTTTTCCTGCAAAATCTTACAGCACTTCATATCTTACAGCTTCCCTCTGCTACTGACAACTTTTATAAAGATGCAGATTTCATTTTCCAGCAGGAGTTGGCACACTGCCCATATTGCCAAAAGTACCAATTGGAGCGGGTAAGGAGGGGTTTGGCTGAATGGTCTTCCTCCCATTACGTCTAATTTGAGGTTGTGAAACAAAGTTCCTTAAAGAAGAAAGCAATTCTTTTGTTCCTATATCTGCACAAGCCCATCGCAAAATATGGCTTGTAAAATATGCTCATGTTGACTTTAAATAGAGAATATGTTTAGTTTCAGTAGTTTTAATTATGCGACACAAGAAAAATTAACAGTCATGGTTTTCTGCCTTCTTTTCAGCCAGGCAGGCAGTCAGGCAGGCCTCTGTAAAATTCCACAAGCAGCCCTGAACACACTGAAACTAGGTCAGCACTGTTATTGCAGAGAGAGTGAGAGAGAGAGAGGGAGAGAGAGAGAGAGAGAGAGAGAGAGAGAGAGAGAGAGAGAGAGAGAGAGAGAGGCAGAGAGATAAAGAGCCAGGCCAGAGACAGGAACAACCGAATACACACACACACACACACACACACACACATTAACAGGGACGAGCGCACACAGGCATATATTCCCTCCCACAGCCATGCACACACATAGCACATTTGCAAGAAGGCAGGCGCATATGAACAGGTTTGCCTGTAAACAAGCTACTTGACAGGTACCTTCACAGGCACACCGCAAAAGCAGCCACTGAGCGTGTGCAAAGGAAACCAGGCCTTAATTAAAGATCGTACATAATGTACAGATACAGGAAGTACATCAGAAGAGAGACAAAACATGTCTAGGCTGTGTATTTGTGCCTTTTTTAACAATAATTGTATCTTTTACATTAAGTATAAGTGAAAAAAAAAACTTATTAAGCATAATGTTATGTCCACCTCTCTGTTTCTACACCCATTGTCATCATAATTATATCATGTAATCATTATAAATCACATGACACTTGTGATCTGTAGTTCTATTACAATTGCAGCCTGTAGTCCTATATCTTTTTCTCTGCTTTATACTTTATACTAAATTACATTATTATTATCCTCCTTATTTTCACCCTGTTCTTCAATGCTTAGAACCCACGGGATAGAAAACCACCACAGAGCAGCTATTATTATTATTATTATTATTATTATTTGGGTGGTAGGTGGATATTCTCAGCACTGTACCACCACAACACACACTAACACCTCATACACCACCTAAATGCTAATCAGTGATTAGCAGTGATTAGCATGGTGGTGGTGTATGAGGTTTTAGTGAGTGTTGAGCTGGTGGTACAGTGAGCGGATCAGATACTGCAGTGATTAGCAGTGATTAGCATGGTGGTGGTGTATGAGGTGTTAGTGAGTGTTGAGCTGTTGGTACAGTGAGTGGATTAGATACAGCAGTGATTAGCACTGATTAGCATGGTGGTGGTGTATGAGGTGTTAGTGTGTGTTGAGCTGGTGGTACAGTGAGCGGATCAGATACAGCAGTGATTAGCAGTGATTAGCATGGTGGTGGTGTATGAGGTGTTAGTGTGTGTTGAGCTGGTGGTACAGTGAGTGGATCAGATACAGCAGTGATTAGCAGTGATTAGCATGGTGGTGGTGTATGAGGTGTTAGTGAGTGTTGAGCTGGTGGTACAGTGAGTGGATCAGATACAGCAGTGATTAGCAGTGATTAGCATGGTGGTGGTGTATGAGGTGTTAGTGAGTGTTGAGCTGGTGGTACAATGAGTGGATCAGATACAGCAGTGCTGCTGGAGTTATTAAACACCTCACTGAATATAGTCTAACAACAGTGTCCTGTGTGCACTGATGAAGGACTACAGGATGGCCAACACTGTAAACTGTGCAGCAACAGATTCAGAGCTTCTCTAATTTTACTTATCTACAAGGGGGAACAGTTGTATGTAGAAGTGTGTAATAGACACAGATGTGAAAAGTATCTCCAATTGTTACTCTGTAGGTAAAAGTATAGATACTAGAATTTAAAATACTTCTGTAGAAGCTGAAGACGTATCAACCTAAGCTTTTCAAAACTACTTAAAGTATAAAAGTAAATGTAAAGTAAGGGGAAAAAAGTAAAGGACTTTAGAACAAAAGCTTAGGCCATGCCCCCATAGTCCTATAGTGCACTACCCCCTTCCTAAAACAAAAAATTATCTGGATAGGGGTTTTATTGAAGGATGAGAAGCCAGAATTAAAACAAGCTAAAATGAAATAGGAGTAATGAGGCTGTTTTTAAAAGGTAAGAAGTAAAATGTTTAGATAATTGTGTGAAAATTTAAAAATAATTACTTCAGCAAAGTATAGATAACCACGTTTCTACTTAGGTAAGGTAATGAAGTATTTGTGCATCATTACTTCATTAATTATTTTATTCATTACACATTCATTACACTGTATCTGATCCTCTTACTTGTACCAGCACAACACACGCTAACACCTCATACACCACCACCATGCTAATCACTTCTAATCACTGTAGTGCGGAGAATAACCCCCACCACCCAAATAATAATAATAATAGCTGCTCTGTGGTGTTTTTTTTTATTCTGTGGGTTCTGAGTATTAAAGAACAGGGTGAAAATAAGGAGGATAATAATAATAAAGTATACAGAGAAACAGAACTACAGTCAATGTTATACTCTGTTATGCAGAATATAAAAGTGATATTAAATATATATATTTTTAAATTTGTAATACTGAAACTACATCTGACATCATTTCAACCACGTTTCAACGTTAAAGACTGGTCATGTCCCAGCTGGAAATGAACATAAATGACAGCTCATAGCAAGTATCCCCTAAAAGGCCCCACATGTCAGTATTTCACAGCGTTTGTACGATAAACGGGGAAACACATCTGCCCCTGTCTCTCTCACCCCGCGCTTCTCTTTGTGCGTGACGCACACACTGCCCCTCAGCAGCCTGTCCCCAGCTCAAGAGGCTGGCCAAGCGTGACAGGGGCTTTACCACCCGCCTCCCCGCCACCCTCCTCAACACCCCGGCTCCCCCCTCTGCTCAAACATGCGACTGGCTGCCTGAAAGAGTTAGCAACAAACATTCAGGCCACTGTACCACCGTGCAAAACATATAGCCTGAAAAAATATACCATCCACAAACAGCACGACACACTAATCTACACTAGTATTAATTGGCTTCTCGGCTTGGTATTACATATTACTGAGAATTTAATATCAGCTAATGCATTTGTGCGGTTAAAGGCAGAAAAAAAATGTAATCAGCTTTTTTTTTCCACTGATACTGTTTGCAGCATGTTGCTGCCGTTAAGCAAAACAACAACAAAAAAAAAACAGTTTTCCACAGTTTTTTGACATAATTTAAATTAAGCAGTTGATATTTACATTGTTTCCAAATTTTATAATGAACAGGCAATAGAAATAAACAATAGAAGTGCTTAAAAATGACCACAAATTAAATATATTCACTTTGGCTTATACTAAAAGTTAGGTATCCCCTAAAGCTGCCATACTTTAAAAGTAATTTTTTTGGTGTCAGCAGAGATGAGTATAAACTTATTTAGTTGTCTCACAGAAACCCTTATTATCATACTTTGTGCATTTTAATGTTTAATTTACATTCAATAAATTGCAATATAGAAATGGCTCTTCAGAAATATAGAAATGCAATATAGAAATGGCTCTTTCAGGCACTGAAAATACTTGTATTTCCATTTTTTTACTTTTTTAAAATTGAAGATGATGATCTTCAATTTTAAAAAAGTAAAAAAATGGAAATACAAGTATTTTCAGTGCCTGAAAGCATCACGTATCAGTGAGTGAAATAAGCACAAGCTTTATCTGTAAAATATGGCAATTTGAGTAAAGGAATAACCTTCTTAAAGAGACAGTCTGTAACATTTAGGGTTTAGCGGTCTCTCTGGTCAGAATGCGTAATGCACAGAGCATGTGGAAAACTTGTTTTAAAGGGGCACTAAACCCCCTGATTTTTGCTCACTCTATCCTCAGCTCAAATTTGCAAAAGGCTAAAAATGCAAGGGGTTGTTTAGAAGGGGCACTGGGTGATGTATGGGTTTAGAGGCGGGGCAGATAGGAAAACTGATTGGGCTTAGCAGTGTGCATCTGATAGCGGTGAGACCCAGATGGTTGGATGTCAGCAGGGGGTTAGTATTATTGATTGACTGATCTGCATATTCTCCATTAAAGCACAGTTGAACCTGTGAGGGAGAGGCAGAAATTACCACAGTAAAAGAGTTTTTTAAAGGTTAGGAAATGTTTATAAAAATTTTAAGAAAGACTGATATGTTTTATTACACTTAAAGAACACATTTCAGCTATTAATGGAAAAAAAATATGGTTTAGGGTTTAGTTGCTCTTTAATGACATACTTTTAAAACGTAGAGACTTATACATCCAACAAATCAACCAGACCAATCTGTTTTATGGATGAATATATTAGATGCTGCAGTGATGCTCACATCAGGACACTGATATCATTGATTAGATTATTTTGTTTTTCCCAAACTAGGGAATACTAAGATTTTTAACACGAAAGAAAAAATCTTAGGGACTACTTCTTACCTACTAACTAACTTTCCATGTCATTTTCGAGCATATATTTTATTATTTTTTATAACAGTAACTACTGCTAAACATAACATAACTGACAGCATAAAGCCACTATCAAAAACGGAGAAAAAGTTGGCTTGCTGGTATAGCCTTTAACACTGAGACCAGCCAGTCAAAATCAATTTAAAAGAAAAAATAGGCATTATTGCTTAAGTCAAAGTTAATACGTTTAATTTAGAGTCATTGGAGCATTTCCTTTGGTTTAAAACTATGTAAAAAACTAAGTCTAATTATGTCAAAAAGTACAAAAAATATATATATATTTTTTTGCCTGACAGCATCGACATGCTCCACCCACAGTATTAGTGTTACAAGTCCAAGCTGATTAGAGAGCAGCGTATGTGGCGTGAGGGGTTAAAGTGTTTCCATTTGGCAGTGTTAGTGGAGGAATCGGAGCAGACTGACTGACTGGCGCTAGAATCGGGTATGGAGGCCACTGCTTTCCATGCGGCCTGCGACAGGGCCCACCGGGCTCAGCCGGACTGTGAAAAGAGGGCTGTCACTAGATCCTGAACTCTGCACAACCCCCTGGCCAAAAAAACACGGCTGAGGCAGCCAGAGGGAAGGGAAGGGGAGGGGAGGTGAGAAGAGACGGTGAAAAGCAGTACAGCGCTTGTATGAGGGGCGAGTGGGAGGAGGCGGGAGGTATGGAGGGGTATAGAGGTAGCGGTGGTTTCCAGTGCAGTCCTGCTGCTTCCACTCCTCTGCATCTCGAAAGTGCTGAGAAGCAGAACGTTTATACAGCCAGCACTTTCCCTCTGCAGAATGTGGCGTATCTTCTTTCTGTTCTATGAGGAGTCGTGCTCTAGTGACTGTGCTCATGTTAAACGCCATGCTTAAGCCCAGTCCCATTTCACCCTTTGCCCCTACCACTTAGCCCTAACCCTCAGTTTTGTGCACACCTAACGGTAGGGTTTTTTGTTGGGATAGAGCGGTAGAGTTTCTCAATTCTGGTTGGGATAGAGGTGTAGGGTGTCCCAATTCTTGTCGAAATAGATTGGTAGGGTGTTCTGTAGAGGGGTAGGGTGTCCCGTTTCTTGTTGGGATAGAGAGGTATGATGTTTTGATTCTAGTTTGGATAGAGGGGGATAGTGTTTTGATCCTTGTTGTTGGAATAGAGGGGTAGAGTGTCCTGATTCTTGTTGTTGGGATAAATGGGTAGGCTCTCTTGATTTTTGTTGGGATAGAGGGATAGGGTGTCCCATTTCTTGATGGGATAGATAGTTATGGTGTTGATTCTAATTTAGATAGAGGGGTAGACTGTCCCACTTTTTCTTGGGATAGAGGGGAAGGGTTTTTTGATTCTTGATAAGATGGACGGGAAGGGTGTTCCAATTCTTGTCAAGATAGATTGGTGTTCTGAAGAGGGGTAGGGTGTCCCATTTTTTGCTTGTATAGAGGGGTATGGTCTTTTGATTCTTGTTGGGATAGATAGGTATGGTGTTTTGATTCTAATTTGGATAGAGGGGTAGAGTTTCCTGATTCTTGTTGGGATAGAGGGGTATGGTGTTTTGATTCTTGTTGGGGTAGAGGGGTATAGTGTTTTGATTCTTGTTGGGATAGAGGGGCATGGTGTTTTGATTCTTGTTGGGATAGAGCGGTAGAGTTTCCGGATTCTTGTTGGGATAGAGGGGTATGGTGTTTTGATTCTTGTTGGGGTAGAGGGGTATAGTGTTTTGATTCTTGTTGGGATAGAGGGGTATAGTGTTTTGATTCTTGTTTGGATAGAGGGGTAGAGTTTCACGATTCTTGTTGGGATAGAGGGGTATGGTGTTTTGATTCTTGTTGGGATAGAGGGTTAGGGTGTCCCAATTCTTGTCGAGATAGAGTGGTAAGGTGTTACGTAGAGGGGTATGGTGTTCTATCTCTTGTTGACATAAATAGGTATGGTGTTTTGATTGTAATTTGGATAGAGGGGTAGACTGTCCCAATTTCTTGTTGGCATAGAGGGGTAGGGTGTTTTGATTCTTGTTGAGATAGAGAGGTAAAGTGTCCCATTTCTTGTTGGGATAGAGGGCTAGAATGTTTTGATTCTTGTATGGATAAAGGGGTAAGGTGTCCTGATTCTTGTTGGGATAGAGGGGTAGGGTGTTTTAATTCTTATTGTTGGGATAGAGGGGTAGAGTGTCCTGATTTTTGTTGTTGGGATAGAGGGGTAGAGTGTTCTGATTCTTGTTGTTGGGATAGAGGGGTAAAGTTTTCTGATCCTTGTTGTTGGGATAGAGGGGTAGGGTGTTCTGATTCATGTTGTTTGGATAGAGGGGTAGGGTGTTCTGATTCTTGTTGTTGGGATAGAGGGGTAGGGTGTTCTGATTCTTGTTGTTTGGATAGAGGGGTAAGGTGTTTTGATTCTTGTTGTTTGGGATAGAGGTGTAGAGTGTTCTAATTCTTGTTGTTGGGATAGAGGTGTAGAGTGTTCTAATTCTTGTTGTTGGGATAGAGGGGTTGGGTCTCCTGATTCTTGTTGTTGGGATAGAGGGGTATGGTCTCCTGATTCTTGTTGTTGGGATAGAGGGGTATGGTGTTCTGATTCTTGTTGTTGGGATAGAGGGGTATGGTGTTCTGATTCTTGTTGTTGGGATAGAGTGGTAGGGTGTTCTGAATCTTGTTGTTGGGATAAAGGGGTAGAGTTTCCCGATTCTTGTTGGGATAGAGGGGTAGATAGAGCACTGCTAGTAGCTGCTAGCTAGATAACACTTGAAAACCAGAGCTAGGAATACAAATACAAAATGGGACTGGGCCTTGGTTTGCTTGGTTGCAGCTCAGCAAGTGATTCCTGTCATCTGTCCCTGTGATAATGTTAAGTTATACAGTACATTTTCAATAAATAGATTGTATGCTTTGTCAGTTTTGAGCATTTATGTTGGTCCATTTATCATGTAATTTGAAAATAATGTAAATTAATGTAATATAAACAAGTTAGGATATGCTTTTAAAAAGCATAAATAACAGTTATTAACTGCATTGACTTTACTTTAGTTGTTTAGTTGTTTCCTCATGTTTGTGTTTAGTTCTAAATGCAGTGAAGGGTTAACTTGGCTTATACAGATATATGATGTCCCAAATACGATGTTATACCCTTTCATGCTGTCCTGTCATACAGCACCAGTCAAAAGTTTGGACACATCGAAAATTGAGTGTTTTTTCATTATTTATTTATTTTTATTAAAGATTAATACTAAAGTCATTCAAAGATTTGGAGAATTTTTTAAAGTAGCATGATGACAGCTGTGCACATCTTGACATTTTCTCAGTCACAAAGACCATCAAATTTATAAATGATGAAACTGGCACTCATCAGGTCCACTCCATAAAAGAAAAGGAAGATCAAGAGTTCCCTCTGTTGCACAAGATACAGGGTTCATAAAAAACCTGGAAACGTCAGAGAATTCGAAAATAGCAATTTCCAGGTCTGGATAAGTTTTGGAAAAATAAAAATACCCAATATGTTCTGGTAAAGCCAAGGAAGTTTGGTCTACAGATCTTTGTATTTCAGTTTATTGATGGAGAAAATCTATATTTTGAGTTAATTCAGTAATTAAGCCCTCCGCAATGGAGCTCTCAGGATCTGACACACATTTTACTATTTAAGATTGTGTGTCAAAAATGTGTCTAATTCATTCTAATTCATTCATTTTAGGCCAATTTCGATTATAAAACCAATAAACAATTTCGATTATAGTTTTAGTTGATTTTTGGCTTTATTGTCCATGTCTGCACTGATGTTTTAAAAATCGTATGGTCATGATAGTTTGCCTTGAAGGCATGGAAAAGTCATGAAAAAAAACACTGAAATGTATTAGTTAAAACGTGTATGAGTTACCAGCCTCAGAAACCGCAAATTAACAGCTCTCCAGATAATAGTTTTGTGGTTACTACAAGATTTCTTATGTGTTTATTTAAAATGTAGAGCAAAAACATTAAATACAAAGTTGTGTCCAAACTTTTGACTGGTACTGAAGTTATAAGGAAAAAAGATGTTTGATCTATCTTTCTGTCTCTGTTGTTGTCGTTGTTGATAAGAAAACCCTTTTAACTAATGCTTATATTAAATATATTGATTAAGTATTATACTTTTTATTATTTAAACATCCTTTTGAATTATTATTTCAATGTTAAAATAGTAAAATATCACTTTCTTCTTTACTACAAAACAGCTCAATTAAACTGCTGTAACTAATCAATTGTGCTTAATTCAGTTACATTACTTTAGTTGTTTCTTCAATGTTGCATTCACTAAAGAGTTAACTTGGCTTACATAGATATATATAGACATAGGGAGTCCTAAGTACAATGTAATAATACCATGTTATTTACTACAGTGGCTCGCATATGACTTCTTAAGTACAAAACTAAACAACTCAATCGAAAGTACTGTAACTAATCAATTAATCTTATTTTGCTCAAAATGGAAGTGCACTTTAAATGGTTAAATTGACTTCTACAGATATAGGCAGTCCAAAATACATTGTAATTGCATATTAAAGTAAAAAAAAAATGGAGGCCAAGCAACCTTTTCCTTTCTAAGCTATCAAAAACATTTTTGTTGCCTTATACTGCCTCTGTTGTTATTATTAACTTATAACTTATGCTTATTATGTTGCACTATTATTAAAAAATAATATGTATTCTAAATTATTACAAAAAAACAAAAGTTAAAAGTTTGGACACACCTCTTCTCATTCAATGTATTTTCTTTCTTTTTAAAATATATATATATATATATATATATTTTACATATATTACATTGTAAATGTAATATTAAAGACTATATTACAGCTATACAGGAACACACGCAGAATTATTCTATAAATAAAAAGTCTTAAACAAATCACAGTATGTTCGAATTATACTTTAGGACAGATCTGCACACTCTTCATGAGGGAGAGTCACCTGGAATAGTTTTCTCAGCGACTTGAAGGAAGGAGTTCCTGGAGGTGCTGAACAATAGTTGCTGCTTTTCCTTCATACTGTGAAGCTCCAGCTCATCCCAATTAAATCACCTCAAATCACCATCTCAGTTCATGTGGTTTAGGTAAACCTAAATTCCATAAGTGCCCCTTATATGTTTTTATGTCTTTATTATTAATCTACAGTGTAGAAAATACATTGAATACAGAAATAAAGAAAAAAAAAAACACTGAATAGGAAGGTGTGTCCAAACTTTTGACTGGTTCTGTAAATCAAACAGCTTCATTAAATACTGAAACTCATCAATTAGAGGCTAAATTAAATGACATATTTTAGTTGATTTATCAAGATTGCATTGCAGTGAAGGGTTAACTTATTAGTTTATTTAGAAGCATACACCTATATATTGACCTATAAGAAAAATGCTGTTGAGGCATTATACTGTCTCTGTTGTTTTTGTTAATATTAGGGAAACTCCTCTGACTTCTAACTCATTATTTTTTAAATAATAAAATAATTTTAAATAATAAAATCATGAAATAACACTTTATTCTTTACTGTTCTTTACAGTATGTTTCCATTGGGTTTGGTGAACAGAAAGCAGAGCAGCTCCATGAAAAATACAGTGACTTATGAATTATACTTAATTTAATTACTCGATTTTTGTTTTCTCAAGAGGTTAACTAGGCTTTAATAGAAATAAGGATCGCCAAATTCAGTGTTATAGCATTTTACAGCAAAGCAAGAGTGTTTGAGGCATTATACTGTCCTTGTTGTATACTAAAACAATAGGCTAAAGTTGCACTAAAGAGTTAAAACATACAGCAAAACATGTAGGCCAGGCACAAATTGCCCTATCAAAACCTACACAGTCAATTTCCCAACTTGTTTAGTGTTAAATTAGTGTAAAAAGCTGTTTAATGGTGATAGGGAAACCCCGATGACTTGTACTTATCATGTATTATACATAATGAATCTTAAAATAACACTATAAAACTATTATTCATTACAACCATGTTTTCCATATGACTCCTTAGGCACTAAACAAAACATCTCAACAACATGATAAATACTGTAACTAATCAAGTATGCTTTCAATTTCAATTTAGTTACCCTACTTAAGTTGATCCCTCAATGTTGCATTCACTTTTACTTCACTTTTAAAGGGTTAACATGGCGTATACAGCTCTGGAAAAGTAGTAGTAAAGGCATAAAGTTATCCAAAAGCAGTGTGTAAGACTGGTGGAGGAGAACATGATGCCAAGATGCATGAAAAAAACTGTGATTAAAAAACAACCAGAGTTATTCCACCAAATATTGATTTCTGAACTCTTAAAACTTTATGAATATGAACTTGTTTGTTTTCTTTGCATTATTTGAGGTCTGAAAGCTCAGCTTTTTTTGTTATTTCAGCCATTTCTCATTTTCTGTAAATAAATGCTCTAAATGAGAATATCTTTATTTGGAATTTGGGAGAAATGTTGTCTGTAGTTTATAGAATAAAACAACAATGTTCATTTTACTGAAACATAAACCTAAAAATAGCAAAATCAGAGAAACTGATTCAGAAAATGAATTTTTTTCCAGAGCTGTATATCGATACCGAGGGTTATTTACTACAGTGGTTTTACCTGCTTCCTCTTAGGCACAAAACATAAAAACATCTTTATCAATAATACAGTATTTACAGTATTTAGTGGTTTTCACAAGATTGTGTTCAGTTTCAGCTGCAGTGAAGGGTTAACTTGGCTGATATAGAGACGAGAAGTTTGAAATACAGTGTTATACCGTGTTACAATAATAACATACTTTGGCCTGGCATACTTTGTCCTGTCTAAGGTAAGAAAAAAAGGCTGTTTAAAAAAAGCATATTATAGTGCGCTTGTGTTTGTTGTTAATATGGAAACCTTTTTGACTTTTGCTCATTATATTCTAAATAATGAAATCATCAAATAACACTTTAGTCCACTTAAAAGATAATCCAATCCTAAGAGCTTTTATTTCATGATTTCATTATCTAATTTTATTTTATTTTAATAATACCTCATAATAAGCATGAGTCAGAGGGGTTTTCACTGAGGAAAAAAAAACAACAGAGAAAGCATAATGCTTACTGTCGCCTTTTACCTTTACCTTAGCTTGGACAGGGCAATATATATAAAAAGAATTATATCTGGAATAAATTAAGAGACCACTTCAGTTTCTGAATCAGTTTCTCTGATTTTGCTATTTATAGGTTTATGTTTGAGTAAAATGAACATTGTTGTTTTATTCTATAAACTACAGACAACATTTCTCCCAAATTACAAATAAAAATATTGTCATTTAGAGCATTTATTTACAGAAAATGAGAAATGTCTGAAATAACAAAAAAGATGCAGAGCTTTCAGACCTCAAATAATACAAAGAAAACAAGTTCATATTCATAAAGTTTTAAGAGTTCAGAAATCAATATTTGGTGGAATAACCCTGGTGGTTTTTAATCACAGTTTTTTTCATGCATCTTGGCATCATGTTCTCCTCCACCAGTCTTACACACTGCTTTAGGATAACTGTATGCCTTTAGTCCTGGTGCAAAAAATTCAAGCAGTTCAGTTTAGTTTGATGGCTTGTGATCATCAACCTCTTGATTATATTCTAGAGGTTTTCAATTTGGTAAAATCAAAGAAAAATGCATAATAATTTTTTAAGTGATCTCTTATTTTTTTTCCTGAGCTGTATATATTTATATAGTATAGCTGGCCTCTATGTAAGTTAAACCTCAGGAAATGTAAAAGTGAATGCAATCTTAAGGAAACAACTAAAGTAGGTAGGTTATTTTATTGTTCATTTTGTATTTTTGACTGAGCTTGTCTTCGAGCTGTCACAGAAGTAAGGAATAACATAGTATAATCTTATTTAAAATGCAGTAATTTAGAGATCTAGAGAACATATATCCCTCTTTTGAGTTTTAGCATGCATGTTACATGAAAATTATAGAGAACCATATGTTGTCGAATCTATATACTGCAGAAAAACCCAAAACAATACAGTGACAGAGTCCAAGTGACTAAGAATTCAGTAAAAACCCAAACCCACACCCATTACAACATTTCGTAACACTAAAAGGGCAAACTGCTGAATGCTTGGTCATGATTCCTATCAGTCTGAGTTCTGTGGCCTTTAGGCATCATGAATATTTCTGATGTTAAAAAATAATACAGATAAGATGATGAGAAATATGATAAATAATAGTGAATATTAGTTAATTTTAGTTGCATGTCCTGGAAATGACAAACATGATTATTCTTTTCTTAAATCTTTTAAACATTTTTGCTTACTAAAACCAAACTTGCCCACTTCCAGCCATGCCATTTAATTTCTGTAATTTCCGTAACGCTTCAGAAATACCCCAGAGTGCCACATTCACAGTAAACCTGTAAACATTTAAACCTGCAAACATGTAAAAATCTTAAAAGCATCTTTTCTCTTCTTTTCAGGCCAGTTTCATTCTATGTGAGCGACTCATCGGCCCTGAAAAAGAACTGCGTGGTTCAGCCACAAGAGGAGAGGATAAGGGAGGCAGGCCTTGTTTAGCACCACACACACACACACACACACACTCTCGCGCACACACACACTCTCGCGCACTCACGCTCATGCGGCCGCACGGACTCACATACGCACTCACAAACAGGACAGCACTCATTTCGGATGTCCACGCAGAACCAAAACAACATGGATATGGCAGCGGTGGAGGAGCGCCTGAAGCAGGAAGGAGAGACGGATGAGAAAAAGAAGAGGAAAAAAGAGAGTCAGCCTCTCCCGAGTCTGCGAGGCAAGCACACGACAACAAGACAACGTACCTCGGAAACCCTCCTGCTGCATCTCTGCTGCGATGTGTTCTCTCTCTCGCTCTCTCTCTCTCTCTACCTCTCTCGCTCTTGCTCTCTCTCTCTAGCTCTCTTGCTCTCTCTCTCACACACACACACTCCCTCCCTCGGTCTGTGAGTGTGTGTGTGTGTGTGTGTGTGTGCTTGTCTGCGTGTGCCCAAGTGTGTGTGTGTGTGTATGTGCGCACACACACTCTCACACACGCAAGTGAGGGAGCAGAGCACAGCCCAGGCAGCGAAAGAGACGCGCACTCGCACTCGCACACACACACTCTCTCGCGCGCACACAGACTCACAGGCAGCACTATGTAGAGACAGAGGGCAGGAACGACTCTCACACTCTGACTCTCTCTCTCTTTCGCTCTCTTTCCCTCTCTCCTGCTCGCCACGCAACGCACTCTCTCTCTCCCTTTCTCTCTCTCTTTTCCTCACACTTTGCTTTGCCTCGCCTCGGACACAGGATTCTGGGCTGTTTTCGCATTTCCATCTCCCCCCATTCCTCCCTCCCTTCGTCCCTCCATTCCAGCAATTCTAGCTATCCCCTTGCCCCATTACCCCTTTACCCACACCCATCATCACCCCCTTTTCCCATCCCTGTTCTAATTGCAGAATTCCAAAATTCTAAGTCCCCCTTTTTCTTTTTTTTTCTTTTTTCATATCGAGAACTATTGTTATTCCCAAACAAACACAGACTCACACACACACACACACATGCACAGGCTACTCTCTGTACTCTCTACTCCTCATACACAAAGCCTGGTGGTGATAGTGAGGAAGGGAAGGGAAGGGAAGAGAAGGAGGTAGGGAGGGAGGGAGAGTGACTGAGTGAGTGAAAGAGAGAGAGAGAGAGAGAATGAGTGAGGAAGAGAGGGAGCGAGAGAGAGAGAGAGGGAGAGAGGGAGAGGACGCCATTTAAGCAGTTTGTTACGAGCACTGCCAGTCCCCAAAATGGCTGAAAACAAACAGGAGCCATGCCAACAGGGGAAAAAAAGCTGGGCACAGAAAGAGACAGAGGGAAAGGAGATAAAGAGCAAAGTGGAGGAGTGCAGAGTGAAAGGAAAAGGGAGGGAGGGAAGGAGAGAGAAAGACAGAGAGGGAGGACAATACTTTGGGCGAAGCGCAACTCGCTCTTCACTCTTTAAATAAGTGAAGTAGTTCAAAAGGAACACAGATCAAAGAGCTGGACATGGACATGCTCCTCGGTTTCCATTTTCTCCCCCCTTTACTGCACTCCATAAAGGGCAGGAGTTTATAGCGAGCAGGGCCGGAGGAGCCGAGTAAACACTTTAAGTTCTCCTCGAGGTCGAGTAGTTAAGAGTTTGGACGTGAGCGATGCAGAGATACAGGTTAGGTACCTTTAGGCCTCTTCGTCAGGCCTCCATTAGGCCAGGGGGTTGAGATGAGAAAAAAGCTATATATTATAGAGTTCAAGAGAGGCTGGACAGGGCTGCAGGTGATAATGATGATGGTGACCGGTAGTGTCTGGCTAAAAGTGTCCGTGCCCACAGGCAAGTGGCGAAAGGGTCCGAAACCACATCCTTTCAATTAATGAGAGTTAAGGGCCTTGCTTAAGTGCCCAACAGTGGCAGCTTGCTGTATCCAGGTATCGAACCCACAACCCTGTCATTGATAACTCAGTTCTCTAACTTATGATTAGCCACCACTGCACTTCCTTATCTCTGTTTTTGACATTTTTCACTTTTTATCATTTTGTTATTTACATTATGCTAAGATTTCATGATGAGTCGTCCAATAACACACTGACGTACTAGTGCATCTCACTGATTGTTACTTTATTTCAGTAATTCAGTTTAAAATCTGAAACTCATATATTATATAGATGTATTTAACACAGAGTGACCTATTTTAAGTGTTTATTTCTTTTAATGTTGATGATTATGGCTTACAGGCAATGAAAACCCGCAAAAAAAAATTAATATTATGTAAGACCAATTGGTACTTTTGGCAGTGTGGGCAGTGTGCCAAGTCCTGCTGGAAAATGAAATCTGCATCTCCATAAAAGTTGTCAGTAGCAGAGGGAAGCATGAAGTGCTGTAATATTTTGTGGGAAAACAAAACTGCACGGACTTTAGACTTGATAATAAAACACAGTGGATCAACACCAGCAGATGACAGACATGACTCTCCAAACCATCACTGATCATCAGTACATTTTACATTTCATTTGTAAATCAAGGGAGCAGAGTCTGGAGGAAGAGTGGAGAGACACACAGTCCAAACTGCTCGAGGTCTAGTGTGAAGTTTCCACCAATCAGTGATGGTTTGGTGATAAATCAAAAGAAATAACATCATATCGTATCATAAAATCAGTAGCACTACCACTATACAAAAATCGTCACCTTCCTCCACCCTCAGTTGTTGGGATTGTTTGATTATACCTCTTTAAGATAATGATCTAAGTCAAGAGTGTGACTAAAGATAATTTATTATATATAATCCAAATAAAATATAATTTAGGTAATTTTAATAGCTTTCCTGGACTTAACTACCTTCATTGAAATAATCTACACTATCCAGGGCTTGTCTCCAATTGGCAACTGATAAGATTTTACCATAATATAAAGTTTTTTGTCTTATTAATTAAGACCACAAGCTATAAATATTGCAGAGTTTAGTCTTATCATTAAGTCTTATTTTTTGTCTGCATTTTAGTCAGTAAAATGCTACAATTTGTGGCTGCTAAAATGTAAAAACAGTTTTTTTTTATCAATATTTATAGAATGTTAAATTAGGGTTGTTTCTGGTTGGTTCTGCTGCTCAACTGTATGATAAACTAAAACCAAATCCTCTTAAACAATTGTTATTTTTTTAATAGCTATAACAACTAACATATGTTTTTTTCTGTTTCCTAAAAAAACTTGACATGTTGCACATTTACTGCATGCATACAAACTGCAAACTTAAAAATACACATTACAGATTTTTCTGTATCTTTTTGAAAAACATGATATTATCATCTACGATACGACATGGCACACCCCTAGTGTGATGGATGTTCTGGTATCACCATGCCATGACTGAAATGTCTGCAGTGTCTCTCTGAAAGGAAAGAGATTCTCCTTTATTTATTATTCTCTCTTTTTTTGCATTTTTTTGGGTTTAATTTTCAATAGACTGTCCCATTGCACCCACCCATCCCACGTTCATCTCCCCTCTGCCCCTCTCTTTATTCCTTTCGCTCTGCCTCTCTCTCTCTCCTACATTGTATGCCAAGCCACTTGTCTCCATGGGAACTCGTTCTGGAACGGGTGTTCTTCTTATGATCTCGCCGGCTTCTAATGGAACTTTGTCTTTTCTTTCTCTCTCCTGTCTCAACCGCTCCATTTACCCTTCAACGCCTAATGCTGAGAGAGCAAGCGGCCAGCAGTTGCCTTGCCTTATGTGCGCTGTGGTTTAGTGCGTAGCAATCTGTGTGTGTTCCAGCTAGGGCTGGGTGATATTGTTAAAAACTAATTCATCTTGATATTCTTTACATTTATTCGTTTTTTTTTAGTTATTTTAAAACGACTGAAAAAGACGTTTTTATTTAGCAGACGTGAATGCGTGTAATCAGGGTTCCTGCAGGTCCTTTAAAAGTCTTAAATCTGGGTATTTAAATCGTTTAATGCCTGTAGGAAAACATAGTGGCACATTGTAAACATCTAATCCGGGGAGAGAACTAAGTTTAGCTTAAATTTAGCTAACATATTAATTTTAGCGGCAAGCTAGCTAGCATACTAATTTTAGTTTTTTAGCTTAAGCTAGCTAAAGCAAACTAGCTAACATTACCAGGGATAGGAGTAAAGATAGCGGACAGCTAGCTAACATTAGAGGTGAGTTAGCTAACATACTAATGTTAGCAGCAAGCTAACTAATGTTAGCAGCACACTAGCTAACATACTAACTTTAAATAGCTTAAAAGAGCTAGCTAACCTTACCAGGGATAGAACTAAGGTTAGCGGAGAGCTAGCTAACATTAGAGGTGAGTTAGCTAACATACTAACATTAGCAGCAAGCTAACTAATGTTAGCAGCAAGCTAGCTAATATACTAACTTTAAATAGCTTAAACGAGCTAGCTAACGTTACCAGGGATGGAACTAAGGTTAGCGGAGAGCTAGCTAACATTAGCGACGAGTTAGCTAACATACTAATGTCAGCAGAAAGTTAGCTAACATTACCGGGGAGAGAAATAAAGAAATTATGACTACATTTTTGGGTCTTAAATTATATTTATCGAGGTCTTAAAAAACATTAAATTTGACGTTTATAATTATGCAAGAACCCTGGTAATTTATTTACAAACCTAAAACAAAAATAAAACAAAAACTTAACAACAAAAGTACTCGGATACAATAAGACAGAATACAAAGAAACAACCTGATTGACGTGATAAACGCACAAAAATTGACAACAGAACACAGACACAAATGGGCTATATATATGGGAACAGGTAACAAGGGGGTGGAGCTACAGATAGTCACAAAGGGAACACAGGGCTTAAGCGGAGATGCGAAAGAACACACAGGGCAATGTGCAGGGGAGAACGTAGGGAAAAATCACACAGGCATGGAAAAGAAAGGTGAATAAACACGAAAAAAGCTCAGAAAAGACAGGAAACAGGGCAAAAATGTGACCCAGTTATTTTAATTTGTAGATATAAACATGTAAAATTAGATGTAAAATAGTAACAAGCAGCACTATTTAGAGCCCTCAAATATCAAACTTTTGTTACTTTTACATTGATTTTCAGTTGAGTCAAAACCGTACAATAAAACAATAAAACCGTGATATGAAATAGGGATTATGAGATTATGTATCAATATTGCGATATATTGTATTAATTTGATCATATTAATACTTAGCATCTAATACTGTTTTTTCTTCGAAAAACTGGCACTCTAATCTCTGTCACTTTTATGCAAATAAGCAGTTGCTGGCCATGCCCTGTTAGTGTTAGCTTGTGCTACATGACAAAACACAAATAAGCTAGTTAATGCCTAACTGTGATAGAAGCACAAAATTCATTATTTGAAAGTACTTATATCAAACAGCTCATAGAAGCATATTATTCCTGACGCTAGTGCTGGGCGATATGGGAAAAATTCTATATTACGGTACGGAATTTATATCATGATCATAATATAATATAATATAATATAATATTTATATCATAATGATATATATCATGATATACCACATTTGAGTATGTTTTCAGTTATTCATAAGCAGCGTCACGTCACAAATGCACATTATGAAGCTTTTTTTGCGAAGATTACTTCATTATTACTTATATAAACTGAGTTTATGCAAAGTGACCACGCCAATACATTTCATCTTAGCCTACTTTATATATTTGCATGAATAATTGCTGAAATTACTGTAGAAACGATAGAGACAATAGAAGGTAAGTAGCACGATAGACACTTTTCTAT
The DNA here is from genome assembly GCF_023375975.1 of Astyanax mexicanus. Taxonomy (NCBI): domain Eukaryota; kingdom Metazoa; phylum Chordata; class Actinopteri; order Characiformes; family Acestrorhamphidae; genus Astyanax; species Astyanax mexicanus. The sequence continues at coordinate 43,743,985 of NC_064422.1, read as the reverse complement.
CGTCCCCACAATATTTATCGTCATATCGCACAGCACTACCTAACACCAAACTTTTTGGAATAATTTACATAAAATTAATGGTTTCTGGGGTAATCAAGACCTAAGTGTACAAAAACAAATACAAAAGCACACAAAAAATATGTGTATAAAAGAGTTATTCACACCATTTAAAAGAAACTCTAATTCAAAAACAATTGATTGAATTAACTGAATTAATTGTGGTTCATTGGTGTGGTGCAGTGGATAACACCGCCACCTGCCAGTGAGCTTCAGTGTGGGAGACTGGGGTTCAATTCCTGGTCTGGGTGACTGAAAGCTGTGCTACACCAATAAGAGTCCTTGGGCAAGACTCCTAACACTACATTGGCCCAAATCTGTAACAGGAATAACCAAGTCGCTCTGGATAAGAGCATCAGCTAAATGCCGTTAATGTAATGTAATGTAATGTAATGTAATGTAATTGTTTGAATGGTCCAGCGCTAGTTCCAGCTCTCCACTCAGGAAAAGACTGCAGACTGCTGTTGACTCTGAGTGAACTGCAGGCAATCAGTTCAAGCGTGCTCCTCAGAGTCATCATGCTTTTCAGTGCAGAGCTGTGAGGCTGCAAAGCCACAGAGCGAGAGGTGATGGAAAAAGAGCTGAAGACTCGGCGGCGCACTGACTCTGACACCTTAAAGAGAGCTTCGCTTTAGTGCATTGAGTTCAGGACCGTACCGAGCCAAAGGGTGACTTTACTCCTGCAGTTCACAACTTACATAATGTCTGGATTTTCTACAGCATCACTAACTTTCAGATTGTTATGTCTGTTGTCTCATATCTGGCTGCTATTAACTTGCAGTTTCTGAGGCTGGTAACTCTGAATAACTCTTGCTTTTCTTGCTCTTCCTTTTCTGGGCTGGTCCTGATGAGAGCCAGTTTCATCATACCATTTTTGAAGGCCTTTGCGACTGCACTGGAGGACACTTTCAAAGTTCTTGAAATCTTGCATTCTCTTCTTAATTTCTCTACTTCTCTTTCTTCTTCTCTACATGTCTCTCTCTTTCTCTTTTCGGTTTTCTCTACTTATCACTCTCTTTCCCTCTTTTCTTGTCTTTATCTTTCTCTCTACTTCCCTCTCTTTCTCTCTATTTGTCTTTCTCTCTTGACTTGTCTTTCTTTCTGTACTTCTTCCTACTTGTCTCTTGCGCGTTACTTCTCTCTTTCTCTCTACTTTTCTCACTCTCTTTACGTCTTTCCTTTTTTCTCTTTTTCTTTCAACTTCTCTCTTAATTTTTACTTTTCGCTCTACTTGTCTTTCTTTCTTTCTTTCTCTCTAGTTGTCATCCTCTCTCTACGTGTCTCTTTCTTTCTCTTTACTTTTCTCTCTACTTCTCTCTCTCTCTTCTTATCACTCTTTCTTTTCTTGTCTCTATCTTTTTCTGTCTTTCTTTCTACTTATCTTTCTCTCTTTACTTGTCTCTCTTTTTCATTCTGTCTACTTCTCTTTCACCCTTTATCTCTCTCTCTTTTTCACTGCTTGTCTCTCTTTCTCTCTCGTTCTCTATTCTTCTCTCTATATATTTAATCTATATTTCACTCTTTCTTTTTTTGGACATTGATCTTTTATGCAAGCTTATTTGCATTCCACAATTTATCCAAACATATTTGAACTCTACACCACTCTACACTCTACTGTTGTTGATGAAGCTACATGAAGTTTGGAGGTGTGTAGTGATGAACTTTGAAGCTACATGAAGTTTGGAGGTGTGTAGTGATGAACTCTGAAGCTACATGAAGTTTGGAGGTGTGTAGTGAGTGATGAACTAATCTGAAGCTACATGAAGTTTGGAGATGTGTAGTGATGAACTCTGAAGCTACATGAAGTTTGGAGGTGTGTAGTGATGAACTCTGAAGCTACATGAAGTTTGGAGGTGTGTAGTGATGAACTCTGAAGCTACATGAAGTTTGGAGGTGTGTAGTGAGTGATGAACTAATCTGAAGCTACATGAAGTTTGGAGGTGTGTAGTGAATGATGAACTAATCTGAAGCTACATGAAGTTTGGAGGTGTGTAGTGATGAACTCTAAAGCTACATGAAGTTTGGAGGTGTGTAGTGAGTGATGAACTAATCTGAAGCTACATGAAGTTTGGAGGTGTGTAGTGATGAACTCTGAAGCTACATGAAGTTTGGAGGTGTGTAGTGAGTGATGAACTCTGAAGCTACATGAAGTTTGGAGGTGTGTAGTGATGAACTCTAAAGCTACATGAAGTTTGGAGGTGTGTAGTGATAAACGCTAAAGCTACATGACGTTTGGAGGTCTGTAGTGATGATCTAATCTGAAGTTACATGAAGTTTGGAGGTGTGTAGTGATGAACTCTGAAGCTACATGAAGTTTGGAGGTGTGTAGTGATGAACTCTAAAGCTACATGAAGTTTGGAGGTGTGTAGTGATGAACTCTGAAGCTACATGAAGTTTGGAGGTGTGTAGTGATAAACGCTAAAGCTACATGACGTTTGGAGGTCTGTAGTGATGATCTAATCTGAAGTTACATGAAGTTTGGAGGTGTGTAGTGATGAACTCTGAAGCTACATGAAGTTTGGAGGTGTGTAGTGATGAACTCTGAAGCTACATGAAGTTTGGAGGTGTGTAGTGATGAACTCTGAAGCTACATGAAGTTTGGAGGTGTGTAGTGATGAACTCTAAAGCTACATGAAGTTTGGAGGTGTGTAGTGATGAACTTTGAAGCTACATGAAGTTTGGAGGTGTGTAGTGAGTGATGAACTAATCTGAAGCTACATGTAGTTTGGAGGTGTGAAGTGATGAACTCTGAAGCTACATGAAGTTTGGAGGTGTGTAGTGAATGATGAACTAATCTGAAGCTACATGAAGTTTGGAGGTGTGTAGTGATGAACTCTAAAGCTACATGAAGTTTGGAGGTGTGTAGTGATGAACTCTAAAGCTACATGAAGTTTGGAGGTGTGTAGTGATGAACTCTGAAGCAACATGTAGTTTGGAGGTCTGTAGTGATGAACTAATCTGAAGCTACATGAAGTTTGGAGGTGTGTAGTGATGAACTCTAAAGCTACATGAAGTTTGGAGGTGTGTAGTGATGAACTCTGAAGCTACATGAAGTTTGGAGGTGTGTAGTGATGAACTCTGAAGCTACATGAAGTTTGGAGGTGTGTAGTGATAAACGCTAAAGCTACATGACGTTTGGAGGTCTGTAGTGATGATCTAATCTGAAGCTACATGAAGTTTGGAGGTGTGTAGTGATGTAGTGACTGCAGAAAGTTGGTGAACTCTGTACACTATGCTCCTCAGTATCCGTTGACCCTGATTTGTTATTTTATACTGAGTCGCTGTTGTTCCCAGTCTCTTCCACTGTGTTATAATATCACTGACAGTTGGCTGTGGAATATTTAGTAGTGAGTAGTGAAATTTCACGACTGGACTTGTTGCACAGGTGCTGCACCCTATCACGGCACCACAGTGCCTAGCTGCTTCTTTTATTACACACCTGTGCATATAGAAGTGATTAGAACAATGATTTGGATGGGGGAGTGAATACTTACCGCAATATAGTGAATGTCTTGATTTGTATTTTATTTTTGTGTATTCTTTTTGGTATTCGCACACAAAAAAACAATGCAATCGTGTTTAAAAAGCTGTGGTACTCTACAGTTATAGCAGAATTTTCATCTCCAATTTGTAAGACTGAAATAAGTAATGTGAAAGTTGTCACGCTTTACGCTTTAATCTGTTTGCTGTGTACATATGCAGAGTTGGTTTAGCCAGAAGCAAACATATCCTCTTTCTCATTCCCTTGTTTCTCTCTCTTTACTTTTTTTGTCTATATCTTACGCTCTACTTCTCTTTCTTTCTCTCTGTTTGTCTTTGTTTACTTGTCTCTCTCTTTCTCTTTACTGTTCTCTTTACTTGTCATTCTTTATCTCTACTTATCACTCTCTTTCTCTCTTTACTTCTTTCTTTTACTCTACTTTTCTCACTCTTCTTACTTGTCCCTCTCCTTTTTCTCTACTTTTTTTCTATACTTTTGTGTTTTTTACTACTCACTGTTCTCTATACTTCTCTCTTTCTTTCCCTCTACTTATCACCCTCTTTCTCTCTTTTCTTGTCTCTATCTTTCTCTCTACTTCTCTTTCTTTCTCCATACTTTTCTTTCTCTCTTTACCTGTCTCTCTCCTTCTGTACCTCTCTCTACTTCTCTCTTTTTTCTCTCTTTTTTCTCTCTACTTTTCTCTCTACCTCTATTTCTTTACTTTTCTATTCTTTTCTCTCTTTTTATCTCAATATGTGATCGATTTTTTTTTCACAGTTTGCTGGAATCGTCTCCTAGTTTTGACCATGTTTTAAAGAAACTCGCACGAATGTTGTGCGTTCAGAGCTGATCAAAGGCCGTGTTAATGTGACATATGGATCAGCGGACGCTAACGAGCGAGCCGAGGCCAGCTGAACGTCCAACCCAACAAAGAGGCTGGGACATCTGGACGGAGCCACACACAGACTCCTGGTGAGATTTTAGGGAAGAGGGGAGTGATGAGTGCGTCTGTGTGTGTGTGAGTGTGTGTGTATGTGGAAGTGGGCAGGGATGGGTTGGACACTTGTATGATAAATGGGAACTATCCAATGAGATGTTCTGTTAGTTTCAGTTAGGTTGTTTAAAGTATTATACTGCTGCTGCTGTTTTAACAAAAAATAAAACAACAATATTAGATAACACTATACAATAATAAACTGTAATAAACATTGTTGAATGGTTAAGAAATGCCTAAAATAACTATTAAAAGTTAACACTATAATTAAACATAAATAATTCATCCTCATTGATATGAATTATGTTAATTAATAATTAGAAATTATTTGCTCATTTATATTCATTTGTATATTAGTGATGTAAATAGCTTAAAAAAATAAATTTTGTTAAACAAAAATATTCTGTAATTAATCATGATAAGATTATATTTTAAACAGTTATATTCTGGTACCTTTCCCACATTTGACTTAATTATAATATTTCCTTATATTTTTGATACCTAATAAATTGTTCGGTATATTCAGGTAGTCAACTGAACTCATTCTTTGGGCACATAACCTTCCATTGCTTCAGACTATGGTCTTAACGCTCTCTAGCAAATTAAAGCTGTTTTTGCTAATTATCCTCACTGATAAATGCCTTTTTTTAAAGCTACACAGCTGTTTAATCCCATTCAATCCATTGATTTCCATTCAGTGCATTGTGTGATTGTGTGGTAAAGCTCTTACTTTCACTATTAAACATTATATCCCTGTGTTCTAGTGCTGTTTTTCTAACATTTGATTTCACCAAACGTTCATCATTCAAGATTTTATTCTGACCATATTTCTTCCTGGAAGATGATGTTTCCTCACTGTTCTTTCACTGTTAATAATAATAATAATAATAATAATAATAATAATACATTGGACAGTTATTAACCCCTTCTGAAACTGATAAACATATTTTCCATGTCCACAGGATGAGCCAACAAATGAGAAGCTACTCTCTGCATCAGTTAGGGTTAAATAACTTTTTTTTTTCCAGCTGAAACATATTAATCATCCATGCAGTAATAATTATCCAATGGGAGGCTCTTAACTATTGACTTATTTAAGACCAGTTGATGACCTTTTTTGGCCAGGCAGTCTGTATATTGAGTTATATATTGCAGTACAAATAAAAGGTGTTGTTTGTTTTTTTTCAATAAGGTACAGACCTTCTAGGGTAAACATGTATACTCATATTTTTTTTATATATATACAGAATGAATATTTTTTTTTTGCTACAAAAATACTTTAAAGAACATTTAAAATGTATTTTAACATTTGTAACTCAAAGCAAAATATAAAAACAAGTTGAAAATAAGCTAAAAAGAGACAAGAGAAAGGAAGCTACGGAGTTACAAAACTAGAAGATCTAAAGAGAGCGACGACTGGAGAGGATGGGTGGAAAATCAGCTGGGAGGGGTGCTTGATGGGCGACGGGTGGGTGGGGGGCATTGGGGTGGGCTTTTTTCCACTGCCAGGGGAAAAAAACGGCTAAATCAAATTAATTAGCTTCTTCATCTCCCAGTCTTAACTCAGGCATTCTGTACCGGGAGAGAGAGAGCGGGAGAAAGAGAGAGAGAGAGAGAGTGTGTTTGTGTATGTGCACGCTGGTGTGGTTGAGATTGGATTGGGGGGGGGGGGGGGGGGGTGCGTGAATGCCTGGTTTTGTATGTGGGCTATTCAGACGAGAAGCACACGGAGGGAAGAGCGAACAGTAATGCGCTGATAAGGAAGAAGGTTATTTTGGAAGCTTTTCTTGGAAGCTTTTCTGTCCTGGATTAGTTACCCACCCTCCACTACCGACTATACTGAAGTTTATGTGGACTATGCACTTCTAACATTATACCGGACATTATTTGAACCGTATTTGAATTGTTGTAATATTATTTGGAGTAATACATTTTCCTGTCACCTGAGGAAACTGCTCATTTCTTCAGAAGAAAATTATTCGTATCATTTCATGGGCTAGTTTTGATGCCCCGTCTGATCCACTTTTCCGTCAACTGGGTCTTCTGAAAATTATTGAGCTTAATACTTTTCATAATGCTTGTACTATGTATTCCATAGTAAACAAGCTAAATGATAGACTCTGTTATCTTATTCCAATCTATCTCCCCTCACATGCGTATCAGACTAGAAAAAAAACACTATATCATGTGGAAAAAATGGAAACTTAAATGTACTAACTAGCCTTAGTGTAGTTTGTAAAGGTCCGCAGGTGTGGAATGATATTAATATAGATTAACAGATGTCTCAAACTATATATGTTTTTAAAATGAGATTAAGGAGGCATCTTCTGCTGAAATATGCTCATATAAATATGCATATTGTATTCGACTCTATTAGACTGTACTGCTGGAAAATGCTCAAATATGAATTAACACTGTATTCCTTTGTATATTGCATTAGACTGTATGACTGGAAAGTGAAAATACTATATGGACTTTATTAGGAGGGTTTGTCTGTGGGGTATTATTGTTGTTATTATTATTATTTTATATTATATTATTATTATTGTTCTCCAGCAAAAAGAAACTATGCATTCAAATCAATGTTATCTCCTCTCAAAATGACTCTCCGCTCAAACCATCATATGAATAGTCATTTATAAGAACGAGCTGAACTCTGATGAGCTCAGTGTAAAACACTTCTTCTCTGTTCATCATAATGACTTTGGCCTTTTTAGTCAGTGTTACACTTCACTTCATCCCAACCAACACAGAGCTGCACACAAATGACAGAAGAATTTACTGTACACAGTAAAAAAAAAACACCATCAAATATCTCCTAGTATGGCAAATCAACTGTGCAAATAGTAAAATGCTGCAAATATAAAATTATATTACAGTCCTATAGAACAATCCACAGCTAATACCGTACTTATTGATACTGTATTTATATACAGTACTACAGTTTCCATTGAGAGTAGATTTCTTACCTATTCTCATTTCTAAAAGTCTGGATGATGGATGCTACAGTGTACCTGCTCTAAATTTGCTGAGCTCACCTGTTTCCCTTTCATGCTAAAGCTCTGTATTGTCTGTTGAACAAGTTAAGTTGTATAATTATTTATACATTTTAATTATTAATTAAGCTATTTTCATAAAAATATCAAGCTATTTAAATGTGTACAAAAAAATACTGTCCTTTGAAAATGACCTTTGAAATGATCAGTTCAAAATAACCATCATGCATCATCATTCAAGGTTTTTTTTTTTTTTTCAAAAGAACTAAAGACACTTACTCCTGCATGTTCAGAAATTAATAATAATATAATAATTTCACTTCCTGTTAAAGTTTAAGAATTGTTACGAAGGACAAACTGTAATAATTTCAAATTAATTTAATTACAGCAAGTTGTGTGATTAATTAGTACATTTTTGTATTAATCAGCAGCCCTTATAAAGAGCTATATAAATAAATGTACTATAATTTGATTGAATTCAGCAGTGAGGGAGAGGAGTAAGTGGGAATAAGAGGCCGAGCGGGTGTGGGGGGGGGGGCGTCTGACGGCGAGGTGCTCGATGCATGTGATATTTCCTTTTAATCCACTACACAGTTTTCAGAGCATCATCAGCAAGATCAGCCTTTCCTTCCTGTCTCGCCTCCTCTGAGAATGAAAAAGAAAAACAAAGTAAAAAAAGAGAAAGAAAGTAAGAAACCAAGTTAAAAATTGGGAAAGAAAAAAGAAAGTAAAAAAGAAATAAAGTTAAAAAATAGATAAAGAAAAAAAAGAAAGTAAAAAAAGAAATAAAGTAAAAAATAGAGAAAGAATGAAAGAAAGAAAGAAACCAAGTTAAAAAATAGCGAAAAAAGAATGAAAGAAAGAAACCAAGTTAAAAAAATAGAGAAAAAAACTAAAGTAAAAAAATAAATAAAGTAAAAAGGAGAGTAAAAAAGAAATACATTAAAAAGAAAGACAATAAAAAAGAAAGTCAAAAATAGACAAAAAGAAAGAAAGTACAAGAAAGAGAGAAGGAAAAAAGAAACAAATAAAATAAAAAGAGAAAGAATGTAAAAAAGAAAGAAAGAAAGTCAAAAAGAGTCAAAGGAAGTAAAAAGGAAAGAAAGTAAAAGAAAGAAAGAAAGAAAGAGGCAGATGGTCAGAACTGTTTGGCATCTTTCCATCAAACCACAACAGCAATAGACCAAAGCAGAGAGTATGTTTGAAGTGGGCGTTAGATACACACACACACACACACACACACACACTCAGATACACAGACAGACACGCACACACACACACACACACACACACAGCGGTACAGGAGTGATGGGATTTTCCAGCTTAATCACTTTTTATTTCCTGTCATGCCCGAGTCCACCCTGTCACCAAGCTGTGCGACAGCATGGACAATAACAGGGTGGACAATTTCAGTGAAAACTGTCATTTGATGACAGATTTGAGATCTGTGTGGAGACAAAATAAGAAATATTAAGTGAAATTGTTAATATAATATTAATATCAGAACATGCAGCAGCAAGTGTCTTCAGCCACAAAAGGCTTTTATTACGAGATTTAGATAAATGCTAATCTGGTATATACCAAAAGATGCAAGACTGGACAACTGAGCAAACAAGGGCTATGCAAAAGGTCAAAGTCAAAAAACAGAGTAGCAAAAAAATAAAATTGGCAAAACTTGGCAATTAACTGAGTAAAAGAGAGGGTATATATAGATAGGACAACAGGTGAAAACAATCAGTAGTCTGGTGACTGAGACCAAGTGGGTGTCATGTGAGTGTCAGCAGCATTCTGGGAAATGGAGTCCGGATTAGCTTGGGAGACAGAAGGAAGCATGATAATAATACGGTGGACACGAAGTTATTAGACACTAATGTTTAAATAATGTGACATTTTTCCATAGAAACAGCTAAATACGTAACAAAATTTGTGAATTAGCAGCAAAACCAGACTAGACTATAAAAAAAACTTTCCCCACATCAAAGAAAACTGTGTAATAATGTATATGTGTAATACTGTGATCATTCAGAGTAAATTTCGCATTGTTAATAAATGTATTGTTGCACAAAATACATGAAATCTTTTCCTATATTAATGGACAAATGTCAACTTAAGGTTTACTAATATTTTATCTATTAAATATTGTATTTTAATTATTCTATATATGTTTTTTAAATAGGTTTCTAAATATTGTAGCCATATTTAGGTTGTAGGAACTGTGTATTGCTTGTAAACTGAGTGTATTACGGGAGTGTATTACTCATTCCTGATAGTAATAGCTTGAAAGTACCTTAAGTTGCCTGAGGACTGATGAGACCAGTGTTGGATGTTCTAAGTGAATGACTAAGCAGTTTCTGTAAATCGCTCTGGATCAGAGCATCAGCAAAGTGGTGTAAACGTAAAATCTCAGCGAAGACTTAAATCTTTTATAAAATTAATCAAATACAATCTTTACATTTTTATACATTTAGTTTCCATATTACATAGACTGTGGGCCTTATTTCAGCTCTATCTTTAGATGAGCCCAAACTGTGCACTTTGCAGTCTGATTTAGGGCATGTCAGTGTGTCTTTGCTATCGTAACGACGGGAAAAGTACCCTTTGCCATTCTAGGTGTAACAATTAAGGTGGAATAATAATTTAATATTGATAAGAAACCAAGTTGTAGCACATGAATTTCACCTCTTCACAATTTAAGGTGGAACAGAAAATCAAACCAAGCTAAACTGCTTGAATTTTTGCACCAGGAGTAAAGGCATAAAGTTATCCAAAAGCAGTGTGTAAGACTGGTGGAGGAGAACATGATGCTAAGATGCATGAAAAAAACTGTGATTAAAAACCAATCAGGGTTATTCCACCAAATAATATTTTTTTAAACTCTTAAACTTTATGAATATGAACTTGTTTTCTTTGCATTATTTGAGGTCTGAAAGCTCTGCATCTTTTTTGTTGTTTCAGACATTTCTCATTTTCTGTAAATAAATGCTCTAAACGACAATATTTTTATTTGGAATTTGGGAGAAATGTTGTCTGTAGTTTATAGAATAAAACAACAATGTTCATTTTACTCAAACATAAACCTATAAATAGCAAAATCAGAGAAACTGATTCAGAAACTGAAGTGCTCTCTTCATTTTTTCCAGAGCCGTATATATGAAATCTTTTACACTGGACTTTATATCGTTATGGTTATGTTCGCAAACCCAAATAGTGCACAAGGCTCACTGACATCTCTGCTTTCTAAAAAGGCTAAAGTGTGATCGTCACCTCAGGCTTCATTTCCGTTTTAGCTGTTGATGGTGAGCATCTTCACTTCCTGTATCTCTGTGTGGCATGGTAGCTGTTGCAGGTGATAAAAGCTGCACACAGGATCACAGTAGACTGTAGTTCTGTATCTTATTCTCTGTATACTTTATTATTATTCTACCCTGTTCTTTAATATGTAGAACCGACAGGATAGAAAACCACCACAGAGCAGCTATTATTATTATTATTATTATTATTATTATTATAATTATTTGGGTGTTGGGTGGTTATTCTCAGCACTGCAGTGATTAACAGTGATTAGCATGGTGGTGGTGTATGAGGTGTTAGTGAGTGTTGTGCTGGTAGTCAGGGGTGTCCAAACTACGGCCCGCGGGCCATTTGCGGCCTGTTTCCTTTTTTAGAGCGGCCCGCAAGGTATTTTAGAAATAGAATGAAAGTTGGCCCGCTGTTAAGCAGGTTTTTATAATGTGAGATTCAAAGTTTGAACGCTAGGTGTCAGAAACGAGCCAAAGAGTCTAAAAGCGGAGAGAGTGAAGTTATAGCGCAGAAAAACGGGAAAAGAGTCTAAAAGAGCTGAGAGTGTTCAGTAACGGGCCAAAGAGTCTAAAAGCGGAGAGAGTGTTCAGTTGTAGCGCAGAAAAACGTGCCAAAGAGTCTAAAAGGGGTGAGAGTGAAGTTATAGCGCAGAAAACAGGCCAAAGAGTCTAAAAGCGGAGAGAGTGTTCAGTTGTAGCGCAGAAAAATGGGCCAAAGAGTCTAAAAGCGGAGAGAGTGTTCAGTTGTAGCGGAGAAAAACGGGCCAAAGAGTCTAAAAGTGGCGAGAGTGTTCAGTTGTAGCTCAGACAAACAAGCCAAAGAGTCTAAAAGCGGAGAGAGTGCTCAGTTGTAGCGGAGAAAAACGGGCCAAAGAGTCTAAAAGCGGAGAGAGTGCGCAGTTGTAGCGCAGAAAAAGGGGCCAAAGAATCTAAAAGAGGCAAGAGTGTTCAGTTGTAGCACAGAAAAAAGGTGTTTAATATTAAGAAACATCATGAAATGAAACATCAATTTGAAAAATCTTAGTTTACACAACACTGTCAAAGATAGATAAAGATAGTACGTCAAGTAAAATGGTGTGTAAATGAAAGTAATCAGGAAAATGTATTATTTAAAGGGGTATATTTCATTATTTGTTTTATTACAGAGTCTGTGGCCCATGACTTCAAATATATTTCTCCTTCTGACCCCCAACAAAAAAAGTTTGGACACCCCTGCTTTAAGTAGTTTTGAAACCAGTACTTTTACACTTTTACTTAAAGAGTAAAAAGCTTGAGTTGATACTTCTACCTACAGAGTAATAAATGAAGATACTTTTTACATCTTTAGTAATCAGTAGTGAACTGATACTGATAGGGACAGGTTCAGTGTGTGGGGAGTTCAGAGTGTAGTGCACATAATGCCTCTCTTTCCCCCTAGTGGCGTCTGTCTCTCTTTACAGTGTATATCTGTACACTGAACTGTAGCAGATTAATTATAGTGTTAAAACTGAATATCAAATTACACTCTTCCTTTAGTGCACTCTTTGTGTGGTTCTTTGTTTTTTTACTATAATTTACAATTATTATTTTAAAATCAGTAGATTGTTAAATCATTAACCGATTAAGTCCCATCAATCACAGTAGTGACCATTAAGAACATTTTCAGTTAATAAGGCTCTATAAATGCCACTGAATGATGAGTAAGCGCATTTTCACCAAATATTGACAAAATTAAGTGTGTTTGGTGTAAACTGTCACATGACCAGAGCGTGCTTAAACACTGGTCGAATGCTGGTTCCAAGCAAAGTAAATGACTGCATCAAGCATCTAAAATAAGGCCAATATGGTACACATAATCTTCAGTGTACACAGTAACACTTTACAGTGAAACCCATGTATTATATAGATGTATTACACACAGAGTGACATATTTTAAGAGTTTATTTATTTTATTGTTGATGATTATGGCTTACAGCCAATAAAAACCCAAAAATCAGTGTCACAGAAAATTTTAATATTATATAAGACCAATTGGTACTTTTGGCAGTGTGGAACATCCTGCTGAAAAATTAAATCTGCATCTCCATACAAGTCATCAGCAGAGGGAAGCATAAAGTGCTGTAAGATTTTGTGGGAAAACAAAACTGCACTGACTTTAGACTTGATAATAAAACACAGTGGATCAACACCAGCAGATGACAGACATGACTCTCTCCAAACCATCACTGATCATCAGTAAATTTTACATTTCATTTAAAGTAAATCAAGGGATCAGAATCTGGAGGAAGAGTGGAGAGAGACACAGTCCAAACTGCTCGAGGTCTAGTGTGAAGTGGTTTGGAGAGACATGTCTGTCATCTGCTGGTGTTGATCCACTGTGTTTTATTATCAAGTCTAAAGTCAGTGCAGTTTTGTTTTCCCACTAAATCTTACAGCACTTCATGCTTCCCTCTGCTGATTATAACTTTTATGGAGATGTGGATTTTATTTTCCAGCAGGACTTGGCACACTGCCGAAAGTACCAATTTGGTCTTATATAATATTCTAATTTTTGGAGAAAATTGTTTTTGGGATTTTTTTTATTGTCTATAAACCATAATTATAATTGCTTAAAATATATTAGTGTAATACATCAATATGAGTTTCACATTTTACACTGAATTACTGAATTAAAGTACCTTTTTAATGATTTACATTTTTGAGAAACACTAGTAGTTGCACTCCTTTTAACTTTTGAGCTACTCATTTTTTATATCCTTACTAATTCTATGCAGCTGTCATTTGAGTTTCTCTCTGCGATTAAGAAAATGATAATTAAGCCAATCAGAAAACTACATCTTACTAAAGCATCTTAATAAAGCATGGCAGCATCTTCATTCAAAATGTTGTTTAGTATAAGCCTAGTCTTAATCCCTGTCTGGGGAAAACTGCTCCTAATAGTATTTATGATTTTATTCCTAACAGTCAGTCCTAAAAGGCCTGAACCTTTATCTGTGCTGCATCAGAGCTCCAGCAGAGGAGGCTAAAGGGCTGGGGTGGAGGACTTGCATAACAGAGTTTGTACTGTTGGCCACATGGTGGCGCTGACTGTTTAATTTTAAGCAGCCACTGAAGGCTTGGTGTACGTGCTTTCACTCCACTGCTTTTCAGTGGCCTCAACTAGAAGTACATGAACAGTAGTCTGGTATTCTCTGATTATTCTGAACAGCCTGTACTCCTGAGAAAAGAGGACAAAGAGAGTCAAAGAGAGATTTATTTAAAATAGTTATTTTTATTACAGTATTAAATATAAACATTACACGCAACAAACACAAACAAAAACATACATTACAAAAGTTCAACCAACAGCAAAGCAATGTTCAAATAACAGCAGCAGTACAGAATTACATTATATAATAGATCTGTGCTGTCAGAGCCCCTTGGCATCAACATCAACTCAAAACAGCCATCAGACCAAGTTTACTTTGACCAGGCAACTATAACAAGTGGGTTTAGCCTAAAATTAGACCAGTTATAAAACCCCTAACTGAGATTTTACATTTATACACATTTTTTTTTAAATATCTACAACTACATAACAGTAATAATGTCTAAAGTACATGTCTATAAACATGTACAACATACAGCTCAAAACAAAAAAATGAAGAGACCACTTCAGTTTCTTAATCTGTTTCTCTGATTTTGCTACTTATAGGTATATGAGAGTAAAATAAACAAACAATGCAAAGAAAACAATATCAATATTTATAAAAATCAAATTTATAACGGTTTAAGAGTTCAGAAATCAATAGTTGGTGGAATAACCCTGTTTTTCATTACAGTTTTCATGCGGCTTGGCATGTTCTCCACCAGTCTTACACGCTGCTTTTGGATCACTTTATGCTGCTCAAGCAGTTCAGTTTGGTGGTTTGTGATCATCCATCTTCCTCTTTATTATATTGCAGAGGTTTTCAATTTGATAAAATCAAAGAAACTCATAATTTTTAAGTAGTCTCTTTTTTTTTTCAGAGCTGTGTTAAAGTATTTTTGACTAGTCCATGATTTACATGGAATTTTAGTCTTTCACTCTCTCAACTTTTTTTTCTAGTATAAACTTATCTAGATGGTAATTCTTACAAGTAAAACTTGTTTTGGATATCAATAATATTATTTTTTACTCAATTGTTTTAAAATACTCTGAATAAACTGTAGACATCTCAATCACACATAAGTAAGTATAAGTAAAAGTGCACAAATACAAAATGGCCATTTCTACTTAAAGTATTGCCATTTGTACTAGTCAGAACTGCATTGGAGATATCTGAAATTACTTATTTAACCTAAAAACAATAATTACAGATATATGTAACTTAAAAAAAAAAAAAAGGATGGATAAGAGACAATGACATTTCTTGTAAATAAAATCAATGGTAAGCATTTGTACTAATAGAATAAATGTGCAGGTAAGTGTACCTGGACTTTACTAGCCAAAATAACAGTGAAAATAAACAGAACTACAATTTCTACAGGTAAAAAAATGTTTTTACTATTTCACTATTTAGAATTACATTACAAGGATATGAAATATATGTTGTAATTACAGATATTCATAACTGCTGTATTTACTAGTAATAATAAAATTACAGACGAAAATGCCATGTAAGGCAATGGTAACCTGATTATTATCATTAGTTAAAATATAGGTCTTAATAGTTCTATATGTCATGAGAATGTCTCCTACTTAAAACTACATTACAGAGATGATGGATTAGAGATTATTTACTAATAAAACTGAGTTAAATCTCACATATATCACTGAGGTCATTTTAGGATAAAATAGCCAAGAGAGATTGAACAGCCATGTAAGTCAGTCAGTGAGACTAGACATAATACCAGGACAACATATCCTGAATGTAAATGCTGTTTTGTTGAAATACAGATAAATACAGATATACTGATGTTGCTAGTAAACATTTTATAACCGATACTTGAAGTCTACTAGTATAAACTACAATACACTGATGATGGATTAGGGTTTATTTACTAAAACAGAGTATAACATTCCATGCAAGTCATTGGTAGCATAATACCATTTGTCAAAATATATAAAATATAAGATTCCTTAAAAATCAGCGAATCACAATGTATCAAAAAGAGGGAAGTTTTAAATCAAGCAAAAACCTTTTTTTCCTTGTCTTAAATTTAGACACAACCGTCTCTAAAATAAGCAAAATAATCTTATACTTACAATGCTTACAAAAGACAACAATTCTTAGAAAAAAATAAATCTACCTTGAAATTAGATTGTTTCACTTACTAAGACTGTTCTATTTATCTGACAATATTACTAGTAAACATATCATAACTGATACCTAAAATAAGAATGTCTACTTGTAAATACTATATTGCAGAGATGAAGGATTAGCGTTTATTTACTAATAAAAGCAGAGCTATAGCTTGTATATTTTATTTTAACACTGCGGTCATTGTAGGCTACAATTGAGGAGAGTGAAATTCTATGCAAGTCAATGGTAACATAATATATTTAGTCAAAACATACAATATATGTAAACTAAGGAAAAACTTTAGTTTATACGGTGAGATTTTGCCCCCTAAAATGAGCTAAATAATATATTACACTTACTATGCTTAGCAAGACAAGAATTTAGAGGAAAAAAGTTTTGCCTTGAAATTAGATTTTTTTTTTTTTTTTTTTACAGTATATAGATCTGACGTTATTACTAGTAAACATTTCACATCTGATACCCATAATGAGAATGTCTAGTAAAAAAAACATAACAGAAATTATGGATTAGAGTTTAGTTACTGATAAAAGCAGAGTTAAAGTTTGTATATTTTAATACTGGGGTCATTTTAGGCTAAAACTGAGGAAAGTAAAATTCTATGCAAGTCAATGGCAACAGAATATATTTAGCCACCTATAAAGCTTAGCAAGACAACAATTCTCATCAGATAAAAGTTTTGCCTTGAAATTAGATCTTTTTTTTTTCAGTATATAGATCTGACGTTATTACTAGTAAACATTTCACATCTGATACCCATAATGAGACTGTCCACTAGTAAACACTACATAACAGATGATGAATTAGACTTTCTTTCCTAATAAAAACAATCAACTTAAGAGTTAAAGCCAGTATCTCTCCTTACTGGAGTCACTTTAGGCTAAAACAGCTTGATCTGACAGTGGATTAAACGAGCCAAATAGGACTCAAGACAGGCGTCTGACAAAGTTTACTTCGACTAGGAGACAGAGCTGCGTCCCATGTTTAAAGCTTGCTCGATAAAATCGACTCTTAAATCGAAACTACATCGTACAGAGCTGTAAACACAAAGCTAATGCTAGCTGGTAAATTACGCAACCTGGCTTCACTCTTCCCCGCTGGTCTCCATTTTTGTTCGGAGATGCATCTTTTAACCCGCCATATTGAGAGTCAAATAAGCGCTAATATGTACATTTTCTTGAATAAATAAGATAAATAGACGTCCACAAATCGACACAAAACGAGCAGAGACTCGTATTAAACACGTACACTCCGAAAAAATCGCTAAATTAGCTGGGATATAGAAATCAAACAAAGCAGCACAGCAAAGAGAGACCATTGCTATGGCTAGCTAGCCCAATCTAAACTATGAACAGCAAGAGCTAAAACACACACTAAACATATCTCTAACTAAAATGTTACTTAACCTAGCACTTAACTAGCTATTTTTGTTGTTTCCCACCATCCTAAGAACACGTAGACTAGTGTGTAACTAAAAACAAAAGGACAGGGACATTTCCAGAAGCTAAAAACTATACAATGTCCCACTGCCAGCTAATCACCAACACCACTTTAGCGGCTAGCCTTGTGTTAGCATGCTAACTAGCTAGCTACACAAAGCCATTTTTGAGATTTTGCTAAGCTAACGTTAAGGCTGTAATATATAACGTTATAGTTACCAAACCAAAGTTAACACGTATAGCTGTATAACTCTTAATTACTATATCTAAACAATGTGCTTTCTATTATTAAGAGTCCTAAACATCTAACGTTAACTTAGTCTCAACACAATACCTAGCTAGCCACATAGCAAGCAAGCTATGCAAAGCCACTAGCAAATACATTATGACTGATTATTCGGTCTAATTTGTCTATTTTAAGCCAACTTAATAGTATATAAGCTATAAAAATATTTACTTTTACTTAATCCCTCTAGCTAATGTAACTTTTACCATTAAATAATGTAACTAAAGCTAGCTAGCTAGCTAGCAAGCAAACCCACTACCTAAAGCATTATGACTGATTAGTCGGTCTAATTTAGCTACTTTAACCCTACTATTTATTAACCAGATAAGCTACAAAATGACTGTTGATTTGACTGAATTCCTCTAGCTAAAGTATTAGCTATTAAATAATGTTAACTTAATTCCTCTAGCTTATGTAACTTTACCATTAAATAATGTAGCGAGTTAGCTAGCTAGCTAGCAAGCAAACCATCTAGCTAAGACATTTTTTGCAGTGACTTATATTATTTGATTTTAAATCTACTTTATCCCTACTATATAGTAGATAAGCTACAAAATGACTGATTTGACTTGATTCCTCTAGCTAATGTAACTTTACCATCAAATAATGTAACTACAGTTAGCAAGCAAGCAAGAAAACCCACTAGCAAAGACATTATGACTTGTAATTCGGTCTAATTTAGCTAGTTTATTCCTACTTTAACTCTAATTTGTAGTACATAAGCTACTAAATGACTATTAAAGCTATTAAATAATATGACTTGAAAAACTACACTTTTTCAGGAGGAATGGAACAAGCAAAAGCTAGCCAACAAATCCAGGTCCAGCTAATAAAAATCCACCCCAGGAGTCAGAAGCAGGGCCATCCATGCAGTTGCTGCAGAACCATTAATTGTGGTTGTAGATTTACTAGTTAAGTAATTTGATTATTATCTGGTTCTATAAAGCATAATCTATGTAGTTATTTGTTGCTGTACTATGAACTGTTCGAAATTAAGCTTAGATTTGTTGTTGGATCTAATTACATGAAGCTATAAGCCTTAGATATACAATTCAAGCAAGTTGGAACAAAACCCTGAAGTGGATTTTGACTTATGGACCTGAACTCTTCTTCTGATTAAATGCATTTCCTTAAAACAAAAGGAGAACTTCTAATATCTTACACCAGCAGTTTTTACAGAGATAAAATAATACTAAAACTAGGATCTAAAGCTTAAAAGTACAAGAAACCAGCGACCCCACAAAACAACCCATTTCACCACCTTAACTGTTAACACTTTAACCTTAAGTAAGTTAGCTAAATAACTTAAAATCTCACACAGAAAATACCTTTACATAGACTTTAACATAGTTAAAATCGTTTTAAAAAGGCAAATATTCAACTGTTCCCGAATCTAGCACTCAATTCTAGACAGACAGCTAGTTTTCTCCCCCAGTTCAGTTCTCTGTTGTGGCGGACATAGCTGGTTAGAAAAGCACAAAAACCCGGCGGCCATATTTTATCTTCTCCTCGACGACTGCTGTAGCCCTTTTACAGTAAAACAAAGACAAGAGGCTTCAAATAGTTCGATTTAACAACAAATACAGTCTGAACTCTAAACAATATAACATTAAATCCGGTGACAAATGGATAAATCTGTCAAAAAGAGAAACGAATCTATAAACTAGCCATTTACCAGTGGATGTGGGTAGTCCAGGTCCAAAAGGTGAAAATCCATCTCAGGATTTTGCTCAAACTGCGTGACTAGGTCGGCTGCAGCAGAGCCAGCAGAGCAGTTGGACAAAATCCCGGAATGGATTTTCACTTCTCTGGTCCTGGACTACCAACCTATACTAGCCATTAAGCTTAGCTAGCTAGTTATACCTACAACAATAGGTAATTTAAAAATGTTAAATGTGAACGCTATATTACTCCACAGTCTTAAACCTTACTAAAATCATATCTGCTATCTACACATTCCGTCAAAATCCGATTTTAGTTAGTTAACTTTAACATTTACACCGTTTGATTAAAACGCGGCCTAAACCATAAAACGCATTAAAATTATTCGAAACATCACCAATTTCACAATTTTCCCCCTCTCATTCTTGCAAAGCCACCCAACATCGACCAGCTCAGGTATTCTTACAATAAAACATATTAAAATAAAGAACGATACAAAGGTCCAGGCTTTCCCCGGGCTTTCCAACGCCGCATACCGAAATCAGTGCCTGCTGTCCGGCCATCTCTTTTACTCGACTCCCCGGATTCTTGCATTTTCCCACAAAACGTCCGCAAATCGCGAAAATAGCAAATAAAAGCTACAGCAATATTTTCAGGCGTGCTAAAAAACACATCTGAAGAATATTTAAATAGTGTGCCGCTACAGATTATAAGAAAAATACACGCGTTAATGTTGAAGGTTTCAGGTAGGCCTTTCGTGGAGCTTCTTTTCCAGGACTCGTAGCTGATCCAGAGCGAGACGGAGCGGAGAGGGGTGGTTTTTTTCACTTTTGCTTAGAAGGGGCGAAAAATATCCATCGGAAAACTTCGGCAATGTTCGGAAAAGAGGAGGACCACACGAACAACACTCTGGCACGCCCCCTGCCTCCTGCGATTGGTCCGCAGCGAGTTTATTTCACATATTAATGAGGGCACCGACGAATGAGGTTGCAATGTGTTGAATATTAACACACAGTCACGCCCAGAGCCTGTGCAGACCAATGGGATACGTTTATCGGCATTTTCCCGCTTTTCCCACATTAATGCTGCGTTCAGAAATATCGTGTTATTAGTGCACATGAGCGCCACATCATACCAGTATTTACTAGTGGGAAACTAGGGTTTTCGATAGGGTCGACTTTACATTCCTTCAACTTAAAACAAAAAAATGTAGCACATATGTTTTCATTATTTAATGAATGATAAATCCTTACTTTGGGATAATAAGTTGTTATTTTAAGATACTACGCCGTTATTTTGACATATTCAATCATAATATTAAAATCTGGTTATTTTGACATGCTAAGTCGTTATTTTGAAGTACGACTTAGTATGTCGAAGCAATCTGATTATTATGAAATAGTCATTGTTTTGAGAAGCTCTGATTATTTTGAGATTCTAAGCCATTATTTGAAGTATACTGACTTGTTATTTCGACCTACTGTCTAATTATTTTGAGATATTAAGTTTTTTATATCTTATATATTTAAATTTTTATATCTTTTGTGGTTATTTTGAGACACTTGGTCATTATATACTAAGTCATTATTAAGAAGCTATCTGGTTATTTTGAGATAGTAAGTAGTTATTTGTAGATGTTTTTTGATTGCTTTTGGTTTGCTTTTGATTGCTCTCAAAATAATAAGATTAATAAGAATAAGTATCTCAAAATAATAAGATTACATCTCAAAATAAGGACTTTTCAAAATAATAAGAAGGCATCTCCAAATAATGATTGAATTAGTAGCTCAAATATATGACATGAATTTGATTATTCATAAAGAGCAAATATGCTGGATTTTGTTTATTTATTGTTTATATTAAGTAGTATAAATACTTACATGATGCTTAAATTGTATTGATATTTCCAATGGATAGTAATGTCGTTTTTGGTCATGCTTGGTTAGCTTTGTTTTGCTTGCAGTAATTCAACGTATGTTTACATAATAGTATGATGTATTATAATATATATAAAAAAGAGAATATATAGAAAAAGAGTAAATAGGGTCAACAAAAAACACTCGAAGCTTTAAGTTTCCGTTTCCGAGATGGACTTGAAGGCAGCACGAGCTTTTTGCGTGGCACAAAAGCGAGAGGAATCATTGGTCGGGCATCACAATTAATGAATATTTCATGACCTTTCCACGCGTGGCCAATGAGCTAGAAGGAGCGTCGCTAAAGGGTCCGCCCACCGAGTGTCTCGCCCCTGCTGTTTGGTGTGTGTGAACCTGTAGCGGCGCTTGCAGTCTATATAACGCCGTGTGGGAGCCGTTTTCTCTCAGTTGCGCTTAGAGCGCACCGGCGTGTAGATCAGGGGAAGGGAAAGGGCTAGCCGGTGGTCGAAGTAGTTAGTTTATAAACGTATATAAATAGGCACATTGGGTAGTAAGGAACAGCGGTGAGTGGGAAACCGCCATCGGACGCGTTCCGGCCACCTGTGGGTGCCAGGAGAGAGTCTTGGTGGCGTTTCAGAGCTGTTCCCTCTCTGTAAGCGGCGTGCCGGGGGAGGACGCGTCTCTTTGAATAGGCAGGATGCACGGACCGCCCACCAGCGACAGCGCATGCCCACTGCGCCTCATCAAGAGAGTTCAGTTCGGCATCATCAGCCCAGATGAGCTTGTAGGTCTCTTGGCTTTGGGGAGGGTTTTCTCTTAATTCTTTGGACTGTAAAACCGAATTTATCGCTCCTCCGCCGGGTTTTAGCATGTGCTCAGTTAGGACAAAGGAAATATAGTGATTCTGTGCTGTATAGCGAATTGCAGAGCCTGTTTTGTTGCTAGCTAACTACTTAGCTTAGCATGTTAGCTAGCCTCCACACGTTTCTGCTGATAGTACTGTAGTAACAGTAGTAGTATAATAGTATCAGGGTCAGTGTACAATAACATTAATCAGTTTCTGGTAGTTTTTGTCTGTTTACAGTGCAAAAAAACATTTTAGCAAGTGAAACGAATTATTTTCAAGCTAATAAATATTTTTTTTTATCTGTAAGTGTAAGATTGTCTTGCTTGCCTTAGAATAATGGCTTTTAATCAAAGTTACCTTACATCATTTTAACACAATATATATATATATATTATCTTAAAATGAACAGAGTGCTAATATATATTTACACAAGTTTTTAGAAACATTTTTAAAAAACTTCGGGTAAAACCAGAAGTTATAACGTTATCATGTTTCACTAAGCATTGTATCTTATTTGATTAAGTGTATCTTAATTACTCTTCGTTTTTTATTATAGATTTCTCATTTCAAAGCAGCAAAAATTCTCATAAGATCATGAGAAAGTTGATATAATGGTGTCACACTAAGCGTTGTTAGTGTCTTAATTACTCTTTACTTAGATTTTTCATCTTATTTTAAGTAATTTGACTCTAAGCACAAAACATCACCAGTCACGTTATTCTGATGATTATGTCAAAATGTAAGACGAAAGTTTTTTTCGATTCATTTAAGTCTTACCTTACTTATTTTAAGTCTTTGCCATTGCTTACTTAGAAGACTTAATAATAAAGGTTTTCTTACCCTACTGGTAGATTTTTTTTTTTTTTTTTTTTTTCTGCCCCTTCCAATCAAAATTCCCATTTCCATCTTGTAACAAAAGTAGGTTAATTTTGCATTTTGGTACAAAATTCACCAACTGGTAGAAATAGGAAAAGTTAAAATGCTATTTTTAACTGTGTTAAACTAGAGTGAATGTCCTTTCTTAAACTGTATTTTCCTTTTGCTTTGCTTCACCTATTTCATAAAGCATACTTGCCTTTGTCTTACTTAATGTTATCAAATTCACGTTAATGTTTTCTCCTCAACCATTTCTGACAATAAAAAAACATGGAAACATTAAGCACATGCTCTTTTTTGAAATGTCAGTTGGCACATAGCCATGTCTTATCTTTTCTTTAAAAGTTAGTTTAACTCATCAAGAGAAAGTGAGTGTCGCAAAGAAAATGTACTTTATTGTAGTTATTTAGTTTAAGTTATGAGCTGGCTCACTCTAAGGTGGTTAGACTGTTTTTTTGTTGTTTTTTTTTATATAACTTTACAGAAACTCAGATAGTATATTTGTCAGTGATTTCCTCTGGAGTAGTTAGTTCTATAATCTAAAATATAATTATTATTAATATTAATAAGCAGCCAATAATGATGATGATGGTTTCAGGTTGATTTATTGCTTTTATTTCTTGTCCAGTGGTTTTGTCTAACAGCAAATGGGCTGTAAAAAGAAGTCAAGCTTAGCACATGGTTAATAATGTTCATGTGAGACTTTACAGGCAAAATGTGATGCATGACCGTACATTTTTCACACTACATTATAAGCTCCATTTTGGCCCAAAACTTTTATTTAAAGGTTTATAAAGATGTTCGTATCAGCGATGTTATGTAATAACCTGCTACTAGATTTTGTCTGCTACTGTTAACCATATTTCACATGGACATGCTCTGACTGAAGTTCTGTTTGTCCCTGTAGAAATATTGTAATTTTGTGTTTACTTGTGAATAAGATGAAAAGCTCCATCTTCACCTGTTTTTGCTAATCTCTCTCTCTCTTTAGAAACGGATGTCGGTCACTGAAGGGGGAATCAAGTACCCTGAAACCACAGAGGGTGGACGTCCAAAGCTGGGAGGTCTCATGGACCCCCGGCAGGGCGTCATCGAGCGGTCGGGCAGGTGCCAGACGTGTGCAGGTACTTTTATTTAAAAAAAAAAAAAAACATTTACAGTATATTTATGTAATTGTTGCACCATAATCTTAGTATTACAGTAAACTAACTAACCTGTTTCCTGTAGGTAACATGACTGAATGCCCCGGCCACTTCGGACACATCGAACTGGCAAAGCCAGTCTTTCATGTCGGCTTCGTAACAAAGATCATGAAAGTTCTGCGCTGCGTCTGTTTCTTCTGCTCCAAACTGCTGGTGGATGCGGTACGTATCTTTTGATAAACTGCTTCTGCATGCGTGTGTACATAGATATAATATATTTTAGGATGTACTGTCCTTTCTCTCAGCTGTACGAGTGTTTCTGCTTTTAAAAACTCAAATTTACTGTACATGACAATAGATGCAAATAAACAAATACAGTAAAGTTACATTTCTTATTTTAAAGAAAGTTGATTTCTTAACTAGCTTAAAGAACAAAGCCTCCAGAATGCAGGGACAAAAATTCATTTAATTGAATCACTTAATATCATTAAACACTGAATTACTGAACCAGCTGGTTGATGGTAACATGAAATAATTATAGGATGGATAGAAGAATGGATAATAAAAAGGGTGGTACAGAAGCGATAACAGACACAGCGCAATTACAAAAACTATAGTTGGTATAGGGTACAGTCAAATATAAATACTTATTGTAATGAGGCATAAATAAATGTTATTTTTAAGAATAACTATTAATTAAGAATAGCTATAAATTATTATGTTCACTATAAATAACACCACCAACTATAGATACAAATATCTCACTTATAAACACCAGGAAATCCTATCTACAGATATACACACACATCACTGTATATAATAAATAGAAAATATGTAAAAATATGCATTAGAATCTAAGTGGGTATAAAACAAACGCAGTGCAATGATGAAAAAATCAACGTGCAGGAGCTGCAGGTAATGTTAATTACAATACTCTATAAACGTGTGTGTGTATATATAGATATTTAATTATGAATTATCAAAGTAAAACGTTTAATGAACACAATAAAATAGAGAAACTGCACATTCTGTTATTTGTTTTAATTCTATTAGTGTTTCATTCAGATTTCTCATCATTCTTTTTTCCTTTCTCTTTCTCCAGAATAACCCAAAGATCAAAGACATCCTGTCGAAGTCGAAGGGGCAGCCGAGGAAGCGTCTGACTCACGTGTACGACCTCTGTAAAGGCAAGAACATCTGCGAGGGAGGAGAGGAGATGGACAACAAGTTCGGTGTTGAGCAGCCGGAGAACGACGAGGACCTCACCAAGGAGAAGGTGCTCTATCCCCTCTTTCCTCTCAGAAGCTGAATAAACAGTACTTGCTGATGTATCTTACTGGTGTCAATATATCTTACTGATAGAGGTGGGTAATATGGCCCTAAAATAACTAATAACCACATTTATTTCAGGGTTTTTTGGCGATAAACATTCTTGAATTTTTATTTTTCTTTCTTGGAGTTTCTATTATGTCAAAATAAGTTTTAAAACCTTCAGTAGAAAATGTTTTTGGGAACACTTTAATATAAGGGTATATCAATATTATTGTCAGTACTTATGGCACTAATAAACATTGTTAAATGCTTAGCCAAAATAATCTCTCAACTAATTCTTAAATACCACTAAGACATTACACATTACTAGATTTTAATGTTTAGGAGTATTATTTATTAATTTTAAGTACTGGTAATGTTAACTTTTTGTACAGTTATCATCTAATTTGTAAATAACTAACATATCAAGACTCTGATTTAGCATTAATATTTGTTTTTGTTAAACAATTGTTGCATTTATTATTTAATTTTTTTTTGTTTTATTTAAACATTACTAGGGATGCACTCATCTTTTTTATATATTCACACATTCATATCTGTTGATGCTGAGACTTGTCAGCCTGGTAAAACTTTTATAACAAAAAAAAACAGTAGAATAAATCCATAAATCTTAAAATGACGCCAGCATCTCTTCTTATAGTTCCGATATTATGCATCCCTACAAATTACTTTTTAAAGTTTCACACTACATGGCTTTTTTAAACCCATAATAGCTCAGACCTAGTTTTGAATATTGATTCATAATGTGAAATTTAATCAGTTAAAGTCCTTATGTAACAGTGTTAGGTTGTGTCCGAAGTTCTAGAAATGGTATCAGAACTAGTATTTGTAAAAAAAAAAAAAAAATCATTATGTTTAATTGATTGGAACAGCACACTGTCCTGTGGTGATGCTCTCAGGATGATCAGTATATCTCACTTAGGGACTTCATGAGTTAAAATGAAAGGATGGAGTGCTGTAAAACCTTTACAAACATCACCACAGGCTCTTTTGGGTTAAAATGGACTCTTATTCTTGAATGTTTTAGTTAAGCTCTCATTGTATTTGTTTAGGGTCACGGTGGCTGTGGGCGGTACCAGCCTCGTATCCGGCGCTCTGGTCTGGAGCTGTACGCCGAGTGGAAGCACGTTAATGAAGATTCCCAGGAGAAGAAGATCCTCCTCAGCCCCGAACGCGTCCACGAGATTTTCAAACGCATCTCTGACGAGGAGGACCTCATCCTGGGCATGGACCCCAAATACGCTCGGCCGGAGTGGATGATCGTCACTGTGCTGCCTGTGCCCCCCCTCGCTGTCCGACCTGCTGTGGTCATGCAGGGCTCTGCTAGAAACCAGGTGACGTTTTAGGACCTTTCAGTTTTTACATTTTCTTATTTGCGTTGATAAAATTAAGACCCTGACGTGTCCTGTAGTTAGGGTAGGGCTGGGCAATATTGTACAAAAAATAAAAAATAAATGTATTTACTAAAACTAAAATTAAATCTGTTTGTGCGTACATTAGCACAATATTAAGATTTTTATATAAAACTTTGATATTCTGCAAATGTATGGAGCAGTCATCAAGATTGATGTTATGTTATTTAAAGCTACATCAAGTCAGACAGTATTTAGTTTTTATTTGTAGATCAAAAAAGGCATCAAACCTCAGCATTTAGAGTGTAATATAAAAATGCACATTTATTTTCAAGGGTGTCAAAACTGTGAAAGCACAATAAGTGACACAGTAAAAGAACAACTATATTTTTGCTCTTTTTTATTAAGAATAAATTTAAGAATTAAAAAAAAAAAAATGAGCTCATACTCCACTTTAAGGTGCTTCACTGCCCAGGCCTTTACTAACTTTATATTTTTCTTTTTTTTTTTTTATGCTCCTAACAGGATGACTTGACGCACAAGCTAGCGGACATCGTCAAAATTAATAACCAGCTCAGACGGAATGAGCAGAGCGGAGCTGCTGCTCACGTTATAGCTGAGGACGTCAAGCTTCTGCAGTTCCATGTGGCCACCATGGTGGACAACGAGCTGCCTGGCTTACCTAGAGTAAGATCTTTCATATGCGTTCAGTATATTTTCAGTTTTCTCATCCTCACTGTATGTAATGTTTTAATCTTATATTGTGTGTGTGTATATAACGAATATGGAAACATTGACGATTGTGTGATTTTTCAGGCCATGCAAAAATCAGGGCGTCCACTCAAATCCATCAAGCAGAGGCTGAAGGGTAAAGAAGGCAGAGTGCGAGGTAACTTGATGGGAAAACGTGTGGACTTTTCTGCACGAACTGTCATCACGCCCGACCCCAACCTGCAGATCGACCAGGTGGGCGTCCCTCGCTCCATCGCTGCCAACATGACCTTCCCTGAGATCGTCACACCTTTTAATATCGACAGGTAAGCACAAAACAGAGGGGTTTAAAGCAGAAATCCAGTGTAAAATGTACTTTGATTGTAGCGAAATCATGATAACTGTTCTTTCCAGAAATCCTTAATACAGCACTTTTAGCCAGTGCTCCCAACAGGTGCACAGTGCTAGTAATAGGGCAAAGAAGTGGCTGTTTTTACACCCATTAACAAGCTCAAAGTAGCTCCACACTTCATTGGTAGAATTCTAAGGAACCAGACATTTAAAGTCAATCAACCTTTATATTTTGACTCTGAAGTACATAGAAGGCAACCCTCACCTTTAATGTAGCCAAGCATTTACAAAAACAGGGATTGACATGACAAAGAAAATAACTACATCTAATCATAAAAAAAAAATATATATATATATATATATATATATATATATATATATATATATTAATAAAACAGTTAAAAATTTAGCTAAAAATCCCTTTTACATATTTTTTTATTATTTTCTTTTGTACTAAGTTGTCTTAAAACAAGACTATTCATAAATAAAATTATAAAATAAATAAATAGGACAAAGGTAAAAGAAGAACTAAAATAAGAACTGAACTTTGAAAGTGTACAGAGTTTATTAAAAACACGGTTTGTACACGCAGTACCTTGCGGTCATTCTCCAGGCGCCACAGTCTTGAAATTAAGTCACGGTAAGTCAACTGACTATTATAAATGAACAGGTAGGATAGGGTAATAGGTTGCAAAATAAATTCCATGGAAATACTAATTTTATGAATATTAGATTTTTTTTTTTTTTTTTTTTTTTTTTTTTTAGCAACAGCTGAAACAAACTTGCCTTTAAGGAACAATTGATAAATTCGAGTGAGTGTGTAAAATGGCCAAAAAAAGAGATTTGGCCCGAGATATTTGCCCAAGAAATGTTTTTACACTTTCTCCTTTCATTAAAATCTTTTGAAAGACTTGGACTTTTAAGTGAAACTGGTAACTTACTAATTTTATAAATACCCAACACTTCCACTTTCACTTTTCCAGACTCCAGGAACTTGTGAGGAGAGGTAACAGTCAGTATCCAGGAGCCAAATACATCATCCGTGATAATGGAGACCGAATTGACCTTCGATTCCACCCCAAACCAAGCGACCTTCACCTTCAGATTGGATATAAGGTACAGTGAGACTTGAATTGCCTGCTTTTGGACATCTGTAAAAATTTGTTTCCAAGTTTAAAGTTGGAATGATGTGATTGATTGATTTTTGTGCCTCAACAGGTGGAAAGGCATATGTGTGACGGTGATATCGTCATCTTCAACAGACAGCCCACCCTGCACAAAATGTCTATGATGGGTCACAGGGTGCGAATCCTGCCGTGGTCTACATTCCGACTCAACCTCAGGTATTCTTTTAGTTCTTAACAAATCATCTTCT
The DNA here is from genome assembly GCF_023375975.1 of Astyanax mexicanus. Lineage (NCBI taxonomy): Eukaryota > Metazoa > Chordata > Actinopteri > Characiformes > Acestrorhamphidae > Astyanax > Astyanax mexicanus. The sequence goes on along the minus strand of NC_064422.1, from coordinate 43,714,650 downwards.
ATACCTGCCTTTGGGTCTTTTTAAAGGAAGTTTACTATGTTATTTAGGTCACATTTTAAGTAATTCTGTATTCCTTCTCTAATTTAGTGTCACAACCCCCTACAATGCTGACTTTGATGGTGATGAGATGAACCTGCACTTGCCCCAGTCGCTGGAGACCCGTGCTGAGATCCAGGAGCTGGCTATGGTGCCTCGTATGATCGTCACACCCCAGTCCAACAGACCAGTCATGGGTATTGTGCAGGACACTCTCACCGCGGTCCGCAAGTTCACAAAGAGAGACGTCTTCTTAGAGAGGGTGTGTATTGCAGAGAAAGTTAACAATGAAAAGTTAATTCATTTATAAGGGAAAGTGAAGTGGTGTGTGTATGTTAAATTGCTGGACACTATATCGGTAAAAATATGGTTGTATTAAACACCTTTCGCAATACTAATTAATGCACTGTGGGCGCATGGTTGCTTCCTCCATTATAGCAATCCATTGGTACGAGGGCAGGGTGCATTTGTTAGTAAATCTCGACGTGAGTTTGCGACTCTGCTAAAAGTTTGTCAAAAGTCATGTGACTTACAAATAGGCTGTGCATGTTCGTGAATTATGACAGTAATGTTTGAAAATCATGTTTTGTTTTATTTATTGCTTTTTGCCTTTGTAAAATGCGTTAAGAACAATGTATAAGAAAACAGCTGGGTATTTTATTTGAAGGTTACATGAGCTACATATTTACAACAATCAGGTTTTGTGTTCGTAAAACATTTTTGCAAGTAGTATAATATTTACAGAATTCTTTATTAGCGTAGTGTTGGCACTAAATTTAGCACCTCAGAACCAGAGAACCAGTGAGTTATTATTCACAAATGGAGAAAATATGCAACACTGGTGAACCTTCCTAAAAGTAGCCAGCCTACAGAAATGACTCCAAAAGGGCATGGGCAACTCATCCCGGAGGTCCATGTGAACTGTCCATTCCATAAGTCTTTCTACACTCTACTGTTGTTGGACCTAACATGAAGTTACATGGACTTGGAGGTGTAGTGATGTAGTGACTCTGCAGAAAGTTGGTGAACTCTGTGCACTATGCTCCTCAGCATCCACTGACCCCGCTCTGTTATTTTACACTGACTGAGCAGAGTCGTTGTCGTTCCCAGTCTCTTCCACTGTTATAATATCACTGACAGTTGGCTGTGGAATATTTAGTAGTAATTGGTGAAATTTCACGACTGGACTTGTTGTACAGGTGCTGCATCCTATCACAGTACCACAGTGCTGGAGTTCACAGAGCTCCTGAGAGCCTGAGACCCATTCTTTCACTAATGTGTGTTAATTCACAGAATTCACTGTGAAAATCATGTTTGGTTTTGATTTATTTGTACAGGGGGAAGTGATGAATCTCCTGATGTTCCTCTCCACCTGGGACGGAAAAGTGCCACAACCAGCCATCCATAAGCCTCGGCCGCTGTGGACTGGCAAGCAGATCTTCAGCTTGATCATCCCAGGCCATATCAACGTCATCCGAACGCACAGCACACATCCGGACGATGAGGACAGCGGCCCGTACAAGCACATCTCTCCAGGAGACACCAAGGTACTGTAAATAGAGTTACACTTGATTCTGATATAATGGATTCAAACTGCTGAAGAGTGTTAACTTATGTTTTCTTGCTGTTGTAGGTGATTGTGGAGAATGGAGAGCTGATCATGGGGATCCTCTGTAAGAAGTCACTGGGTACTTCTGCTGGATCCCTTGTCCACATCTCTTACCTGGAGATGGGCCATGACATCACCCGTCTGTTCTACTCCAACATTCAGACTGTCGTCAACAACTGGTTGCTGATTGAGGGTAAGAGAAACCACACACACACACAGCTCTGGGGATGTGTAAGTAAATAGACCATTTTAAAATGATTTGCTAAATATAATCAAGAGATGGATGATCACAAGCCATCAAACCACCAAACTGAACTGCTTGTATATTTGCACCAGGAGTAAAGCAGCATAAAGTTATCCAAAAGCAGTGTGTAAGACTGGTGGAGGAGAACATGATGACAAGATGCATAAACTTTGATTAAAAACCATCAGGTTTATTCCACCAAATATTGAATTCTGAACTCTTCTAAAACCTATAAATAGCTAAATCAGAGAAATTGATTCAGACACTGAAGTGGTCTCAATTTTTTCCAGAGCTGTATATCATTTTGCCATTAAAAAGCCTAACTGTATTTCTCACTTTTTAAAAGGAAAATAAGTTACAAATATAAAATGTAAAGATAATTTTTTTTTTTAAATATCCCATTAGACAAACCAACAAAGCTCTTGCGTCATATAAGCTATTGACTTTATTGAACTTCTCTTGACTCGCTTTTCTCTCATGCTTTCCTCTTTTATAGGTCACTCCATTGGTATTGGTGACTCCATTGCTGATGCAAAGACATATCTTGACATTCAGAACACTATCAAAAAGGCCAAGCAGGATGTGATAGAGGTGAGAATTACTTAAACAGCCTGTTTGCTTGTTTAATTACATTCCAAAAATAAATATGCTTTATTTGGGCTTCTCATTTTATTAGTGAAAGTAGGTATACTTGTATAGGGCCTTTCTAGATACCAAAAGACTATTTACGATCTTATTTTATACATGCCAGCCAATCACATGCAGTGTATTCTCAACCGGAAACGACAGTCCATCTGGAGGACAGTTGATGCCAGTGCATATCTGGGCATACTGTTACACTTATAACACATTTACATTACCAACAGCCTCCAGCACTTCCAATTAAATTACTTGCAATAGTAGAGAAAATAAAAAGGGCAAATTGGTAATGGAGCCTTTGACTATGCCTTGAAATGGCAACATTTTGACTTATAATAGTCTATAGAGACTCCATGACCTATACATTTATTTTTGTGATTAGTTTTGTTCTGATGTTTCTGCCTTCTTTGCTTTTTCTTTCTCCACAGGTCATTGAGAAAGCCCACAACAATGAACTGGAGCCCACTCCAGGTAACACCCTGAGACAGACCTTTGAGAACCAGGTGAATCGTATTCTGAACGACGCTCGAGACAAAACTGGATCTTCTGCACAGAAGTCCCTGTCCGAGTACAACAACTTCAAATCCATGGTGGTGGCTGGATCCAAAGGATCTAAAATTAACATCTCTCAGGTAAGGGTTTAATTGAGGTAGTAATTTTTTAATTAATTCATTGAATTAATATAATTTGTAAGTGTCGGTCATTTCCTCACTTGTCTGTCTGTAGGTTATTGCCGTGGTGGGGCAGCAGAACGTTGAGGGTAAGCGTATCCCTTTCGGCTTTAAGCACCGGACTCTTCCTCACTTCATCAAAGACGACTACGGTCCTGAGAGCAGAGGGTTTGTGGAGAACTCTTACCTGGCCGGACTCACACCTACTGAGTTTTTCTTCCACGCCATGGGAGGAAGAGAGGGTCTCATTGACACAGCTGTGAAAACTGCTGAGACAGGTACAGTAGATAATAGTATTACTTGATTTGTCATGTCAACATTGTTGATTATGGTCCTAAAATACCACTATTTCCGATTATTATTATTTTTTTTTATTGATAATATAATTCTTAAATAAAAGTTGAGTTTTGAATATTAAGTTTTATATAGTACAACCTTTTTTTTTTAAACATCCAGTAGAAACAAACCTTTTTTTGTTTTTCTGTTAAACAGTATCTTTCCTGGTTTTGTAAAAGTATGAATGTAACAAAAAGCCGCCATATGACACTACTGTGATTATTTATGTAACTTTTATTATAATTGTTCTAAGGTTTCTTTATAATTATTGTGCCAATACGGCACAGATATGGCACGTCCCTACTGTGTCCCTACTGTGATGAATATCAGGCTTTTTTGTATTTTATTTATTAATCTTAATATAGAACATTTAACGTAACGCTTTCTTTTTTTGTCTCAACAAATTTGTATGTTTTCTATTAATCAGAGTTATGTGACAATAATATAGTTACTGGAAATCAAATGGAGGAAAAAGAGATGTTTCTATACCTCTCAATCCCTCTGGTTCATCTGAACAATCTGTTTTCACGTCAAGAGTACATGATTAGAGGTGGAGCAAAATAAGGCAAGATATAGCGGTATATCGTATTCCTTTAGTTTGAGAACATAAAATATCTGTGACATAAAAATGCGCCTAAAGTTAGTTATCTATAAGTAAAGTAAAAGCCAAGAACATTGTGTGCATGCTCCTGAGAGGTGGTGCTTTTTCTGGCGGGGGTGCTGAATTTGGCACAACAGTGGTCCTATAATTAAATAAATATGGTTATTAAACCTGTGGTGAAGAATATTGGTTGTTGAATTGTGTGAAACTGACACCAATAAATCCATAATTATCCATAATTGTATTGTAATACATCAAGTATCACAATATTGTATCGTAACCTCAATCTTTCTCTCCTCAGGTTACATTCAGCGCCGTCTGATCAAATCTATGGAGTCCATCATGGTGAAGTACGACGCCACAGTGAGAAACTCCATTAACCAGGTGGTGCAGCTGAGATACGGAGAGGACGGGCTGGCGGGAGAGGCTGTGGAATTCCAGAACATGGCAACCCTCAAACCCTCAAACAAAGCCTTCGAGAAGAAGTGAGTGTATTTTAATACTGACAGTAGATCTGAGTGAGCAGGTCCAGTCTAAATTGAGTTTATTTGCTGATCGGTACACACGTCCAAAAACACAGGTGATTATCTCCTGTATGACGTCATAACTTCGACCTTTAACCTTCGACCCCTCTGTTTACTCCGACAGGTTCAAGTTTGAATACACCAACGAGCGAGCTCTGCGGCGCACCCTGCAGGAGGACGTGCTGAAGGACGTGATGACCAATGCACACGTGCAGAGTTCGCTGGAGAGGGAGTTTGAGAAAATGAGGGAAGACCGAGAGATTTTGAGAGCCATTTTCCCAACTGGAGACAGCAAGGTGTGAATTAAATTTTAATATATTATAACCCCTCAGAAATGAAGTGCAACTTATAGTTCATGCCTGTCTGCTTTTACTTTTTAACCAGTTAAATCTCTAACAATTGTTTTCTACACGTTCATACTGAATGGACTCTAATAATTTAAACAAGCATTGCTTAAAATGCAATTCCTAAAAAAAGTTGACCTTGACTTCTATTAGTGCAGGGGTGTCCAAACTTTTTTTTTGTTGGGGGCCAGAAGGAGAAATATATTTGAAGTCACGGGCCACAGACTCTGTAATAAAACAAATTTCATTTACACACCATTTTACTTGACTTACTATCTTTATCTTTGACAGTGTTGTGTAAACTAATATTTTTCAAATTGATGTTTAATTTCATGATGTCTCTTAATATTAAACTCCTTAATTATTTTTAGACTCTTTGGCCCGCTTTTCAGCGCTAGAAATGCGAACTCTCCGCTTCTTTCTGGATCTAAACTATGAATCTTTTCTCTAAGCATATTGCTGGATGCGTTATCCCATTTTTAAATGTATTTGTTACATAAAATAAATGTGCTGCTGTTTTATTACCTGTCCTACAGGTGGTGCTGCCCTGTAATCTGGCCAGAATGATCTGGAACGCCCAAAAGATCTTCCGCATAAACCCCAGAACTCCAACTGATCTCAACCCTTTGAGGGTAGTGGAAGGTGCGTATCTACAGAAACATATAAATCAGATATATACTAAATTAACACTGTCAAACACCTGGGCTTTATAATCTGTGTTGGGACATGGTACCAACACAGTAATTTGCTCTTTAATCTTGTTTAATCTTGTTTTTTTTTTTTGCTTTAATTGCTGTAGTTTATCTTCTATGTACAATACTTTTTAACTGCCTTAAAGCTGCTGACCATTGACTAAGTTTCCCAGCTAAATAAAGACGCGTGGCGTGTGGCTGCTAAATAAAGCAGGCTGAGGAATTAGTAGGGGACACAGATCCTCACAGCTCATGCTGTCCTTGGCAGAACTTCATGGGATGTTTTTGAAAAGCTTTGTCAACTAGAGCTCCCCACGAAAATACATTTATCAAGATAGGTTTCTTAAATATAACTTGCAATTTGATATTTTACCTAAATCATCTGGGAAAAGCAAGATATGGCCAACATTTATATCACAATATATTAATTGTGTGATAATATATCGTAAAAAATATTGTCAAACAAAATGCATGACTAGTGGCAGATTCTTGTGAAACTGAATAAAAATCACTGTATTATGTAAAAAAGTATATAAACAGTTTTTTGCACATTTGTCTAATTGAACAGGTTTTTTTTTTATCTTGCTGTAATTACATGTACTATTGGGTCAGTGATCTTTATTCACTTATAACATTCTAATGTTATCAAATCAACATTAATATGCTGTAATAAGCATATTAAAATAAATCACAATAAAATCAAATATTGCAATATTGGCCAGCTCTTACTTTTTACCATAGTCTAAATAGACTCTATAATTTACTCTACAATTGCTAATGAAGTGAAAATAGTGCGCAATCAACATTTTTAGATATTTGCATTAACCCTGCATGGTAAATCATATGACTACCAATAGAAACTCATTTCCATATGTAAATTTGATGGCAGAATTTTCAGATTTCATTTTTCAGCAGGACTTGGCACATTCCCACACTGCCAAAAGTACCAATTCTTATGTAATATTCTAATTTTGAGACACTGTTTTTGGGCTTTCATTGTCTGTAAGCCAGATATGCAGTAGTAGATTATTTTTCTTTAATGTTCTAGAGTATACTAATGTAAATTGAATATATATGTTTAAGTAAAAATTTAGTGTAACAAAATGAAAAAATGTAACACATATAGTAAAATAACCCCAAATCTACTAGAGAACTAAAGTGCAGCATATTTACTGACTATATGAACAGTTGGATGGCCTTGTAAATTTTTTTTATTTTTTTTTATAATGTCAATATTATGTACAATAGGATATAGCACACAGTTTCTAGTGATCTCATGATGGTTAGAAACATCACACTATTTACATGTGAATTATCTGCCTTGTAGTAATGTAATGTAATGTAATGTATCACTTTAGTGGCAAAATAAATGAAAACCTGCAGTAAAATAAATTTTCTGTATTGAACATTCAGCCAAATGTTTAACTGGGCTCAATTTGGATACAATTTACATTTAGTTATTTTAATAAACAATCTGAATGTGCATGTCTGACCTCCATATTTTGTGTATGTTCTGTGGTGCAGGTGTACAGGAGCTGAGTAAGAAGTTGGTGATTGTGAACGGTGATGACCCGTTGAGTAAGCAGGCCCAGCAGAACGCCACGCTGCTCTTTAACATCCACCTGCGCTCCACACTCTGCTCCCGACGCATGACTGAGGAGTTCCGCCTCAGCACAGAGGCCTTCGAGTGGCTGCTGGGAGAGATCGAGGCCAAATTCAACCAGTCTATCGTAAGTAATGATCTGTGCAGATGGGGCTGGTCTGAACTTAATACAGAATAATGTTTAGAGAGAGTTTAGAAGCAAGTCATTAACTTTGACTTTAACTTTGATTTTTATGGACCTCTGTTAAGGGTAGAGGTGGTCAAATATGGCCCACAAATCACTATTTGACAAATGTGACAAAGATTGTCAATGTTTAAGACTATACTACACACTACTACATATGCAAAAATATATCACAATATTTAGTGTAAACTTGAACAAAAAAAAACCCTAATAGCTTTAGTGTAAATGGCAAAAAACAACAAAACGAACTGCTTTCAAGACTAAAAACCGCTATTAACTCAATATGGACAATCTGTGGTGAGTAGAGGCAGTCGATTTTGTACTAAAATTACGATTTTTCAGGATATTATGTGGCGATATTCTTTGTAATGTGACAAGTTCTTTAAACAAAATATGCTACATAAATGTATGACAAAATAAATGTTTGTTTTAATTAGTATAAAAGTTTCACACATTTAGTAGAAATCCAAAAAGTAAAGCTCTTAGATTATTATTTTAAAGTAAACTATAATCTCATTAACAAAATAAATACAATAGCTAATGTAAATACAATACACTAATACTGAAGATAAGAGAAGATAATGCTTTATTAATCCCACAATGGGGAAATTTGCAAGGTTACAGCAGTGCAGAGGAAAGGACAGAGAAACAGGTCAGGAAAAGGTATAAACAAATAATGATAAATCTATATATACAAAAACTATTGCAGGTAAATATATAAAGTGCAGAATATAGAATATTTTTGGTGCATGCATTTCAAATGCAGACAGCAATTTTATGCTAAAATCCCTTAAAGTGTCAGCAAATACAAAATGTAATTGTGTGCACAATACTGTAGCACTATTAGAAGCACAGGGGTGGCTCTGATGACCAGCAAAATCTGCTGGAAAGATGTACTCCTGGAACCTACCAGACCACTCTATTTTTGTTTGTAAAATTAATACATTTGTCTTTTCAGGGATGGGTACAGAACACACTGATACCATTTTAGAAGAATATTTTGAATACTTTTCCCCACTTATGAATACTGCTACTTTTAATTTAAATTAGTTAAAAATCTTAAGAATTGCTGCTTTAACAGTGTTAGCTGATTTTCTAACACATTTCTAATGTAATCTTGTTCAGGCTCACCCAGGAGAGATGGTGGGCGCCCTGGCTGCTCAGTCTCTCGGAGAACCCGCCACACAGATGACCCTGAACACCTTCCACTACGCCGGTGTGTCCGCCAAGAACGTCACGCTGGGTGTACCTCGACTCAAGGAGCTGATCAACATCTCCAAACGCCCCAAAACTCCTTCCCTCACCGTGTTCCTGCTGGGCCAGGCGGCTCGCGACGCCGAGCGAGCCAAAGACATCCTGTGTCGCCTGGAGCACACAACCCTGCGCAAGGTCACCGCCAACACCGCCATCTACTACGACCCCAACCCGCAGAACACCGTGGTGGCAGAGGATCAGGAGTGGGTGAACGTTTACTATGAGATGCCCGACTTCGACGTGACCCGAATCTCCCCCTGGCTGCTGCGTATCGAGCTGGACCGCAAACACATGACCGACCGCAAGCTGACCATGGAGCAGATCGCCGAGAAGATCAATGCAGGTGAGACGGGATGAGATCTTTTTCTCGTTACCCAATGAAAGGAGTTCGTAATCCTAGTAGAACTGGGTAAAAAGAGGCCTGTTGTGATTATCTTGTTTAGACAATATACTAGTGTATTTAAAAAAAAGTGAATCATTTGAAAAGTCACTATTTTAGTAGTTCAGTTCAAAATGTAAAACTCATATTATATAAAGGTATAACACAGTGATCAATTTTAAGCATTTATTTTTTATTTATGGCTTACAGCCAATGAAAACCCAAAAATCAGTGTCTCAGAAAATTTTAAAATTTTTATAAGACCAATTGGTACTTTTGGTATGCAGTGTGAGTAGTGTGCCAAATCCTGCTCGATAATGAAATCCAAAATTCCAGGAGATTTTACAGCACTTCATGCTTCCCTCTGCTGACCATTTTTAATGAAATGCGGATTTCATTTTCCTGCAGGACTTGGCACACTGCCCACACTGCCATAAGTACCAACTGGTCTTATATAATATTATAGTTTTGAGATACTGACTTGGGTTTTCAATGGCTAAAAGCTATAATTAACAATAAAAGAACTGAATTACTGAAATAGAGTTGCTTTTCAATTCTAGTTGAGATGCACTAGTATTGTCTCAGTTATATAAGTCATTTGAAACAATGTCATTTAAGACCTCTTTACACAAGTAAAATAGTGACTACAGTATAAGGGCAAAAGAATGCAATTTTATTTTTTAAGCAATAAAAAATATTGAAGCAATAAAGTTGTGTATGGGAGACTGCAAGGTAAATAGAATTTTGTAAAATTGACTATATAAATACATGAGTTTAATTTAAACAGTCATACAGCCTCATTTATGGTAATTGGCTTTCTTGCAAAAAGATAAAACTGACAACTCACAAGAGACTTAGCCTCCTGCAAACTATTGGAAGCAGAAAGATTATCCAGTTAGGGACGTTTGATGTGAAAGAGTCTCATGCCAAGGCAGAGAAGCACCTCAAACCATCACACAGTTTATCTAAAGCTGAGATTAGTGCTAAAAATGTGAACTCTGGTCTAAATTGTCACTAAGAAATGATCTTAAAAGCTCTTAAATACATATAAGAAACATGTAAAATGGGCCATAGCTATTTGTAATGGAAACCTTTAACTTTTTAGTTTTTATGATTGTCTCTAAAGCCTGTTTTGTTAAAATAAAAAATTTTCTGCCTCTCAGGATTCGGTGACGACCTGAACTGTATCTTCAATGACGATAACGCTGAGAAACTGGTGCTGCGAATCAGAATCATGAACAGTGATGAAAACAAGTTCCAGGAGGTGAGTTACGCTTTATAATTAACATCAGGTATAGACCACACATTCAGCAACAAAAAAAAGGCAAAAAAAAGCACTTTCACTGTTTGATCATATGATTAAGTCAATTATTTATTTAAAGTTAGTCTTTTAGTCATATTGTGCTTTCTTGGTGAATTTGCTGTGATTTCTTTATGAAAAATATTCTTTGTTGAATTTAATTTAGACTTTCATTTGTACAGTTGTAAAAAAAGTGACAAAAAAATTACAACCTGCAAAAGAAACTTTTTTTTTTTTTTTTTGCCTTCAGTCAAATGTTTTTGCTAATTGTTTTTTTAGCTGTTTTGGACATTTATTTTTCTGTATTCCTGATAAATATGATAAGCTCCACTAATCAATTTTAACTGTATGTGCATATATATCCCTCTGCATATGTGTCTTAAATAGCAAATTAAATTATTAAATCTTTTTCTATTTGTTTTTAGGATGAGGAGGTGGTGGATAAGATGGACGACGACGTGTTTTTGAGATGCATTGAGTCAAACATGCTGACGGACATGACTCTACAGGGCATTGAACAAATCAGCAAGGCAAGATTTATTGAACTTAGATTAATCTATGTATATTTAACAATTTATGTATTTATTTTCAGTTTTTACCTGTTATTTCCTGAATGAAATGAATATTTAAAATGTATTTATGCTTTTATTCAATTTCTACAGGTGTACATGCATCTTCCTCAAACCGACAACAAGAAAAAGATCATAATCACGGAGGACGGAGAGTTTAAAGCCCTGCAGGAGTGGATTCTGGAGACGGACGGCGTCAGTCTCATGAGGGTCCTCAGCGAAAAGGACGTGGACCCCGTCAGAACCACATCCAACGACATCGTGGAGATCTTTACTGTGAGAATCTGTTTTATCTTAATTCTAGCAGCTTTGTCTTTGTGTTTCTGTGTTCGGGAAGCCAGCCAGAACGCAATCATAATTATAGGATGTTGGTAGCAGCTGTTTTTGTCCTTTCTCTTTTTAGTTTGGTTTCAGCGTCTCCTCTGCTGCTGTTTCTCCTGTAGGTGCTGGGTATCGAGGCGGTGCGCAAGGCTCTGGAGAGAGAGTTGTACCATGTGATCTCCTTTGACGGTTCATATGTCAACTACCGTCACCTTGCCCTGCTTTGTGACACGATGACCTGCAGAGGTCACTTGATGGCCATCACTCGCCACGGTATCAACAGACAAGACACAGGACCGCTCATGAAGTGCTCTTTTGAAGAGACGGTGAGCACATGCTTGTGGTTTGGTGTTTATATTGTAGTGTTTTTTTTATTTAGTGCAGTAGTCTTACGTTATGTTCATACAGCAGGTAAAGGGGCCAAATCTTCTCTTTTTTTCTAACACTTGAGTGGATGGCAAAACTCACAGATTGATATGCTTTTAATTCATGTGTGTCTCTATATTCAATTTTATTGATATACAAATTACTGCAACTTTTACATCAAAAAGGTGGAAAAAAAGAGGGAGATTGAGTAGAAGGGAAAACTGACATAGAAGAAATGGAGGAAAATGGATGACAGCAGTGAGTGAGGGATTCAGCGGTTCAATAGTGATGTAATACAACTTAAATATTTCAAGACTGTGAACATTCCCAATATGAGCCTTCTAATCTTTTTGGAACAGTGTTTTCTATTTAAAAATGGCCAAATGTTGTCTTGATAATGCAGTAACCCGGCATCAAAGATGTGTGGCAGTGCGACTCAGCCTGAACAACCAATTTTGATTATTTAAAAATTAATGCAACTGTTGTGTAAAAAAGGGCAGAAATAAGCGTGTAGAAAAAAGACTAAAACTGGATGGGAAATGGATGATGGCAGTGAGTGTGAGGGGTTCAGCAGTTCAATAGTGATGTAATACACCTTAAATATTTGAAGACTGTGAACATTCCCAATATGAGCCTTCTAATATTTTTGAAACAGTGTTTTCTATTAAAAAATAGCCAAATGTAATAACGATAATGCAGTAAACCAGTGTAAAAGATGTGTGGCAGTGTGACTTAGTTTGAACAGCCAGTTTTAAGCATTTATTTAAGAATTAATGCAACTTTTATGTAAAGAAGGGGAGAAAAAGGCAGTGTATAGAAAGGAAAACAGATATGAGAAGACTGGGAGGGAAATGGATGACAGCTGTGAGTGAGGGGTTCAGTGGTCAGATAGTGATGTATTATCTTAAATGTTTGAATTTTAAAATACTTTCTAAATACTTCTAATATTATTGTATCAAAGTGTCTAATAAATTGTAAAGAAGTATTTAAATCAAAGTAGGCGTGACTGAGTACTGTGTCCTTTTTCAAGTGAAGCTTTGTGATTTTGCACACATTTATAAATTAGTATATTCAGTCATTATTCTCCAAATGTCAGATATAGATGGTAGATCTCATTTGCAAAGACTGCTTGAACAGTATAAAATAAACAGGGTTTGGCTTGAACATTTTTGGTCCACTTTTTTTCCTGCTGTATGAACACTAGGCCTGAGTATCTTGCTCTGTATTTTGTAGGTGGATGTGTTGATGGAAGCCTCGTCCCATGGCGAGTGTGATCCAATGAAGGGAGTGTCTGAAAACATCATGTTGGGTCAGTTGGCTCCTGCTGGCACCGGCTGTTTTGACCTGCTGCTGGATGCAGAGAAATGCAAATACGGCATGGAGATTCCCACCAACATCCCTGGCATCAGTGTGGCTGGACGTGAGTTTACTTTTTGCTTTATTTTTTCCATTAGTGAGATAAAAAGAGAATTCATATTCAATATACAGCTCTGAAAAAATATATGAATCAGTTTCTCCAATTTTGCTATTTATGGATTTATGTTGGAGTAAAATGAACATTGTAGTTTTATTCTATAAACTACAAACAACATTTCTCCCAAATTCTAAATATAAATAGTCATTTAGAGCATTTATTAGCAGAAAATGGCTGAAATGGCTGAAGCAGTTCAGTTTGGTGGTTTGATGGTTTGTGATCATCAATCTTCCTCTTGATTATATTCCAGAGGTTTTTAATTTGGTAAAATCAAAGAAACTCATAATTTAAGTGGTCACTTACTTTTTTTCCCCAGAGCTGTAAATTAAATGAATTATTAAATATTTTGACTGAATATTCAGATATGAATGATTTTAAAGAACATAAGGACAACCTTAAATTCTACAATTTTAAAAAGGAGTTTTACATGAAGAATTAAATTAATTTATATTAATCTATTGTTATATTTAATAAGTGTGTGTGGTGAAAATGCAATGTTGGTCAGAACATACATTAAAAAAAAAAGGTAATGTGATTTAATATATTAAACGTTTAGATTTACTTAATTTTTGTTTACTCTGAACGTATCTAAAATGACACAGAATTTAAGGTAGAACTGAAGGGTCTAAGGTGTGTGTGGTGACTCACCGTAGAACCAACTAATCAATTATTAAGTTACCACAGTTGCAAACTATTTTTATTTTTTTTTTTAATCATTTTTAATTGATTACTTGTTGCAGCCTTACTTTTATTTAGTTACCCTTTTTTTGCCAGAACTAGTTTTCTTACAGAAATTGGACTCATTAAATACATACATCTTTTTATAATGTAAATAATTATGGATATTTTTCTGTTCTCACAGCAACCGGAATGTTCTTCGGCTCCGCCCCCAGCCCAATGAGTGGCATGTCTCCGGCCATGACCCCCTGGAACACCGGAGCTACCCCAGCTTACGGTGCCTGGTCCCCCAGCGTGGGTAAGTACATGCAGTAAAGCCTATTTAAAAAAAGAATAAAAATCCTTCTTTTTGGTGTTTTTTTTTTTTTTTTTTTTTTTTTTTTTTAATCAAAAATCAGTTCTAAGTGTGCACTTGCTTTATTTCTTCATACAGGCAGTGGAATGACTCCTGGAGCTGCAGGCTTTTCACCCAGCGCTGCTTCCGATGCCAGTGGCTTCTCTCCAGGCTACTCTCCTGCCTGGTCTCCTACCCCTGGCTCTCCTGGGTCTCCTGGACCAGCCAGCCCTTACATTCCCTCTCCAGGTAAGGCTATGATCTAGTGCTGCAATTGTCACATAGATCATTTAATTTGAATGCAAATACTGTTTTAGTGTAACTTTTAAAAACTTTAAAATTGGGCTAGTTATGAAACTTTTGACCGGTAGTGTATGTAAAAGATGTCTAAGGTCCAGTCAATGACGGGAAATGTTACAAAAAAAGTGTACAGAATTGTACAGTACACTGACGGAGGATTTAAGAAAAACAATTGAACTAAAAATTTAAGAAAAAAAAGGAATTTTAATTTTAGGAGGTCATGAACAACCTGGAAAAGTCATGGAATTTTAAAATGGCAATTTCCAGGCCTGGATAATTTTTGGAAAAATAAAAGTTTTGAAAGTCATAAATTTGGTCTACAAATCTTTGTTTCAGTTTATCGATGGAGAAAATCTATTTTGAGCAACAAATACTCAGATAAAATGTTGAGACAATCTTATAGAACTAACTGATTCATTTTAAACCTACTTTCAGTTTTAATTGTAGTTTTAGTAGATTTTTGTTTAATTGTCTGCACAAATTTGCTTTGAAGGCATGAAAGTCATGAAGAAAATCGCTGAAATTTATTGGTTAAAACATGGATGAACCCTGTATGGGTCTCCTGTTTTTCAATTCAATTACTGTTGCGATTTTTAACATTTAGTGTAGTTGTGATGTACATCTTTTACATAAACAAATGGTGCAAAATTGTACAGTAAACGGACAGGGTCGTTAAATGGTGCTGCAAATCTACAGAAATTGTATAAAACTGCCTTTTCCAACGCTGTAAAAACTGGAGCCATAATTGAGAATCTCACATTTGAAGAATAGTATTATTATTAAAACATGCTTTTTCTCGCCTGCAGGTGGTGCCATGTCTCCAAATTACTCGCCTACATCTCCAGCTTATGAGCCACGCTCCCCTGGAGGCTACACCCCCCAGAGCCCCGGCTATTCCCCAACATCTCCATCCTATTCTCCAACCTCTCCTTCATACTCTCCAACCAGCCCCAACTACAGCCCAACGTCTCCATCCTATTCTCCTACTTCACCTTCATACTCCCCGACTTCTCCATCTTACTCCCCGACGTCTCCAAGCTATTCACCGACCTCACCTTCCTATTCTCCGACGTCTCCATCTTATTCTCCAACTTCTCCGAGCTATTCGCCGACTTCGCCGAGCTACAGCCCGACTTCTCCCAGTTATAGCCCGACGTCTCCGAGCTACAGCCCTACTTCACCTTCTTATTCCCCGACTTCACCTTCTTATTCACCGACTTCTCCATCCTATTCGCCGACTTCTCCATCCTATTCTCCCACCTCTCCCTCTTACTCGCCGACGTCACCGAGCTACAGCCCGACTTCGCCCAACTACACCCCGACCTCGCCCAGTTATTCCCCAACGTCTCCATCGTACAGCCCGACTTCGCCTTCCTACTCGCCCACGTCACCAAACTACACACCCACCAGCCCCAACTATTCTCCAACCTCTCCATCCTACTCCCCGACCTCTCCGTCCTACTCTCCATCCAGCCCACGCTACACCCCTCAATCGCCCACCTACACCCCAAGCTCGCCCTCCTACAGCCCGAGCTCGCCGTCGTACTCCCCAACGTCTCCAAAGTACACGCCCACCTCTCCGTCCTACAGCCCCAGCTCTCCGGAGTACACGCCCACTTCGCCCAAGTATTCACCAACTTCGCCCAAGTATTCACCGACTTCGCCCAAATACAGCCCAACCTCTCCAACGTACTCCCCAACTACACCCAAGTACAGCCCAACTTCTCCAACCTATTCTCCAACTTCTCCAACCTACACGCCCACCAGCCCCAAATACTCGCCCACCTCTCCAACGTACTCGCCCACTTCGCCTAAATACTCGCCTACGTCGCCCACCTACTCACCGACCAGCCCTAAAGGCTCCACCTACAGCCCCACCTCACCTGGATACAGCCCCACCTCTCCAACCTACAGCCCGGCCATCAGCCCTGATGACAGCGACGAGGAGAACAACTGAGATAATTATGATTATCATTATGATTATTATGATAACTGAAGCTGATTGGGTGAGAGGAAGAGCTGGGATGAGTACTTGTGCTTTTCTGACTGACCCTTTCTTGACTCTGAGTGGGGAAATAATTGATCGAAGAATTGATGGAAGTATTGATGAGTATGGGCGATGGATTGGGGCATTACCATCGCCGTGGTTGTCATCATCTTTGGGACTCAGTAGAGACGAGAGATCGAGAAAAGGAAGAAACGAAGGAATCTGCGGTCCTACATGTGGAAAAGAAAAAGCGAAATATTCTCTTTTTTTTTTTTTTTTTTTGAAGTCTTTCTGTTCTTTTTGGACCTGTGGGACAAAACATAACAAAAAAAACAATCTTCTTCTTCTTCTTATGCAGCCTTTGCAGACAGGCTCCATATTTACTACTATGTTATGCCATAGAGTTGAACGTCTTTTTAGAAATGACTGCCTTTGACTAGACTTCTTCTGATTTTTTTTTTTTGTATTTTATTTGCTTTAAGTTTTGTGGGCGAATTTGCAGAATTGCAGAATTGCGAAAAATTGCAAAAAGTCGTTTTTATACAAACTCTCCCAACAAATTGAAGGTAGAGCAGGAAGAGGGGGGAGGAGGAAGACTTGAGTGGTTTATATAATATATATACACCAACACGTATAGATGATATACATATATCCACACACACACCCCTCCTCTCAGTCCTGCTGTGTGAATTCAGTGTTTTATTGATTGATCGGTTGATTGATTGATTGGATGGACGTACCAATTGATTGATTGATTGATTGATGGATGTATGTTAAGGAAATCAAAGCAGAAAGTATTCCAAAAATAAAAAAAGCCTTTAGAAGGAAAGCAGTGGGTCAAATCTGCAGGTGGAATCTTTGAAAATCACTGTGTTTGACTTTATAAAAGTGAGGCAGGCGGACAGATCATATGACGTGATGTTTTGCTGAAACTGAAACGTGTCTAACGTTGGATTTGTTTGTACTTTTTTGTTTTTTTGCTTTGTAAATATGTGCTGTTTCAGTTTATCCTGTTTATTAATATTATTATTATTATTATTATTATATGTGAATGGAATCTGAAAGCTGAAACTTTAATGATTCTGATGTTAATAGTAGGTTTGAATTCGTAAAATGTTCAGTTTGGAAAGATCCATTTGTTAAAGTTCTTTATAAGACATATAAAAAGAATTTTAAAAGTGGGACTGACATTATGCAGATTTCTATTTCTGTACTGTAAACTGGCTTAATGGCTTATTGGCATGACGGAGATGTTTTAGCCCCTCCTAATCCCAAATTTATCTGAGGTTATTTCCAAAAATACACATCTTACACTTCATTTAAAGATATAGGTCTTTATCTGCCTGTCTATCTTTCACCAGCATATTCCTGGCAGTGTACAACCAATCACAATTCTAAATATTTAACCTCAAATTAAAACAGAAAAAAAAAATGACGTGCGTTTCTCTGACATTTTTTTAGTTTGAGTTTGAAGTTCTGAAGAGAGTGAGAAAGACTATTGGTAGTTTATTATTTTAGATATATTTTGATTTAGTTTGTCTTTTTTTTTATTTTAGTAAGGAATGAGATCTATGGAGGAGGAGGAGGCGGGGCATGGGTACACTGGTTTGCACACTGTACCTGGTTAATGTAATGTTTTCTTTATATGGTAATGCATTTCTCTCTATATTTAGAACTATATTTGAACATTCTTGGTCCTGGTCTCAGTCTGAATCTCTTCGTTTTGTTGCTAGCATATGTACAAATTCCACAGTTTTTACAATTTCTACAGTTAATTCTTTCCTCTAGTCGTTATTTTAAGGAGATCTCTGGTGTAAAATTGACTTTTAATGTAGTAAAACATGATAGATTATTAACCTTTTATTGAATAGCACACCTCCGCTCTCCCGCAGCTTTCCAAGATCCATGATTTTGCACTTTTTGCCCAGAACTCTTTACAAAAATTGCTTTTTACACCGTTATACAGCTCAAAGTAGCTCCACACTTCATTGGTAGAATCTGGAGAGCCCTGACATTTAAAATGAGGCATAACTAACTTTAAAAGTGCACAAGAAGCTTATTAAAAACCATAATCTTAATAGTCACGATCAGTAAAGTGATATCTGGAGATTTGGCTATATTTTGGGTTGTAAATTGAGGTTTTTAATAAGCTTCTTGTGCACTTTTAAAGCTATAAAAGCCTTGTTTTAAAAGTCAGGGCTCTCTGGATTCTACCAATAAGGTGTGGAGCTACTTTTTACACTATTATCTAGGGTTAAAGTGATTTATCAGGGGCAAAATATGCACAGAAGTGCTTGTTGAAAACAGTTCTGGGCAAAAAGCACAAAATTACTGGATCTCAGAAAGCTGCTGGTGAGCAGCGGTGAGCTATTCAACAAAGGTAAGTACTCTTTCATGTTTTATTACAACAAAATTAATCAATTTTTACACCAGAGTTCTTTAAGCAAAAAGCAGGAGTTTAATGTTCTCCTGTGTGAAACTGGGAAAAAAAATACTGATTGAAATATATATTTCTTTGATTTATTTCTCTTTTTTTTGGGGGGGGGGGGGGGGGGGGGGTTGGTTTTATATAAAAATATAGACAAGTTTAATTTAAAAAGTGACTGAGAAAAAGGAGACTGGGGGGGGGGGATTCCTTACAGATGTTTGCATATTTTGCATTTTATATTTATAAAAATATATATATTCCACTTCCCCCTTTTAAACTTGTTCATCTGAATTCATATATATAGAGAGATAATCATGTCCTGCTTTGATGCAAATTTTTCTTTTCTCCTTAGTTTTATTTCCAGTTTTTTCAATTTCTCTAAAATAGTTTGTGCTGCAGTTTCGCACTTAAACAGCAAGGTGGCAGCAAAATGAGATTCTTGCTTTTTTTATTTTTGGTTTAAATGTTGGAGCTTTTTTTTTTAGCATAAAACAAAAAAAAGCTGGGAATATTGATCCACAGAAAAGCAAGAACTGATCATTTTTCTATTCTAATTCTATTCAAAATTTATATCTCCCTCTTTCTCCTCCTCCTCTTTCTCACCATGTGTTCTAATGCAGCCCAAAGCTTTTTTAAATCAGTGTTTTTGTCCCTTTCTTTTTCTTTTTTTTTCTACCAGTGTCTGTCTACAAAATCCCTTGATTGATTGATGATTGAGTGATTAGTCGATCGATCTATTGGGTTTGACTGGTGTAGGCTTGTGGAGAGGGAGGGGCTTTAAAATACTGTATGATATATAAATATATACATATTGAGACATGGACATATAAATCTGTGTCCAGGACGTGATTCTCGTTCTCTCGTTTAAATTGGAATTGGTGGAACAGGGTTCATTTCTGTCGTTTAAGAAAAAAAAAAAAAAGCTAGTTTTGCTCTTTTTTATTTTTTTTATTTAGACAGATTGATTGATTGAATAGCTGATTGATTGATAAGCCTGGCCGAGCCTGTCCCGTCATGGCGAGCCTGGTTTTGAGTACAGGTGCAGAATGAGAGCTTTGCCTCAGAGTTTTGTGTAAAATTAAGTTAGAATTAAGGCCTTAGATTTACACTGAGAGGAGAGCAGGTCGGTCAGCGTCTCTCTGATGCCCTAGAATTGCCTTCAGTTTCAACAATGTTTCTTAACCGATGTTTCCGTCGATTTTTACGCGCCCAGGCTCCAGTAGTGCGAGTGCGTGTGTGTGTGAACGTTTTGAGTGAGTGTATGTTTCGTTTCGAGGTGTGTTGTGTGCATGTATGTAAATGGACAAGGCTTTTTCTTGAGTTTGAGTAAATGCTGGGCCGGGTTCGAGGGGGCGTGGATGGGTGGAAGGATTTAAATTAAATTGCCACTGTATAGAAGATGACTTAATTCTCTCTCTGTTTTGTTTGTTTCTGACTTGATAAAATAATAAAAGTTTGTCTACACGTATGTTTTGTGTGGGTTTTTTTGCTTGATTATACTGTTGAATGTAGGTGGAGTATGGACAATTTGATTTTATTAATACTAAAGTCACTCAAATAATGGGGGGGGGGGGTGGAATTATTTAATAAGCAAAACAAATTCTCAGTCAGCTTTGAGGTAGAGTCACCTGGAATTCAGGCTTTCAGTTAACAGCTGTGCTGAACTCATCAAGAGTTAATTACTTGAATTTCTTGTCTCTTAATAAAGTGTTTGAGAGCATCAGTTAAAGTAAAGTAGTGAAGAGGTAGAGTTACAGGTATACAGTGAATAGTGAATATTTGAGTAATGTTCTAATCCAGATTATGAGAAGAAACAACTACTCAACTAAATAAAATAAAATAAAAACTTTATGGGGAAAAAGGTCAGTTAATCCGTAAAGAAGAATTTCAAGAACCTTGAAAGTTTCGAAGTGCAGTTCCAAAGACCCTCAAAAACATGGAACTGGTGCTCATCAGGACCACTCCAGGAAAAAACAGCAATAGTTTCCTCTGTTGTACAGGATAAATTCATCAGCGACTACTACAGACATTTCTCCCAAATTCCAAATAAAAATATTGTCATTTAGAGCATTTATTTACAGAAAATGAGAAATGGCTGAAACAACAAAAAAGATGCAGAGCTTTCAGACCTCAAATAATGCAAAGAAAACAAGTTCATATTCATAAAGTTTTAAGAGTTCAGAAATAATCGATATTTGGTGGAATAACCCTGGTTTTTAATCACAGTTTTCATGCATCTTGGCATCATGTTCTCCTCCACCAGTCTTACACACTGCTTTTGGATAACTTTATGCTGCTTTATACTCCTGGTGCAAAAATTCAAGCAGTTCAGTTTGGTGGTTTGATGGCTTTTAATCGATCATCCGTTTTCCTCTTGATTATATTCCAGAGGTTTTCAATTTGGTAAAATCAAAGAAATTCATTATTTTAAACTACATAAATGAACAAATCGGATTTGCAAAAGAAAAACGCTGAAATATCTCAATATTATCTTAGAGCTGATTACAGGCGAACTCCACTGGGGGTTAGTAAGGGAACTGAAAATACAACAGAAATCTCATGACTGACTGATTAATTAGTTTCAGTGCCTGTTTTTTTTTCTTATTTATTGACCCTATAAACTAAATCATGTTATATTTCTTATTTTAACATAATTTAAGATAATTGAATTACTTTTTTTATGTTATTCACGTCACATTGAGAAAATTGTACAGCTGAGAGGAGAACCTTTGGTACAAATGTAATCCCTCACTGTGTATATCTATATAGTTTTATACATAGCTTTGTATAAGAGAAAGATAAATAAAATATATATTTAAAAAAATATATATATTTTTCTATTATACAAAGCTGTATTTTTAAGTATTACATTTTTAAATGTTATATGTGCTTGATAAAGCCTTGTTTTTACAACATTTTATACATCACAATGTTAATCTACTGGGACATAGTTGTATATGTAATTGGAGCATCTCTGGAGAAAATACTGTATACAGTTACAGTTTGTGTAAAATAGCAGCGTAACGGCAAAAACAGACCTAAAAAGGAAAACCTATAATGGCACTTTCTAAAGACCATTAGTGTATTTCATATGCAGCAGTTCCCTAAAACTTTATTTATACCAGTGAAAAAAGTCTGCAGTGTATATTTATATTTTTAAACTCTGCTGCGGTGATGCTGTTTTTCTCTGAATCACCCACACACTCCAGAACAGACAGAGAAGTGGAGTTTCCATAGATTTAATAAAAGAAGGAAACCCAGTCATTGTTAAGCAGCAAGCATTGCGATATCAGCGTTTCCAAAACTATTTTTTGTAAATGTTTACGTCTGTTAGGGACATAGAAAATATCAATAAATATCATTTTTTCACAATATTTAGTTTTTGAATACTGTGTCAATTTTCAAAAACACAGTATTCATTTTTCATTATAATTTAATGATTAGTTTTGATGTATAGAAATCGTTGGCAGACAGTGGTTCATTTTGTATTGTGTTTAAACCCCAACCACTAGAGGGCAGTGTTGTGCTTTTTTTTGTTTTCTTTTTACTCAAATTTAATGAATATGGTATTGAGTTTTTTGTACTATGTGAGGCAAATTTGTCAAAAGATACAAACTGTTCATGAAGGTTAATATCAGATTTTATTACTGATGTTATTTTTGTTCAGTTCCATACTTTTATATCCTTTTAAAGGTCTCCTTCCGCTAAAATCCTCTTGTTCTTGTTCTTTGTGAAATACAGCAGGTCTCTCTGAGTTGTTTATGGTTATGATTTGGTGGTTATGATGGTTATGGTTTATGATGCTGCACATGATGAAACTCTTCCTCAACCTCTTCTTCATTCTTTGCAGCAGCTAGTAAAAGAAAATATTCAGAAAAATGAGTCGATCAGAAAAAGCACCGTGTCTACATCAACCCTTCAATTAGTGTTCATGGCCCCGCCCACCTCGGCTCGGGACCGCCCACAGACAGGGCTGAAGCCGGGCGGCAACGCCGTCTCATTAGATAGGAGCTAACAGTGGTACGAACATCATGCAGTTCATTCCTGTGTTATTTGTGCGAATAACACATCAGTGTTTATATACTTTACCCAGTAGTTCAGAGCTAAGAAACAAATGGTTAGAATTAGTCTATGGAGGAAAAACAACACCAGCCAAGTACAATTGAGATAGGTAGGTGTTTAAATGTTTACAACAGTTCTGTTTTAACACTAGCTAAAAGTAAAAATCCACAACGGGGTGGATTTTTACTTTCTGGATCTGGACTCCCCACCTCTGTGTGTGTGTAACTATAGGTTTAAATAGGATCTCCGGTGGATTTGGTGTTTTACAGAGACTCTAAGACTAGATCAGCGGCTGAACTGCACTTAGCAGGGCATTATTTCACATGTTGTAAAGTAACGTATGACATTGCAAAGACTGTTATTAGTATAACAAATGTTTGCATGTATGAATAATTATGAGTAAGAGCCGAAATCCTATCGTTTCTTCCCGCCCACTCCTCCACCGGACTAAAGCAGTGTTACACTGAATCACCAGAGCACTTTTTTTTTGTATTTTTACAAAAAACAGCTCACATGGCATTTATTCATTCTAAAGACACAACTAGACATTTTTTCAAATTAATGAAAAAACAATGTAATAAGACTTTTAATCTGCAGCATTTTGACTAAATCTTGCTGTAACACAAATGATCCAGCTAAGCTAAGCTAACAGTGATGATCTGAATATTGCGGTCAGCTGGATTAGACTGTATTGTAGTGTAGGAGAGGTCTGTAGGCTGGTAGAGTGAGAGGAATGTGTCTGGTGTGTCTCTGACTGGTGCTTTAATAGACAGAACAATACCCGTCTCAGTTCAGCAGTGAGGGGAGCGGCCTGTGAATACCTGATTTTTAACTGGGTTGGTATTTACGCCTGTGGGCATGTCCCAGCATGAGATCCTGAATGTGCTGGGACTGGGTGAAAACCTCTGGAATATAATCAAGAGGAAGAGGGATGATCACAAACCATCAAACCACCAAACTGAACTGCTTGAATTTTTACACCAGGAGTAAAGCAGCATAAAGTTATCCAAAAGCAGTGTGTAAGACTGGTGGAGGAGAACATGATGCCAAGATGCATGAAAACTGTGATTAAAAACCAGGGTTATTCCACCAAATATTGATTTCTGAACTCTTAAAACTTGAATATGAATATGAACTTGTTTTCTTTGCATTATTTGAGGTCTGAAAGCTCTGCATCTTTTTTTTTTGTTATTTCAGCCATTTCTCATTTTCTGTAAATAAATGCTCTAAATGAGAATATTTTTATTTGGAATTTGGGAGAAATGTTGTCTGTAGTTTATAGAATAAAACAACAATGTTCATTTTATTCAAACATAAACCTATAAATAGCAAAATCAGAGAAACTGATTCAGAAACTGAAGTGATCTCTTAATTTTGTCCAGAGCTGTAGATTTTAAACTAAGAAAACTGTATAAAATAGTTATAGGAGAAAAGTTTTGACTGGGGTTCAATTCCAAGTCTGGGTGAATACAGAATGCTGCTCTACAGCAATAAGAGTCCTTGGGCTAGACACCCAACACTACATTGCATTGGCTCAACTCTAACTCAACTCAATTCTAACTCTATATATACATATACAGTACAGGCCAAAAGTTTGGACACTCCTTCTCTTTTTCAATGTGTTTCGTTATTTTCATGACTGATATTTACATTGTAGATTCTCACTGAAGCATCAAAACTATGAATGAACACATGTGGAGTTTTATGTACTTACTAACTAACTAAAAAAAACATGTTTTATATTCTAGTTTATCAAAAATACACCCCTTTGCTCTGATTACTGCTTTGCACACTCTTGGCATCATTCTCTCAATGAGCTTCAAGAGGTGGCCACCTGAAATGAAAAGTTTTCCAACAGTCTTGAAGGAAGGAAGGAGTTCCCAGAGGTGTTTATTAGCACTTGTTGCTCCTTTGCCTTCTTCACTCTGTGCTCCAGCTCACCCCAAACCATCTGGATTGGGTTCAGGTCCGGTGACTGTGGAGGTTCAGCTCATTTTTTTATAGTTAAGTAAATAAAACTCCACATGTGTTCATTCATAGTTTTGATGCTTCAGTGAGAATCTACTACAATGTAAATAGTCATGAAAATATAAGGAAAAAGCATTGAAAGAGAGAAGGTGTGTCCAAACTTTTGGCCTGTACTGTATAATAATGTTAATTCAAAGTACATCTTTATTAAAAAAAAAATACAACACACTTTATAAAGGCGTTGAGCTTCTGTTCTCTCTCTCCTGAGCTTTTGTCTGGGTTTTTTCCTCTCCTCTGGTTTTGGTGTGGGTGGGTTTTAGGCCCAGGGGGCTGGGCTGTGACTCACTCTATAAGGAAGTGAGTGAGTGTTTCAGGCCTTCCTCCCTCACCAAATCTCTTCCTCTCCTTCTCTCCAACTGCGAAAAGTCCTCTCAGCCTCAAACTCCTGCAAGGTAAGAGCTTTACTGGTGAAAATCCTTATTTTAAGGCTATTTACTCACTTTTTTAATTAGTTTATTGTCTTTAAGATGATTAAAAGAGCATAAAACTAGTGCTAAGTGGTTTCTAGGCTCTTGCTATGGTCTATGTGGTGGTTATTAATCTTAAAATAATGACTTACTGTCTCAAAAAAAAGACTTACTATCTCAAAATCTCAACAAGATAACAGTCTTAAAATAAGGAGATTGTATATCAAAATAATGACTTACTATCTTAAAATAAGATAATGAGGTCTTAAAGTAAGAACTTCGCATCTTAAAATAATGACATACTATCTCAAAATACCAAGATAATGAGATCTTACAATAACGACTTACTATCTCAAAATAATGACTTCCTATCTGAAAATAACAAGATAATGAGATCACACAATAATGACTTAGTATCTCAAAACATTACTGACTTTGTATTTCAAATGAATTATTTCGTATCTCAAAATAATGACTTACTATTAGGGGAGAGCGATATGGCCCTAAAATAATATCACGATATTTCATGGTATTTTCACGATAGCGATATTCTTGACGATATGACAAAAAAAATTATTTAAAGAATACACTACTGCAACAAAATGAAAATATTGAAAATGAAATTTTATCATTGCGTACGATATGATATGGCACACCCCTTACTAAGGTATAAAAAAAAAAAGAATTTGATCAGATTTGTAATTGAAGTTAATGATCCAGAATGTCATGATACTAATAATAATAATGCACTTCATATGTCTCCATATATTCAGGATTAAAGTAAAATAAATGATACTGGACAGATATAATCTATTAATCTAATATTATGAGAACAGTGCAAATTTTTCTTTTGCTAAAAAACAGTAAAAAAAAGTAGAATCCTGATGTGATCATTTGGGGTGGGTGATATGGCACCATATTATTTCAGGGTATAATATCGTTCATGATATTAAAAAATTTTGGCGATATTATCGCGTACGATATGATATGGCACACTCCTACTCAACTGCCTTAAAATAATGAGATAATATCTCAAAATAACGATGTCTTAATGTCTTTAAAATGATTATTGTCTTTTTTTAAAGAGCATAAAACACATTCTCCACTTTTTTTTAACAGAGTGAGAATCAGATTCAGAGCAGAAACTGAAGAGATTTACTGTAAATAATAAAAAAAAATTCTGTATCTCTGTATAATTTCATACTGTAGGGTTTAAATGACCTCATCATCATCATCATCATCATCATCATCATCATCATCATCATCATAATCATATTTCCTCAGCAGTCAGGTCAGATATTAGATGATGGCAGATCAGACTGGGATTACAGTGTCAGGCTCACTCTGTCTGATTATTGCTTTTTATTGTCTGATATCATATTTCTGATTAGTGAATAAGTGAACGCCTCATATGTCTCAGACATTGTGGAACTGACCCCTGTCAATCTCCTCATCTTTCCCTCATCGTTCACTGACCAATCGCTGCTGTCATCTCCCGCCTGATCCTCCAGCTCTTACATTACAGCTCAGCTTTAATATCACTGATATTCATCATACAGTAACATCAAATCTACAGTTTATACACACCTCTTCTCCTTCAGTCTGTTTTTATTCCTTTCTTTGATTTTTTACATTGTATTCAATATTAAAGACTATATTAAAGCTCTACAGCAGGGATGTCCAAACTTTTTTTGTTGGGGGCCAGAAGGAGAAATATATTTGAAGTCACGGGCCACAGACTCTGTAATAAAACAAATAATGAAATATACCACTTTAAATAATACATTTTCCTGATTATTTAATTTATACACCATTTTACTTTACTTACTATCTTTATCTTTGACAGTGTTGTGTAAACAAAGATTTTTCAAATTGATGTTTCATTTCATGATGTCTCTTAATCTTAAACTCCTTAATTACGGCAACTTTTAGACTCTTTGGCCTGTTTTTCTGCGCTAGAAATGCGCACCCTCTCCGCTTTTAGACTCTTTTCCTGTTTTTCTGCGCTAGAAATGCGCACCCTCTCCGCTTTTAGACTCTTTTCCTGTTTTTCTGCGCTAGAAATGCGCACTCTCTCCGCTTTTAGACTCTTTTCCTGTTTTTATGCGCTAGAAATGCGCACTCTCTCCGCTTTTAGACTCTTTGGCCCGTTTTTATGCGCTAGAAATGCGCACTCTCTACGCTTTTAGACTCTTTGGCCCGTTTTTATGCGCTAGAAATGCCCACTTTCTCCGCTTTTAGACTCTTTTCCTGTTTTTATGCGCTAGAAGTGCGCACTCTCTCCGCTTTTAGACTCTTTGGCCCGTTTTTCTGCACTAAAAATGCACACTCTCTCTGCTTTTAGACTCTTTGGCCCGTTTTTCTGCGCTAGAAATGCGCACCCTCTCCGCTTTTAGACTCTTTGGCCCGTTTTTCTGCGCTAGAAATGCGCACTCTCTCCGCTTTTAGACTCTTTTTCTGTTTTTATGCGCTAAAAATGCGCCCTCTCTCCGCTTTTAGACTCTTTGGCCCATTTTTCTGCGCTAGAAATGCGCACTTTCTCCGCTTTTAGATTCTTTTCCTGTTTTTATGCGCTAGAAGTGCGCACTCTCCGCTTTTAGACTCTTTGGCCCGTTTTTCTGCACTAAAAATGCACACTCTCTCTGCTTTTAGACTCTTTGGCCCGTTTTTCTGCGCTAGAAATGCGCACCCTCTCCGCTTTTAGACTCTTTTCCTGTTTTTATGCGCTAGAAATGCACACTCTCTCCGCTTTTAGACTCTTTTGCCCCGTTTTTCTGCGCTAGAAATGCGCACCCTCTCCGCTTTTAGACTCTTTTCCTGTTTTTATGCGCTAGAAATGCACACTCTCTCCGCTTTTAGACTCTTTTCCTGTTTTTATGCGCTAGAAATGCGCACCCTCTCCGCTTTTAGACTCTTTTCCTGTTTTTATGCGCTAGAAATGCGCACCCTCTCCGCTTTTAGACTCTTTTCCTGTTTTTATGCGCTAGAAATGCGCACCCTCTCCGCTTTTAGACTCTTTTCCTGTTTTTATGCGCTAGAAATGCGCACCCTCTCCGCTTTTAGACTCTTTTCCTGTTTTTATGCGCTAGAAATGCACACTCTCTCCGCTTTTAGACTCTTTGGCCCGTTTTTCTGCGCTAGAAATGCGCACCCTCTCCGCTTTTAGACTCTTTTCCTGTTTTTATGCGCTAGAAATGCGCACTCTCTCCGCTTTTAGACTCTTTTGCCCCGTTTTTCTGCGCTAGAAATGCGCACTCTCTCCGCTTTTAGACACTTTGGCCCGTTTTTCTGCACTAGAAATGCACACTCTCTCCGCTTTTAGACTCTTTGGCCCGTTTTTCTGCGCTAGAAATGCGCACTTTCTCCGCTTTTAGACTCTTTTCCTGTTTTTCTGCGCTAGAAATGCGCACTCTCTCCGCTTTTAGACTCTTTGGCCCGTTTTTCTGCGCTAGAAATGCACACTTTCTCCGCTTTTAGACTCTTTTCCTGTTTTTATGCGCTAGAAGTGCGCACTCTCTCCGCTTTTAGACTCTTTGGCCCGTTTTTCTGCACTAAAAATGCACACTCTCTCTGCTTTTAGACTCTTTGGCCCGTTTTTCTGCGCTAGAAATGCGCACCCTCTCCGCTTTTAGACTCTTTGGCCTGTTTTTCTGCGCTAGAAATGCGCACTCTCTCCGCTTTTAGACTCTTTTCCCGTTTTTATGTGCTAGAAATGTGCACCCTCTCCGCTTTTAGACTCTTTTCCCGTTTTTATGCGCTAGAAATGCGCACTCTCTCCGCTTTTAGACTCTTTGGCTCGTTTCTGACACCTAGTTCAAACTTTGAATCTCACATTATAAAAACCTGCTTAACAGCGGGCCAACCTTCATTCTATTTTTAAAATACCTCCGCTCCACAAAAGGAAACGGGCCCCAAATGGCCCGCGGGCCGTAGTTTGGACACCCCTGCTCTACAGGAACTCAGATTTATTATTATTAACAAAATTGTTTACTTAAAAACAGGGTAAAACTTTAGATTCTTCTAAAGTACCACAATTAACTTTGAAAACACTAAGAAAAATGAGTACAGATTTGTACTTAAAAGAGTATAAAGCTTGTGGCTGGGGCTGTATCTTATATTGAAGTACAAAAAAGTACATTTGATGAAAGCTTAATATTAATGTACTTTTAATATATTTTAAGTAAGTACATAAATCTGTTAGTATATTTACAGCATACTTAGACATTTCTCAATATGTTTTAATTACAATTAAGTATATATTTAATTACAATTAAGTATACAGGGTCATACTGTAACTGTATATTATGGGGATATATATTTTTATTGTTGATGATAATGGCGTACAACCAATGAAAATGAAGTCAATGAAGTCTCTCAATATTTTTTTAAATATTTTAGTTAGAGGTGTGATACATCATATGCAATCGTATGCAGTAATATCATTTAATTTTCATTTTGCAGTTGCAGTAGTGTGTTCTTGATTTTTTTTTTCAGTTCAGTGTTTTGTCATATATTCGCCAAGAGTATCGTTATCATAAAAAAATACCATGAAATATCGTGATATTATTTTAGGGCCATATCGCCCACCCCTACAGAACATATTCAAATAATTACTTTTCACTTGTGCTGTATATTTGAAGAATATTGACAGGATGGTTGATTGATTGATTGATTGGATAGATGAATGGATAGATGGTTGTATGGAGGGATGGAGGGATGGATGGAGGTGCAGTAACTGTCACGCTGGTGTTCAGCAGTTGTCAGGCAACCTGACTCTCCTCGCCGTGGGGCGTCCTCAGCAGGGCTGCTCGGATTATTCCTGCGTGTCCAGTTACTGACCACATATAAGCTAACCAGGCCAGGTGGACACACACACATACACAAACACACCAACACACACACACACACACACACAGAGCCTCAGTATCATCACACACACCGTGGAGACGGCAGGCAGGCAGAATGGAGCCGGAGTCAGAGAGCGTGCCGGAGCTGGCCGAGGGGATCGCACAGTTAAGTGAATGGGCCTTTTCTTATAGAATTAAACCTGTAGATATTTCTAAAGGCCACTGTTTATTTAAGGCCTTCTGTGGCCACACCTTACCGCACCTTACTGCACCTTTACACCTACAGGTGTGCTCCCTTACCATGCATTCGTTCAGCACTATGCACCCACTCTATTATACTCTATTCTACCTGTCTCTAATTTACCTGTGTTGTGGTTAAATGAGAGGTCCAGAAACCTGCTTATTTTAATTTCTCATTAAGTGTGAACAGGAAGGCCTTATTTGCATGTAGTAGTGCATTTAAAAAAATTAGGATATCATTAAAAAGTTACGTTATTTTCAGTTATTCAGTTCAAAATGTGCCTTTATTTCTGTTACTGTTGATGATTATGGCTTACAGCCAATGAAAACCCAAAAATCAGTGTCTCAGAGGGTTATAATATTATATAAGGCCAGTTGGTACTTTCTGCAGTGTGGGCAGTGTGCCAAGTCCTGCTGGAAAATGAAATCTGCATCTCCATAAAAGTTGTCAGCAGCAGAGGGAAGCTGTAAGATATGAAGTGCTGTAAGATTTTGTGGGAAAACAAAACTGCGCTGACTTTAGACTTGATAATAAAACACAGTGGATCAACACCAGCAGATGACAGACATGACTCTCCAAACCATCACTGATCATCAGTACATTTTACATTTCATTTAAAGGAAATCAAGGGATCAGAGTCTGGAGGAAGAGTGGAGAGACACACAGTCCAAACTGCTCGAGGTCTAGTGAGTGTGTGTCTATGCAGAGCTTTGTGTTTTGGCAAGACAACATAAAATAATGTATGGAAGCCCTGTTGCCCAGCTGCATGAAACTTAAAGCTTAAAGCTTAAGTACGTTTTTAGTGGAATGTAAAATATAGAGTTTCCATAAAGTAATCCCTTACAAATGTTAAATGGGGTGGTCCAGCAGACTGCTGAAGCATCACCAGTTTGAATCCAGGATTTGCAGGATTTGTATCAGCAGCCAGAGTCTGAGAGAGTATAATAGGTGGAGCACTTTCCCCTTATCACTCCTACTGTGATGTCGGTTAGCACAGGCATCTTTTAGCTGTATATATCAGAGCTGGGATTTGGCGCTTTTTCCTTACATTTTAAAAGTTGCTTCTCAATAAAATCAATATACCTATCCAGATAAATCTCTCCATCCAGATAGAGTGAATCGATTTATACGATCTATCATACATACACACAAGTCTAGAAAAACTATCAGTTTTTCAAATTTTACTATCTATAAGTTTATGTTTGAGTAAAATAAACATATTACTCTATAAACTACAGACAACATTTTATTTGGAATTTCAAATTCCAATTTTAGCATTTATTTACAGAAAATGAGAAATGTCTGAAATAATAAAAAAAAGATGCAGAGCTTTCAGACCTCAAATAATGCAAAGAAAACAAGTTCATATTCATAAAGTTTTAAGAGTTCAGAAATCAATATTTAGTGGAATAACCCTGGTTTTTAATCACAGTTTTTTTTCATGCATCTTGGCATCATGTTCTCCTCCACCAGTCTTACACACTGCTTTTGGATAACTTTATGCTGCTTTACTCCTGGTGCAAAAAATCATGCAGTTCAGTTTGGTTTGATGGCTTGTGATCATCCATCCTCCTCTTGATTATATTCAGAGGTGGCTTTAGTATTAATCTACGATGCAAAACATTTTCAATACAAATCCAAGAGTAAATCTTAGTGAAAATTCCACATAACTGGAAGTATTTGTGTAGTGCAGACCTGCTTTCTGTTCCCTTTACAGCTCATAGTCACACACCGCGGATGTGCAGACGCTTGGCGTTTGATGGCATCTTGCGTGAGTGTGTCAGATCTTTAGGTCTGTGTCTGTTGGGTCGGTGGTTTCAGAGTTTCGGTTAACCTTTTTCAAGCTTCCTGTTCAGACTGGAGAGCATGTTTTCTATTTATTCAAATGCAAACGGCTGGATGGTTTTGCATTTTTAAAAGTGTGTATGTATTGTTTATATACGGTATGCATTCATGTTGCCCTGTATTTCCCTGTATGTGACAGAGGAAGATGGGTAAATATATATTTGTGGTCAGGCGTTTAGGTAGAAGGCGGTTTCATGCAGGCGGAAGTGTAAAAAAAAATAGACTGTTGGCACGGTGCAAGATAAGCATCACATCCCCTGCAAAGCTGGGGACCAGAGAATGTGTACCTGTTTATTTCTATTTTAAATAAAATTTTGCTGGGGCACCAAGTGGTTGCTGATTCAAATCCGGGTCATGCAGCTTGCTATCAGCTGCCGGAGCCCTGAGAGAGCAAAAATTGGAGTAATACAGAAAAACATACGGATATAAAATATACGGAGCCCCTAAGGTGACATCATGTAAAAAAAAAAATCCTTATTAAGGCGTGGGAACGAGATACTAATGCGTGGGAATGAGATAATTAAGGCGTGGGAATGAGATCATAAAGGCGTGGGCACAACTTATTAAGATGGGGAATGAGTTAATTAAATCTAGCCGGAGAATAATATAGCTTGCTTTTCTGTAAATTAATGCTCATGAAGAAACTGAATATTACATCAAAACTCCTTTAATCCAAGAATAAATTATTGTTATTTTTAATCTCTATATGAATTATGGTGATATTTTGGAGACTCTTGCAGTGAGACATGGAATAATTCTAAACAAAAGACACTTAATTCTCATACTAAAACCTGATTGGCTCAGAAACAGACAGTATACAGACCCGTTTACCTTCTTTACGCACAACCCCTAAAAGCTGCTCACTTTGTTAGCTGTGAAACAAAAGGAACTTTTGGCCACACCGTAATGGCTTTCATTTAATTAACTCATTTCCATGCCTTAATAAGTCGTGGCCACGCCTTAATGATCTCGTTCCCACACATTAGTATATCATTCCTACTCTTTAATTATCTCATTCCCACACATTAGTATCTCGTTCCCACACCTTAATTTTCTTGTTCCAACACCTTAGTATCTCGTTCCCACACCTTAATTTTCTTGTTCCAACACCTTAGTATCTCGTTCCCACTCTTTAATTATCTAATTCCCACACATTAGTATCTTGTTCCCACAGCTTAATTTTCTTGTTCCAACACCTTAGCATCTCATTCCCACACCTTAATAAGGCATGGACACGCTTTTTTTTTTTACATGATGTCACTTTAGGGACTCTGTACAAATACACAAATACATACATCAGTAAATTTTACATTTCATTTGGAAATCAAAGAACCAGAGATTAAAGGAAGAGTGGAGAAAGGACCTTAAGCGCAAAATCTTACAGCACTTCATGCTTCCCTCTGCTGAAAACAACTTTTATGGAGTAGCGGATTTCATTTTCCAGCAGGACTTGGCAACCTGCCCACACTGTGTACCAAAAGTACCAATTGGTCTTATATAATATTCTAATTTTCTGAGACACTGATTTTTAGTTTTTTATTATAATCATTATAAATCATTAACAATAAAATAAATAAAGGCTTAAAATAGATCACTCTGTGTTTAATACATCTATATAATATATGAGTTTCACATTTTGAACTGAATTATTGAAATAAAAAAGCCTTTTATTGTCACATGTTGTATAAGGTGTGAGCAGAGTGTTTTAAAAGTGGTTTTAGAGTGAAGATCTTTGATTATACTTGGTGAATCAGTGGTGGTTTCTAATGGTTTCTGTTCACAGTCACACTCGTATGGTGTGAGTTTCTCACAAGTGGGTGTTTTCTGTCTGTTTGGAAATGGCTTTGTCTTTTTTCTGGTTTAACCTGTACAATAATCCAAGGGATGTCCTGTGGAATGTTGTATATTTTCCACTCTGTATATTTTACGTCCATTTTCTTTGTTGTTTCTGAATGGGACAGAACAAAACTAAACATCGGCTCTTTCATATGTACCATAATCATGATCCAGACACCCTTCTTCTAGTTTTTATAACCCCAAATATAGAAATAAAGTTTTATCTGCTCAACTGCTCAACCTTATTTCATTTATTAAAGGGAATATATAACGCAAAACTCATGTTTTTGCATGTTTTTCTATTTCTATTTGGGTCTCAACTGACCTAAAAACACTTCAATCACCAGAAAACAAATCAATCAGTCCATTTTCTGTAAATCAGCTGAAGGAGTTGTATGACTATGGCTCTACCCGTCACCCATCAACCCCTACCAGAGCCTTGTCCACTAGACAGTACACAGCAGGATTAGCAAGCAGACTTTGTCTGAGGGAGGCATCTATACCTGTCTGTAGCAAGTCAGCAGATTATGGAACTTTGCTGCTCTGCTCCACATGATGCACTGGGTGAGCCACTAATTAGCATATTCTTATACTAACGTGTTAAATGCTCAGTAAACAAGGGGCATGAATGGCAGTAGCTTATTTACATAAAGGTGACCAAGCTCTTAAACAGCTAATTATGAAAGGGACTGAAACTGGTAAAAACAGAATAGCTGCTGAGATCTTTATCTTTATGTAAGAATAATTTGGTGTAAAGAACTTAATAAACATATTGTATAGAACATAGACCTACAGTACTTTGTTTTTAAATATAATAAAATTGTATAATATGTCCATTTTAAATTGGAGGGCTTTTTATGAGGCATGGTATTGATCTACTGTATTTTTTGCACTATAAGGTGCACTTAAAATCCTTAAATTTTCCCAAAAATCAACAGTGTGTTTTATAATCCGGTGCTCCTTATGTATGAATTCTATCAGTCAGGTATTAAGGAGCTGTAAAGACACTCTGCTGAAGTACAGAGTTATACAGGAGTTTCAGTTTAGTTCTCAAGCAGTATTAGCATTAGCCGCTAACTTCGCTAAGTGCCAGCTCTTTTACTGTTCAGAAATGAGTATATCGGATTATAGCCTGCTGTTAACCTCGGGCTAGCACTGCTGGAGCAGCATTAGCCTAACCCACTAACCACGCTAAGCGCTTGCTCTTTTGCCGTCCAGACATTAGTATATCGGACTGACTGTAGCCTGCTGCTAACCCTGGCTAGCACTGCTGGAGCAGCATTAACCTAACCCACTAACCAAGCTTAGTGCTAGTTCTTTCACTGTTCACATATGAGTACATCGGACTGAGTGTTGCCTGCGTGTTTACCATGTTAAAACAAGCTACGTGGGATGAACTGCTAGCTAATATCTCCCTGGCTTACTGGAAAACTCAGGGTTCCTCACTGTAGAGCTGTTGGGCAGCACTTAGCCGCTAATGCTAATGCTGCTGCACCCAGCCTTAGTGGAAATCTGGAGATCTAAGCTTATTGTAAATAAATGGAAGTGCTTTACTCACTCAAATAAACATTTTTCAGGAGAGAAATGTGTGTAGATTAACATCTAAAATGTTTTTTTTTTTCAAGAATAACAGTTTTGTTTACTTAGCTCAGCTTTAAGTATTACAGTGGCAAGACCTGCTGAATTAAAAGCAAAACATGGCGACACCCCTGTTCCTTACTAGTGTCATATAATGCACCTTATAATCCACCTTATAAAGCCTTATATTGTGAAAAATATGGTATATTGATATTAATAATGGTGTGTGCATTCACTACATTACTGGTATATATATTTTGAAATACATTACGTAACTGTAGGTAAGGTACAAAATTCAAGGTGAACACCCAGCAACGGCTGGCCCTTTATTGCAGTCGGTTGCCATGTATGTACCGCAGTATTACGTATTGATATCTGCACTGTTTGAGTGGGCTGTGTGAGGACTTGTTCAGGGACACACCCTCCTCGAGAAATGCACCTTTTAACCTGATCTTATATAAGCGTGAGTTAATTCAGCGCTCTGTTGAATTAACCCTAAACTCCTGCTGCCCTCATTAACCCCTGATCTCTGCTCCCGACTGAGCTTCAGTATCACTGCGACTCTTTACCTTTTCACCACTGACTACATTTAACTACGTCAATTACAGACAGCCGATCTGTAGCTTTCTTTAGCCTGCTATCACATTAATTACATACAGAAGTTTTTTATTGTTCTTATAATTCGGCAAAAGTTTGGACATATCTCTTGCTGATCTCTAGATCAGATTTGAACATCTCTGCTGGATTTTCTCAGTCAGCTTTATGAGGTAGAGTCACCTGGAATTCAGGCTTTCAGTTAACAGCTGTGCTGAACTCATAGATAGATAGATAAATAAGATATATAATAAACAAAATGTATAAATATTTAATAAACAAAATGTATAATGTGCCGCTGTAAGAGGTAAAAAGCACCAATGTTATAATAGTAATAGTGATATAAATATAGAATATAAAATGTAAAAATATATAAATATAAAATGAAATTCAATAAATTAAATGTCCAACAACGATGCATAAGCTTTGGGTAATTGAGTAATTTTACCAACTCTCACATTAAAAATATTTGTGCTTTAAGGCTTACTGAAATCCTTTAAATTTTATACTATATATTAAAAAAATACTTTTTTGACCAAACTGACTGATTTAGGATTTAGGATGATCTTTTTAAATTTTATCTTCGACTATATTTCAGCGCTGTCCAATAAAGTATCTCCATTTCTTTTCTATATATTTTTTGTAATTCTCAATTTTTTCAGTGTGTACTTTTAAGAAATGACATTCGCAATATAAATTTTTTCTTTTGTTACCACTTTTTTACCAGAATTTGTCATGTCTTTAACTTATAGAGAACAAGGAACTGTTAATTTGGAGGATGCCTTATAATTGTTGTGCAGTAAAAAATAAATAAAACAAACCAAAATGTAAGGAACAAAACATATATATATTTTATATTTTTTATATATTTTAAAGTGAGTCAATCTGAAAAGAAGAATTTCAAGAACTTTGAAAGTATCCTCAAGTGCAGTCACGACAAAGACCATTAAAAAATTATAATGATGAAACTGGCACTCATCAGGACCTCATCAGGAAAGAAAAAAGAGCATAAGTTCCCTCTGTTGTACAGGATAAGCTCGTCAGAGTTACCAGTCTCAGAAACCACAAGTTAACAGCTACATGATTCTTATATATATATATATATATATATATATATATATATATATATATATATATATATATATATATATATATATATATATATATATATATATATATATATATATATGCTGTATATTGTTAAAAAAATATTTATCATTTAAAAGATCTGCTGACAAATAATACATTTTAAAATTTTAGGCTCATTCTTTTGTAAGACAATTACTGTTGGGTGTAGTTCGTGTAAGTGCGAAGTTTGGCAATGTGATGACCTAAGAGGGTTGAATAATTTTGCAATGCATTGTGTAATAGATTGAGCATGCAACAGTGGCGCTGTGGTCCATTCAGTGACGTTCACTTTTTTCCACTGTAAAAAAAACAACTTTTAAAAGTTTAATTTGTGATTTTTAATATGTTAAAAAGCTAAAAATCAAAAATGCTGATTTTTTATTCAGGCAGTAAAGACGGTGAATATTAGGCTTGTTAGTTAACAGTCTGCATTGAGAAGCTGAATGACTTCACTGCTCCATTTCTTTAGCTGAACTACTCACACACTGATGTTTCACATTTCCGGGTTGTGTTCCTGTGAGATTGGCAGGGCAGAGAACCAATCAGATTACAGCTCTGAGTTACTGATAGCTGTGCAGGAGTATTAGCGAATTCAGCACCAATCAAACGTTTAAAATGTTCAGCATTGTAGATTAATACTACCCCTAGTGAAAAAAAGAGTAGATTAAAGTATACTAAGCATTATTATACTATAGTGCACTAAAGTGTTCTTGTAGCCACATTATTATTAATCAGTATATTTAAAGAGTGATTTTTTTGTACTTATTTTGTACTTTAATTACAGTATAAAATTAGTACAAAAGTCTTACTTAAATTGTGCTAAGTGTACTTAACTGTACTAAAATAGAAATATTTTAAATATTAAATACTTAAGTAACATTTAAACATTTAAACTACTTCATGTATGTAACCCCATATTTTAAATATGCTTACAGTAAAATTATAAATCATTTAATTATTAGAGTATTACAACTGTATCACTATTTATTATACACCAGGTATATTAGATTAGAAATGTACTAAGAATTGATGTTAAATATATGTGATCTATATTTACATTAGAGTACAAAAATATATGCTTCTTGTTCCTGTCTTTTGTAAGTAGCACACTTCTAGTAGTATATTTCATTGGGTATAAAAATATATTTTAATATTCTGTACTACAATTTTTAGCATGTTACACATTTACTTTAAATTTTTTAAATCAGTAGTAGTAATTTAATTTACTTTCTAAAAAGTTAAATGATACATTGTACTTTAAGTGAACTACTGTAACAGCTGTTTTAAGACACTTTGCTAAAAATGTACAAAAGTATATTTAGAAATAAGTTTTTTAGAAGTATATTAAATTACATTTACCTAGAAGTGTACTTCATAGTAGTTTATTTTTTTAAATACACTATATTGTACTTTTTAAAAAGTATGATCAAAGTTTACTTTAAAACATTTGATGAAGCATAATATTAATGTACTTTAAATATATTTAATATAGATGAATAAAATATATACGTAAAAAGAAAAAAAAAAACCGGAAATTTTAATAAGACCATAAAAGTCTGACAAAATAAAAAAAATGACACGTAAAAAGCAAATAATTCATAAAATATAAAATGAAAAAAAAGTTGATAATAATAGTAAAAGTAAAGTAAAATGAGTAAAGTAAAGTAAACTAAGAACATAGGAATCAAAATAAAAACATAATAAAAAGTTAATAAGATAAATATATAAAAATAAATAACAATTAACTTTATATTAGATATAAACTTCTGAATGTTGTTCTTTCTTACTGAACCATAATATTAACATAGGTTTTACTTTTAAGTAATATCACTTAAATACAAAAGTCATATATTTATAAATGTATTGGTGTAATATGATAACCCTTTGATTTATACACTATATGCATGGTTTATATATAACCAATAATTAAATATAGTATTATTACTTAAAACTATCATAATAAATACTATTACAAGTTTTTGATAATAATTCTTTCATTTTCTTATTTTATAAGTCTAAATTCTTGTCTACTGTATATACAACCAAGTTTTTCATAAGCCATCCCATTACTCCAGATCCCTACAATAATATATAATTTGAAACCTACCCTAGTGAATAAAAGTGTATTAAAGTATACTAAGCATTATTATACTATAGTGCACTAAAGTGTTCTTGTAGCCACTTTATTATTAATCAGTATATTTAAAGAGTGATAAAATCAAACAACTTTTTTGTACTTATTATACTTTTATTATATGAAAATAGTACAAAAGTCTTACTTAAATTGTGCTAAGTGTACTTAACTGTACTAAAATTTAACTATTTTAAATATACTAACATGTATGTAACCCCATATTTATTTATTTTTATTACAGTATTACAACTGTATCACTATTTATTATATACCAGGTATATTAGAAATATATTAAGAATTGATGTTAAATATATTTACAGTAAGTACGTTGCACACTTCTACTATACTTTGTTGGGTATAAAAATATATTTTTAGCGTGTTACAAATGTACTTTTATTTTATATTTATTTTTTATTCTTATATTTAATTAGTAGTAGTAATTTACTTTCTAAAAAGTTACATGATACATTGTACTTGAACTGCTGTAGCAGTTATTTTTAACACACTTCGCTAAAAATGTACAAAAGTATATTTAGAAATAAGTATTTTAGAAGTATATTGAATTACATTAAACTAAAAGTGTACTTCATAGTAATCTATATTTTTTTAAATACACTATATTGTGCTTTTAAAAAAAAGTTGATCAAAGTGTACTTTCATACATTTGATGAAAGCATAATATTAATGTACTTAGTGTTTTAATTTGATAACATTGCTTTTCTTATTAAATAAGGCCTTAATTTGTGGTCTACACATAATGCAATGCTTATTTAACCTGAAAACAGGTGTATTTTATTTTCAGAATGATACACTGATCTACAGATAGGTAGTTGTTGTGTTTCTGGTGTAAATTAGTTGATTATACCTGGTAAAATTATGTTTTTTGAGCTGTAAATCTCAATAAGCACGAGCAGCTTTCTCCCCCAGCTTCGCTGTGCACACAGCTACCGTAATACATGGTTTAGATGTGCACTCCAATTTTATCATGTACAGATTCATCTTTTATTCACTCCCCAGCAAATATGTTACTTTTGTACTGCTTATATCTATTAACATGCTTTACATATATATTTATTTGAAGGGCTGAGAAGTAGGGGTGGGCGAT
This sequence comes from Astyanax mexicanus, assembly GCF_023375975.1. Lineage (NCBI taxonomy): Eukaryota > Metazoa > Chordata > Actinopteri > Characiformes > Acestrorhamphidae > Astyanax > Astyanax mexicanus. The sequence goes on along the minus strand of NC_064422.1, from coordinate 43,673,972 downwards.
ATGGCTCTAAAATAATATCACGATATTTCAGGGTATTTTTGTGATAACGATATACTTGGCGATATAGGAAAACTAAAATAATTCATTCATTTCAGGAATATAGTATAATAGTAAAACAGTATAATCATAATGTGGCAAAATAAATAATATAGCATAAAATAATATAATGCAGCAAATAATAATGCAGAATATTTAGTGCATGCATATAAACTGATTCAGCGAAACACTGACGAAGGAAGGTGTCTGCCTGATGACCCCTGAGAAGAGCTTGCACTGAAGTTTGTGTTAGAGTTTGGATGAAGGGGATTGGTGTGGTCCTGCTCTTGTAATAATTTGTCTCATGAGTTTTGTAGACGTCTGAGTACTTGGCAGTTGAGGCACGGACCATGAACATAGTTCGCTATGCTTCTGGATTCTTGTCGAGCCAGTATCAGATGGTAGTGGTTGCTGTGTTCTGCTCACGCAACTTATAATGTGATTTATTGTGTGTGATTGTGCTTAGGTAAGTGTGTTGTTGCCATAGTTAAAGGAAGTGAGCTTAGATTAAGGAGGGATTCTGTTTGTTCATAGGTTATTTTTTGGTAGGTCTGTTACTTGGCAGTTGAGGCAATGGACCATGAACATAGTGTTAGGCTGTGCTTCTGGATTCTTGTCGAGCCAGTATCAGATTGTGGTGGTTTTGCTATTGTTGTTAGTTGAGTGAGTAGTAGATCCTGGCTGAGCCCTATGCATAACCCCAGCTGTTAGGTGCAGGATTTGTCAATTTCCTGTATTATATTACTTGCAAACTAAAACAATTATACAATAAATACACCTAAAGCTTCACAGTAAATAATAGACTACTTTTAAGACAGAACAGCCCTATTATCACAATAAGGATTTTTATATATAATATATATATATAATATTAGCTGTTCTGTGGTGTTTTTCTATTCTGTGGGTTCTGAATATTGAAGAACAGGGTGAAAATAAAGAGGATAATAATAATAAAGTGTATAATAATAAAAAATAAAGTCTGTAAATATACTCTCTCTCTGTTTCTTGCAGAATGCTCCCCTTCCAGGCAGCTCCAGGCCAGTTCGGTCCAGAGGTGAGGGAACCGGGGCTGCGGTGCTGGAGGGTGGAGAAGATGAAGGCCGTGGCGCTGGACCCCTCTGAGGTGGGAGCTTTCTTTAATGGAGATTCCTACCTGGTGCTGGAGAACCGAGGAGATCAGGGAGCAGATCTGCACATGTGGCTCGGTATGGATGCTTAAATTACAAGCATTTATTTATTTATTTTATTTTAACCTTAACTTTAAAGCACTTTCTCCATATTGTATACAGTTTTCCTCTTTATGTGAGGGGTGTTTTTTGTGCTATGCTGCCATAAAGTTTAAAAAATAACTGTATTATTCAATTATGGTTAAAAAAATAGTATTTTTAAAAACATATCGTCGCTGTCTAATATAAAAAAAACACTTATCTCCAAAACAGCAGCTTTACAGGAGAGACAAAAAGTCAATGTAAAAAGAATTCATTTTTATGTAATTTTGAAGAGTTTCTATTGGTTTGTTCATCAATTGTAAGTGTAAGGGACAGTTTGTCTGTTTAAATTATGTAGTAAACTAAAAATTGACAAAAATGGATATAAGTGTTTTTCATAGGACAATGACCATATACTGTATCTGTCAAAAGTTTGGACACACCTCTTCTCATTCAATGTGTTTTCTTTCTTTCTTTTTATGATTTTTTTACATTGTAAATTTAATATTGAAGACTATTTTAAAGCTATTCAGGAACACATGCTGAATTATAGTATAGTACTTTAATTTTTAAGATTATTTTAGTAATTTAGCCTTTTAATTATTCATTTAGTATTATTTTTTTTATTAAAAAATGTTATCCCAACCCACTCTTTTTTTTTACTTTCTTTATTTTCTTTCAAGTGCAGTAGTACAGAACATGTGTGCTTACAAGACAATACAGTTATAATATAATGTCTTACTCAACAGTCCATGGATCTTTGCATACCCTCCAAAGTCCTTGAACAATTTCTCAGGGAAGAAAATAATGTAAATGTAAATGTAAAAAATGCAACTTTATCTAAGATTACAAAAAATACATACAGTATGTGTATGTTAACAGAAAGAAAATATATAAAAAAAAACTGCACCATTTTGTCAAAAAAATGTGTCTGTTTTTAATTGTAGGTAAGCAGTTTTGTGTTCCATTAAATACACATCCTTAACCCTTTCCTCCGATACATGTGAAGTCAGACTCCGCCTCTTTTTGAACATCTGCTGATGCAGCATTACCAAATAGCATCACAGCACAGCGCTAACGCTCGGAGGAAAGCGCAGCGACTCGGTTCTGATACATCAGCTCACAGATGCAGCCTTGTGCTGATCCACATCACCCTAGGAGTGATGAGGGGAAAGAAGAGTGCCATCTACTGTACCCATCCAGAGAGAGAGAGCAAGGCCAATTGTGCTTTCTCGGGCCCTGGCAGCTGATGGCAAGCTGCATGACCGGGATTCGAACCAGCGATCAACCGATCATAGGGTGGCATAGTAAAGTATAGGTTAAAGTATTACTCTTAAATACAAGGAGTAAATCTATTTGTACTTACAGTGCTCTAATGTTAACGAATCTGCAACAAAATATTGCTGTATTATTTGCTGTAATATTTTTAATAACCAAGCAAACCACAAGCAAACTTTACACCACTGTTACAGTTCTTGCTCTCCTCCATAGTCATGCTGCTGGTTCAGGTTGATGACAACAGTGCTAAGCGTGTCCAAAAAGGCTTAAAAAATGCTTAAAATCTGATCTGATCTGATCTTTGAAGGCTTTCCACAAGGTTTAGGGGTGTGTTTATGATAACTTTTTGATAATTCCTTTCAGAAGCGCATTTGAGAGGTCATAGTGGTAGCGCCTTAGATCGCTGGAGTCCCATATTACAAGCTTTATTAATGGATTCTGATTTTCCCCTCTGGATTTATTTGTTATATAATACACACTTAATACCTAGAGACAGAACAAACCAACAAACAAAATAATGATAATGTACATAAAACACAAAAGTGTATTGTGTTTTATATTGCCGAAAGTGTTCTCTCACCCTTCCATATCATCGAACTCCTGAACACCTGAATCACACAGGTAAATGTCCACAGGTGTTTAATAAAAGCAGCAGCTAGGCATGCTGGGACTGTTTCTACACACATTAGTGAAAGAATGGGTCTCAGGCTCTCAGGAGCTCAGTGAACTCCAGCACTGTGATCATGTATTGGCTTAGAAACCAGGTGAAAGGTTTTAGCAACCTGCTGTTTACTCCTGTTTTACAGCATATCATTTATTAGTGTGTTAATTAGCCCACCTGAACTGGAGGACTGTGTGTTTTATATCAGTGGCTGATGATGTATTCAGTGTTATTGTGACTCATTCACACTGTTATATTTAGGTGCTTGTGGCAAATTCACAGTTTAATATCTTATCAGTTGATCTGTGTTCATGTTATTTATGATGTGCATGCAAATAGAATGAAGCATCGTGCCACATTGTCTCGTCTGTTGGAGACGTGTGATTACTGTTTGAGGATCAATATCAGTAGCATAGTAATTTTAACCTTCACTTTAAAGAACTTTCTCTATATATTATACAGTTTTATTCTTTATGTGAGGGACGTTTTTTGTGCTATGCTGCCATAAAGTTTTAAAAGACAACTGTATTATTCAGTTATGGTTAAATACATATACAGTATCTGTCAAAAGTTTGGACACACCTCTTCTTATTCAGTGTATTTTCTTTCTTTTTATGTTTTTTTTTACATTTTACATTGTAAATTTAATATTGAAGACTATTTTAAAGCTATACAGGACCACCTGCTGAATTATAGTACAGTACTTTAAATTTTTAGGATTATTTTAGTAATTTTAGCCATTTTAATTATTAATTTAGTATTAATTTTAATAAAAATACCAAGCTATTCCTTGATTCCCTGTCTCCCTCGTCTTCTAGGAATATCCTCGTCCCTTTAAATTAACATTTGAGTTACATCAGTCACATCACACAGTTATATTTTTTTTTTACAAAAGACTATAATATGAATATAATAAAAATATTTCTCATTTTGTTTGCATACTGAGCTTAAAGCTTAATGTGTCCACCCTGTCACGGTAAAATATCACAGTAATTCAAATAATTTCAGAAAATCTAAATGTATAGTAAAATTAAGGGAAAATTGAAGTTTAAAATCTCTGAGTGGTTCAGTGGTCTAAGTGCTGCCACTATGATCAAGAGATCGCTAGTTCGAATCCCGGACATGCAGCTTGATTTTAGCTGCCAGAGTCCTGAGAGAGCACAATTGTCCTTTTTCTCTCTGGGTGGGTAGAGTAGATGGTGCTCTTTCTCCTCATCACTCCTAGGGTGATGTGGATCAGCACAAGGCTGCGTCTGTGAGCTGATGTATCAGAACTGAGTCGCTGCGTATTCCTCCGAGCGTTAGCACTGTGATGCTACTCGCCAACGCTGCATCAGCAGCAGTTCAAAAAGAGGCGGAGCCTAACTTCACATGTATCGGAGGAGACGTGTGCTAGTCTACACCCTCCTGGTGTTGTGGCATCACTAGTGATGGGGCATTTATTTGCAGAAAAAGAGGAATGGTTGAAATAACAGTGACAATATATTATGCACGTTAAAATGTATGTTAATCCAGCTGTCTTATGTGCTGCCACTATAATCAAGAGTTTGAATCCCTGTCATGCAGCTTGCCTTCAGCTGTAGGAGCCCTGAGAGAGCACAGTTGTCCTTGCTCTCTCTGGGTGGGTACAGTAGATGGCACTCTTTCTTTCCCCTCATCACTCCTAAGGTGATGTGGATCAGCACAAGACTGCGTCTGTGAGCTTATGTATCAGAAACGAGTTGCTGCACTTGGCAATGCTACAGCATCAGCAGCAGCACATCAGGTGGAGTCTGACTTCACATGTATGACAAATGATAAAAACAATTAAATAAAAAAGGGAAGTTATTCTTAAGTTATTCTTCTAATTTGTTAGCCTTAATACTCAAATATACAGTATTCTGATAATGTAATTTGAATCAGACATGAGGTAGAGTATGTGTGTTTTTTATAAGGGAGATTTATTTATTGATAATTAGAGCTGTAATCAGAATCAGTGGAGCTGTGTGTTGGTAAGTGGGGCGTGATGGTAATGATGGCATTAGGGTTATAGGATGCGCTTGGCCGGCGGCGCTGCTGTGGAGTGACGGGTGGAGAGGGTACGGTGAAAGAGAGGAGCGAGGGATGAAGAGGGCCGTGTCCCAGGGGAAAAAGGGAAGGGCGGGTGTTTGTGTGGGGCATTAAAGTTTCAGCAGGTGTGTGACAGGGCAGCAGTGGGGCTGTTGGCTGGTCGTGTATCCGGTGCTTTAGGTAACAGTAAGCTGGTTGTCTGCACGTGGCGCTCCATTAGAGCCATCTGCTCCCGTGGCCTCTACTTCCCCCCCAACACTGCCCTCGCCAGCTTCCTCTCACAGCCTGCCCTTTACCCCCACACCACTGCTTTACTGCCCTTTTACCCCCACACCACTGCTTTACTGCCCCTTTACCCCCTACACCACTGCTTTACTGCCCCTTTACCCCCACACCACTGCTTTACTGCTCCTTTTTACCCCCCCACAGCACTGCTTTACTGCTCCTTTACCCCCCACACCACTGCTTTACTGCTCCTTTACCCCCCACACCACTGCTTTACTGCCCCTTTACCCCCTACAGCACTGCTTTACTGCTCCTTTACTCCCACACCACTGCTTTACTGCTCCTTTACCCCCACACCACTGCTTTACTGCCCCTTTACCCCCTACAGAACTGCTTTACTGCTCCTTTACTCCCCACAACACTGCTTTACTGCCCCTTTACCCCCCACACCACTGCTTTACTGCTCCTTTACCCCCTACAGCACTGCTTTACTGCTCATTTACCCCCCACACCACTGCTTTACTGCTCCTTTACCCCCACACCACTGCTTTACCGCCCCTTTACCCCCCACACCACTGCTTTACTGCTCCTTTACCCCCCACACCACTGCTTTACTGCTCCTTTACCCCCTACAGCACTGCTTTACTGCTCATTTACCCCCCACACCACTGCTTTACTGCTCCTTTACCCCCACACCACTGCTTTACCGCCCCTTTACCCCCCACACCACTGCTTTACTGCTCCTTTACCCCCCCACACCACTGCTTTACTGCTCCTTTACCCCCCACACCACTGCTTTACTGCTCCTTTACTCCCACACCACTGCTTTACTGCTCCTTTACCCCCACACCACTGCTTTACTGCCCCTTTACTCCCCACAACACTGCTTTACTGCCCCTTTACCTCCCACACCACTGCTTTACTGCTCCTTTACCCCCCACACCACTGCTTTACTGCTCCTTTACCCCCCACACCACTGCTTTACTGCTCCTTTACCCCCACACCACTGCTTTACCGCCCCTTTACCCCCCACACCACTGCTTTACTGCCCCTTTACCTCCCACACCACTGCTTTACTGCTCCTTTACCCCCCACACCACTGCTTTACTGCTCCTTTACCCCCCACACCACTGCTTTACTGCTCCTTTACTCCCACACCACTGCTTTACTGCTCCTTTACCCCCACACCACTGCTTTACTGCCCCTTTACCTCCCACACCACTGCTTTACTGCTCCTTTACCCCCTACAGTACTGCTTTACTGCTCCTTTACCCCCCACACCACTGCTTTACTGCTCCTTTACCCCCCACACCACTGCTTTACTGCTCCTTTACTCCCACACCACTGCTTTACTGCTCCTTTACTCCCACACCACTGCTTTACCGCCCCTTTACCCCCTACAGCACTGCTTTACTGCCCCTTTACCCCCTACAGCACTGCTTTACTGCTCCTTTACCCCCACACCACTGCTTTACCGCCCCTTTACCCCCCACACCACTGCTTTACTGCCCCTTTACCACCCCACACCACTGCTTTACTGCTCCTTTACCCCCACACCACTGCTTTACTGCTCCTTTACTCCCACACCACTGCTTTACTGCCCCTTTACCTCCCACACCACTGCTTTACTGCTCCTTTACCCCCCACACCACTGCTTTACTGCTCCTTTACCCCCTACAGCACTGCTTTACTGCTCATTTACCCCCCACACCACTGCTTTACTGCTCCTTTACCCCCACACCACTGCTTTACCGCCCCTTTACCCCCCACACCACTGCTTTACTGCCCCTTTACCTCCCACACCACTGCTTTACTGCTCCTTTACCCCCCACACCACTGCTTTACTGCTCCTTTACCCCCCACACCACTGCTTTACTGCTCCTTTACCCCCACACCACTGCTTTACTGCTCCTTTACCCCCCACACCACTGCTTTACTGCTCCTTTACCCCCCACACCACTGCTTTACTGCTCCTTTACCCCCACACCACTGCTTTACTGCTCCTTTACCACCCCACACCACTGCTTTACTGCTCTTTTACCCCCACACCACTGCTTTACTGCTCTTTTACCCCCACACCACTGCTTTACTGCTCTTTTACCCCCACACCACTGCTTTACTGCCCCTTTACCCCCTACACAACTGCTTAACTGCTCCTTTACCCCCCACACCACTGCTTTACTGCTCCTTTACCCCCACACCACTGCTTTACTGCTCCTTTACCCCCCACACCACTGCTTTACTGCTCCTTTACCCCCACACCACTGCTTTACTGCTCCTTTACTCCCCACACCACTGCTTTACTGCTCTTTTACCACCCCACACCACTGCTTTACTGCTCTTTTACCCCCACACCACTGCTTTACTGCTCTTTTACCCCCACACCACTGCTTTACTGCTCCTTTACCACCCCACACCACTGCTTTACTGCTCTTTTACCCCCACACCACTGCTTTACTGCTCTTTTACCCCCACACCACTGCTTAACTGCCCCTTTACCCCCCTACACAACTGCTTAACTGCCCCTTTACCCCCCCACACCACTGCTTTACTTCCCCTTTACCCCCTACAGAACTGCTTTACTGCTCCTTTACTCCCCACAACACTGCTTTACTGCCCCTTTACCCCCCACACCACTGCTTTACTGCTCCTTTACCCCCTACAGCACTGCTTTACTGCCCCTTTAACCCCCACACCACTGCTGTACTGCTCCTTTACCCCCTACAGCACTGCTTTACTGCTCCTTTACCCCCTACAACACTGCTTTACTGCTCCTTTACCCCCTACAGCACTGCTTTACTGCCCCTTTACCCCCCACACCACTGCTTTACTGCTCCTTTACCCCCTACACCACTGCTTTACTGCTCCTTTACCCCCACACCACTGCTTTACCGCCCCTTTACCCCCTACACAACTGCTTTACTGCTCCTTTACCCCCTACAGTACTGCTTAACTGCCCCTTTACCCCCCCACACCACTGCTTTACTGCCCCTTTACCCCCTACAGCACTGCTTTACTGCTCCTTTACTCCCCATACCACTGCTTTACTGCTCCTTTACTCCCCCACACCAATACTTTACTGCCCCTTTACCCCCCACACCACTGCTTTACTGCTCCTTTACCCCCACACCACTGCTTTACTGCTCCTTTACCCCCCACAGCACTGCTTTACTGCTCCTTTTTACCCCCCCACAGCACTGCTTTACTGCTCCTTTACCCCCCACAGCACTGCTTTACTGCTCCTTTACCCCCTACAGCACTGCTTTACTGCTCCTTTACCCCCTACACCACTGCTTTACTGCCCCTTTACCCCCTACAGAACTGCTTTACTGCTCCTTTACTCCCCACAACACTGCTTTACTGCCCCTTTACCCCCCACACCACTGCTTTACTGCCCCTTTACCCCCCACACCACTGCTTTACTGCCCCTTTACCCCCACACCACTGCTTTACTGCCCCTTTACCCCCCACACCACTGCTTTACTGCCCCTTTACCCCCACACCACTGCTTTACTGCCCCTTTACCCCCACACCACTGCTTTACTGCCCCTTTACCCCCTACAGAACTGCTTTACTGCTCCTTTACTCCCCACAACACTGCTTTACTGCTCCTTTACCCCCACACCACTGCTTTACTGCTCCTTTACTCCCACACCACTGCTTTACTGCCCCTTTACCTCCCACACCACTGCTTTACTGCTCCTTTACCCCCCACACCACTGCTTTACTGCTCCTTTACCCCCTACAGCACTGCTTTACTGCTCATTTACCCCCCACACCACTGCTTTACTGCTCCTTTACCCCCACACCACTGCTTTACCGCCCCTTTACCCCCCACACCACTGCTTTACTGCCCCTTTACCTCCCACACCACTGCTTTACTGCTCCTTTACCCCCCACACCACTGCTTTACTGCTCCTTTACCCCCCACACCACTGCTTTACTGCTCCTTTACCCCCACACCACTGCTTTACTGCTCCTTTACCCCCCACACCACTGCTTTACTGCTCCTTTACCCCCCACACCACTGCTTTACTGCTCCTTTACCCCCACACCACTGCTTTACTGCTCCTTTACCACCCCACACCACTGCTTTACTGCTCTTTTACCCCCACACCACTGCTTTACTGCTCTTTTACCCCCACACCACTGCTTTACTGCCCCTTTACCCCCTACACAACTGCTTAACTGCTCCTTTACCCCCCACACCACTGCTTTACTGCTCCTTTACCCCCACACCACTGCTTTACTGCTCCTTTACCCCCCACACCACTGCTTTACTGCTCCTTTACCCCCACACCACTGCTTTACTGCTCCTTTACTCCCCACACCACTGCTTTACTGCTCTTTTACCACCCCACACCACTGCTTTACTGCTCTTTTACCCCCACACCACTGCTTTACTGGTCTTTTACCCCCACACCACTGCTTTACTGCTCCTTTACCACCCCACACCACTGCTTTACTGCTCTTTTACCCCCACACCACTGCTTTACTGCTCTTTTACCCCCACACCACTGCTTTACTGCTCTTTTACCCCCACACCACTGCTTAACTGCCCCTTTACCCCCCTACACAACTGCTTAACTGCCCCTTAACCCCCCCTCACCACTGCTTTACTTCCCCTTTACCCCCTACAGAACTGCTTTACTGCTCCTTTACTCCCCACAACACTGCTTTACTGCCCCTTTACCCCCCACACCACTGCTTTACTGCTCCTTTACCCCCTACAGCACTGCTTTACTGCCCCTTTAACCCCCACACCACTGCTGTACTGCTCCTTTACCCCCTACAGCACTGCTTTACTGCTCCTTTACCCCCTACAACACTGCTTTACTGCTCCTTTACCCCCTACAGCACTGCTTTACTGCCCCTTTACCCCCCACACCACTGCTTTACTGCTCCTTTACCCCCTACACCACTGCTTTACTGCTCCTTTACCCCCACACCACTGCTTTACCGCCCCTTTACCCCCTACACAACTGCTTTACTGCTCCTTTACCCCCTACATTACTGCTTAACTGCCCCTTTACCCCCCACACCACTGCTTTACTGCCCCTTTACCTCCCACACCACTGCTTTACTGCTCCTTTACCCCCCACACCACTGCTTTACTGCTCCTTTACCCCCCACACCACTGCTTTACTGCTCCTTTACCCCCACACCACTGCTTTACTGCTCCTTTACCCCCCACACCACTGCTTTACTGCTCCTTTACCCCCCACACCACTGCTTTACTGCTCCTTTACCCCCACACCACTGCTTTACTGCTCCTTTACCACCCCACACCACTGCTTTACTGCTCTTTTACCCCCACACCACTGCTTTACTGCTCTTTTACCCCCACACCACTGCTTTACTGCTCTTTTACCCCCACACCACTGCTTTACTGCCCCTTTACCCCCTACACAACTGCTTAACTGCTCCTTTACCCCCCACACCACTGCTTTACTGCTCCTTTACCCCCACACCACTGCTTTACTGCTCCTTTACCCCCCACACCACTGCTTTACTGCTCCTTTACCCCCACACCACTGCTTTACTGCTCCTTTACTCCCCACACCACTGCTTTACTGCTCTTTTACCACCCCACACCACTGCTTTACTGCTCTTTTACCCCCACACCACTGCTTTACTGCTCTTTTACCCCCACACCACTGCTTTACTGCTCCTTTACCACCCCACACCACTGCTTTACTGCTCTTTTACCCCCACACCACTGCTTTACTGCTCTTTTACCCCCACACCACTGCTTTACTGCTCTTTTACCCCCACACCACTGCTTAACTGCCCCTTTACCCCCCTACACAACTGCTTAACTGCCCCTTTACCCCCCCACACCACTGCTTTACTTCCCCTTTACCCCCTACAGAACTGCTTTACTGCTCCTTTACTCCCCACAACACTGCTTTACTGCCCCTTTACCCCCCACACCACTGCTTTACTGCTCCTTTACCCCCTACAGCACTGCTTTACTGCCCCTTTAACCCCCACACCACTGCTGTACTGCTCCTTTACCCCCTACAGCACTGCTTTACTGCTCCTTTACCCCCTACAACACTGCTTTACTGCTCCTTTACCCCCTACAGCACTGCTTTACTGCCCCTTTACCCCCCACACCACTGCTTTACTGCTCCTTTACCCCCTACACCACTGCTTTACTGCTCCTTTACCCCCACACCACTGCTTTACCGCCCCTTTACCCCCTACACAACTGCTTTACTGCTCCTTTACCCCCTACAGTACTGCTTAACTGCCCCTTTACCCCCCCACACCACTGCTTTACTGCCCCTTTACCCCCTACAGCACTGCTTTACTGCTCCTTTACTCCCCATACCACTGCTTTACTGCTCCTTTACTCCCCCACACCAATACTTTACTGCCCCTTTACCCCCCACACCACTGCTTTACTGCTCCTTTACCCCCACACCACTGCTTTACTGCTCCTTTACCCCCCACAGCACTGCTTTACTGCTCCTTTTTACCCCCCCACAGCACTGCTTTACTGCTCCTTTACCCCCCACAGCACTGCTTTACTGCTCCTTTACCCCCTACAGCACTGCTTTACTGCTCCTTTACCCCCTACACCACTGCTTTACTGCCCCTTTACCCCCTACAGAACTGCTTTACTGCTCCTTTACTCCCCACAACACTGCTTTACTGCCCCTTTACCCCCCACACCACTGCTTTACTGCCCCTTTACCCCCCACACCACTGCTTTACTGCCCCTTTACCCCCACACCACTGCTTTACTGCCCCTTTACCCCCCACACCACTGCTTTACTGCCCCTTTACCCCCACACCACTGCTTTACTGCCCCTTTACCCCCTACAGAACTGCTTTACTGCTCCTTTACTCCCCACAACACTGCTTTACTGCTCCTTTACCCCCACACCACTGCTTTACCGCCCCTTTACCCCCCACACCACTGCTTTACCGCCCCTTTACCCCCCACACCACTGCTTTACTGCTCCTTTACCCCCACACCACTGCTTTACCGCCCCTTTACCCCCCACACCACTGCTTTACTGCCCCTTTACCTCCCATACCACTGCTTTACTGCTCCTTTACCCCCCACACCACTGCTTTACTGCTCCTTTACCCCCTACAGCACTGCTTTACTGCCCCTTTACCCCCTACACCACTGCTTTACTGCTCCTTTACCCCCACACCACTGCTTTACTACTCCTTTACCCCCCACACCACTGCTTTACTGCCCCTTTACCCCCCACACCACTGCTTTACTGCTCCTTTACCCCCCACACCACTGCTTTACTGCCCCTTTACCCCCTACACCACTGCTTTACTGCTCCTTTACCCCCACACCACTGCTTTACTACTCCTTTACCCCCCACACCACTGCTTTACTGCCCCTTTACCCCCTACACCACTGCTTTACTGCCCCTTTACCCCCCACACCACTGCTTTACTGCCCCTTTACCCCCCACACCACTGCTACACTGATGGTTTCTGTGCAAAAGAGTAAACTCTTGCTCCTCCTTTCCTGGGTCGGTCCTGATGAGAGCCAGTTTTATCATATCGTTTCTGATGCTCTTTACAACTGTACTTGATTTTAGTTAACATTACTCAAATATCCACTATTCACTGTAAACCTGTAACTCTACCTCTTCACTACTTTACTTTAACTGATGCTCTCAAACACTTTATTAAGAGACAAGAAATTCAAGTCATTAACTCTTGATGAGTTCAGCACAGCTGTTAACTGAACGCCAGACTCTACCTCATAATGCTGACTGAGAAAATCCAGCAGAGGTGTGCAAAGAATCTAACATATAAAACATATTCTGGTTTGTTTGACACTTTTTTGGTTTTCTTTATTGATTTAATAAGTATTAATCTACAGTACAAAACATTTTACAATAATGAAAAGGTTTTTACAATTAAGGTTTGTCCACACGTTTGACTGGTACTGTATGTTAATGGTGTTTTTGGGAACAATCATTCATGTTCGCACTATCTTTTTAATGTGTTTCATATCTGACTGATGTCTGTACAGCTGATTAACTGACATGCATGTGCAAAAAAGCATCGCTTCACATGAAGTTTCAGTTTTATCCTTGTCAGAATCTCAAAAGCTGCAACTGGATTTATCACTGCTATAAAAAAGGCTATGCTGTCCAGCAACGGACAGACAGACCTTTATATAAACTTAAAGGAGAACTCTGGTGTAAAATGGACCTTCGGTGTAGTAAAAAATGCCAAAAAAGTATTTACTTTTGATAAATAGCACACCTCTCCCACAGCGTTCAGAGACAAAAGCGATGAAAAAAGCGATTTATTTGGGTAAATTATGACCTGTGTCTCCCAGTCTGAAGAATGTTTTGGACAAACTGTTAAAATCTCTGAACGCTGTGGGAGAAGATAAGCACTTTTTTATCATGTTTTACTACAACAACACACATTTCTAATTTCTAATATCCTAATATTATTGAAGCAGAGAGATCATTTAAATATTTATGAGGTCTTTTAGCTCAGTATCCCACCACTGAAACCCTCCCTCACTACTGTCCTCCATTTTCACTTCTTCTTTTTAGTTTCTGTTTCTTCTTTTTGACATTTTAGTGACGTGATTTCTGATCTGGCTGTTCAAACTGAGATGCATTGCCGTCAATTGGATATGAGTCGGAAGAGGGAACAGAGGGAACAACCTGCCTAAGCTTTTTAGCTAACTTTGGCACATTTAAGGTTTAAGGTTGTCCAAACTTTTGGCTAGTACTGTATGTTAATGATGTTTATGTTCATGTTCGCACTATCTTTTAATGTGTTCCATATCTGACTGATGTCTGTACAACTGATTAACTTGACATGCATGTGCAAAACAGCAGCGTTTCACGTGAAGTTTCAGTTTCATCCATCATCCATCAAAAGTGGCAACTGGACTTATCGCTGCTATAAAAAAGGCTATGCTGTTCAGCAACGGACAGCCAGACCTTTATATAAACTTACATTTGATGAATAGCAGACCTCCGCTCTCCCACAGCTTTTTAAGACAAAAGCGATGAAAAAATTGATGTAGAAACTGAAATTATGATCAATGTGCATTGTCCCTGTTGAATAAATAAATAAAAAAAATAAATTAAGTAGTCCAAATCGAAATTTAAAATATATCATATCTGACTCCTTTTTTACGTTTTTCTAAGAAACTTAAACTTTAGCTTTTTAAGTTTTAGCTTTCTAGGAAACGCAACTACAGCTTTCCTCACTGTTGATGACTCATGTGTAAAGGGGATTAAACAGAGCTAAAAAAAGGAAGCAGAAGTGGACAGGGAGCAGAGAAACCAAAAGAATGGTCATTTTAAGAGAGCTGTAGAGTTTAAATCATGTTTACAGACCATGAAAAGCAAAATTGGCTCAAAAAATCACGCAACCCCCCATTTATCGCTGTTCTTCTCTGTATGTTTTAGGAGAGAAGTCGTCTCGTGATGAGCAGGTTGCGTGTGCCATGCTTGCCACCCAGCTGGATAATTTCCTGGGTGGAGAGCCAGTCCAGCACAGGCAGGTGCAGGGCTACGAGTCGCCCGAGTTCATGAACCTCTTCCCCAGAGGAATCAGCTATAAGGTGAGACCAGAGACATACTGTTTATATGACATATACATACATACAGACATACATGCATAAACAATACAGCAAGAATATTATTGTTTCTACACTCACTGAAGCATTGTTTTTTTTTTTATCTCCATTGATCATATAGTTCACTCTGTAATACATAATACTAGTATATTAAACTATATATATGCAGCTCTGGAAAAAAATAAGAGATTGCTTAAAAATGATGAGTTTCTTTGATTTTACCAAATTAAAAACAAAAGATGGAACGAAATTGTTTTCTCACCCTTTAGTTACACCCAAAAGAGCAGTTGTTAAAATAAAATAGATATAAAGATAAAATACAACAGAATTAAAAAAAATAAGAGACCACTTAAAAATGATGAGTTTCTTTCATTTTACCAAATTAAAAACCTCTGGAATATAATCAAGATGTCACGAATGACCCAGGCAGGGAGACGAGGAGGCGGACACAGGTGCAGGTAAGGGCGATATAAATAAATTTATTAAATAAATAACAAAGAAAGACAAAGAAACAAGTAAACATGTAACAAAGATAATAAACCAAAATACTACAAACAAGGAACTAAAACAAGACAGGATAAACTAAACTGGGCAAGGGAAATATATACAATGGAATAAACTAATAAACTTCCTTGTATATACAAGGAACTAGGGAACACGTAAGTAAACAAGAAACTAGAAACATTAAACAAGATATAAACGAGAAACACGGGACTAAGGCTTAGGAGACAAGAAAACACTGAGAGAGACTATTAAACGGAGAGAAAGACAAAACGACATGGGAAGGTGCAAAGACCGACGGAGACAAAGTGGTAGACGAGGGCTATTTAAAGAAACAAGAAACACTCTAGAATTGGAAACACCTGGGGAAGGGGCGGAGCTACAAATGAGACACAGGTGGAAATCTACTAAGACGGGAGACACAGGGGAGCACAGGTCACGTGGGGAAGACACACAGAGACATGAGACAGGGCTAAGACCTGACACAAGAGGAAGATGGATGATCACAAACCATCAAACCACCAAACTGAACTGCTTGAATTTTTGCACCAGGAGTAAAGCAGCTTAAAGTTATCCAAAAGCAGTGTGTAAGACTGGTGGAGGAGAACATGATGCCAAGATGCATGAAAAAATTGATTAAAAACCAAAAAGGGTTATTCCACCAAATACTGATTTCTGAACTCTTAAGACTTTATGAATATGAACTTGTTTTCTTTGCATTATTTGAGGTCAGAAAGCTCTGCATCTTTTTTTTTTATTTCAGTCATTTCTCATTTTTTGCGAATTAATGCTCTAAATGACAATATTTTTATTTGGAATTTGGGAGAAATGTTGTCTGTAGTTTATAAAATAAAACAACAATGTTAATTTTACTCAAACATAAATCTATAAATAGCAAAATCAAAGAAACTGATTCAGAAACTGAAGTGATCTCTTTATTTTTTTCCAGAGCTGTACATTTGTGAGAAAGCACTCATAGGCTAGTTTATACTATATATTATACTATATAAACCTAACTTAGAAAAACATAACTTAGATCCGGACTCATTGCTTTTCCCTTAAGAACTCTCCAGCGTTTTGTTTCCATCTATCTCTGGGTGCTTTCTGAAGTATATTTGAGGGTCATTGTCATGCTGGAAGACCCATAACCTACGACACAAATCCAGCTTTCTGACACTGGGCCCTGCATACAGATATACAGAGAACAGTGTAGTGGGGGTAGTAAGAAAGCAAGACAATGAAGTGAATTTACTGCATATTCAGTGTACAGCTCGTTTCTTTGTTTTTTAACATGTTATTCTCAGGTTGCTCTGCTGCTGCCGGCTTCTCCGTGTGTGGGAATAGCTCTGTTCCATGAAACCTGGCCTGCTCAGTGTGTAGTTTACTGTTTTCCAGAGGGTGAATGTCATGGCCTTTTTGTAACAGTGGCATTAGTTACCCCCCGCTGTGACACACCCATTTTAACTTAGGAAAGGCCTGTTATTTAACTAAAGAGTTTGCTGCAGTATTGAATCCTATACTTTACTATACTATATATTAATGCTGCGTTCCATTTACCTCAGAAGTTGAATGTCTGAACTGGGAGTCTATTACACCTGAGTTTATGTTGTTTCAAAAATGTATCCAAAAGCAGTGTGTAAGACTGGTGGAGGAGAACATGATGCCAAGATGCATAAAAACTGTTATTATACCAAATATTGATTTCTGAACTCTTAAAACTTTATGAATATGAACTTGTTTTCTTTGCATTATTTGAGGTTTGAAAGCTCTGCATTTTTTTTATCACCAGTTAAACCTTGCAGTAGTTGTACATTAGTTCAATAAGTTTACAAACAACAGTTTGCTGGAGTTTTATAGTAAAGCCAGTGCAGGAATATTATTACAGTTTTAATATCCCAGGTTAGTTTTTTTTGCAAAACCAGTTAATTTATATTTTGGGGTATTTTGAATATCCAAACAGCAGCATGAAACTGATTTAATAAGACAGTAAAATATAGAAATAATAATAATTATAATAATAAACTCTTTAATACTACTGCTCTTACTATTGTTGATGTACAGGTGCATCTCAAAAAGAATATATCATTGAAAAGTTACTTTATTTCAATAGTTCAGTTGAAAATGTGAAACTCATATATTATATAGATGTATTAAACACAGAGTGATCTATTTTAAGTGTTTATTTATTTTATTGTTGATGATTATGGCTTACAGCCAATGAAAACCCAAAAATCAGTGTTTCAGATTAGAATTAGAATATTATATAAGACCAATTGGTACTTTTAGCAGTGTGGGCAGTGTGGGCAGTGTGCCAGATCCTGCTGGAAAATGAAATCCGCATCTCTATAAAAGTTGTTTTTTAAAAAAACACTGCACTGAGTTTGGACTTAATATATCACAGTGGATCAACACCAGCAGATGTCAGACATGTCTCTCCAAACCATCACTGATCATCAGTACATTTTACATTTTATTTGTAAATCAAGGGAGCAGAGTCTGGAGGAAGAGTGGAGAGACACACAGTCCAAACTGCTCGAGGTCTAGTGTGAAGTTTCCACCAATCAGTGATGGTTTGGAGAGGCATGTCTGTCATCTGCTGGTGTTGATCCACTGTGTTTTATTATCAAGTCTAAAGTCAGTGCAGTTTTGTTTTCCCACAAAATCTTACAGCACTTCATATCTTACACTCTAAAAAACAGAGGTACGATATGAGTACTTTTTTGTACTCGAAGGTACACTCTTTATAATTGTACCCTCAAAGGTACAATATTGGTCTTTACAGGATCAGATTTGTTCCCTCTGAAGTACAAAGTCATTCCCAACAGCAATAAGTACAAATTTGTACCATTTAACCAGCCAAAGGGTACATTCAGTATTCTGTATCACTGTACTAATGAACAATATATATTTAAATTGCACATTTTTTATTTGAAAGCCAGACAATTTTGTATCATCAAGTTTTTGAGCCATATTTAGTTGATGATAATGTTTATAATCTTTATGATCTTTACTGCCACAAAAACCATGGGTACAAAAAAGGACTTTCACTGAAAGGTACTTTTTTGTGCCTCAATATAAGGTACAGCCCCAGATACAAGCTGTGTACTCTTTTAAGTACAAATCTGTACTTATATTTCTTAGAGTGTACAGCTTCCCTCTGCTACTGACAACTTTTATGGGGATGCGAATTTCATTTTCCAGCAGGACTAAATCATGGCTGGATAGTCATTAAAATTAAAAACCACTATAATTACCTCATTGCTGATACTCTCTAAAAAACAGAGGTACGATATGAGTACTTAAGGTACACTCTTTATAATTGGACCCTCAAAGGTACAATATTGGTCTTTACAGGGTCAGATTTGTTCCCTCTGAAGTACAAAGTCATTTCTAACAGCAATAAGTACAAATTTGTACCATTTCACCAGCCAAAGGGTACATTCAGTATTCTGTATCACTGTACTAATGAACAATATATATTTAAATTGCACATTTTTTTATTTAAAAGCCAGACAATTTTGCATCATGAAATTCTTTACACATATTTCGTTGATGATAATATTTATAATCTTTATAATCTATACTGGCATTAAAACATGGGTACAAAAAAGGACTTTCACTGAAAGGTACTTTTTTGTACCTCAATATAAGGTACAGCACCAGATACAAGCTTTGTACTCTTTTAAGTACAAATCTGTACTTACTTTTCTTAGTGTGTTGGTAGGTTGCTGTATGGAGAACCTGCAATAAGATTAGCCAGCAATCAAATACCCCTTATTAAATCTAATTTTGCCTCAACTTGTTACATAAATATATATATATAAATATTATCTGCAGTCAGTTTAATCAGACATACAGTAAAGATGCAGCTAAAGATTGATCCAGATCAGATTGTAATGATAATAAGAGATAATAAGAGAATTCCTTCTACTAAAGATTTAAAGAGACACTTATAAAGTTTTATGGAAAAGCGTGATCCTGAATCACTTACTGCCAGAGCTGTATAAAACTCTGCACTCTCAATCCAGGAAACCAGCCTCAGGGAAACCGAGGGGAAATCCCTCTCTGACATCTGATCTGATTTTATCATATTGGAATGAAAGAGATGTGCTGTAATTGAGTTATTGTTGGAGTTATATAACAGGAATATGTGCTTTAGAGTTTTTGCTTTAGACTGTTAAAGCGTTTCCTTATTCTTCATTGTTGGGTGAAATACTGCAAATGTTTTACTGAGGGTATATAAAGGGTATATAAAACCCTTGTAAAAGAAAAGTGTATTAAAAGTATATATTTTTAAAGTATACTTAACATGGAGAAGTACATACTTTTTTAAATTTAAAATATGTACTTAAATACATACTAAATATATTATTTTAAAACAACTTATGGCAACTTATATTATAGTATATTTCAATTGTAATCAAGCTATATTTAAACACAACATATAAACATTAAATTGTGTTTTTGAGGGTTTTTTTCGTATAACTTCTGCGAACTTAAGTAGATTTCAGTTTGTGTTTTTTTATGCACCATTTTTAATACACTTTGAAGTATATTGTAAATGTACTACTTTGCGTATTGATGCACATATTAAGTACACACTAAAGTGCATTTTAAGCAGTATTTAATGCCACTAAATATTTCTTTCGCTATCAACACAACGTTTAATTTAAAGCATATAGCTTAAAAATGCGTTGTATGGAAATACAGAGAAAGTATATTTAATGTAAAGTATATATATAAAGTATATAAAATAGAAAATGCACTTTTAGTATTCTTTACCTAATTTAAACAAACTTTTATTGCTCTTTAGTGTACTTCCTTTTCACAAGGGAAGCATTGCTGTGAGGACTTGATTGTATTTAGCTGTGGCAAAATATAAGAGAGCACCAAAACTGCAATGCATGGGGCCTTGATATTCGAGGGGGCGTGGCTAAAAACTGAACAGAAAGCATAAATGGATGGAACAGATAGATAGATACAATCTGCAGTCAAAATGTATAAATCGAATTTTACTTTCTTGCATCTGAAATCTCTCCTTTTGCTTAATATTCTTGTTTCTATATGTATTAGTGCATCTCAGATTAGAATATTATAAAAGACCAATTGGTACTTTTGGCAGTGTGGGCAGTGTGCCAAGTCCTGCTGGAAAATGAAATCTGCATCTCTATAAAAGTTGTCAGCAGCAGAGGGAAGCTGTAAGATATGAAGTGCTGTAAGATTTTGTGGGAAAACAAAACTGCACTGACTTTAGACTCGATAATAAAACACAGTGGATCAACACCAGACACTTTCACATTTTGTACTGAATGACTGAAATTAAGTAACTTTTTAATGCTATTCAATTTTTTGAGATGCACTAGTATAGAATATACATATAGAAACAAGAAAATGAAGCAAAAGGAGAGATTCCTGAATAAAAAAAACACTCCAGCATTTATTATCATTATTTTTTAAACCATTTTTGTTTTTTACAAATACTGTCAGTTCAAAACATCTAAATATAATATAGTTGTCATTCTCAGACAAAAAAGTGTGCTTCAAACACCAGAAATTATGGACTTATTAGTGTCAGTTTAGGGAGTTTAGAGATTAAAAAAAAAAAAAATCT
The DNA here is from genome assembly GCF_023375975.1 of Astyanax mexicanus. Lineage (NCBI taxonomy): Eukaryota > Metazoa > Chordata > Actinopteri > Characiformes > Acestrorhamphidae > Astyanax > Astyanax mexicanus. The sequence continues at coordinate 43,652,808 of NC_064422.1, read as the reverse complement.
ATATTTGATGCCATGTATCCATAAAATATGGCTAACATAAGGAAAAAGATCCAATATATCATAATATCAATATTTTGTCTCACCCCATTCATGTATAAATGCTCCAGAGATTCCTGTTGTATTCTATTGGCAATATTTATTTTCATTACAGGGACTAGACAAACTGTTAGTGTGCATTTGCACATCTGTGTCAGTAATGGGTTTGTGGACATTTGTGCATATAGTGCAAATCATGCAGCAAACAACTGCTCATTTGGCATAGATTTACAGTATATATAAAATATATGAGCTATTGAGTTATAGTGCCCTAGATTTCAGTACTGATTGCAGAATTATACAGCACTGACTTTTATACAACACCTTTATCTTTCTCTCTCTCTCTCTCTCTCTCTCTCTCTCTTTCTCTCTCTTTCTCTTTTTCAGGAGGGTGGAGTGGAGTCTGGGTTCAGGAGATCTCAGTCCGGTTCTGGTCCGGTTCAAAGGTTGTATCACATCAAAGGGAAGAAGAACATCAGAGCGAAAGAGGTGGAGCTGAGCTGGGACAGCTTCAACAAGGGAGACTGCTTCATCCTCGACCTGGGAGAGGTGCGTATAAGTTGTGAGGTGATATCATGTGAGTGAGGTGGAGAGAGGTCTGATAGTGGGTGCAGGTTATGGAGGCATGATATATCGTTTAAGCATCGTCATGGCGATGTGCACATGTGTATTATTCACATCACAGGGCCTGTGATGTCACTTAAGGCAATTAAATCAAACGCGGTGTGTTGTAATGTTTTGATTCTTGACACAAGAAGTAGATACACATCGCTGTCTCTGTGTCTGTGTGAGTGACAGGCTGCTGCTGCCTGAGAAGTGTGAAGGGGAGGGGCAGGATTAACACGAGGTAACTGCATGGATGGCCACGTGCTTGTAAACATGAGCACGTGTGGAAAGCTGTGCACCTCAGTCCAGCACAGTTCTTCGGCGCCGATATTTCCAGTTACAGCTGAATTCACACTTTTAATCCCAGAAAAACAAACGCTCTTATTTACCTTTTTAAAATCCATTTAATTGTTTAATATCGTGATATACAGTATTGTGCAAACGTTCTAGGCACCTGTGGGAAAATTTTTAAGTTAATAAAAAGCTTCTTATTTGTGCAGTAAGTGTTTATTATCTCAGTAAAACACAATAACTCAGCATTACAATAAATACAAACAGCAATTTTACAAAAAGCAGTTAGAGCTTTTACAGCCCTGTTTTCCTTAAAACAACATCTCCTAATCTCTCCTCCTCTTAATCTGAGTTTAATAGAGTTATTTTTTCTAGTTCTCATCATATTAATCAACACCTGGTTTGGTAAACAACTGGTAAATGTGGTAAATCAGGTGAGCTGCTGACGGAACTGAACATAATAATATACACATGCTGGCTGAGGAGCATCCAGGAGAAATCTGGAGAAACTACACTTTATTCTTCAGCTCGGCTCACAGGATAAAACCTCATACTTATAGTTAAAAATGAGAATTCCTTGTTATGTTTTACTGTATTTATGTTTATTTGCATCTGTTTAAATCATATGTGGAGCTTTTTTCAGGTAAAAACACTCGTATTGCTGAGATAAATGGATTAGTGTAATTTGCGTTGGTGCATAAAACTTTTGCACAGTGCTGTAAATGTGTAAATGCAATACTTTTTATTAGAATAAATACTTTTACACATATTTCTGAGAACATTTCAGGGGTGACAACACTTTCTATCATAACTATAAAGCAGATAATCTGTGTGTCTTGCTGTTTCTTCACTTTGCAGACGATCGTGTCCTGGGTCGGCTCTCAGGCCAACATCTTTGAGAAGCAGAAAGTGCGAGAGATCTCCACTCTGATCAGAGACACAGAGAGACACGGGAAAGCTCAGATCACCCACATCAACGAGGGGGAGGAGACCGCGGAGATGCTGAAGGTAAGATACTGATTTACAACATTTAGGCATTAACTCTGGTGAAAAATAATATATACCCCAGCTGGCATTTCAACGTTGAATCAACATATATGTTATGGTTGAATTAACGTTGAATCAACTGTTGATTTTGAAAAGTGAATCAACGTTTATACGGCAACCTTTAATAAACCAAAGCTCATTAAAATTTGAAAATCCTATGGTTAACAAAGTGTTAACAATAAACTTACATCACTTTAGTAAAGCTGAGTATAAAGAAAGTTACCCACCACCACTACCAATCTGATTACTGAACAGCTGATCTCAAAATCACTAAAACTGTAAAACTATTAAAACATGATGTTAAATAAAAAATCAGTTACTGCAAATAGAAATAAATCACTGTTTCATTCCTCCATCCAACCGTTTTTAGAAATTACATGGTGATGAAATGTAAAATGCTGATTCAAAAGGCAGAAGGTTGAGGACATTATGTTGATTCAACGTTAAAATTTCAACGTTAGCGCAATAAGACCATCAGTGACTGTGGCTATTGTTATGTTTATCACTATCAGTGCAGACAATGGTGTAAAAGGTGTAAAAGGTGTAAAAGCTGATCTGTTGAACAGGCAGGTGATGGGAACCATCATTATAATTCAGATTCAATTCTATTCACCTGCAGATTATCCTAGTGTCCTTAAAGAACTGAAGATCTGCTACCGAGTCTCAGTAACTCAATACTTCAATTACATTCAGGGCAGAAGACCTGTACTGTTTATTTGCATGGGCTGAGGAGATAGCCATCAGTTCTGAGGTTCGTTTTTTTGCATTTCTTTACTGTGTGATTGGCAGGTGCTCGGTCCGGTGCCAGCGCTTAAAGAGAGCTCCCCTGAAGACGACAGCCAAGCGGACGTTTCCAACTCTGCGTCTCTCTACAAGGTACCAGGAATGATCATTTTTACATTTTCACACAATTATCTGAACTTTCTACTCCTTACATTTTAATAAAAACAGCCTCGTTATTCCAGTTTTATAATTCGCACCCTGTATATATATGGTCTAAAGCACTGCTGCTATGATCGGTAGATCGCTGGTTCGAATCCAGGTAATGCAGCTTGCCCTCAGCTGCCGGAGCCCAGAGAGAGCACAATTGTCCTTGCTCTTTCTCTCTGGGTGGGTACAGTAGATGGCGCATTTTCCCCTCATCACTCCTAGGGTGATGTGGATCAGTACAAGGCTGTGCGTCTGTGAGCTGATGTATCAGAAATGAGTCGCTGTGCTTTCCTTTGAGCGTTAGCGCTGTGATGATACTCGGTAATGCTACAGCATCAGCAGCAGTTCAAAAAGAGGCGGAGTCTGACTTCACATGTGTAGTCTGGCGGAGTCTGACTTGTACTGTATAGATATAACATTTGTACATTTGCATTGGTGCACCTTTTGAAATAAATTAACACACTGTACACATTCAAATCAATTGTAGCTCAATATAAATGCATTTACGCAAGTTTACCAAATTATTTACACACATGACTCGGTGCCCTGCAAAGATAAGAGGATTATCTACGATTGCATCTTCTTTTATCAGCAATTTATGACTTATTAATTCATATTTATTACTTTCTCACAGGTTTCAGATGCTACAGGCTCTATGAAGCTCACCAAAGTCTCCGAAAAAAAACCAATTGCCAAGGACCTGCTCTTACGCGATGACTGCTTCATCCTGGACAACGGGGCCAACGGCAAGATCTTTGTTTGGAAAGGTGAGAGTGAGATATATGATCCCCATTAATAATAATTAACTCATAACAGATCATATATCTGTGCACGAACCCGATCCCTGCGTCTGCTATCGCCTGTTAATAAGAGAATGATTGATAATGGAGCTGGGTCAGTAGGGGAAGCAGGATCAGGACTGAGGGGCTGGAGCAGGGCTTTGTTCTGCTGCTTTATTATAGTGTTGGAATTGATATTGTGTCTAATTATTTCATCATTCTCTCTTTGGTAAATATTTTGGAGACGTCAGGATCTGATTTAATCTGATATCAGCTCTGTTACACACATACAGTACAATACGTAAAGGATACGGAGACTTGCTGCTCAATTATGACAATAAAAACCTCACTGTGCTCTCAGTCATCGGGTCAATACCAATATAACGTGTCTTTTGTTGTTTAAATGTCATACAAACACTGTGTAACAGTGCGTTTTTACAACAATACAAGATTTACTCTGAATTATTATTAGTTTTCTTTGATGAAGAGGTGGCTGTTTTTGCCACAGTCACACTGCAGCCTGTTTAGGTTGAGAGCTTCTTGTAGAAAGTTTATTTTCTGTGATGGGCAGTGAGGTCAGCAGGGGGGCTGGAAGATATACAGGAAGAAATGGCAGAGTTGGGCCTCAAAACCCAGCATCAACCTGCCACACCTATGCAGCACTCTATATAAACCACAGTCAAACCCACACTTCTCCATTGCACCTTTGTAGAAGGACAAATAGTAACAGAGGATATTTAAGAGAAAAAAGAGAAAAGTCAAGAAAGAAATGAGAGAAGAAATAAAAGACAGAACAATTGGAGAGAAAGAAAAAAGAGAGAAAAAGAAAGTACAAGATAGAGAAAAGGAAAAATATCAAGACAAATAAGAGAGACAAGAAAGTCATAAAAGAAACCCACTAAGTAAGGGTAAGTAAACTAAGTAAGGGTAAGTAAACTAAGTAAGGGTAAGTAAAGTAAGTAAGGGTAAGTAAAGTAAGTAAGGGTAAGTAAACTAAGTAAGGGTGAGTAAAGTAAGTAAGGATAAGTAAACTAAGTAAGGGTGAGTAAACTAAGTAAGGGTGAGTAAACTAAGTAAGGGTAAGTAAAGTAAGTAAGGGTAAGTAAACTAAGTAAGGGTGAGTAAAGTAAGTAAGGGTAAGTAAAGTAAGTAAGGGTGAGTAAACTAAGTAAGGGTAAGTAAAGTAAGTAAGGGTAAGTAAACTAAGTAAGGGTGAGTAAAGTAAGTAAGGGTAAGTAAAGTAAGTAAGGGTGAGTAAACTAAGTAAGGGTAAGTAAAGTAAGTAAGGGTAAGTAAACTAAGTAAGGGTAAGTAAAGTAAGTAAGGGTAAGTAAAGTAAGTAAGGGTGAGTAAAGTAAGTAAGGATAAGTAAACTAAGTAAGGGTGAGTAAACTAAGTAAGGGTGAGTAAACTAAGTAAGGGTAAGTAAAGTAAGTAAGGGTAAGTAAACTAAGTAAGGGTGAGTAAACTAAGTAAGGGTAAGTAAAGTAAGTAAGGGTAAGTAAACTAAGTAAGGGTGAGTAAAGTAAGTAAGGATAAGTAAACTAAGTAAGGGTGAGTAAACTAAGTAAGGATAAGTAAACTAAGTAAGGGTGAGTAAAGTAAGTAAGGATAAGTAAACTAAGTAAGGATAAGTAAACTAAGTAAGGGTGAGTAAACTAAGTAAGGATAAGTAAACTAAGTAAGGGTGAGTAAAGTAAGTAAGGATAAGTAAACTAAGTAAGGATAAGTAAACTAAGTAAGGATAAGTAAACTAAGTAAGGGTGAGTAAAGTAAGTAAGGGTGAGTAAAGTAAGTAAGGATAAGTAAACTAAGTAAGGATAAGTAAACTAAGTAAGGGTGAGTAAACTAAGTAAGGATAAGTAAACTAAGTAAGGGTGAGTAAAGTAAGTAAGGGTGAGTAAAGTAAGTAAGGATAAGTAAACTAAGTAAGGATAAGTAAACTAAGTAAGGATAAGTAAACTAAGTAAGGGTGAGTAAAGTAAGTAAGGGTGAGTAAAGTAAGTAAGGATAAGTAAACTAAGTAAGGATAAGTAAACTAAGTAAGGGTGAGTAAAGTAAGTAAGGATAAGTAAACTAAGTAAGGGTGAGTAAACTAAGTAAGGGTGAGTAAACTAAGTAAGGGTGAGTAAACTAAGTAAGGATAAGTAAACTAAGTAAGGGTGAGTAAACTAAGTAAGGATAAGTAAACTAAGTAAGGATAAGTAAACTAAGTAAGGGTGAGTAAAGTAAGTAAGGATAAGTAAACTAAGTAAGGGTGAGTAAACTAAGTAAGGGTGAGTAAACTAAGTAAGGGTGAGTAAAGTAAGTAAGGGTGAGTAAACTAAGTAAGGGTGAGTAAAGTAAGTAAGGGTAAGTAAAGTAAGTAAGGGTAAGTAAACTAAGTAAGGGTAAGTAAAGTAAGTAAGGGTAAGTAAACTAAGTAAGGGTGAGTAAACTAAGTAAGGGTGAGTAAACTAAGTAAGGATAAGTAAACTAAGTAAGGGTAAGTAAAGTAAGTAAGGGTAAGTAAAGTAAGTAAGGGTAAGTAAACTAAGTAAGGGTAAGTAAAGTAAGTAAGGGTAAGTAAACTAAGTAAGGGTAAGTAAAGTAAGTAAGGGTAAGTAAACTAAGTAAGGGTAAGTAAAGTAAGTAAGGGTAAGTAAAGTAAGTAAGGGTAAGTAAACTAAGTAAGGGTAAGTAAAGTAAGTAAGGGTAAGTAAACTAAGTAAGGGTAAGTAAAGTAAGTAAGGGTAAGTAAACTAAGTAAGGGTAAGTAAAGTAAGTAAGGGTAAGTAAACTAAGTAAGGGTAAGTAAACTAAGTAAGGGTAAGTAAAGTAAGTAAGGGTAAGTAAACTAAGTAAGGGTAAGTAAACTAAGTAAGGGTAAGTAAAGTAAGTAAGGGTAAGTAAACTAAGTAAGGGTAAGTAAAGTAAGTAAGGGTAAGTAAACTAAGTAAGGGTAAGTAAAGTAAGTAAGGGTAAGTAAACTAAGTAAGGGTAAGTAAAGTAAGTAAGGGTAAGTAAACTAAGTAAGGGTAAGTAAAGTAAGTAAGGGTAAGTAAACTAAGTAAGGGTAAGTAAAGTAAGTAAGGGTAAGTAAACTAAGTAAGGGTAAGTAAACTAAGTAAGGGTAAGTAAAGTAAGTAAGGGTAAGTAAACTAAGTAAGGGTAAGTAAAGTAAGTAAGGGTAAGTAAACTAAGTAAGGGTAAGTAAAGTAAGTAAGGGTAAGTAAACTAAGTAAGGGTAAGTAAAGTAAGTAAGGGTAAGTAAACTAAGTAAGGGTAAGTAAAGTAAGTAAGGGTAAGTAAACTAAGTAAGGGTAAGTAAAGTAAGTAAGGGTAAGTAAACTAAGTAAGGGTAAGTAAAGTAAGTAAGGGTAAGTAAACTAAGTAAGGGTAAGTAAACTAAGTAAGGGTAAGTAAAGTAAGTAAGGGTAAGTAAACTAAGTAAGGGTAAGTAAAGTAAGTAAGGGTAAGTAAACTAAGTAAGGGTAAGTAAAGTAAGTAAGGGTAAGTAAACTAAGTAAGGGTAAGTAAACTAAGTAAGGGTAAGTAAAGTAAGTAAGGGTAAGTAAACTAAGTAAGGGTAAGTAAAGTAAGTAAGGGTAAGTAAACTAAGTAAGGGTAAGTAAAGTAAGTAAGGGTAAGTAAACTAAGTAAGGGTAAGTAAACTAAGTAAGGGTAAGTAAAGTAAGTAAGGGTAAGTAAACTAAGTAAGGGTAAGTAAAGTAAGTAAGGGTAAGTAAACTAAGTAAGGGTGAGTAAACTAAGTAAGGGTGAGTAAAGTAAGTAAGGGTAAGTAAAGTAAGTAAGGGTAAGTAAACTAAGTAAGGGTAAGTAAAGTAAGTAAGGGTAAGTAAACTAAGTAAGGGTGAGTAAAGTAAGTAAGGGTGAGTAAACTAAGTAAGGGTGAGTAAACTAAGTAAGGGTGAGTAAACTAAGTAAGGGTAAGTAAAGTAAGTAAGGGTAAGTAAAGTAAGTAAGGGTAAGTAAACTAAGTAAGGGTGAGTAAACTAAGTAAGGGTAAGTAAAGTAAGTAAGGGTAAGTAAAGTAAGTAAGGGTAAGTAAACTAAGTAAGGGTAAGTAAAGTAAGTAAGGGTAAGTAAACTAAGTAAGGGTAAGTAAAGTAAGTAAGGGTAAGTAAAGTAAGTAAGGGTAAGTAAACTAAGTAAGGGTAAGTAAAGTAAGTAAGGGTAAGTAAAGTAAGTAAGGGTAAGTAAACTAAGTAAGGGTGAGTAAAGTAAGTAAGGGTAAGTAAAGTAAGTAAGGGTAAGTAAAGTAAGTAAGGGTAAGTAAACTAAGTAAGGGTGAGTAAAGTAAGTAAGGGTAAGTAAAGTAAGTAAGGGTAAGTAAACTAAGTAAGGGTGAGTAAACTAAGTAAGGGTAAGTAAAGTAAGTAAGGGTAAGTAAAGTAAGTAAGGGTAAGTAAAGTAAGTAAGGGTAAGTAAACTAAGTAAGGGTGAGTAAACTAAGTAAGGGTAAGTAAAGTAAGTAAGGGTAAGTAAAGTAAGTAAGGGTAAGTAAAGTAAGTAAGGGTAAGTAAACTAAGTAAGGGTAAGTAAACTAAGTAAGGGTAAGTAAAGTAAGTAAGGGTAAGTAAACTAAGTAAGGATAAGTAAACTAAGTAAGGGTAAGTAAAGTAAGTAAGGGTAAGTAAACTAAGTAAGGGTGAGTAAAGTAAGTAAGGGTAAGTAAACTAAGTAAGGGTAAGTAAAGTAAGTAAGGGTGAGTAAACTAAGTAAGGATAAGTAAACTAAGTAAGGGTGAGTAAAGTAAGTAAGGGTAGAAATGGCAAAGATGGCCTCAAAACCAACCAGCTGCACCTGTGTAGCCCTCTATAAAAACCCTAGTCAAACCCCCACTTGTCCGTCGCAAAAGGTATTCTGGAGAAAAGTGAGAAAAGAAAAGAGACAAATGAGAGAACAAAAAGAGAGAAAAGAAAAAAATAAAAGAAGGAACAAAAGAAGAGGAAAAGGAAAAGAGAAAAATAGACCAAAATAAATAAATAAATAAAATAGAAAATAAAAAAGATTTAAGAAAAAAAAAGACCATGACAAGGCTAACAGTCAATAGGGAGTTGGGCCTCCAAACTACAACTCCCAGAATCCCTGGCGGTGATCAGCACCAACCAGCTGCACCTGTGCAGCACTCTATAAAAACCCCAGTCTTTATCATGTCTTTGTAGAGGGACGAATGGTGACAGAGGGTACTTAAGAGACAAAAAAAGAGAAAAGTCAAGAAAGAAATGAGAGAACATAAAAAGAGAAGAAATAAAAGATAGAACAAAAGGAGAGAAAGAAAAAAGAGAGAAAAAGAACAAGACAAAAAGAGAGACAAGAAAGTCATAAAAGAAACCCACTAAGTAAGGGTAAGTAAACTAAGTAAGGGTAGAAATGGCAAAGTTGGGCCTCAAAACCAACCAGCTGCACCTGTGTAGCGCTCTATAAAAACCCTAGTCAAACCCACACTTGTCCGTGGCGGAGGGTATTCAGGAGAAAAGTGAGAAAAGAAAAGAGAAAAATGAGAGAACAAAAAGAGAGAAAAGAAAAAAATAAAAGAAGAAAAGAGAAAAATAGACAAAAAAGAGAAAAAAGAAAGAAAGAAATTAGAAAATACAAAAGATCAAGAAAAAAACCCAACACAAATCTAACAGTAAATAAGGGAAGAAATGGCAGAGTTGGGCCTCAAAACTACAATTCCCAGAATCCCTGGCGGTGATTAGCACCAACCCCAGTCTTTATCATGTCTTTGTAGAGGGACGCATGGCGACAGAGGATACTTAAGGGAAAAAAAGAGAAAAGCCAAGAAAGAACTGAGAGAACATAAAAAGAGAAGAAATAAAAGATAGAACAAAAGGAGAGAAAGAAAAAAGAAAGTACAACATAGAGAAAAGGAAAAAGATCAAGACAAAAAAGAGAGACAAGAAAGAAATAAAATAGAAAATAAAAAAGATCAAGAAAAAAACAAGACACAAGAAAGTAAAAAAAGAAACCCAAGACAAGGCTAAAAGTAAGAAGGGGAAGAAATGGAGAGAGTTGGGCCTCCAAACTACAACTCCCAGAATCCCTGGCAGTGATCAGCACCTGTGCAGCACTCTATAAAAAACCCAGTGTTTATCATGTCTTTGTAGAGGGACGAATGGTGACAGAGGGTACTTAAGAGACAAAAAAAGAGAAGTCAAGAAAGAAATGAGAGAACATAAAAAGAGAAGAAATAAAAAATAAAAGATAGAACAAAAGGAAAGAAAGAAAAAAAGAGAGAAAAAGAACAAGACAAAAAGAGAGACAAGAAAGTCATAAAAGATACCCACTAAGTAAGGGTAAGTAAACTAAGTAAGGGTAGAAATGGCAAAGTTGGGCCTCAAAACTACAACTCCCAGAATCCCTGGCAGTGATCAGCACCAACCAGCTCCACCTGTGCAGCACTCTATAAAAAAACCCCAGTCTTTATCATGTCTTTGTAGAGGGATGAATGATAACAGATGAATGATAACAAAATAGAGAAAAAAAAGAGACAAAGTCATACCCAAGAAACCCAAGACCAGGAGAATTCATTAGAAAAAATTAGCCTATAACATATAAATAATCTATATTATTTAATTTCTCGAGTTAAATCAGAAAGGGAAGAAAGAAGAAGCTGAGTTTGTGTTGTGTTTTTATTTGGTTTATTATACAGTTTGATATATTTTGTTTGTACTCAGCATTTTTGTTCTGTTTCCCGCCTTTTTTCTATACCTATTCTGATGTGTTTGTTTTCCCACCCATTCTCCAGTCTCCTCTGTGAAGAATAAAATCAACTTCCACAAGCACACTTTACATTACATTACATTACATTACATTACATTACATTTGGCAGATGCTTTTGTCCAAAGCGACTTACAATAGTCAAGTACAAAAGTAATAGAAGTTAAAGGAAAAACATGTTTAGACAGGGCTTAAAGGAGGTCAAAGAGAAATAATGGGATAGAGGAGTGAAGGAGGGGAAGAAGGAAATGAGGTTAGAATTAGTTAGTGTGTTAGAGGTGTTAGGAGAGTAAGAGCTCTTTGAAGAGCTCTGTCTTCAGGAGTTTATTAAAGATAGTGAGAGATTCTCCTGATCTGGTAGTAGAAGGTAGTTAGTTAGAGGTGTTAGGAGAGTAAGTGCTCTTTGAAGAGCTCTGTCTTCAGGAGTTTATTATTAAAGATAGTGAGAGATTCTCCTGATCTGGTAGTAGAAGGTAGTTAGTTAGAGGTGTTAGGAGAGTAAGTGCTCTTTGAAGAGCTCTGTCTTCAGGAGTTTATTAAAGATAGTGAGAGATTCTCCTGATCTGGTAGTAGAAGGTAGTTTGTTCCACCATAGGGGAACTCTGTATGAGAACAGTCTGGATTGCTTTGTGTGAATGTTTGTTTGGTAAAGAGAGGCGACGTTCATTGGAGGAGCGCAGCGGCCGGGAGGTGGTACATACACACTGTCACTATTATACGTAATAGTCTGATTCATTAAATCGTGTTTTATATAATAAATGACGGGGTCGTTTCCATGAATAATTCTTATATTTTTGATGAAAATTATAGCATATGTATTGATTATCTGTTCTTTTATATCTGTGTATTTACAGGCAGTGGAGCAAATGCAGAGGAGAAGAGGGAAGCTCTGAAAATGGCCGATGAATTCATACAAAAAATGAATTATCCTAAGATGAAAACTCAGGTTTGCTTTACTTTGCTTTTAAATTGAAAACCTCTGTAAACTTTAAAGTAATGAGTTTCCAAGTTGGAATCTCCAAAACTGTAGTATAACCTTTACATAGGATGCTTACACATCTAACCATACAAATGTACAGTATCAGACCATCCTTTTTTGACTAGTTGTAAGAAAATATCAATGTATATAATATTATATATATATGTATATATATATATATATATATATATATATATATATATATATATATATATATATATATATATATATATATATATATAATAGTCTCGACATTACCAACTGTACGTTTTCTTCCTGCTCCACCCTGATATTATTTTTTAAGCTGCTCCACCCTTGACAGTTTTTACCCTTGTGTGGTGTTCGGGTCTGTGGGACCCGTTTCCATTTTTCATCAAATGATACTAAAAAAAAATCTATTTTTAACTCAAACTCAGTGGCACTGGCTCAGTGTTTGTGAAAAACATATATCAAAACACATATTCGATAAACACACACTGTACACCCCCCCCCCCCCCCCCCTACACACACACATTTATATTACATATAGTATGTTTGGCCAAGGGCTAATAAACATTGCTTCATTTGTAAATTTGAAACTAAACAAATTTTCTACTCATATCTTGAGTTTAATTCATTTTCTTTTACATTTTATTAAAAAACTAATAAAAAAAAGAGTAGCACTTTTTAAAAGAAATGTAACATAAGAAAGGTAAAGAGCAAATATTAACCATGTAAGCTGTTTATATTGCTTGCAATTTAGGTGAAGTGAGCATGTGTAAAGCATTTTAATGTAAAATTGATTAATTTTGCTGAATTAAATACAAGTAACAAAGTTCCCGAGTGCGGAATTCGCACTCGGGAAGCTACACGAGACCATCAACAAGGAGATGACCGCGTGCCCAGAGGCTGCACTCCTTGTTGCAGGGGACTTTAACCGGACAAACTTTAAAACTTTTTGTCCAGCACTGTTTCAGCACATTACATGCTTCACGCGGAAAACCCAGACGCTTGATCACTGCTACTCTAACATCTGAGGAGCCTACAAAGCCCTCCCCCGACCCCCGTTCGGCAAATCAGATCACTCCTCCATCCTGCTTCTGCCCACCTACAGGCAGAGGCTGAAACGAGGACCGCCCACCACCAAGGAGGTACGCCGCTGGTCTGACCAATCGGAAGCTATGCTTCAGGACTGTTTTGATCACGTGGACTGGGAGATGTTCCGTGATTCGTCAAGCAGCATCGACGAGTACGCAGACACAGTCACCGCCTTCATTCGCAAGTGCGTGGATGACGTAGTGCCCCTCAGATCAGTGCGCGTCTTCCCCAATCAGAAGCCCTGGCTGAACGGTGACGTCCGTTCCGCTCTCAGCGCACGCAGCGCCGCTTTCAGATCTGGAAATACGGAGGAGTACAAACGAGCCAGCTACGCTCTCCGTAGGACCATAAAAGCGGCCAAACGTGGGTACAGAGAGAAAGTGGAAGCACAGTTCAACACAGCCAACACCCAGAGCTTGTGGCAGGGTCTGAACATTATCACTGACTACAAGAGAAGCTCTCACACTCTGACCAGCACCAACGCTGAGCTGCCAGAGGAGCTGAACCGCTTCTACACTCGATTCGAGGCAGATCACGCTGCGCTCCCAGAGTGCGCCCCGCCCACCGCTGCGCTCCCAGAGTGCGCCCCGCCCACCGCTGCGCTCCCAGAGTGCGCCCCGCCCACCGCTGATCCCATCCCACCCTCCGTCTCTGAAGCTGACGTGCGCAGAGCTTTTCAGCGGATAAATCCACGCAAGTCAGCTGGTCCGGATGGCATTCCCGGGAGAGTGCTTAAAGCCTGCTATAGAGAACTGGCAGCAGTCTACACGGACATTTATAATACATCACTCTCTCTCTCTGTTGTGCCAGCTTGCTTTAAACTGGCCACCATTGTGCCAGTTCCAAAGACTGCCCACACCACCTGTCTGAATGACTGGCGACCTGTTGCCCTAACCTCCATCATAAGCAAATGCTTTGAGAGGCTGGTTAGGGATATCATCTGTTCCTCACTGCCTGCCACCCTGGACCCACTGCAGTTTGCATACAGGCAGAACAGATCCACTGACGATGCGATCGCCCTGACCCTGCACACTGCCCTCTCTCACCTGGACAAGAAGGACACGTATGTGAGAATGCTGTTTGTGGACTACAGTTCAGCATTCAACACCATCGTTCCCTCGAGGCTCGACGTCAAGCTCCGGGATCTGGGTCTGAACAGCACACTGTGCAGCTGGATCCTGAACTTCCTGTCAGACCGACAGCAGGTGGTGAGGATGGGCAACATCACATCCTCCTCACTGACCCTCAACATCGGAGCGCCCCAGGGCTGTGTGCTCAGCCCGCTCCTGTACTCCCTGTACACCCACGACTGCACAGCCAGACACAGCTCCAATGTCATCATCAAATTTGCTGACGACACAACAATTGTTGGCCTGATCTCAAACAACGACGAATCGGCCTACAGAGAGGAGGTTAACATCCTGGAAAACTGGTGCCAGGAGAATAACCTCTCTCTAAACGTCAGCAAGACCAAGGAGCTGATCGTGGACTTCAGGAAGCAGGAGAAAGCATACTCGTCGATCTCCATCAACGGGACTGCGGTGGAGAGGGTCAGCAGCTTCAAGTTTCTGGGTGTTCACATCAGCGAGGATCTGACATGGACAGAACACACCACACGGGTGGTGAAGAAGGCACAACAACGCCTGTACTTCCTCAGACGGCTGAGGAGGTTTGGTCTGAACCCCAGCATCCTCAGGACTTTCTACACCTGCACTGTGGAAAGCATTCTGACGGGCAGCATCACCACCTGGTATGGGAACTGTACTGCTCTGGAGCGGAAATCCCTGCAGAGGGTTGTGCGCACAGCGCAGTACATCACTGGGGTTGAGCTCCCAAACCTTTTGGATTTATACACCAACCGCTGCCTGAGGAAATCCAAAAAGATCATGAAGGACCCGTTCCATCCAAGCCATTCCCTGTTCTCACAGCTGCCGAGTGGAAGGAGGCTCAGAAGCTTGAAGACCAGAACCAGCCGGTTCCAAGACAGCTTCTTCCCCCAAGCAACCAGGCTGTGGAATAGCCAGTAGAACGGTGTTCTGCCCAACCCACCCCACTGACACCCATACAAACTCTGCACCCTGCACTTTACTTTACACTGCATCTATCAGACTTTCCCATATTATACAGCATTCTGCCCCCTGCACTCCCCACTCAACTCATTCCTTACCTGCACTTACTCATAGCTATACTGTCACATACTGACTACTTCCACACTATCCGCATATCTACATCTGTGCATATCTGTTCTGTGCAATATTTGTCTATAGTGTAAGTTATCATGTTTATTGTAATTAAGTGTATTGTAAATAGTGTTTATACTGTAAGTTATCTGTATGTCCTATTTTTATATATTTTATATTATTTTATTACTCTCTTGTAAATATTATTCTTTGCGCATTGGTGGGAATCTGCACCCAAGTTTTTCACTCACATGTACACCTGTACTCTGTGACGTGACAATAAAAATCTTGAATCTTGAATCTTGAAAGTAAACGAGTAACAAAAATATGAACACCACACAAGGGTTAAAAGCATAAATCAAACTCTCATCTTCTTTTTTAAACTCATACAATTATTAGAATAATAATTCCCTGTAGTGTGACTGAAATGAAGCCTGAAGCCTTTATAACTGCCATGAAAACAGAGGGCAAAATGATTATATATTATTATTTTATATAAAAAAAATGCACCACAAGTTTAGGTAAACTGCAGTTTCTCGTGTTCTTTATTTGTACCTACATTACTATAAGTACGAGTAGGACCCCATAATTATTTTTCTATATACTGATTCTTAAAGAACAGTTTTACACCATAAGAGTTGGGAAAGCACAAGGTACATTTCTGAAAGTTACCTAGTTGCAGTGGCGGACTATTTAAAAAAAAATTTTTATACTTTTTATATGTGCAATCCATAAACATATCTTTAAATAAAATATACATCCGAATGCCGAAAAAAGAAAAGAAAAAGTAAATCAGTGTGACGGAGAGCATTTGTGTGAGTGAGTCAATCAGTAATTTTTATCTAGAATTGTAACTGAACTTAATGATAAAGAATAATTATCAATGTTTTTTAGTTTAGCCTCTTCCTTCCTTTTTCTTTTTGTAGTGCCACTTGGGTAGTGGCTCATATTGGCGTCGCTCACAACCCACTTTTACACTTAATTTCACCTTAATTCCGTCTTTCACAAGCAGCGCGTTCGTGGTTCACATGGCATGGCCCATGGCATGGATGGAATATTACATTTTAACGCGAAAGAGAGGGGGTGTGGACGGAATCTGTATTTCTTTGTAATTTATTGTGTTGTCTTTGTTTCCATTTTAAACATACAAGAATCACCATTTATGAATGCACTATCTGTGAATTACTGTCCAAAGGGCCCCAATTACCAGATGTAGGCCTATGGGAAGTTTGCAGCTAGTCAGGGGGCCCCTACAGTGGGCTGCAGTGGGAGGGGCCCAAGGCAGTTGCCTAGCAATGCCTCTATGCAAAGACCGCCTCTGCCTAGTTGTTAGACTCTTGTTCCTGGTTGTAGTTTATTTATACCTACAGTTAAAGTACCTGTAGGACCCTGTAGGTAAGTGTTTTGAATGTAGTGGTTCCTCCAGAGAAGTTACACTATAAATAAAGGGATGTATTATAAAACGTTATCTTGTTTTTGTGTGTTTTTTCCACAGGTGGAGATCCTCCCACAGGGCCGAGAGACCGTGATGTTCAAGCAGTTCTTCCAAAACTGGAACTGAGCGTTTTTTAAATATGAATTATGTGGATTTCAGGGTACTGTCAGATGCACAGTTGATAAAGAAAGAAGACCTGCTCTTTTTATCAGAACATCAATATGACTCATAATGACATGATTTTGTTACTAAAATACTTCATTTAATTCCAGCATGGTTCAAAGATGTGCGTAAAAAAACGGAGAACCGTGATTAATATTAGCCATGATTAGCACAGCACTTAGACTAGCTGTTTATTATTATTATTGTGTATTGTGGAGATAAACTGGAGAAAGCTGGTTGAGGGAAAAAAAAAACAGGGACCAAATTCTTCCTCATTTGTGCACGACTAAACCTGAATCAGTTACATCATATCCTAAAGCAACTGCCACTCTTAGAGATGAGAATGATATATATCTATGTTATGTAACAGTGTTCAGGCCAAGATTACATTTAACAAAGCTTATGGACAGTTCTGTTTTTTACTCATTTTGTTTGTTAATAGTCCATTTACTGTACTAAGAGCAAAGCAATAAAAATCCTATTGAAACTAGATAAAAAATAGTGTTTCTCTCTGTGTACTGGAATGTTAAAGACACATATATGGAGTTATTTAATGAAACAAAAGTGCTAAATAATTGCTGATCGCTGCAAAACTCTTGTGAATGTGCTTCGGAGCTTTGTAATGCTCATTGCTATTTTACACCCCACCAACAGTCTATTTTCACGCCTTTAGCCTGCGTCGTTTAAATAGCAACAGAGCTTCTGAATATATCTACGCTGATGGGTGTGGTGGTCTGGAAATAAGGTGTGTTCAGGTAAATTTCTGGTGTATTGCTATCTTGGCAATGAAAAATATCCACGCACCACTGATATTCATTGCTGTATTATACATGCATGTAGTGTGTGCCTGTTGGCAGCCATGCAACTTTTACATTAACAAAAAAACTGACTGAACAAGTGAAATGTCGGACACGTCCAGGTAGCTGCGCCGTTAAAATAGCAATCCAGAGCTCAAGTCAGAGCTCACCTGAACCAGGGAATGATGAGCAAGTGACACGGTGGTTTATTTTACATTACGCCCCCAACACTAACCACACCCATGATTAATTAAGATAATTAAGCATTAAGCATTTACATGCCTATTGTGGGTTTTGAGATGCACAAGGTGTACTTTTCCTGTTGTTACGATAGCAAGCTCGATTAGCAGCTCATTTATGGATCGCTAAAATAGGGTGTTAAAGAGTTTCAACTATGTTCTAAAAAAGGCTCTCACAGGCATCTCTTGGGTGGTGTACTTCTTGGTGAGAGAATGTTAAGCTGTAGAATGTATGTTATGGTGCTATTGTTCACTGAAAGACATTTTGCTGGGATGACAGCAGTGGCGATTGCTCTAAGACTGCAAGGGAAGCTCAGCTTCCCCTAAAATGTAAAAAAAAAAATAAGTGATTAAATATATACTGTTGTGTGTACATGTCACTGATTAAATATGTGCTACACCGCGCTGAACTTAGTTCAGAATCAGCTTCTTATCACTGGTAACGCCGCGGCTTTCCTCTCACTCATTCCCGCAGCTTCACAGCGCTGCTTTAAACAGTGCACAGACTTCAATAGCGGAGCAAAGCGCGCGGCCAAACCAGACGAGTCATTGGATAAATGCTGGGCTTTGTCCCGCCCATCGGACGCTCAGCGTCTCTGGGGGTCTATGGAGCAGTGGGCTGGCCTCGGCCGGCCCGGACGCTCAGTTTCTGCATGATGATTGGATGATCTGTCTGAGGCGGAGTCCCTTTTTGATTGACAGCGAAATGAGCGAATCAGCGATCTTTTAGTGTAAAACACGGACACACTTCACACTAGCCTCGCGCCAGTGCAAGCTGCACATAATTTCAGACAGTTTTAATGTTGTGGACGGATTTTGGAGAAGCCATTTGATAGTCTTCCTTACGAAGAAAAATGTAAGTGTTGGACAGCAGCAGGGCAGATCAACTGCTCAGATTAATTTGGTGTAAAAGGTGGGAAAAGTAACAGGTATTTTCAGCTGTTCTGGTGTGATAAAGTGAGCTGGCTGACTGGAAGTGCTGTAACAAATAAAATGTACTGATGGCCATTCTTCTTGATGAAACCATCTCAGGACATAAATGAACAGGGACAAGTAGTAAGTATTGTGTTATTATTAAAAATAATTAAAATAATTTAAATTAATAAAGGGATTACTCAAGGACATTTTTTTATGTAATTCTTCAATGTAAAGAATGGGTACCTTTTTGTTGTGTAGTGAAAACTTGAAAATAATGCCTTTTGTTTACAAAAAAAAAAAAAAACATTTCAGGGAGAGTAGAATTTTTGTATAAATAAAACTACATATGTTAAAATGTAGGCCGAAATTGAGCTTCCCCTCCTTGAAAGACCAGCATCCGTCACTTGATGACAGTGTTTGAAAGGAGTCATTATTGGACTGAGAAAAGCAGGATGGGCATTTCATCCAATTGCCTGCCATCTAGGCTGCCAGTCAGACACCTGGACTGCTATGCACTGGACTCATATTGTCTTTAGCATTGAATTCAGTCTCTTGTCATCTCAAGACTTGACTATTGCAACACTCTACTGGCTGGTCTTCCACTGCGAGCCACCAAAACCACTACAACTAGTTCAGAATGAGGCGGCAGCATGACTCTTCAGTCTTCAATCTTCTGAAGTTCAGTCATGTAAGTCATTTGCTGCGGTCTTTCCACTGGCTTCCTGTTGCTGCTAATATCAGATTCAAAACCCTGACGCTGGCCTAAAAGGCCAAAAACGGACCAGCTCCTTCATACTAGATGGCACTGATTATCAGTGTTGGGCACGTTACTTTGAAAAAGTAATTCGTTATAGTTACTAATTACTTCCCCAAAAAAGTAACTGAGTTACTATCTAAGTTACTCCACTATAAAAGTAACTAGTTACCAGTGAAAGGAACTATTGCACTACTTTTGTGTTACTCACCCCCGTAACCCCCGGCCCCCACCTTCTCAGAGCGTGTTTCATAAGCCAGACGTATAGAGTGCACGACAGCAAAGACAACAATCATTGCTTAGGCGGTTATCTCATCCTCCCCTCCCTTGTGACTCACACACAACAACACACACTTGCGCCTTTGTATGCGCGAAGTTAAAAAAAAAAAGAATTAATTGAGCGGCTAAAGTAACGTGCAGTAACAGGGTGTAATGGGGAAATGGTAACAGCATTATAGTTACAGTCAGAGTAATTAGTTAGATTACTCCTTAAACCGTTATTCCCATTACTGCTGATGGTCAAAGCCAGATCTGTACCAAGAGCTCTTAGAGCTTCCAGTACAGCTCGGCTCGAACCATTATCACTCAAGGCTAACAGAAAACAAGAATCCTAACTCTTCTTTGTTCTAGAGAACCAAGGTGGTGGAATGAACTTCCACTGGGTGTCAAAACAGCTCTGACAGTAACTTGCTGTCTTCAAATGCAGACTGAAGACTTTTTAAAGAGTTCTTAAACTAATCTTTAAAAAAAATCTCCTAGGGTTCTAAACATTATCAAGCTCTGTGTGCCTCTTGATCCTAGTCTCTAAAAACTAGCTCTGGATATATTGAAGTAAACAACGAAGCACTGTTGTAAGCTGCTCTGGATAGAGGGCATCTGCTAAATACCGTAAATGTATCTGGAAATGTTATCTGGGGAGGAGCATCACCTCTGACAGTCAGTCACCCCTAGTAGTGATATGAGGGACACTAACAGCTCAGCGATATGTGTTGCTGCCTCTCATAGCTGGACTTCCAACCGATAGCAGCATTTTTCAGCAGGATAATGCTCACACACACACAGCAACAAATTACTGTTTCCCAGGAATACAGGAACTTCTCCACCAGATTACAGCATTAACTCGTCTGGTCTCCAGATTTATCACCAATCCAGCATTTAAGAAGCAGCTGGGACTCTGCTGTAGAGCAACAGGATCTACAGGCCCAGCTGTAACAACATATGTGGGTAAGTAGATGTGCTGCAGGATCCATTCAGAACTTCTAGAACAGGGGTGTCAATTTGTAGTGCAGAAAAACGGGCCAAATAGTCTAAAAGCGGAGAGGCTGCACAGTTCTAGCGCAGAAAAACTGGCCAAAGAGTCTAAAAGCGGAGAGAGTGCGCAGTTCTAGCACAGAAAAATGGGCCAAAGAGTCTAAAAGCAGAGAGAGTGCGCAGTTCTAGCGCAAAAAACGGGCCAAAGAGTCTAAAAGCAGAGAGAGTGCGCATTTCTAGTGCAGAAAAACGGGCCAAAGAGTCTAAAAGCGGAGAGAGTGCGCATTTCTAGAGCAGAAAAACGGGCCAAAGAGTCTAAAAGCGGAGAGAGTGCGCATTTCTAGCGCAGAAAAACGGGCCAAAGAGTCTAAAAGCGGAGACGGTGCGCAGTTGTAGCGCAGAAAAACGGGCCAAAGAGTCTAAAAGTTGCCGTAATTAAGGAATTTAATATTAAGAGACATCATGAAATGAAACATCAATTTGAAAAATCTTAGTTTACACAACACTGTCAAAGATAAAGATAGTAAGTCAAGTAAAATGGTGTATAAATGAAATAATCAGGAAAAATGTATTATTTAAAGTGGTTTATTTCATTATTTGTTTTATTACAGAGTGTGACCCGTGACTTCAAATATATTTCTCCTTCTGGCCCCCAACAAAAAAAGTTTGGACACCCCTGCTCTAGAACCTCCAAACCCAACCGCCTCAATCACAATCTCATCTTATATCCAGGATAAAGGCTCCAACAGGGTCTAAACTAGAACCTTCTTTCAGTTACAGTAGTTTTCCACAAGAAACTCTTAATACTACAATGAATGTAGTTTTTTTTAAAGTTGCCACTTAAGCTTTAATGTCCACTTTGATTAAATAATACTCTATATGGAACATCCATGACCTTGCCAATGCCCTTTCACCCAGATAGCTACAGTACAGCAGCATACGACTCTACAGTGAACCCTCTCGTGCGAGAGTAAGGTTTACACAGTGTGAGCTCTGACAGGTTTATGGTGAACATGAGAGTAATGAGAGTGAAACGCTTTCATATACATTATAATGAGGTTAAAGTTTACATGGTGTGGATAATGCAGTCAATAGAGCGATTACGGGAAATTCATACAGTCTGGAGTTTAGAAGGGCAGGAAAAGGTCATAACAGGCTTTACAATATGTAGAATTCTTATTAATAACACAAAACTCAGAAACATAATCAGTGGTTCACATTTAGGGCATTTTAACCTTTTATTCACGGCTGAATTAAAGTTATATCAAGTTCAAAATATAAAACATTTAATAAACGATTGATTCACTTTTAATCCTACATTGCACGCTCTTAAAAAATACAGATGTTCCAGGGTTTAGTAAATTACTAGATTCACTTTCTGGGTTGTTGTTGTTTATACTTTTAACTAGTGCAGTGAACATTAGCATGTTAATGCATTCAATTAATTACTTAAAAATTATTTTCTTAAACAAATTAATCATGTTACCAAGTTAACTGTAGAGTTAAAAAGACAGTGCAAAAAAAAATCTGAGTTTTTTGTTTAAACAAAATAGAATTTTGTTTGGAAATTAAAATTGAAGCAAAAGCTTTTAGAAGTGGCTGAACAGATGTTTATGAAAGTATTATCTTTGTACAAACTTGGTTGAAAATTTAAATGGAAAAGATGTCTTTTTAAAATGGTTGAACAGACGTTTATGGATGTACTTCCTACTTACGAATTTGGTCGAAAGTTAAAATGGTCAAGACATCTTTTTAGAATAGTGGAACAGACGTTTATTTATGGTTGGAAAGATGTTTATGGACATATTTTCTACAAAGAAATTTGGTTGAAAGTTAAAATTGAAAAGACATCTTTTTGAAGTGGTTGAATAGAGGTTTAATATGGTTGAATATATGTTTATGGATGTACTTCCTAAGTACAAGTTGTCTGAAAGTTACAATGGAAAAGACTTCTTTTTGAAGTGGTTGAACAGATGTTTATTGACGTACTCTGTACATTCACATTTGCTTAAGAGTTAAAGTGGAAAAGACGTCTTTTTTAAGTGGTTGTACAGACATTTATGTACGGTTGAACAGACGTTTATGGAAGTATTATCTACTACATCTTTGGTAAAAAGTTAAAACGGAAAAGTTCTCTTTTTTTTAAGTAGTTGAACAAACGTTTATGGTTGAGTAGATGTTTATGAAAGTTTGTCTTATGTACAAATTTGGTTAAAAGTTAAAATGGACAAGACATCTTTTTAAAGTAGTGGAACAGATGTTTATGTATTGTTGATCAGACATTTATGGACGTATTGTGTATGTACAAGTTTGGTTGAAAGATAAAATTGAAAAGACGTATTTTTTATGTGGTTGAACAAATGTTTATATATGGTTAAATAGATGTTTATGGACGTACTTCCTACGTAAGAATTAGCTTGAAAGTTAAACATTTTAAATATGTCTTTTTAAAGTGCTCGAACAAACGTTTATTGACGTACTCCTTACATTTACATTTGCTTGTAATTTAAAATGGTAAAGATGTTTTTTCGAAGTGGTTAAACAGACATTTATGTATAGTTGATTAGACGTTTATGAATGTACTTCCTACGTACAAATTTGCCTGAAAGTTAAGATGGAAAAAACGTTTTTTTGAGGTGCTTGAATAGACGTTTATAGACGTGCTTCCTACGTACAAATTTGGTTAAAAGTTAAAATGGAAAAGATGTCTTGATGTATGGTTAAATAGATGTTTATGGACATATTTCCTGCACACAAATGTACTTAAAAGTTCAAATGGAAAATATGTATTTTTTAAGAGATTGAACAGACGTTTATGGATGTATTATAACACATTTGGCTGAAAGTTAAAATAAAAAAAGCCATCTTTTTGAAGTGGTTGAATAGACTTTTATGGACATATTGTCTAGGAACAAATTTGGTTGGAAGTTAAAATTGTAAAGACGTCTTTTTGTAGTTGAACAGACGTTTATGGACTTACTTTATTTGTACAAATTTGGTAGAAAGTTAAAATGGAAAACAAGTGATTAAACAGACGTTTATATATTGTTGAAGAAAAACACTTTTTTTACTGGTAATTCGTAATTCCATATTTGTCTCTTAATTGTTTTCATGTCTTTAATATTAATCTACTATGTTGAAAATAAATGAAATACATAAAGAAAGAAAAACACTGAATAAGAAGGTGTAGCCACACTTTTGACTGGTACTGTATATGGTTTATTAATGCAGGGGAGGTGAGAGAAGTTGAGTTATTAAACGGTTTTAACTCAGACTGAAACTCTGTACTTTACCCTCCTGAGTAAAACCCCTGCCAGCTGGCAGCGCACTCCTCCCATCACTCCCTGCTGATTAATGCTTTTATAAGACCCGATACTGCATGTGTGTCACTGGAGCTTCTCTAGATCATCATATCAACATCTGAAAGGATCAATATCAATATAACACAGTGTCTTTTGTGTCGCAGCATTTTACTGCTTAAATTTAATATAAACCCTGTTTAACAACACATTTTAATACAAGATTTACTCTGAACAAACACATTATTACACATATAGAAGAATATTAACCTCTATATGTCACTTTAATCAGCTTTTTATACATTTTATACAGTTTTTTTCTTTCATGTGGGGTGAAGTGAGGCATGTCCACAGTGCTGCCTACGTCATAGTAAGGTTCTATTTGTGTTTAGCATCAAGTTAAAGGTATTCAGTGGTCAGGTTGTACTGCAGTTTTTCCTGTTTTACCATATTGGTTTAGGTGTTGGGCTGTGGGATACGGGTTGGGTTGAGTTGGGTTAGGTGTTGGGCTGTGGGATCTGGGTTGGGTTGAGTTGGGTTAGGTGCTGGGCTGTGGGATACGGGTTGGGTTGGATTGGGTTAGGTGTTGGGCTGTGGGATACGGGTTGGGTTGAGTTGGGTTAGGTGTTGGGCTGTGGGATACGGGTTTGGTTGAGTTGGGTTAGGTGTTGGGCTGTGGGATACGGGTTTGGTTGAGTAGGGTTATGTGTTGGGCTGTGGGATATGAGTTGGGTTGAGTAGGGTTATGTGTTGGGCTGTGGGATATGAGTTGGGTTGAGTTGGGTTAGGTGTTGGGCTGTGGGATACAGGTTGGGTTGATTTGGGTTAGGCGTTGGGCTGTGGGTTAAGGGTTAGGTTATGAGTTGGGCTGTGGGTTGAGTTATGAGTTGGGCTGTGGGTTGAGTTATGAGTTGGGCTGTAGGTTAAGGGTTGGGTTATGAGTTGGGCTATGGGTTGAGTTATGAGTTGGGCTGTGGGTTACGGGTGGGTTGAGTTGGGTTAGGTGTTGGGCTGTGGGTTAAGGGTTGGGTTATGAGTTGGGTTAAGGGTTGGGTTATGAGTTGGGCTGTGGGTTGAGTTATGGTTGGAGGTAGGGTTACAGGTTGGGTTTGAGGTGGGTTATGAGTTGGACTGTGGGTTACGGGTTGGGTTTTGAGTTGGGTTGTGGGTTAAGAGTTGGGTTTTGAGTTGGGTTGTGGGTTAAGAGTTGGGTTTTGAGTTGTCTTGTCTCTGTCTGTGAGGAGCTTCCCTGTTCATAGGTCTGTGTGGGTTTTCCCAGATTACTCATGATGATGGGGAAATAGTTATATTAAATTGGCCGTTGTGTGTGTGTGTGTGTGTGTGTGTTTGTGTTTCTGTGTTTCCCTGTGATGCCCTGGTGCCCAGTCCATGAGATATTTTGAACTGAATCCACCCAGTGATTCCAGGTCAGCTCCAGGTCCATCGTAACGCTGACTAAGCAGAAGCAGATAAGATGATGGGTAGATAGATAGATAAATGGATGGGTGGATGGTTAATAAAGTTTATGTAATCCACTTATACAGCTAGAACACAATCTACTGCTTTCTTAAATAGACACAATGCTTCATAAAGGACAAAACTGAGTAAACTTAAAAGTATTAAACAAACCAAAAATACTCTGTGAAGAAGTATTTAGGTGCTCTCATCTGGGGAGCTGTTTGTTTACTTGTGGTTTCTGAAGCTGGTAACTCTGATGAACTTATCCTGTACAACAGAGAGAACTCTTGCTCTTCCTTAACTGTGGTGCTCCTGATGAGAGCCAGTTTTATCTTAACCTGACTGACTGACGTTCATTTTTTCTTAAAGTATTTTTTTATTTATTTAGTTGAGTAGTTCTTGCTTCTCATAATAAGAATTAAAACATTACTCAAATAGAGCTATTCAATGAAACTCCACCCACTGCACTGAAAAACAGTAGTTTAGTACCAGAGCTATAGAGGCAAAGTACCTAATTTTTTTTTACTCATTTGATATGATTTAGAACACTTTTAATCGATATTTTTTATATAATATTTAGAGATGGTTCATTAAATAAAATTTCCCATTTTTTGGGAAATGTAAAATATTACACACAGGCTTTAAATGCATAAAAAACATAAAATATTATTAATTAGTTAATTTGATTTATTTGCTATATAGATTTTATAGTAGAATATTAGAGTATTATTTTTTTCTTTTGCAAAACAGTCAGAAAACAGCTTCTTTTTTTGTTCCATCACTAGAGATAATTCAGGTCTTAAAGGGTTAAGAGACAAGAAATTCAAGTAATTAACTCTTGATGAGCTCAGCACAGCTGTTAACTGAAAGCCTGAATTCCAGGTGACTCTACCTCATAAAACTGACTGAGAAAATCCAGCAGAAGATGTTCAAAACTGTCTAATCTAAGAATCTAAACTATAAAACATATTCTGTTTTTTGTTCACTTGTAAGGGCTGGCTCAAGGGCTAGGCGCCCTCCGACCACCAGAGGGGGGCAACGGGCAGCCTCAGGTAGCAATCAGGCCTAATCAGGAACACCCGTGGGTTGGTTTTTAAAAGAGTGAGGAACACAGACCAGCAGTTGCTGTGTCTTTGTGTGTGTGTGTGGCCAAGTGGCTACTATTCCTTATACTTTCGAGTCCCTGAGACATAATTTCTTTCTTTCCCTCCTTTTCCCTTCCTCTCAACAAAGAGAGAGTAAAAGAAAGAGTAATAAATAAATGTGCCTTCCTTTTCTCCTTTATTTTCCCCTATCTCAGTTTTTCAGTTTTCCTTTTGTTGGAGGAGCCATTTTCTTTTGTTTAACTATTTTTCCCTATCCCTGGGAAAGCCAGCCTCCTCCTGGCATCCTTTGTTCTCTTTTTCCTGCCAAAACCCCCACATTGGGTGCAGGTTGTTCTTTGGTTTTCTACCTCCTTTTTGGACCCACCACCTCTAAAACAATCCCTACCATTTCTCACCACAGCTGCTTTGGCTAAAAGAGTGGTAGAGCACTCCTCTACCAAATAAACTTTGGTTTATTTTTTATTTCCAACTGAATCTGCTCTCAGTCTTGTCTACACTGCCCTTGGGTCCTATTAACTGCCTTTACTAGGTAGCTCACCCAGTAAGGTGGTTTTGATCTAATAACCTAAGTTTGATTCCCTTTCTGGGTGAGCCCTTACATCACTAAATAATTCCATATCATTTTCTTCATAGTTTGGATGCCTTTTGCATTAATCTACAATGCAGAACATTTTAAAACAAACAAACAAAAAAACATCTCGTAAAAAGTTACATAACTGGACAGAGCATTTAAAATGTGTTTCTGTATGTATAGTTTATGTTACTGTGCAGCATAAACTAAAGCGAAAACATGCCGTCACTGCATTTCTAGTTATCACAGAAGGGAAAGCCTTTATTGCTGGTGGGAACACCTTTGGGTTCGTGCCAGACAACATATACAGTGCTGTCGGGTCCAACAGGTTCAGTGTACTGCAGTAACTGCGTTAATTTAACCCTTTCTATTACATAAAACTCTTCTACACTATCAGTATCATAGATAACATAGTTAACACAGGGCACATTTTTTTCAATAAGCAGAATAAAGTGCTTGTGATGGGAAATGGTGTATTTACAGGAGTTAAAAAAGAAAAAAAAAGAATTTTTAAACTAAAATCTATCATTCAGAGCAAATAATTAGTAAATAAAAGAAGATTAGTAGAAGACTAAGAAATTAGAAAATAAGAAAATTATCCTCTTAGACCTGTCACAGTAATTACATTATCTTAGCACAAATGTTATATTTAATTTATGTTTTATTTATTTAAAAAGTTTTATATATTTAAATTCCACTTCAAAAGTTAATTAATTAAGGTTAATTGCTCTTTAAAATAATATATCTGCATTTATATGCTTTTACTATATATTATCATTGTATTAGTGGCATAAAATGTCTTAAAATGACAATAATATTGTTTATTACAATTATTTCTGGGACAAAATATCGCCCACAGACAAACAATAACAACAGATCTGGAAACAGTTAAGGTTTAATTAGTAAAATAAAGCAATAAAAAGAAAAATGTCTAATATATATTTTAAGATATTACATATTTTAACGATTACATAGATAGCAACAGAGCTTCTGAATATATTTACACTGATGGGTGTGGTGGTCTGGATGGAAATGAGGTGTGTTCAGGTACATTTCTGGTGTATTGCTATCTTTATCTTGGCAACAGAAAACACAGTCGCTCCACTGACTGAATACAACCTAGACAGACGCCAACAGTCAAATGTTAATTGGTATCTTGGCAGTAAAATGTCAACATAGTCACTGATAAGTTTATTTCACATTATGCCTAAAACACACCCATGATTAATTAATAGAAAAGGTACATGCTTTTTGCATGTTTTAAGCTGAGCAAATGTGTACTTTTCCCGTCGTTATGATAGCAAAGACACACTGAAACCTAGACATCACTACAATAGGGCCATAAGAATTGAGTTGGTTGTAAATTTCTCCTATTGCTGCTGTTTTTATAAGTAACACTTACTTTAAGTTACTACATGATTCCTTGTGTGTTCCGTCATAGTCAGTATGATTAATAAAAAATAAAAATCTTAAAACTATAATAATATTGTTTTTCACAATTATTTCTGGGACAAAATATTGTCCACAGACAAACAGTAATGACAGGCCTGGTACCAGTTGAGGTTAAGTTAGTAAAATAAACAATAAAAAGAAAAATGTATAATATATATATTAAAATTTTACATATTTTACCACTTTTTTTATAAAAACTTTCTTTAAGATTTTCAAGTCTAAAGGCCATATTTATCGTTTAAATAGCAGCAGTGCTTCTAAATATATGTCTACACTCATGGGTGTGTTTATCTGGAAATGAGGTGTGTTTAGGTAAATTATCTTGGTAACATAAAACACAGGAGCTCCACTGACTGAATACAACCTATACAGACATCAACAGTCAGACGCTCATTGTTATCTTGGCAGTAAATTGTCAACACAATCGCTGATTGGTTTATTTCATGTTATGCCTAAAAAACATCCAGTGCATGCCATTTGCACAGCGTTTCGAGCTGAGCAAGGTGTACTTTTCCCGTTGTTACGATAGCAAAGACACACTGAAACACACCCTAAATCAAGCTGCATGGTGCTGCTGTTGATGCCTCACCTAGAGATCACTAAAATAGGGCCACAAGACTTGAGTTAGTTGTAAATAGATCATATTGCAGCTGTTTTTATTAGTAATATTTACTTTTCCAGCCTTTTCTCGTCCAGTCGCAACTTTATTGAGATGTGTTGCTTTTAAGCAACTTTTAAATAACTTAATGATTTTTTTTTATGATATAGTAAAATGTCTTACTTTCAGCTTCTGATAAATTGTTTTATATTCTAGTACGATTCACTGCAGTCTTGTTGTTTTTTTAAATAATTTTGTAGTTTATTTGTCTAAAATTTGAAGAAAACTTAACATTTTCTGAGAAGTGTTGCTAAATATTGTGTTTAAATGCATTGATTCGAATTTGTAATAAATAAAAGGCTTTTTTATTGCATTCTTTTAACATTCAAGTTTTTACTTTAAAGCGCATAATTTGCTATATTTTTTCCCAGTTTGTTCGTGAAGATATACCAGTCAAAGGTTTGGACACAACATAAATATTTAACATTGACTTCCATTGAAAGTGAAGTTGCCATTTGGAGATGCAGTTTTTTGGCATGATGGCATTTTGGCATTTCTTCTAGTCATTCTCCAGGATGTTATTGCAGTTTTTAGTGTGTTTTTAGCAGAGATCTATATCAGAGTGTGTTTAGTTGCGAAAGCGAAGCCTCAAAATAAGCTGTATAATCTAAATTACACGCCTCCATAACCTATATCACACACATGCTGATGTAATCTAATCTATACGTGTGATAGATGTGATGTATCTTGTGTAAACAGAGGTCTAAAGGGCTTTACATGCTGTATTATTATCTATTATCACCACAGAGTGCAACATTTACTAAACAAGGATTCTGTTCCGTATAGAGTACCAGTCAAAATTTGGACACAACTTTTTGAGTGATTTACATTTTTAAAAAAGTAATCTAAACTATGAGGAAAAATATATATACACAGATATTATTCCACTATATACTTAAGATATATGTCTATAACACTGATTCTGTTGGTACATTTTACACATGTTTTAGGTAGGAGTGCAGTATTTTTAAATTCTGGGACTATAATTGTCTTACAATTTCCAATATGCTTCTAATTTATATTGACAAAAATCCATGTGTTTTGTATTAAGTGATGACAGTTCTTTTACATTCACATCACTTCAAAAGAGACTAATCTTGGCTGGATTAAAAGCAGCTAAAAAGACTATAATATTATATATATATATATATATATATATATATATATATATATATAGATGGCACTGTTTCCCTCATCACTCCTAGGGTGATGTGGATTAGCGCTGTAATGCTACTCGGTAATGTCTATATAGATAGATAGATAGATAGATAGATAGATAGATGGATAGATGGATAGATGGATAGATGGATAGATGGATAGATAGATAGATAGATGGATAGATAGATGGATAGATGGATAGATAGATGGATAGATGGATAGATAGATAGATAGATAGATAGATAGATAGATAGATAGATAGATAACCTTTAAGCACTTGCTTTTATCTAATTAGCCAATATGCTGAATTGTATATATTTTACATTCTTCAAAGTAGCTCCTTTTGCTTAGATTAGACAGTTTTGCACATCTCTGCTGGATTTTCTCAGTCAGCTTTATAGAGTAGAGTCTCCTGGAATTCAGCTCTTTCAGTTAACAGCTGTGCTGAACTCATCAAGAGTTAATGACTTGAATTTCTTGTCTCTTAATAAAGTGTTTGAGAGCATCAGTTAAAGTAAAGTAGTGAAGAGGTAGAGTTACAGGTATACAGTGAATAGTGAATATTTGAGTAATGTTCTAATCCAGGTTATGAGACGCAAGAACAATTACTCAACTAAATAAAGATAAGTAAAAAACAATGACTTTAAGAAGTGAAGGTCAGTCAATTTGACAGTCAATTTCAATGACTTTTTAGATCAGAGGTTCGAATCCCGGTCATACATCTTGCTATCAGCTGCCGGAGCCCAGAGAGAGCACAATTGGTCTTGCTTTCTCTGGGTGAGTACAGTAGATGGCACTCTTTCCCCTCGATCACTCCTAGGGTGATGTGGATTAGCGCTGTGGATGTGCATTAGCGCTGTAATGCTACTCGGTAATGCTGCATCAGCAGCAGCTCACTAGTGATAGTGGGGAGTCCTAATGAGTGGGTTGGTTAATTGGCCTTAATTGGGATAAAATAATTTACGATGATTAAAGTCCTTCATAGTCTGGATGACTATTAAAAAATAAAAACATTGAATTACATCTTAAAATTACAATAATATTGTTTTTCAATTATTTCTGGGACAAAATATCGTCCACAGACAAACAGCATCGACAGGCCTAAAGTCTAAAGGCCCTATTTATCGTTTAAATAGCAACAGTGCATCTAAATATATTTATGCTAATTGGCGAGGTGGTCTAGAAATGAGATGTGTTCAGGTAAATTTCTGGAGGTTTGCTTGTTTATCTTGTGCGTTTCGAGGCCGTGCAAGGTGTACTTTTCCTGTCGTTACGATAGCAAAGACACACTGAAACACGCCCTAAATAAAGCTGCGTGGTGCTGCTGTTGACGGCTTAGGGCCTTAAGAATTGAGTATGTTTTAATTTAAATTCTCCCATTGCAGCTGTTTTTATAAGTAACACTTATTTTTAAGATATTTTTAAGATTTTTTACGTGTTTGTTCATAGTCTGGATGACTATTAAGAAATATAAATATTGAATTACATCTTAAAATTACAATAATATTGTTTTTCACAATTATTTCTGGGACAGAATATCGTCCACAGACAAACAGCAATGACAGTCCTAAAGTCTAAAGGCCCTATTTATCGTTTTAATAGCAACAGTGCATCTAAATATATTTATGCTAATTGACATGGTGGTCTAGAAATGAGATGTGTTCAGGTAAATTTCTTGTGCGTTTCAAGGCCGTGCAAGGTGTACTTTTCCTGTCGTTACGATAGCAAAGACACACTTAAACATGCCCTAAATAAAGCTGCGTGGTGCTGCTGTTGACGGCTTAGGGCCTTAAGAATTGAGTACGTTTTAAAATTCTCCCATTGCAGCTGTTTTTATAAGTAACACTTACTTTTAAGATACTTTTAAGATTTTTTACGTGTTCCTTCATAGTCTGGATGACTATTAAGAAATAAAAAATATTAAATGACGTCAGAAATCTGGTACAGATGTTAATCTCTGTGGAGTTTCTGCATCGGGATGCTTGGAATGATTGTGATTAAAATGATCTGTCGTCACCACTGATCAATAAAGTGCGTTAAGCTCTGGAGGACCTTTAGTCTGACTGTAACTGAAGCTCTGCTTTACGGTAAATCACTCAGTCAGATTTCCCTCCTCGTTTCAATCCAGCAATAAATCAGGTCCAAAGATCACCTCGACCCGACTGCAGACAAAAACCTGAGAGAGGAGAGAGATCAGTCATTCAGTCACACACACCTGCTCACACACACACTCTCACACACACCTGCTCGCGCTGGGTAAGTCCTGCTGGGGTTTATTTCACTTCACAGCATCTTTATTTATTGTGAAATTAAATATTCACTGTATTTTTCATAACTTACTATTTAAATTATACAAAAACATTTTGAGTTAAATAAAATACATTAATTTTCACACAGTTAAAGAAGGATGGGCTATTGGTTGCTTTTTTTTAAATAAATTTTTATTTGATTGTTGAGATTGATTAATGTGCTATTCCTGATTACTTTAAAAGCAATCAAACAAAACATTAAATAACAAAAAGTAAAAATAAATCATAATAAAAATAAATGATAAATGATAATGAATTGAGACATTAGTTAAAACATGTTAAAAATATATATATATATATTTTTAATTAATTAGTTTAAATACAGTTACTTAACTGATTTTTAAAAAAAAAGGGTTTTAGCTTATATTATATTATATTTTAAATTTACACTGATTTATTAAAGTCATTCAGTTTCACTCATCACTTTAACACACACATCTGCTCACGCTGGGTATATTTCACTGTACAGCATCTGTATTGATTGTGAAATTAAATATGTACTGTATTTATTGTAACTTACTTTAAATTGTAATTATTTTATTGTTCAATTCAGATAGAAAGTGTCTATTAACAAGTAAATCTTGCTGATTTAAGTCATTTTTGACATAACATTGGACAATATTAATTTAATTATACATTTATTTTCTATTGCTTGCACTATTAATTTACTTTATTTTATAAAAAAAAGTATTTGTGTATGAACAAATTCATTCATTGTAATTTTTCATGATTTGTTTAAAATTAGTAGGTCATCTGTTGTTGTAAATTAGTAAACTATACTTTAACACAGAGTTTAAACAAGTAAATCATTTACAAATAATGCTTTTTATTTTTATATGTATATATTTACCTGTCATCTCTGCATTATGCATTGCATTCATTTCTTATTCGCACAGTTAATGCATTAATTGATGTGAATTGATTGAATATGCTCAAGAATCCTATAATGCATTAATGCAACATGCATTTAATCTGTTTTACAGATGAACAGACAAATATGCACACAATGAAGAGCATTCTTAAACATAAAACGCTGAGTATGTCTTCTACTTTTACTTTTACTTAGTTGCTTTTACTTAAACTTAACGTTTGTGAATTTTGTGTATTTTGTATTTTGTATTTGTGTAATGCACGAATAACACTTTACAATAAGGGGCACAAAAACAGAACTTAAAACAGACGTAATAAGAATTCTTAAATGGTTCAGTAATGTCTTAAATACGTATTTATTAAACTAGTTAAGACATTATTAAAAAATACTTAATTTTCATTATAAGGAATGTTGTAAATACTTATTAATTTAAATATTTTTAAATAGATTTAAATATTCTACTGCCTTGTTCCACATTTCATAGTTTAATTTATATTTTGGGATTTTCCATTAAATAGTTTTTCTCTCCACATTTAAAGAAGGTGGCTGTGGCTGTTTTCATAAAAGTAAAATTGTTATCTTGGCTATTGATTGCGTTTTTTATTTATTTTTTGTTTGTTTGTTGAGATTGATTAATGTGCTATTTTTCTGTAAATTGCGATTACTTTAAAACCTATAAAACATTAAATAACAAAAAAATAATGTGAATAATAAAAAAACTGAGACATTAGTTAAAACGTGTTGAAACGATTAATTATGTATTAACTAGTTTTGATTAATAATTAATGAAGACATTCTGTTGTTAATACTGTTAATGAGTGTTCCCTTATTGTAAAGTAAAATCAATGCATTTTAAATTGGATTCAGAAATTTAATTTAAGAAAGAAAAATTATACTGAAAATATGTAAAGAGCACAGTGGAAAGGGCTATATTGTTTTAAATGAAGAAATTAACATGGCTTTATTACTATTTAAATTATTTTATTGTTAAATTCAATAGTGAATGTGAATGTTGCTGATTTATGCTATGTTTGACATAACATTAGACAATAATAATTGAATTATTAATTTATTTTCTACTGCTTACTCTATTAATTTACTTTATTTTATGTAAAGTATCTGTGTATGTACAAATTCATTTACTGTCATTTTTTGGTTTGTTTAAAATTTGTAGGTCATCTATTTTTATACATTAGTGAATTATACTTTTTTACAGAGTTTAAACAAGACAACAAACTTACTAAATCATTTACAAATAATACTTTTGATTTTTTTTTATTATTTGTTATATTTACCAATTTTAACTTTCTGTTTTGTAATATTAACTTAAACAGTTGTCTAGAGTTTTAGCTTATTATATATATGAATTATATTCATTTAAATTAATTCAATATTTGCTCATGATTTAATCATAATATTTATTGCTCTATATTTTTTTGCACTATTAATTGTAGTTTACATTATTATGATAATTATAATTATTTGTTAATATTTTACTGTAGTTTCTGAGGAATTAGACAATCACATTCTGTTTTTTACCTTTTTTACCATCTGTAGCCATAAACCCAAATAGTATGTGTGTAATATAAAAAAAAACATATGATGGAGTGGCTAACATATTTAATCAGATTAAGTTTAATTAAGTATATAAGTAATTAAAAATATATATAAATAAGTAAAATTGATTTTAACTTTATTTATTATTACCCACAGATTGAGAGGTGGGTTAAACTGAGTTCAGTCTGTGTGCATAACCTTTAATTTATAAAAATAACAACAACAATAATACTAGATGATCTAATGATGATTTCATCATCTGCTGTTATCTCTTATAGAGCATCTCTTGTGGAGCAGTAGACTGACTAGACAAAAAAATAACATAAACTTAACTATGTGCAATAATATAAAACAAAGTGTAATAATAACGTGCAATAGCTCTACTGCAGGACTTTTTGTATATTGTATTTTTTAATTTATATTATTTTTCTCTGTTACTTTGTGTGTATATTCCTTTTGTACTGATATAGTGTGTAATGATGCTCCTAAAACATGAATTTTCCTGAGGAAATCTTCCCAAAT
Source organism: Astyanax mexicanus (assembly GCF_023375975.1). NCBI lineage: Eukaryota > Metazoa > Chordata > Actinopteri > Characiformes > Acestrorhamphidae > Astyanax > Astyanax mexicanus. The sequence continues at coordinate 43,617,640 of NC_064422.1, read as the reverse complement.
TAATCAATAAAGATGTATTTATCTCTCTACCTACAGAGAAAAACCCTCTGGTCGGTGTGGAGACTCAGAGTAGCACTATAGGAATAGTGCGCTGGACTCTTCCAGAGGAATCAGTGCAGAGTCACAACACAGCCCCCTCACCATCCCGCAAAACCAGCGCCGTCTCCTCCACACGCTCACAGGTAACACCAGCATCACACACACCTGGAGTCACCTAGAATTCAGGCTTTCAGTTAACAGCTGTGCTGAACTCATCAAGAGTTAATTACTTGAATTTCTTGTCTCTTAATAAAGTGTTTGAGAGCATCAGTTAAAGTAAAGTAGTGAAGAGGTAGAGTTACAGGTATACAGTGAATAGTGAATATTTGAGTAATGTTCTAATCTATAATCTATAATCCAGATTATGAGAAGCAAGAACTAATCAACTAAGTAAAGAAAAATATTACTTTACAAAATGGTCAGTTAAAGTACTTTTAAAAACTTGGAAAATATGCTGTAGTCACTGCAAAGAACATCAAAAACATTTTAATGATGAAACTGGCACTCATCAGGACCACAGCAGAAAACAAGGATAAGTTGTAAAGTAGTGAAGAGGTAGAGTTACAGGTATACAGTGAATAGTGAATTTTTGAGTAATGTCCTAATCCAGATTATGAGAAGCAAGAACTACTTAAATAAGTAAAGATAAAAATGACTTTAAGAATAAAATAAAGATCAGTCAACTTTTTAAAAAGTATCCTTAAGTGCAGTCGGAAAAAAGACCATTAAAAATGTTATGATGGTGAAACTGGCACTCATCAGGACCTCCGCAGAAAAAAAGAAAGAGCAAGAGATTTCTCTGTTGTACAGGATAAGTTCATCACTTGAACTTTTATAACACTTTTATAAAACAAACATTGAAAGAGAAGGTGTGTGTCAAAACTTTTGACTGGTTCTTTAAAATGTAATTTATAGCCGTCTGTAACAGACTTTAAAAACTGTGTTTTTGATATATATGTGTGTGTGTGTGTGTGTGTGTGTGTTCTTCCCCCACAGCCAAAACAGAGGCAGCAGAGTCTGAAGGATCTCCGCAGCCTTCAGGAGTGTATTCAGTTCCTCAACTGCTGGAAGCTACAGGTGGCAGAAGTGTGTAAGGTAAGAAATAAAGAATCATTTATAGTGGGAATAATTTATATAATATTTTTGTCTTTTTCTGTAGTCATAACCGTGGGCTGTGCAGTTATGGAGAGATGTTAAATCAATGATAAACTGTCAGTATTAACTTTATTAAATTAATGTTTCAATTGGGTGTAGAATCACTATCAATTTTGTACCCTAAAATAATATTAAACAACACTAAATTTGAAGGGCCATCCATTGCGAAAAATAAGTCGAATTAAGAGCATTAAAAGCATGTTTAAATTAGGTAAAGAATACTAAAAGTACATTTTTTAAATTTAATATACTTTGTAACATGACATATACTTTCTCTGTATTTCCATATTTTTTTTTTTAAGCAATATGCATTATACTAATTATACTAATACTAATAATAATTTACATTATACATTGTGTTGATAGAAAATATACATAGTACAGTGGCATTAAATACAGCTGAAAGTGCATTTTAGTGTAGTTTGCAAAGTAGTACATTTACAATATACTTCAAGTGAATTAAAAGTTATGTTGAAAAACACAAACTTTGCAAAAGTTATACAAAAAAAGCTCTCAAAAGCACAATCTAATGCTTTTATGTTGTATTTAAATATAGTTTAATAACAATTGAAATATACTTAAGTTTCCTTAAGTAGTACATTTAGTATGTATTTAAGTATGTAATCATTTTAATGCTAAAAGTATATACTGTTCCATGTTAAGTTTACTTTTAAAAAATATACTTAAATGCACTTACATCTTACACCCCAACAACAGTCTATTTTCACACCTTCTGTGTTTAAATAAATTTCTTGTGTATGGCTATCTTGTCACAAGAGCTCCACTGACTGAACACAACCTAAACTATAGTCAACAGTCAGACGTTTATTGCTATCTTGGCAGTGAATTGTCAACACAAGTGCATCCTCAATATGCGTACATCCTGTTCAACACTTTGAACACTGTATCGTTAAAATAGCAATCCACCAAAGTCAGAGCTCACCTGGCTCTTAAAGGAAATGGCAAGTGACACACCAATCGATTTATTTCACGTTACTCCCAAAACACACCTATGATTAATTAATAGAATTTTCCGTGTTTTGAGCCACACAAGGTGTACTTCTCCCGTTGTTACGATAACAAAGACACACTGTCACGCCCTAAATCAAGCTGCATGGTGTGTGATTCACTGGCCCTTTACTTCTCTTTATGGCTCATGATTTTTAAACCCTGACACATCTCCTGACTGACTGTAACCAGGTGCATGCGAGTACGGCTCTATATGGGGGTCCACCATCCACAAGTGGCAAAAAATGATACCGCAAAAATAGCAGAAATTGTTTTAAAATAAACTTTTATTTTGAAAGCGCGTCCAAATCTGCACCCCAGCCATGAAAAGCACCACCTCTCGGAAGCGCGTTTGTAATTAAAGTAAGCTAAAAAGCAATTGTCTCCGCTTTTATCAAGAAGACGGTACACTTCTCCCGTTGTTACGATAACAAAGACACACTGTCACGCCCTAAATCAAGCTGCATGGTGTGTGATTCACTGGCCCACTTAATTCTTATCAGTCGGGAATGAGGAACTGTTCTGAAATTGCAGGTAGAAATGCACACCTGAGTCACGCTCTGTCTTTTAGACTCTGAGACGCCTAAAGTCACTGATCACCAATTGATTAAACAGTTTCCTTTATTTTTCTCAGTTTAATCCAGGAAAAATCACTTAATTAACCTAAGAGTTTAAGTCGTTAAGCTTTCCGTTAACAAAATATGTTAAGCACACAAGTTTTAATGTGAATGTACAGTGTATGATAGAACACCTTAAAAACAAGGTTAGAATAACATAGGATCTGAATGTTGAATTTTTTAAATAAATATAAAATTAAAATATAAAATTTACAAACAAATAAATTTGAAATTATGTTTTAAATTAACTTAATTAACTGTAAATACTAAACCAGTACATGTAAAAAAAATGTATTATGTATTTAAAATGCTGAAAAACAGTTAAATTAACTTTAATTTTTTTGTTTTGTTTTACTTTAACATAATAAAATATGGACACAATTTTATTTGAATAAAAATCTTGGTACGATTCCAGTTGATCATGGAACAGACTTTGTATTTGTAATGAATACTAACATTATGGAAACGTTTTAGAAATGACTTTATACTCTTTTCCGGACTGATAGATGATCAATAACTTTTCTGGTTTCTCATCTGTAGTTCTTCAGATTGGGGTTTAATAATAATGTGCTGCTTTTTAAATTAGATCTTTTATCTGCTTCATTTTATCAGAAAGGTTCTATTATAAAAGTGATTTCTTGATTCTACTTGCTTCTAACAGTAATCAGGCCTGGTTGTGGTTAGTAGTGAAATTGAACTCAGCTTTACAGAAAGTGATTAATCACAGTTTATTTATATTTGGGGCATACACTTTTTCGCATAGAGCTAGATTAGTTTGGATAGTTTACATATTTCCGCTTAATAAATGAAATTATTATTTAAAAAGTGCTTTTTTTGGTTACTCAGGTTATGTTTTTCTGATATTAATGTGTATTTGATAATCTGAAAAATGTAAATATGACAAGAATGCACAAAAAAAGAAATCTGTAAGGGGGCAAATACTTTTTTACACCACTGTATTATATCAGCTGAATGTGAACATGGCAGTTTCCCCGTTGCGTGCAAACATAATGAGTAAATGACTTTATTAGATCTGCTGCAGTCTGATAAGCGTTGTCAGTGGAGACGTGTATCTTCCTCCAGCTTATCTCTCTGCAGCTTTATTAGCCTGGGATAACAGAATATGAAGAGTTATCTCTTTATGGCTCATGATTTTTAAACCCTGACACATCTCCTGACTGACTGTAAATAGGTGCATGCGAGTACGGCTCTATATGGGGGTCCACCATCCACAAGTGGCAAAAAATGATACCGCAAAAATAGCAGAAATTGTTTTAAAATAAACTTTTATTTTGAAAGCGCGTCCAAATCTGCACCCCAGCCATGAAAAGCACCACCTCTCGGAAGCGCGTTTGTAATTAAAGTAAGCTAAAAAGCAATTGTCTCCGCTTTTATCAAGAAGACGGTACATGTACACGCTGCTGAGAGGGGGTGCTTTTTATGGCGGGGGTGCAGATTTAAGCACTACTATAGTGCTGAATTCAGCACCCCCGCCAGAAAAAGCACCGCCTCTCGGGAGAGGCTGCAGGTGACATGATTATTTTTTATTATGTCTTACAAGTCAGCATAGCTTAGAACAGGGGTGTCCAACCATTTTTTGTTGGGGGCCAGAAGGAGAAATATATTTGAAGTCACGGGTCACACTCTGTAATAAAACAAATAATGAAATATACCACTTTAAATAATACATTTTTCCTGATTATTTCATTTATACACCATTTTACTTGACTTACTCTCTCTATCTTTGACAGTGTTGTGTAAACTAAGATTTTTTAAATTGATGTTTAATTCCATGATGTCTCTTAATATTAAACTCCTTAATAACGGCAACTTTTAGACACTTTGGCCCGTTTTACTGGGCTAGAAATGCGCACTCTCTCCGCTTTTAGACTCTTTGCCCCGTTTTTCTGCGCTAGAAATGCACACTCTCTCCACTTTTAGATTCTTTGGCCCGTTTTTCTGCGCTAGAAATGCGCACTCTCTTCGCTTTTAGACTCTTTTGCCCCGTTTTTCTGAGCTAGAAATGCGCACCCTCTCCGCTTTTAGACTCTTTGGCCCGTTTTTCTGAGCTAGAAATGCGCACCCTCTCCGCTTTTAGACTCTTTGGCCCGTTTTTCTGAGCTAGAAATGCGCACCCTCTCCGCTTTTAGACTCTTTGGCCCGTTTCTGACACCTAGCGTTCAAGCTTTGAATCTCACATTATAAAAACCTGCTTAACAGCGGGCCAACTTTCATTCTATTTCTAAAATACATCGCGGGCCTCTCCATAAAAGGAAACGGGCCCCAAATGGCCCGCGGGCCGTAGTTTGTACACCCCTGGCTTAGAACATAGCTTTGAGTATTTCCATTTTGCAGATTGCAGTGCAGGTTTTACCACAACACCGGCTTTACACGCGAGCTGGTCAGAGATGAAAGCAATTAATCTCTATAAAACGTAAAGTTACATTATTTTAATGAAAGGACACCATCATAAGAAGTGCTTTCAGTAGAATTTTTTATTTTTAAATAGTGGAGAAAATGTAAATATACAACAGAACTGACATGCCAATACATAATAATAATCAAATCTGTTGTTATTTTAAATATTAGGTGATAACTGATCAGTTTTTTGTTGTATGTATATAATTCAGACATTGCACGCAAGAAAAAACACAAGAAGTACAGAAAAAATAATATATATATATATATATTTTTTTTTATATATTGTTTTTTTTTGTGTGATTAACTGTAATTCCGCAAATGTTGTTCTAAGTCACTTTAGGGTGGGCTTTCATTCATTTTAGCAAATGTGTCCCCCCCCCCCCTCCCCAATATCAAACCCACTTTTACACCTTTAGGTGGGGGGTGTTATTAGCAAACCACTGATAATCTGAATAAACTCAGCGTATAGTTGACGTGCTGATCTCCTGTGTGTGTGTTTGTTGGGGTTACAGAAGGATAACAGTGCTGGGGAAGGATGCAGTACGTGGGTCGGTGGTGCAGCAGAGAGATGGGAAGACCCCCGGACCGAGCGCAGTCTGGAGGAGAGCCGTAAACTCATCCTGCAGTGGGCTGATGAACTCAACAGCGTCGACAGGGTGAGATAGCGAGGATCTGGCTAGCTGAAACTGACAATTTATTCTCTAAAAAAATCACTTTTTGCGTTTTGCGTGTTCAGATCAAACTAGATCAGTTGAAGAAACATCAGTTTAGTTAAAAATCTTAGACAGTACACAGCAGGATTAGCCAGCAGACCTCGTCTGAGGGAGGGATCTATACCCACTGTCTTTTGCAAGTGAAGCATGAATTAGCTTGTTCGGGTTTTTGCCGTTTAGCACAAGCTAACACTAACGTGTGGTAAACAAATTTACGCACAGCGTAAACATGGGGCGTGGCCAGCAACAGCTTATGTGCATAAAAGTGACAGAGCCCTTAAACAGCTCATTCTAAAAGGGGCTGAAACTGGTAAGAGTAGAATAGAGCTGATGAGATCTTTTTATCTTTATGTGAGAGTGATTTTTTTAAACATATATTTACAGATATTTATCTAGACAAAAATCAAGTCCTTCTAATTAATAACCAACTTTTTGCAATATAGATGTTCTGGAAGTGCAATGTATTATTGTAATGCATATATATATATATATATATATATATATATATATATATATATATATATATATATATATATATATATATAGTGTGCACACAGTAATTCTAGCCACGACCTTCTAAAGCGCTGCCATTGTGATTGGGAGATCGCTGGTTCAAATCCCGGTTATGCAGCTTTCCATCAGCTGCCAGAGCTACAAGAGAGCACAATAAGTCTTGCTCTCTCTCTCTGGGTGGGTACAGTAGATGGCGCTCTTTCCCCTCATCACTCCTAGGAAGATGTGGATCAGCACAAGGCTGCGTCTGTGAGCTGATGTATTAGAACCGAGTCGCTGCGCTTTCCTCCGAGCGTTAGTGCTGTGATGCTACTTTGAAAAGAGGCGGAGTCTGACATCACATGTGTCTGAGTAGGCGTGTGCTAGAAATGAACAAAAAAAGACTAAACCAGTTACTTTGTATGTTTGCAGTTGTGTAAAGACAGTAGATGGATGAAGCAGAGGTTTGAGCACAGTGAGGAAGATGAGCAGCAGAAGAAGGAGGATGATGATGGTGAAGTGCTGGAGGAGAGGCTGATGGAATGGGCCAGAGAGCTGCAGAGTGTATCAGAGGTGAGTCACCTACAGCCTACAGTATATAATTTATTATCATCATCAATTTATCATCATCATCAGCTCAAAGTTCTCACAAACACAGCAATTATTTACTGTCTTGAGCATTAGAGACCTCACAAACAGTTATAATCCACTGGTGTGAATCATAGGGCATCTCACAATACAATATTATAATCACAATATCACGATACCATGATTCTGTGATGCTCAATATATTGCAAGATAATTGTCTATGATACTATACAGCATCTGTGAAACTGAACAAGGCAAGGCACGTTTATGTATATAGCACCTTTCATACACAACGGTCATTCAAAGTGCTTTAAAAAGTAGAAAATATAAAGAGAAAGTCAAATTAAAAAACATGTAAAAGAATAACAATAAAAATTTAAATAAAACCTAAAATAGGAAAAAAGCATAAATGATTCAAACATGATTAAAACAAAGAGAAGTAAAATAAAAACATGTTAAAGAACAACAAAGACTTGGAAATAAACATAAAATAATAATAAAGCATGAATAAAACATGATACATTCGTGCCGTTACAGATTAAACAAATACCTGGAATTATCGGTTTATTGGTGTCAGATTCACACAGTTTAACAACTAATATTCTTCACCACATGTTTATGCTACTAATCTAATCCACCATGTGGAGTAATGAAGCAATTAACTTTTCTACATTAATAAACTGCGGTAACATATATTGATATTTGTCAACAGGTATCAATAATAAATTGCAACATAAATCATACGATATATCGCAATATCAATATTTTGGCCCACCTCTAATTTTAACAGTGCATTTCCACACTTTTGGCCCTTTTATATGCAAAGTGAGTCATATTTAAACTTTAACTCAATTTTCAGTGTTTTGTAAAAAAAAAAAACCCAAAAAAACCATCATGGACAAGTTGCTCAACTTTGACACTGACATGCCAAAAGTGATGGGACAGGAACTAGTACTGCATCACATGACTTTTTAATGGTCAGTAGAAGCTAAAGAATGTTGCATTTTGTGTCAACTTTGAAAGTGGATGTAATGTTTGCCAAAGTTGCTTGACATTCTGCATGGACTATTCTAGCCAGACGCCACCGGTCACCATCATTACTGTCCACTGCATTGCACTGTCCACTGCAGATGATAATATTAGCCTTCTATGATGTATTCTTGGTACACTCATGACACTGTTTTTTTTAAAGAAAATCATTACTCTATTTTCTAAAATAAAAAAAATAGTATTTAATAGTATTTTATAGTATTTTAGTACATTTCTTTGTTTTTAGCTCACTTCTCCCCTCATTTGTAGAGTGAGCTAGCTCCCCCTAGATATTAATTAATTAACGGTAATTTACTGATATAACAGGGAAACAGAAAGTGGTCAGACTCCATAAACAGCTCTGACCATGTAGAAGATGTGTTTCGGACCCATGTTTTTCTCTTTCTGTGATCCCATTGGTTGTATGTAGTCGCTGTTCCTGACTCCTAGTCACCAACTGGGTCAGATATCTAGCATGCTAAATAGTTGTTAGGTATCTGCAACTGCACAACAAAGGGTTTGTTCAGTCTAGAGGATGTGTGGCTAAAACTGAAAACAGTAGATGGATGAAATAGATGCAAGTTTAAGAATGAGTGTGTTTTTTTTACTTTGTGGTACTGTGAGGGCACCTATAAGGACAGCTCATTGCATTTAATCTACTGGTTTATTATAAATGTCCTCACAATGTCACAAAGTTTTAAAAAAACTCACTCAATCTTAAACTTGCATTTATTTCATCTGTTGTTTTCAGACTGAACAAGCCTACAGTTCTGATTGAATAAAAAACTGTTCTTTTTTGTTAATTTGATTATTTCTCATTTTCTGCAAATAAATGCTCTAAATTACAATAGTTTTATTTGGAATTTGGGAGAAATGTCAGTAACACTTTACTTGGGTGGTCCATTTGATGATGCTGAACTTAAGTTCAACTAACATTGAACTGCATGTCTATTAAATGCAATTGAACTAACAGGTGAAAGTAAATGATTCTCTGTTGAATGTAACCAAACTCTAACCCAAACTCTAACATTTCCTTCAGTGTGTCTCATCCTTTACTTTCTGCGTTTTCCTCCTCAGAGCTGTGGGGTGCTGGGAGAGGAGCTGGGCAAGACTCTTCGTCTGCTCGGCCTGAGGAAGAAGAGGCTGATGACTTTAATGCCCCTGCTGGAGTTCATCACCTGGTCTTTACTGAAAGACGACAAAAAGGTCAGAAACCTGTTCTGCTGCATTATGAACACAGCTGAACCTTCAGGTCACGTCTTCAGGAGTTAGCTCTATAGTTACAGACGGTAATTACTGAAAATATTATAAGAATGTTTAACATTATTTTGAGAAGTTTCCATGAACAATTAATGCTCTAAAAAATGAGTGACTAATAATAATAGTTTATCACAACATTATTAGAACGTTTCTCACAAAACATTCCCAGTTAGATGAATACTAACATTACAGAAACGTTAAAAGCAACATTGCAAAAACATTCTTTAAATTTTTTAAACTTTGACACAATTCACGTTGCAGTGACGTTACTACATTTAACATTTAAAACGTTAAATAAAAACATCCTGAGGATGTTAACTGTAACGTTCAGAAAACGTTTGTTAGCTGGGTGGGTGGGAGTGTGTAAAAGAATGGTGGACAATAAGTGTTCAAGAACTCCAGCAGCACTGCCGCATCTGATCCACTTGTATACAGAGAAACAGATACAGGAATACAGTTTGCAGTTATATAACTAAAAGGTGGAATATTTGATCGGGGAAGCTGATAAAAATACATCTTATTAAGAGAAAATGAAGAGAGCACTTCAGTTTCTGAATCAGTTTCTCTGATTTTGCTATTTATAGGTTTATATTTGAGTAAAATGAACATTGTTGTTTTATTCTATAAACTACAGACAACATTTCTCCCAAATTCCAAATAAAAATATTCTCATTTAGAGCATTTATTTGCAGAAAATGAGAAATGGCTTTTAGGAGTTTTCAGACCTCAAATAGTGCAAAGAAAACAAGTTCATATTCATAAAGTTTTAAGAGTTCAGAAATAATCAATATTTGGTGGAATAACCCTGGTGGTTTTTAATCACATTTTTTTTCATGCATCTTGGCATCATGTTCTCCTCCACCAGTCTTACACACTGCTTTTGGATAACTTTATGCTGCTTTACTCCTGGTGCAGAAATTCAAGCAGTTCAGTTTGGTGGTTTGATGGCTTGTGATCATCCATCTTCCTCTTGATTATATTCCAGAGGTTTTTAATTTGGTCAAATCAAAGAAACTCATCATTTTTTTCCAGAGCTGTATATGAATTTGATCACAATAAGAAGCGTATGATACTGCATTATTCAGGCTTACATAATGCTAATAAGCATTTCTGCACGCTGTAGGGCAATAGTCCCTCAATAAAAAACACATCTGTGTTTATGAGGCCTGCAAGTGTGTCACTCAGCTCAGGTTATATAAGATAAGAGAAGGTGGATGAACCTGATAGATGATTCCAATAAAGCGCTGGTCAAGGTTGAGTTCAGGGTTTCTGTAGGTTAGTTTCAGTTACTGTGGCATCAATAATAAGATTCAGCATATTTTAGATATTTTATATTTTATGTATATGTTATATTCCATGCACTGTAAATAATATTTTTAGAACTTTGCTGTAGAAAATCATTAATTTGTAATTTTCTCCATTTTTTTTTGTTTCACTCTGCATGAATGAGAACATATAATGTTGTATTTTAGACGTGTATTGAACTTTGTATTAAAACAGTATACAGTAGTGCATTTTCTATATTTTTCTATATTTCTAAAAATTCTATACGGCTCTGGAAAAAAATGAAGAGAGCACTTCAGTTCCTGAATCAGTTTGTCTGATTTTGCTATTTATAAGTATATGTTTGAGTAAAATGAACATTGTTGTTTTATTCTATTAATTTTCCCAAATTACATATAAAAATATCGTCATTTAGAGCATTTATTTATTTGCAGAAAATGAGAAATGACTGAAATAACAAAAAAAAGATGCAGAGCTTTCAGACCTCAAATAATGCAAAGAAAAAACAAGTTCATATTCATAAAGTAGTTTTAAGAGATCAGAAATCAATATTTGGTGGAATAACCCTGCTGTTTTTTAATCACAGTTTTTTCATGCATCTTGGCATCATGTTCTCCTCCACCACCAGTCTTACACACTGCTTTTGGATAACTTTATGCTGCTTTACTCCTGGTGCAAAAATTCAAGCAGTTCAGTTTGGTGGTTTGATGGTTTGATCATCCATCTTCCTCTTGATTATATTCCAGAGGTTTTCAATTTGGTAAAAGCAAGGAAAAACATCATTTTTACATTAATATTAGCCAATGTGAGAGAGGCCTTCAGTTGCTTAGAAGTTACCCGGGGGTTCTTAGTGACCTTGCCGATTATTATATGTCTTGCTCTTGAAGTGATGGCTCTTTGTTGGTTGAATACTCCTGAAGGAGGGTAACAATGGTCTTGTATCTCCTTCATTTGTACACTGTAATCTGTCTGACTGTTAATTGGTGGAGTCCAGACAGGCTCCGCCCACTCATACCTGATTGTGTGTTATGCCATTGACTGAAAACGTCTGATTCTAATCCCCTTCACCTTTAAACTAACTGCTAATCCTAGAGTTTCATATACTTTTACCACTCACAAACATGTAATATTGGATCATTTTTCTCAATAAATAAATTAACAAGTATATTTTATATTTTTTGTCTTTTATTTAACTGGATTATCTTTATCTGCTTTTTTAAAACTTTTAGGAAAATCTGATAATCTTTTCGCTCATTTTTATGCAGAAATATAGAAAATTAAAAGAAAAGTGTTCACAAACTTCCAAGCACCACTGTATATAGAACAGAATAGATAATAGATAAGATAATAATACAGAATATAAAGCCCTTTATACCCCTGTTTACATAAGATCCATCATATCTCACATATAGATTAGATTACATCAGCATGTGTGTGATATAGGATATGGAGGCGTGTAATTTAGATTATACAGCTTATTTTAAAGCTTAGCTTTCGCAACTAAACACACACTGATATAGATCTCTGCTAAAAACACGCTAAAACTGCAATAAGATCCTGGAGAATGACTAGTCTAGTGTAGGAGAGATGTTTGGCCACTATAATGCAAAAACACTGTATTTTCAAAATGGCAAAAACATCTTTTAATGGAGGTCAATGAGTCAAAAATGGAACACTCAACAATATGGGTACTTTATTCAACAGTACTTACCACAGAAAATCTCAACTAATTATTAATTAAAATTAGCTAAGACATTAATAATCATTAATAATAACAAATAATTTTAACTAATGTCTAATTCATCATTATTAACAACAATCTTAAGCATTAAAATTTAGTAGTGATTAATATTGTGTTACTAGTGTCATCTATCAATTAGTTGAGACATTACTTTTAACCATTTAATAATGTTTAAAAATACTGTTATTTGTAACCTTTATTCTAAAATTTTACCTTAAATTGCTTTATTCCAAGTAGTTTTGGAGCATTTCTATTGGCCCATTCATCAGAATATTTGGTAGATAATTTATAAGCTATAGATGGATGAATTAATGGATGGATACAAGGTTTTTTTCCAACATTAATAATTTAATTGATGATATATAAACTGTTTTTGTGTTTTTTTATTAATACAGGATGTGATTTCTCAGCTGTGGCTTTCGGCTAAGCAGCGCTCCTGGCAAGCAGGTGAGAAATATGAAGCAAGCTTATTTCATTTACAACTATATAAAATGCTTTTATACAGAAAATATTTTTTTTCTAAAAATATATATTGCAATGTGTGTATATACTGTATATCGTTGCTGTCCTATAAAAAAACACTTTTTATGTTTTTGTATCTCGATTTTTAGTTTACTACATAATTTGAAAAGACAAACTGTCCCTCACACTGTGCCAAAATTTCTTGGTGAACGGACCAATAGAAACTCTTCAAAATGACCTGAAATGAACTCTTTTTACATTGACTTACATTGAAAGTTTACAAGGTTTTTTCTCTCTCCTGTAAAGTTGCTGTTTTGGAGATAAGTGTTTTTCACTGGACAGCGATGATATACTGGTGAATCTCAAAAAAATCATTAAAAAATTACTTTATTTCAGTAATTCAGTTGAAAATGTGAAACTCTCTATATATTATATAGTTGTATTAAACACAGAGTGATCTATTTTAAATGTTTATTTATTTTATTGTTGATGATTATGATGATTATGGATTACAGCCAATGAAAACCCAAAAATCGGTGTCTCAGAAAATTAGAATATTATATAAGACCAATTGGTACTTTTGGCAGTACTGTGGGCAGTGTGCCAAATCCTGCTGGAAAATGAAATCTGCATCTCCATAAAAGTTGTCAGTAGCAGAGGGAAGCTGTAAGATATGAAGTGCTGTAAGATTTTGTGGGAAAACAAAACTGCACTGACTTTAGACTTGATAATAAAACACAGTGGATCAACACCAGCAGATGACAGACATGTCTCTCCAAACCATCACTGATCATCAGTACATTTTACATTTCATTTAAAGGAAATGTGAAGTTTCCACAATCAGTGATGATTTGACGAAATATTAATATAAAACTCTGAATGAAGCACAGTTTAGTTTTCATTTTAGTTTTGCAATGTAAAATTATTGTCCAAATAAAAACGAACAAATGATTAATACTGTATATTTAATTGTTTGAATGGTTTAAATGACTTATTCTGTATTACAGTTTTGCACCACCATCCCTTATTTCTAATTATTTTATCATCTTTATCCTTTGTTTCTATAACAGGCACGCCACAATACATCCCAAACTCAGGTAACTTAAATCATATCACACATCACCACATTTTATTGTTCATGCATCAGTTAAATGGTTGTATGTTTAGTTGGCCAGATTCATAAAAAACGCACCCCCCCAAAAAAAACAAAAAAACATATATATAATTTATATATATATAAAATACAATAAACATATTTATAATTTGCATGTTATTTGTCCTGGGTATTATTGTCTGTATTTGCAAAAAAATCAGTAGCAAATCTTAACAAGCATTTCTGTTTTTTATTTTTTTTTTACTGGTATCTGGTAGATAAGATAGATAAGATAGTGTTTTTTATTAGTCCCAGTTTAAGACATATGATTGCACATCTCCACTTCTGCAATGAACACTAGCCACTTTATTAAATACCTATATATATATATATATATATATATATATATATATATATATATATATATATATCTCAACATGCATCTTGGCATGTTCTCCTCCACCAGTCTTACACACTGCTTTTGGATAACTTTATGCTGCTTTACTCCTGGTGCAAAAATTCAAGCAGTTCAGTTTGGTGGTTTGATGGTTTGTGATCATCCATCTTCCTCTTGATTATATTCCAGAGGTTTTCAAGAGGGTTACTGAAACATTAAAAGTAACCCTAAAACAAAAAAAATAAATCCTAACACAAGTTGCGTTGCACCAGCGTTATCAGAATGGTTAAAAGCATTTAATAAAAAACATTCCTGGAACGTAAAGAAAATTTGAACATTCTAATAATGTTAATCATAACGTCATGGAAAACATCAAAACTGCAAATGCAGTAAAGATAAACTTGGGTACATTAGTATATTAAAACATTATCTTTTTTTTTACAAACCCCTAAAGTAATTTCGGGCCATTACATTAGATTAAAGATTAGAGAGAGATATAGTTTTGCTGCTCATTCATAATATAAAATAATAAAAGTCATAAACTTATCTGGATGCGTCTGCTTTCACTTTCTCCTTTTACCACTGATTCATTTAGACAAATTTAATGTTACGTTTTTTAATATGTAGTTTTTTATTTGATGCTCTATTTTTTGTCAGTCATTTTTTTGTTGTTACCACAATTTTTTATAAATCTGGCCCGATATATTTTAGCTCTGAAACTTTAAAGCTGTTAAAATGTGGATTATTTGAGCTGTAATTAATAGTTTCTTCTTTTTTCTTTTGCAGTTTGGAGCTGGATCACTAGTGCAGCAGGTACGTTTATACGACAATTCTAATTCATAATGAGAGCTTTTATTTTGTATGATTAGCAAAACACAATAACAACAACAATGATCATTAGAAAAGTGTATTTCCTAAAGAAAACAAAGAATGACTGCGAAGCTAAAATTGCTCTTACCGTTCGCTATGTTTTTTTTTTATGGTATTGCTAAGTGGTTGCCAGGTGGTTGCTAAGGTGATTGCTAAGGTGTTGCTATGGTGTCCGTGGTGGTTGCCATGGTGTTGCTATGGTGATAAAAAAGTGTATTCCCTAATACGTTATTCCAACATGCTAAGGTATGCTAAGGTGTTGCTAAGCGGTTGCCAGTTGTTTGCGAAGATGTTGCTATGGTAACAACGTGTTGGTTGCTTAGTAGTTTCTAAGTGGTTGCTAAGGTGTTGCAATGCTGTATGTATATATATCCACCTCTGCCATTTAGAGCAACATTTTCTGCAAATAAATGCTGTAAATGACAATATTTTTATTTGGAATTTAAGAAAAATACTGTCCATAGTTTTTAGAATAAAACAACAATGTTAATTTTAATCAAACATAAACATATAAATAGCAAAATCAGAGAAAAGACGCAGAGCTTTCAGACCTTAAATAATGCAAGGAAAACAAGCTCATATTCATAAATAGTTTTAATAGGTCAGAAATCAGTATTTGGTGGAAAAAAATCTGGTTTTAAATCACAGTTTTTATGGATCTTGGCATCATGTTCTCCTCCACCAGTCTTACACACTGCTCAATTTGGTAAAATCAAAGAAACTCATCATTTTTAAGTGGTTTCTTTTTTTTTCAGAGCTGTATATATATAAAACTAAATACTAGCTAAAACTAAAGACTAACCAACACCCCACTCTTCTTTATAACACAGTTGACGTGAACCTCGACCCCATGACCAACCACCCGTGGCTACTGCTGTCTGACGACTATAAGAAGGTGCAGGAGGCCCTGCAGGAGTCCTACGTGCCGCCCAGCTCCCAGCGCTTTGATACCTGGCCCTGTGTGCTGGGCTGGGAGGGGTACATGCAGGGACGCAGCTACTGGGAGGTGGAACTGGCCAATAACGGCTACTGGAGAGTGGGGGTCACCACCGCCTCCTCCAAGAGGCTCGGCCGCTGCCCCATGAAGCCCTCCAAGGGTTACTGGACCCTGTGGCGCAGCACCAGGCAGTTCTACGCCTGCACCGACCCGGCCACGCCCCTGCCCCTCGCCCTGGTGCCCAAGAAGATGGGCATTTACATCGACTACGAGGAGGGCCAGATCTCCTTCTACAACGCCGAGAACAAATCCCACATCTTCACCTTCACCGGCCACTTCAGAGAGAAGCTGTACCCGCTCTTCGCCCCTCTGGACGGCAGGACTCTGATGACCATATCATCTCCAGCCAATAGCAGTGCCTTATGAAGAAATACAAAATAATCATCTTAAATCCTTATAAATGAGCTCCTCTGAAAGAAAGACATGAGGAGTGGAATTGTATTGGGCTGTGCCTATTACTTATTACTTATTAATATTATTTAATTTATATATATTCAAAAATAACTTTTTTGTCTTGTTGTATGTTGGTTGTAAAGGCTCATGCATATTTTACAATTTAGAATGATTCAAATTTTTTGTAAACTCATAATTGTTTAAAAGTTGCTAATTAAAAGTTAAAAGTTGTCTTTAACGTTATGAATGTGTTAAAATATCTGATTAATCATTTCACCACATTTTACCACAGCTGAGGAATTAGCGGGTTTATTTAACCCTGTAAACCGTGAGTGTGAAGAAGGTAGATTACTTTGTATACTTTGTAAGTAGAAAGATGGATAAAATCTCATAACTAACTCTCACTCTCCTACTCTGATTCTCTCTCTCTCTCTCTCTCTCTCTTTCTCTCTCTCTCACAGCTCTGGAAAAAATTAAGAGAGCACTTCAGTTTCTAGGTAACTTCAGTTATAGGTTTATGTTTGAGTAAAATGAACATTGTTGTTTTATTCTATAAACTACAGACAACATTTCTCCCAAAGTCCAAATAAAAATATTCTCATTTAGAGCATTTATTTACAGAAAATGGGAAATGGCTGAAATAACAAAAAAGATGCAGAACTTTCAGACCTCAAATAATGCAAAGAAAACAAGTTCATATTCATAAAGAGTTAAGAAATTAATATTTGGTTGAATAATTCTGGTGGTTTTTAATCACAGTTTTCTTCATGCATCTTGGCATCATGTTCTCCTCCACCAGTCTTACACACTGCTTTTGGATAACTTTATGCCTTTACTCCTGACGCTTTTGATGGCTGATTATCTGGTGGTTAGCTGGTTGAGGTGAAAGCTGCCTGTGGTAGTTGTGGTTCTTTAAAGCTCCATTAAAGGTTTTGTGTTTGAGTTTCATCATGTTCAATTTTAACGTTTTCCGTGAAACCTGTACTCAGGAGATTAACCATTACTAATTTAGAAAGTGCCAAATTACACTAAAATATTATGGTAAAAAATAAATAAATAAGTAAATAGCATATGAATGATTTAAGTGTTGGTGTGGTGCAGTGGATAACACCACTACCTGCCAGTGAACTACCATATTATGTGGGAGACTGCGGTTCAATTCCTAATCTGGGTGACTGAATTCCGCTCTACACCAATAAGAGTCCTTGGGCTAGACTCCAAACACTACATTAGCTCAACTCTACTATTGTAATAGGAATAACATTGTACATCACCATTGATAAGAGCATCAGCTAAATACCACAAGCTTTAAATTTCTATTATTATCATTAGCTGATAATTAAATGAGTATAACTAAAAAAGTCCGTCTATTTCTGCACCTTCCATTCTGATATAAATAAATACAGTATATTCTCTTCATATTTGTATGTGTTAAGATACAGAATTCCATTCCATTTAACTATATTTATGTTATCATATACAGTATCATTCAGAGTATTGCATTGTCTATCTATCACTTTGCTGCTGTCCTGTTTTTACTGTGTGATTGTTACTAAACTGCACTTTATTTTAAGACTCTTACACATCTATACATCTATATATACCAGATTTTTACCGTTTGTACAATAGTGTGTTCCTGTGTGTGTTGTTCTTATAAGCATAAGAAATCAAACAGTTCATTTTATTTCATGTAAGGTATTAAAGTATATATTTACTTTAATATATGAGCACATCAAAAAGCACTTAGAGTAAGAGAAGGAGCATCACTACCTCTTGTTTACTGATGATTAGTAGAAAGAACTCTACAGTGATCTTTATATGTATTTGAATTGCTTATATTTGTACCGTAAATGTATATATTTTTAGTGCATGCAGCTGATTATTATACTATCTCAATAAAAAGTGTAAATATGTATTCATTTGTCTCTGCCTGTCCATTTATTATGTATCTCTATGTGGATCATTTTGACGATTGTTTAATTATTTTGATTATTTATCATGTTTATGAGACTTTAAACTACAAAGAAATCATATTTTTTAGCTTAATCACTCTTTATTTGCACTTATTGTTATTTCCTGTCATGTGCTAAAATGGAACAACTTTTTTGCACTTATTCTACTTTAATTGTATGAAGATAGTACAAAAGTCTTATTTAAATTGTGCTGAGTGCACTTAACTGTACTAAAATGGAACTATTTTAAATATATTTAAGTAACATTTAAACATTTAAACTACTTCATGTATGTAACCCTATATTTTAAATATGCTTACAGTCAAATTATAATATATTTAATACAGAGTATTACAACTGTATCACTATTTATTATACACCAGGTATATTATACATGTACTAAGAATTGATGTTAAATATATGTAATCTATATTTACATTAGAGTACAAATATGCTTCTTGTTCCTGTCTTTTGTTAGTAGCACACTTCTAGTATACTTCGTATATACACTTCTAGTACTACAATAATTTTTAACGTGTTAGAAAAAAATGTTAAATTAGTAGTAGTAATTTAATTTACTTTCTATAAAGTTACATGATACATTGTATTTTAAGTGAACTACTGTAACAGCTGTTTTTAACACACTTTGCTAAAAATTTAGAAAAGTATATGTGGAAATAAGTATTTTAGACGTATATTAAATTACATTAAACTAAAAGTGTACTTCATAGTAGTCTATTCTTTTTTAAAATATACAATATTGTACTTTTTAAAAAGTATGATCTCAACATTTGATGAAAGCATAATATTAATGTACTTTCAATGTATTTTAAGTAAGTACATGAATCTATTAGTATATTTACAGCATACTTAGACATTTCTCAATATGTTTTAAGTACAATTAATTATATATATATATGTCCTATCATTAACTATTAGCTTAAAAAAACTATAGTTGGGGTTAAAAAGAGTAAAAGAGGCTTAGAGTAAAAAAAAGACTTAAAACTGGAGTTAAATTCCTTTTTAAAAGGGGCTGAATGGGGAAAAATGACCGAGAAGTAAAGATAAAAAGAAAAAGCTGAAAAAAATTCAAAGACAAAGACAAAACTTGGAAAAAATTGCTTAAAAAAGGAAAAGAAAAAGAGTTAGGGAAACTAAAAAATAGGGAAATGAGCTTAAAAGAAAGAGCTGAAAAGTGATAAAAGGTGATTAAAGACTGAAAATATAGTGCTGAAAAGAAAGAATTTTTAAAAAATCAGAAAACAGTTCTCATAATTAGCTAAAAAGAAAAAAGGTTAAAAGAAAGGAAAAGAGCTAAACATGCTTTTAAAAAGAACAAAAAAAATGGGGCTGAAAATACATAGAACTATTAGTATATTTACAGCATACTTAGACATTTTTCTATGTTTTAAGTACAATTAAGTATATATATTTTTTTCACCAGGGTAGGTGCATTTTTCTCGTTTTTGGTATTGAGAAACCCCCCTGTGATGTGGTTTAGCTCGGTTTATCTCAATGCTGAATCAGTTGTTTATAGAGACTCTCAGGATTGGAGTCGGGGGCGAGTTCTGCACAGGTTTTAGTCCCGAGAGAGCGCGAGGTTTCGCTTCCAGTGTGAGAAGCTGCTCGTTACCCAGCAGCCCCGGAGTTCTGACTGTAAATGCAGGGTGTGTCTCTGCAGTGAGGACTGTAGATCTGCTTTATTCAGGGATGCTGATGCTGGTGGGTGATGGTATCTCGTCAGGGTCCACGGGTTTCTCACACAGCCAGGGGCCGTACACCTTACAGTCACCCGCAAACACACTTCCGTCCCCCCGCAGATCTGCACAGTCCCACTGCCCTGAGTCCCACTGCATATTTATACTGAAAACACACATAAACACACCATAGATTACACACAAAACCAGTTTACATAACCATATCACAGCTACAGACACTAAAACACCTGTCGTCATTTTAGTGTGGGATTTTAGGTTTCATGGCTAAATTGGAGCAGCCTGGTGGCCAATCTTCATTAATTGCACATTATTGCACCAGTAAGAGCAGTAACAGTGTGAAGGTTCAATTAGCAGGGTAAGAGCACAGTTCTGCTCTAAATATTGCAATGCACACAACATTATGGGAGACATACCAGAGTTCAAAAGAGGACAAATTGTTGGTGCACGTCTTGCTGGAGCATCTGTGACCAAGACAGCAAGTCTTTGTGATGCACCAAGAGCCACGGTATCCAGGGTAATGTCAGCATACCACCAAGAAGGACCAACCACATCCAACAGGATTAACTGTGGATGCGGTAAGAGGAAGCTGTCTGAAAGTCAGTGCATGGAGCAGAGTTGCTAAACTCCCTTAGCTGCTGACTTGTCATGGACAGTAGGTACAGATCCTTGCTTCAGACGAAGTCTGCTGGCTAATTCTGCTGTGTTCTGTCTGAGGTAAAGCTCTCAACCAGCAGACATGGTGTTTCTTCAACTGATCTAGTGAGTGGGGCTCTGGTGAGGGTTGATTAGAGAGGGGTGGAGCCAGGATGTTGTTATGTTTATGTATATTTATATTTTGGATGACTTTAGTATTAATCTACAATGCAGAATATATTTTAAAATCCAAACTATTGACTGGTCCCGTATTTGTCTTACTAATTGATGTAGTCCAATCATTAACAATGATTATCAATGTATAAAAAGTAAGAAGCAACTGCTTTAGGCATGTGAAATCTGCTCAAATTAAAAATAAAATCTATCCGAAAAAATAATATTGGCAGATACTTACAATGTGTAATTGTGTAAAGGTGTTCCGTCCTGCCAAATCCACATGTCCTCTTCCTGAGAGTATGTTAGACCGAGCCAGAGAAACGGCATCTCCTGATAGGTCCTCATATGTTCAACAATAAACTCCTGTAACAAGGAATATTCAAATTATTTTGTGTGAATATTTTCTTAATACAATTAGCTGTGATGGGCAGTGCTGCACCACTGGCCACCAGCAGGGGAGCTGGGTGATGGAGGGGAAGGATCAGTGAAGTTGGGTCCTGAAACTCCAATTCCCAGAATCCCATGCAGTGATCAGTGCCAACCAGCCACACCTGTGCAGCATGCTATTTAATACACAGCCCAATCCCTCACACTCTGTCGCACCTTTGTAGAGAGGTGACTGGTAACAGATAGTAAAGTCAAGAAGTCAAAACAAGACAAGACAAAATCCAAGAGGGTTGTTCTGTTGACACAGTTTAATCTTAAACCTAATCTACATTGAATTTCTACTGGTGTAACAGCATTGGCACAGCTATCACAAATGCAGGAACCTTCTAGTGGTCCACAGGCCCATCCTCATGGGAAGGCAGTTTGTTTTATTTTACTTAAAAAAATAATTTTACTTATTTTATATAAAAAATATATTTTACTTAAAATGTCAATAAAATAAAACGTTTAAGTATTTTATTTTTACTTAAAATAATGTAAAAAAATGAGTGTTTAAACTATAAATGTTCTATAAACAAACAGTATATAACGGAATTGTAGAAATAACTTTCCATCTATGGCTCTAAATGTAATAATCACAATCTAATCATCATTATTACAATTTTTTTATTATTATTTTAGTTATTTGAGTAAAACAAAACAGAATATGTTTCATATTTTACATTCTTCAATGTATTGGCTTTATTTTCTTAGTCAGCTTTATGAGGTAGAATCACCTGGAATTCAGACTTTCAGTTAACAGCTGTGCTGAACTCATCAAGAGTTAATTACTTGAATTTCTTGTCTCTTAATAAAGTGTTTGAGAGCATCAGTTAAAGTAAAGTAGTGAAGAGGTAGAGTTACAGGTATACAGTGAATAGTGAATATTTGAAAGCATACTCAAGCTCAGTCATAAAAAAGACCATCAAAAATGTTATGATGATGGAACTGGCACTCATTAGGACCACCCCAGGAAAGGATGGAAGAGCAAGAGTTTCCTCAGTTGTACAGGATAAGGTCATCAGAGTTACCAGCCTTAGAAACCGCAATTTTGGATGGTTTAACACTTTTAAGTTACTACATTATTCTTTAAGTGTTCCTTCATAGTCTGGATCACTTCTGTATTAATTTATAATGTAGAAACAGTTGTATTAATAGGTGAATTAACAGGTGGACTCTAAGGTGTGAAAGGTTAAGGACCCATGGTCTAATTTAACAGAAAA
This sequence comes from Astyanax mexicanus, assembly GCF_023375975.1. NCBI lineage: Eukaryota > Metazoa > Chordata > Actinopteri > Characiformes > Acestrorhamphidae > Astyanax > Astyanax mexicanus. The sequence goes on along the minus strand of NC_064422.1, from coordinate 43,594,952 downwards.
ATAATCCTCAATCTTTACTCTTACTTTTCTAATCTCTAATTTAATCTGCTTTATTCTCACTTCCTCTCTTTCTGAATGCATCACTGACTGAATACTCATCAGCTCATTCATCCATCAGTCTATTCGTACCATCTCAGTGACGTCCTGAATGATGGCCAGGCTGGCGTTGTGCTCTCGGCAGAACTCCTCGCTCTCCGCCCACCGCCGGTTTTTCTCCAGGCCTGCAGAGAAGAAGTAGCAGTGCCCCCAGAACCAGAGCCATCGCTCCGGGCAAAGCTGACATCTGGAGTCTACCAGAGATAGAAAAACGACATTATTATAGAGATATACAGCTTTTTTACTTCTACTACTTACATTTTAATAAAAACAGCCTTGTTACTCCTATTTCGTTTTAGCCTATTTTCATTCCTGCTTTCCATCATTCAATAAAACCCCTATCCAGACCTACTCCAGTCTAAATAAGCTTATTATATATATTTACCACTTAAAAATTAAGATTTTCTTTGATTATAACAAATTGGAAACCTCTGGAATATAATCAAGAGGAAGATGGATGATCACAAGCCATCAAACCACCAAACTGAACTGCTTGAATTGATTTTTGCACCGGGAGTAAAGCAGCATAAAGTTATCCAAAAGCAGTGTGTAAGACTGGTGGAGGAGGAGAACATGATGCCAAGATGCATGAAAAAAAAACTGTGATTAAAAACCATCAGGGTTATTCCACCAAATATTGATTTCTGAACTCTTAAAACAAGATTATTTATGAATATAATCATGTTTTCTTTGCATTATTTGAGGTCTTAAAGCTCTGCGTCTTTTTTGTTATTTCAGTAGCTTCTAATTTTCTTGCAAATAAATGCTCTAAATGACAATATTTTTTTTTGGAATTTGGGACAAATGTTGTCTGTAGTTTATAGAATAAAACAACAATGTTCATTTTACTCAAACATAAACCTATAAATAGCAAAATCAGTTATAGTCATTATAGTCTTTTAGAAAAATGTGTTTTGGGGGGGGGGGGGGGGGTAGTGCACTATAGGATTCAGTGGTTCAGCCTAAGCTTTTGTTCTTAATGGCTTTATTTTTCCCTCGCGTTACTTTTACTTTTATACTTTAAGTAGTTTTGAAACCAGTACTTTTAAACTTTTACTTAAGAGTAAAAAGGTTGTGTTGATACTTCATCAACTTTTACAGAAGTATTTTAAAACCTAGTATCTATACTTCTACCTACAGAGTAATGAATGGAGACACTTTTCTTTTTAAGGAATTGTGCAGACTTCGACCAATTCAAACGATTTCGTGCCACATACTGTACCTTTAGTGACACTGTGAAGCAGTGCTGTGAGCTTCTTCACACGGAGCAGTAATATCTCTCTCTCAGTCTTCTCACAGGTTCTGTTACTCTGCAGGCAGTCAGGCAGATCCAAACTTAATACTAAAAACAAAAATTAAACAAACACATGCTTTTACCAATTAAGTCTTTATCTGTAGTAAATCAATGGTGGAACAGATGGTGTTACTGCTGTTACTCTCTACAGCACAATCACACTTTCATCATCATAATAACTAGAAAAAGACACAGATAAAACACAGAGAACTCTGTATCTATTAAAAGTAGAAGTTCTTTTCTTTAGATTAGAAATTACAGATGAAGTCAGAGAGCGGTGAGTACTGTTTCCTACACCTTCAAATAAAGACTCTTAGAAACTGGAGAAAAAAACTGCTACAGGAAGACGTCTGGCTGACCCACATGGAAACAGCAGCTTTAGCCTTTAGCTCTTTAGATTAGAGTTAATCTGACAGGTAAAGAACTGCAGTCAGTAATAAGATGAAGATAAAATAAAAAAGCAGCACTTCTACTGGACTGCTAAACAATAGAGGTGTTCTGATTTTTTTTCCCCTTATTTGTCGCATTTTTGCGTTAAAAAGACTTACGGAAGGTTGCACATGTGATCAAAAGTCCCTTGGCCAGTAAAACGATGCAAAAGAGAAGAGCCAGGCGTATCCAAACTCCACCAGGGACTTTACCCGCTTTAGTTTGTCTTCCTGAGAAAACAAACATCCGGAAAAAAACCTGCTAAATTACATTGTAAAGTCTTATTCTTATTTACTAGGATGAAACATATTTTATTGTTTTAACTAAAACAAGTGATCCAGTCATCATATATTGCAATGCTGCAAAATATCAAACAATATATGTTTACATGGCACTGGAACTAAAACAGCAACATTTATTTATACTAACTATAAATTGACTTAAAAACACAATGGTGCTTGAAATCCTTTAGAATTTTCTATATTTCTGAAAAAAAATATGAGCTAAAACATCATCAGATTTTTACTAAAAGCAAATAAAGAGAACTTGCTTATTTATTTTTTGAGAAAAAAAATGATTCAATGTTACATTACCATAAAAAGGTTTATCTTTTTTCAGTAATCAGTTCCAAATGTAAAACCCATATATTATATAGTTGTATTAAACACAGAGTGATCTATTTTAAGCGTTTATTTCTTTTATTGTTGATTAATGATTATGGCTTACAGCCAATGAAAACTCCAAAAATCAGTGTCTCAGAAAATTTGAATATTATATAAAACCAATTGGTACTTTTGGCAGTGTAGGCAGTGTGCCAAGTCCTGCTGGAAAATGAAATCTGCATCTCCATAAAAGTTGCCAGCAGAGAAAAGCATGATATTTTTTAGAATCTCCTGATAGACACTTCATATTGGTCTAAAGTCAGTGCAGTTTTGTTTTCCCATAAAATCTTACAGCACTTCATGCTTCCCTCTGCTACTGACAACTTTTATGGAGATGGGGATTTCATTTTCCAGCAGGACTTGGCACACTGCCCACACTGCGTACCAAAAGTACCAATTGGTCTTATATAATATTCAAATTTTTTTTGAGACACTTATTTTTGGGTTTTCATTGACTGTAAGACATAATAATCAACAATAAAATAAATAAAGGCTTAAAATAGATCACTCTTTGTTTAATACATCTGTATAATATATAAGTTTCACATTTTGAACTGAATTACTGAAATATCTGATGCACAAGTACAGTATGGGTGGTTAAAATGATATATTATTATTATATACATTATAATTAAAGGTCCATACCTGCTTTATTTCCGGTGATGTTGATATTCTCCAAGCCGATCTGAGACGACTCCATGTCTGAGCTCTGCTGAAACCAACTGCAGCTGCATTTTCTCTGGTTTAGGATCAGCAATAGAAACTCTCTACCCAGAATTCTCCTTCGTCTAACAGTTTCAACAGTAACACCCCTTTTTTTCAGGAAGGGTGAAAAGGTGACACGTTCTGCTGCAGCTGTAAAAAACAAGAACTGGAGAAAAACTGTTAAATTTATAAACACAACTTAAAAAACTCCATAAACCTTTAAAATTTAACTTTTGCTTTTAGAGAAAAGTGTTTATTAACTGTATCGGAAATCACATTCAGCCCAAGCTGCTTTTGCTATTTTAGTTTTAGGTTTTACTTTTACTCTTACATAAAACACGCCACAAAAACCACAGCCGTTTCTGCCTCTTCCTTCCGTTTCTCTGAAGAGCCGCGTGCAACATGTGAGCTCTGCAGGAGACCACCGGCCTTATCTTCACCCACCATCACAGCACTCTGCAGGAGGTGTGAGATAACAATAACCCATCACAGACAACCTGAAAACTTAACATTTAGCTACAGGGAGTTTCATGAAACAGCAGAATTTCCCAGAATTAAATCAAACTGTGGAAAAGCTGTGTAATGTATGAATAATAAACAATAATAATAATATACAGTGGCAAGAAATAGTATGTAAATTTAGGATTATACTTGGATTTCTGCATAAATTGGTCATTAAATGTGTTGTGATCTTCATCTAAGTCCCAACAATAAACAAACACAGTCTGCTTACACTAATACCACACAAAAAATAATACGTTTGCATGGTTTTATTGAAGACAGCATGTTAACATTCACAGTGAGGGTTGAAAAAAGTATGTGAACCCCTAGGCTAATGACTTTTCTTAGAGCTAATTGGAGCTAAAGCTGCCCTGACCTATAAAAAAACACATCAGTTTTGAGTTTGCTGTTCTTAAGAAGCATTGCTTGATGTGAAGTGGAGTTGGCTCCCGAAACTGCAATTCCCAGAATCCCGAGTGGTGATCAGTGGCAACCAGCGACACCTGTGCAGCACTCTATATAAACCCCCAGTCAAACCACTCATTCTCCTCGCACCTTTAAAAAGGGGTGAGAAGTAACAGAGGGTGTAAGAAAAGAAAAAAGAAAAGAAAAGAAAAGAAAAAGAAAGAAAAGAAAAGAAAAGAGAGAAAAGAAAAGAAGCAAAGAGATCTGAAAAAAGGCCATAAAAACATAAAAGATCTTCAAAGAAAGCAAAAAGTAGAGTTTTTGAGTTTGATTGTGTTTTATTTTGATTTTGATTTATTTTCGTTGGTAATGCCATCTTTTGGCATTTCCTTTGTTCTGTTTCCCGCCTTTTTTTGTGTACCGCTTCAGGGTTTTGTTTTCCACCTATTTTCCAGTCTCCTCTGTGGAGAACCAACCCAAGTTCCACTAGCACACCCTTTTTAAAACAAGAACTATTAAAATATATTTATAAATTACTCAAATAATCAAATAAACAAATGACAGTACATATACCTGTTTGTTTTTACTCTACTACTTTAATTTAATTTAATTTAATTTAATTTAGATTTAAATAGTGATCAGTGTTGGAGTTTATTGGCAGAGTTGAATATTTCAGTGTTAACCCAAATTAACTCAATAAATACCATCTGACTCCACTGAGATTTCGATAAACTCTGCCTAATTCAACTCAGTATTTGCTTAATGGGTTCGACTCCACACTAACGCCTATAGGTTTAGAATGGGTTGGCATTAAAGCTTTGAGCTTTCACAGTTTTCATGCATGTTAGCATTTTCAATGAATGAATCAATCAATCAACCTTTATTTTCACTCGGTAAATACATTTTCAATGTAGCCGAGCTTACATAAAATTAAAGGTATTGAAACTTAAGTTTATATTTTAAAAACAAGCAAAGAATGTAAGATTTAATTAAGAAAAAATTTAATAATTCAAAATAAAAGGATATGCAAACAGGCTAAAATGTAGAGCAATAAAACAGAGAGATAAATACGTAGAATAATAACATAGAAACACAGTTAAAAAAATTAGGGACTAAAATAACCACAATTATAAAAATGTTAATGATGAAACTAAAATAAATAAATAATATTATTATTATTATTATTAATAATAATAATAATAATAATAATAATAATAATAAGTAGAAAATATATAAAAAATAAAAGAAAGAAATTAAATGAAATAGAAATGTAAAAGGCCAAAAGTAAAGGCAGTAAAAAACAAATAAAATGATGAAATGAATGAAATAAATGAAATAAAAGGGCTAAAATGTAAAATTAGATATTTTCTCCTCCACCAGTCTTTTGGATCTCCTCCACTGCTTTTGGATAACTGTATGCCTTTACTCCTGATGCAGAAATTCAAGCAGATCAGCTTTGATGGGTTTGATGGCTTGTGATCATCCATCTTATCCATTGTAAAATCAGAGAAACTCATCATTTTAAGTGATCTTTTATTTTTTTCAAGAGCTGTAGGGAGAAAAAATGGGAGAGAATTAGAAATCTTAAAAATAAAAATGCTGTTAAAGCTGCAAAGGGGAACCGACTCCACACTAATGCCTATGGGTTTAAAAAGGGATTTGAGAAAAAAATAAGTAAATAAGTGTAATGTGTAATTGTTTAAAATACTTTTGTCTCAATGTTTCCTTCAATGTTTATCATAGCTGCTGACTGACCTCTCACTACTGACTTCAATTTGTTCCTCATTCTTTTGCAGCTAGAGTTGTGAAACTGACCAGCCAGACAGAAAACTTGCAAAAACAGTTAAAAAAAGAAAACAAGAAACCGTTGGACGAAACTGTTGCTGTTGTTTGTTCTGGGTCTATTTATAGTGTGCTATTTAAAACTTAAAATAAAAAATTAAGGAGCACAAGTACATGACATACAGCTCTGAAAAAATAAAAGAGCACTTAAAACCAATGAGTTTCTTTGATTTTACCAAATTAAAAACCTCTGGAATATAATCAAGAGGAAGATAGATGATCACAAACCATCAAACCACCAAACTGAACTGCTTGAATTTTTTGTTTTGCACCAGTAGTGGCAGCATAAAGTTATCCAAAAGCAGTGTGTAAGACTGGTGGTGGAGGAGAACATGATGCCAAGATGCATGAAAACTGTGATTAAAAACCAGGGTTATTCCACCAAACATTGATTTTGGAATCTTAAAACTTTATGAATATGAACTTGTTTTTTTTTTTTTTTTGCATTATTTGAGGACTGAAAGTTCTGCATCTTTTTTTTGTTATTTCAGCCATTTCTCATTTTCTGTAAATAAATGCTCTAAATTACAATATTTTTATTTGGAATTTGGGAGAAATGTTGTCTGTAGTTTATAGAATAAAACATAAATGTTCATTTTACTCAAACATAAACCTATAAATAGCAAAATCAGAGAAACTGATTCAGAAATTGAAGTGCACTCTTAAAGATGTTTTTTGCTTTGTCAACAAACATTGAATTAAATTTCTTCAAAAAATTACAACTTTATTCACTACTTTTTAAACTTTTTTGTGTTTTTTGGAATTACTAATAATTGCTGTATTAGTTGCTATAACTAATCAACTAATAAAATTATTAAATTATTTATTTAAAATAAAAAAGAAGATCCACCTGACCAAAAAAAAATCAGAGTAGAATTGTTGTGCAAAACAAGTCAAATAGCAAAAAAAAAAAAGATCAATTAAATAAACATACAATTTTAACATAACTATAATGATAATAATAATGAGGCTACAAATTGCCTTAAATTATTTAAGTACCAAATCAGATTTTTTTCAATTGCAATTAAAATTGTAATTGTATGTAATTGATATGCATGCATTCAATATTTGGCACTGTAGATTTGTAGTTTGGTAAATTACTGTTTACAACATAGACAAATGCTTACAGCATTTTTTTTCATTTGCACTGAATGTTTGAAACTGTTATATTTATATTAAATTAAATTTTATTTTATGTACATGTATTTTGTTGCAGTTTGTTGCAGTTTGTTTCATCCTTGAAATGAAAAAATAAATTTAAATGTTTTGTCCTATGACCGAAAATATCATTATGACAAAAACACCCTGACATACTGAGATATTATTTTAGGCTCATATTGCCCACCTCTAGAACTGACACAAATATTACAGCTAAATCTGAAAGCGTGAGCTGCTGCTCTGAGCTATATTAGTAAAATGAAGCCACTCGGTTACATAAATGAAGAGCAGCTTCCTGTAGGTTGAGAACAGGATGAGAACATGATACAAACACGTTTAACCCTGAAAAAGATAACAGAGCTGATCTGGCCCAACACACAATCATTTAGATTTGTGTATTGCACAGCTGCATTTACGGCGTGTCTGTGTGTGTTTGGTATCGTGGAACAGCAATGTTATTTTATTTAAGATTCTGTTTTTGTTCGCATTCTTGTGTGTAAGGAGCGGGGGTGTACAGGTGCCGAGCACCTGCCTGGCCCCTCTGCGTAGCTACAGGCTTTGGAAAGTTGACTATTGTCAGGGTTTTAATCAGTCAGTGGCGCACCTACCTGTATTTTCCGCTGCCAAGATAGAAACACACCAGAAATGAACCTGAACACACCTCACTTCCAGACCACCACGTCTATCAGTGTAGATTTATTTCTAAACTCTGATGCTATTTTAACAGTGCAGGGGCAAGACGTGAAAATAGACTGTTGACGGGGTGTGAGATAGCAGTGAGCATTGTGACGTGCCTTGGGCAGGTTGTAAGGCCTATGAACTGTACAGTAATGCAGTGGTAATTCCTGTTACTTAACCCTGTTACAGCAAGCAAGACGACAAAATGGGAAATTTTAGGAAACTGTCCTTATTTTGTCTTATAAATACATTCCTAAATTTCCTTCGGGGTAAATAAAGTATGTATCTATTTATCTATTTATATTTTCAAAAATTATAACAATGATATTTACCGTGACAGAGTGGTCTTAAGATTAACTGTTACCTCTTAAAGCTCAATTTAGAGACAATATGAGAAATTTTAAGTGAAATTATTAATATATTATTAATAGCTGAACATTAAGTCCATTGAAAACAGAACAGTGTAAAGTTGTGATGTCACTGATGATCAAAGTTTAAAGTTTGAAGGGGCGGAGTTATCCCCTTTAATATGACAAGGTGGACAGGAAATTCTTGGACACGTTTAAATAACTTTATTTTTTTAGGAAAATACAGGAGTTAAATGAACACATAAAATGCCTTAATTATGAAAAAGACATTGTTAAAACTTCAACAAACAATTTGTGTTATGCAATGTTTTGTGCAGGTAAAATGACACTTTCTTTTCCGTTTAAACTGCTGTTTTTATAATAATTCATCTTACTAATAAAAAAACAATATTATATAATAATAATAATAATAATAATAATACATTTTATTTTTATAGCGCTTTTCAGGATACTCAAAGACGCTTTACATTGCATAAAAAAAAAAAACACAATATGAAAATACATAGGAAATAATCAACATCATCATCATCATCAACATCATCAATACCATACAATAGAAATCAAATAGAGCAAAACAATCAATGCATAAAAGATAGAAAATTAAAAATGTAATTTAATGAGTTAAAAACAGATAGAAACAGAAAGAAAAAGGGAGGAGAGGAAAAAAGAAGAGGCACACAGAAATGTTGCATCATGCGTTGAAAGCAGATCTGAAAAGGTGAGTTTTGAGGAGAGATTTAAAAGTGGGAAGATCAGAGCAGGCGCGGATGTGTTTTGGGAGAGAGTTCCACAGGGAGGGGGCAGCTATGGAAAACGCTCTGTCGCCCCAGGTCCGGTGCTTAGTTCTACCAATGGAGAGTAGATTGGCGTCAGATGATCGAAGTGAACGGGTCCAAATATGTCCAAGTCTTGGTCTTGACTTGGACTCTATGACTTGAACTCATCTTGACTCTAACTCAACTACCAAAAGACTTGTTTTGGACTCAATATGTCCAGGTCTTGACTCTGGCTCAACTAACAAAATATTGGTATTGACTCAGACTCAACAATTGAAAATCTTGGTCTTGACTCAGATTTAACTACCAAAAGTCTTGATTTTGACATGGACTTGATCACCAAAAGTCCTGGTCTTGATTCAGACTCAATGCCCAACAGTCTTGGACTCAACAACCAAAAGTCTTGGTCTTGACTTGGATTCAACAACCAAAAGTCTTGGTCTTGACTTGGACTCAACAACTAGAAGTCTTGGTCTTGGACTCAGATTTAACTACCAAAACTTTTGGTCTTGACTTGGACTCAAATACCTACAAGTCTTGGTCTTGAATCAGGTCTAGTGGTCTTGACAACAACACTAACAGCAATATACGTTGCAGAGCCAAAAATTATTTTTCCAGTATCTTGTAGCCCTATTGGCTAGTGACCTGCAGTTAGCGCAGCCCCATTGGCTGATACAGTAGGCAGGCCAGGTAGCAGCACACCTCCCAGGCCTGGTCCAGCAGAGCCTCTGACCCGTGTGCATGAACCGTCCTCAGATAATGATATTTCATCACTTTGTCCGTCAGACTCTTAATACTCAGCACTTCCCTTACTGGCATACCAGCGAGAGGCTCCGCCCCCTCCCCATTCATTACAAACGCAGGTAAGGTTAAAGGCTTTGGGTTATCCTGATTGGCTGTCCACTCCTGCCACTCATCCAGGCGGGCGGAGCTGCAGAAGCCCAGGTAGCCCTCCGGCGAGGCCACGGCGCAGACACGGACCGGGCAGGGAAATCGATACGGCAGAGCTGATAGGTGCTGCCCGTCTGAGGAGGGGCGTAGCCTTCTGGCCGCCTGCTGCCGGTCCCGTTTTGAGGAGCTACAGAAGAGGTCCACGCAGTGCAGGATGGTCAGCTGACGACCCGAAACACAGGACAGAGTGTGTTTAGGCTGAAATACGGAGACGTAATGAGGACTGCAGCGCACCGGGATCTGGAAAAAAAAAAAAAAAAAATCTAAATTATTATTACTATTAAGATAATAATTAAATATTAATATACAGGGGTTGGACAATGAAACTGAAACACCTGGTCTCAACAGGCCAACTGAGACAACAGGTCTCAATTGGTGTTATGGGCAACATTACACAAGAAAATTACATGATGTCCATTGTATTATCTTATCAGATAGGAGCTAACAGCGCTAGGAACAGCATGCAGTTAATTCCTGTGTTATTTGTGCGAAAAACACATCAGTGTTTATATACTTTACCCAGAGATAAGGAACAAATGGTTAGAATTTGTCTATATAGGGACGCCACCAGCCAAGTACAATTGAAATAGGTAGGTGTATGTTTAGAACAGTTCTGTTTACACTAGTTAAAAGTAAAAATCCACCCTGGGGTTTTGTTCCAACTACCTGGGCTGCTCTGCTGAGGCTCAGCCAACAAAACCCTGAAGTGGATTTTTACTTTCTGGACCTGGACTACCCACCTCTGTGTGTAACTATAGGTTTAAATAGGATCTCCAGTGGATTTGGTGTTTTACAGAGACTCTAAGACTAGATCAGCGGCTGAACTGCACTTAGCAGGGCATTATTACACATGTTGTAAAGTAACACATGACATTGCAAAGACTGTTATTAGTGTAAAAATGTCTTTATTTTAAAACGTTTCTAACTGTTGTTCGTCTCGCTGCCTCCTGGTGTTGCAGTGCTGTTAGCCAACCAGAGGTGATATGTTTACATGTATGAATATTCATGAGGAATAGCTGAAATCCTATCGTTCTCCCTGCCCACTCCGCTACGGGACTAAAGCAGTGTTATACCGGATCAGGGGAGCACTTTTTGTCCACAAAAAAGAGCTCAAATGGCATTCATTCACACTAGAGACACAACTAGACATTTTAAAATTAATAGAAAAACGATGAGAGACAAAAAAGGAATGAGAGACATTTAAGCTGGAAAATTCTATTTATGTTTAGTCTGAAGTTATAGAAATACGATAAATTGTACAATTAATATGATAAAGTACAATTAAGATAGGTTGGTGTATGTTTATAACAGTTCTGTTTACACTCGTTAAAAGTAAAAATCCACAGAAGCTTGTAAAATGATTGGAAAAAATTAAATATATATTTTTCTCACTAAATATACCATATGTACCTGCTGCAGCTTCTTCCGCAGGAGCTCCACCCACTGCACCCACATGCGGGAGACGGTGGCCTCTGCTATTTGGAAGCGGAAGGACAGGTCTGAGGTGAGGAGGCCCAGGCGGAGGCGGGTCAGCACCAGCAGCAGCTGGTCCTCCGGGCTGAGGGCGTAGCGTCTGCTCTCCTCACCCCGCTGAGAACCAATCAGCCTCAGCCTCACCGTCTCCGCTGTCTCCTCCCACCTCCAGCCTCCAGAATCAGGTCCTGCTGCTGCTGTAGCATCATCCTCTGATACCTGAAGCCTCGACTCCTAAACATGAGAAGAATTTAAAATACAAATTTAACACATTTATACTAAAAGATTTATAACAAAGCACATTAAATTAACTTTTATATACAAGTAAAAATCATTGCAAGGGAGCGTGAAAATAATCTACAGTAAATTAAAAATTGTGAATAAGCGACCTGATTTATTGTAAAATGAACAAAAAAAAAACTACTGCTCTAAAGCACTGCCCATATATACAGAGAATTAGGTTGCTAAGTGCGACACCTAGTGGCTAAAAGGTGACACACATAAAGTTATCCAAAAGCAGTGTGTAAGACTGGTGGAGGAGAACATGATGCCAAGATGCATGAAAACTGTGATTAACTCTTAAAACTTTATGAAAATGAACTCGTTTTCTTTGCATTATTTGAGGTCTGAAAGCTCCTTTTTGTTATTTCAGCCATTTCTCATTTTCTGCAAATAATAGTAATAAATAAATGACAATATTTTTATGTGGAATTTGGGAGAAATGTTGTCTGTAGTTTATAGAATAAAACAACATAAACCTATAAATAGCAAAATCAGAGAAACTGATTCAGAAACTAAAGTGATCTGAATTATTTCCAGAGCTGTATACATAATATAAACTTACTAAATACTAAACATGAATGTAGTTGAAGAATATCAGCAATATCCATACCTGTATCTGCAATAAAACAGGCTTCATTTACTATATAAACAGAAATTATAAATGTTTAAAGAAAAGGAGAGAGTGAGTAAATTTGTGAAATAAATAGACACATAAACTTGCTTCCGTTGAAGTTTGGTCTGAACTTGGATTCTTCTCCATCTTCTCACTCATCCCTTCATCCTCCCTGCTCTTTTCCTCCTCCTCCTCCCGATCATTCCAGTGCAGGACGGATCCATCGGAGCCCTGCAGGAAGGCCAGCAGAGCCCGGAAACGAGCGTACGATTTAAAACCAGTGTAGAAACGGAGCCACTTCACCGAACCACGGCACAGAGCCTTCACAGTGAACATGCTCGCACGAGAGGATGGAGTGACCTGAGAGAGAGAGAGATAAAGAAAAACTGTTAAGATCATTAAAAATATAAAGGAGCCAAAGGAAAACCATTACAAAAAGGGAGGTGTCAAGAATTAGGGCTGCACAAATCTTTATTAAGACAATAGATGAACCCAGAATAGATGCATTCCACACATTTTTATTAAGGGATAGGTCTGGATGTGCAGCTGAACATGGTATAGTATCTTTATTATCTTCAAGGAAAGCTCTTAAAGGGGGCAGCAGTTTGTGAGCATTTTCCTGCTGAAACAGTGAATTCGAGTCAGTGTTAAAGGGGTCATATTATGCAAAACTCACTTTTTATATGCCTTTGTATTTCCATTTGGGTCTCGACTGATACTATAAACCAAAAATAAAAACATAAAAAATAAAAAAATAAAAATCCATCCATCCGTTTTCTGTGAAGCAGCTGGAAGAGTTTTCAAGGTGTCAGATATTTGACTTCACAATTGTAAGTCCCTTTGGACTAAAATGTCTGCTAAATGTAATGTAATGTAATATAATGTATAACTTGCTTCTATGAGCTATTTAGATGCTCCTCCCTTATTGTGACGCCACAATAAAACAAAGAAATCCTGCATAAAACCACCCTGGCTCCACCCCTCACTCGTCAACTTTGGCCAGTACACAGCAGAATTAGCCAGCAGACTTCTTTTGAGGGAGGGATCTGTACCTGCTGTCCGTGGCAAGTCAGCAAATAAGGGAGATGTAAGAACTTTCAAATAAAAAATAACTTTTGTGCTTCTATCGCAGTTAAGCATGAACTAGCTAGTTTGTGTTTTGCCATTTAGCACAAAAAATGCTCAGTAACAGATTATTTGCATAAAAGTGACAGAGCTCTTAAACGGCTCATTCTGAAGGGGAGTGAAACTAGTAAAAATAGAGCTGGAGAGACCTTTATCTTTATGTGAGAGTGATTTTGTGCAAAAAGTGTAATATGTGCTCTTTAACAGCGCTGCACTTTTGTGCGTCTCACCAGAGGATACTGAGCTGCTCGTTCATGCTGTGAAGATACACCAGCAGCTCATTTAAGGGAACAGTAATGTTATTTTATTCTTTATTCTGGTTATTGTTGAGTTAAAAGTGTTTGGGCTCTGCAGTGCTTCTGGGTGTGTGTTTAACAAGCTATGGGCGCACAGTGTGTATGGCTAAGATAGGATTGGGCAGCTAACTGTTGTCTGTTGTCAGGGTTTTAATCAGTCAGTGGAGCACCTGTATATCCTGATGCCAAGATACACAAGAAACACGGCAGAAATGTACCAGTGTAGATTTATTCCTAAACTCTGGAGCTATTTTAATGCAGCAGGCGCAAGGTATGAAATTAGACTGTTGACTGGGTGTAAGATAGCAACGAGCATCACAACATGTATTGGGGCCCCTTGGTGGAGGTGAACAATGAAATGATAACACTGATATTTTAATATCAAAGTATATATATCACAAAAAATACAGGTATTGCAATGTCCTTTTTATCCAATATCCTGCATCCCTATAAAGAAAGAGATGAGAAAGAGAAGTTCACCTGTCTGACAGCAGCCAGGCAGTGCAGGGCCTCTGTACGTTCCTTCAGCTGCTTCCTGGTTTGGGACAGTTCCTCCTGTACTTTCAGCGTCTCCAGGCGCTGCTTACATAACATGTTCTCCAGAGAGCAGATTTTATACTTATCAGCATCTCTCTGACTCTCCACCATCCTCTCCAACTGCAGCTGAAAGCGAGAGAGTTTCAAACAGGAGGTAGAAAAGAAAAGAGTGAAGAAGTATATAAATGAATCCCATATTAATACTTAGTGCAAAGCTAGTATATCTCTACCAGCTTTACACATCGAGAGTCTGAGATTTTTGCTCCATTCTTCTTTATAAAACAGCTGAAGATCAGTCAGGGTGGATGGAGAGCGTCTGTGAACAGCAGTTTTCATGTCTCTCCAAAGAAGATCAATAAATCATTATAGCTCCACTGTAGCTTTGGCTGTATGTATGTTTAGGGTCATCGTCTTGCTGGAAGGTCTCAAGGCTTTTGCAGACTCCAACAGCTTTTCTTTCAGGATTGTCCTGTATTTATTTATCTCCATCCATCTTCAGTCCTTCAACTCTGACCAGCTTCCTAAATCTGTCGCTGCTGAAGAAAGAAAAGCATCCCCACAGCATGATGCTGCCACCACCATGTTTCACAGTGAGGATGTAACTCTTTGCAATTTGGCCCAAACAATGTTTTTCTTCTAGCCAATCTTTCATAAAGGTCAGATTTGTGGAGTGCATAATTTATAATTGTCCTGTGCACAGATTCTCCTGATCCGCCAGAGCTGTGGATCTCTGCAGCTCCTCCAGAGTGACCATGGGCATCTTGGTTGTTTCTCTGACCATTGCTCTCCTTGCTCAATCTGTCAGTCTCCTTGGACCATGGCCATAAACAGTTGTAGAATACTTTTTCTGTGTTTCTATGATGGATTGAACAGTGCTCCTAGGGATGCTCAAAGCTTAGGATATGTTTTTTTTTTATAACCTAACCATGCTTTAAACTAATCTTTAACAAACCACTGAGACCTTCACAGAACAGGTAAAGTATTTATACTGAGACTAAATTACACACAGCTAGACTTTATTTTTATTAACTAATTAAGTGACTTCTGTAAGTCATTTATTGCACTGGATGTTATTTAGAGTTTTCAGTGGGCTGGATACTTTTTTTTATTTAAAATTGTCACAATTATGTGCTACTTTGTGTTGGTGTATCACTTAAAATCTCTATAAAATACATTTAAGTTTGTGGTTGTAAAGTGACAAAATATAAAAAAGTTCAAGGGGTATAAATACTTTTGCAACCCACTGTAAATAAAAATATTTTTTTTCACATACTTGAGATTCTACACCCACAGAGCATACCCACCTTCTTCTCCTGCAGCTGAGCGTCCTTGGTTTTGAGCTCTTTGCGGAGCGAGAGCAGCGTCTCCCCCTGCCAGTGTCTCTCTTTCGCCAGGTTTCGCACCAGAACGCTCAGTCTCGCCGGGTCGGACGGGAGGGGAAGGCCACCGTGGTCGTTCTGGAATCCTTTCTGAATCTCCTGCTGGCTCTCCTCCATCAGCTCAGCCGCCAGAGCCAACTCTCCCAGACCTGAGGCTGGAGACAGTGACAGAAACATGAAGAAACCATTTATATTTAAAGCTGGAAAAATGGCAAATTGTGTCCACATTGTGTATATCGATAAAGAGTACATTGTTTTCCAATGAGCTCTGACAGTTGAGCAGCCTTTCTCTTCCTATACTGATACATAGCCGACTGATCTTTCAATCTCTAGAATACTACTTGTCATCTTTATCTACAGCTGAATTTTAATAAATGTGCCTGTATAAAAGTTGTAGTTTTATCTACCTACCTACCTACCTACCGCCATTCAGCTAAAAACGTATTGAGATATTATTTTTGGTCCATAATGCCCATATTGCCATAATTTAACTGTATTAAAGTCCCTAAGCATTTTCAACATTAAAAAACATTCAGAAACTACAAAATCAAAACCAGATTTTTAATGCCTCCATGGTTAGTTTCGGCATTTTTAAATTTGTACTTTTGTTTCTTTGTTTACTTATCATTAAAACTATGGTCAGAAAGCCTGGGGTCAGAGTGTGGGGTAACTTTAATGGCCCAAAGTTACATTAATGAGATCCTGCTACCAGTGGCCCTACCTTTATCAAAAGCTGCACACTGTGGTGCTCTATTCCAGCAGGACAATGCTCATCCACATGCTGCTGCTGCTTTAAGAGCTTGTTTTATCTGGATGGGATTAGTTTCTCAGGGGGACGTCTGTGAAAAATATTTCACACTTCTACTCAGTGATAAAATTCCTGCATTCGGACTGCAATTGAAAAAACAGGAGAACCAGTGAGTTTTTTAAGGCATTCTCGGTCACGTGACATCGAGTTCAGTAGCTCCTCCATTTCCACTCGCTGTTGTGTTTATGTGGATCTCCGTGGAAACCCTGGTGCACCAAAAGTGTAATTATGGTACACAGCAGTAGACAAATAGCTATTTTAGCTATAGACTCTTAGACGCTTTTCCCCGTTTTTCTGCGCTAGAAATGCGCACCCTCTCCGACTCTTTGGCCCGTTTCTGACACCTAGCGTTCAAACTTTGAATCTCACATTATAAAAACCTGTTTAACAGTGGACCAACTTTCATTCTATTTCTAAAATACCTCGCGGGCCGCTCCAAAAAAGGAAACGGGCCCCAAATGGCCCGCGGGCCGTAGTTTGGACACCCCTGACGTAGATGATCGTTCTGGATGGGAATAAAATCTCAGAGGATAAAACCCCCCATAAAAGAGAAAAATTAACCCAGCACCCCCTGAGAAACTAATCCAGTCTAGATAGGGCTTAATAGACAGTACAGTTACTACACTATGTCCAGCTACATTTCCAGATCAATCCCTGATTATAGAAAATGTGTGGGATGTGTTTCCATTGGAAGCTCTATCAACACTCCTATACCCTCTACCACACACTCTGCAGGAACTGTGTGAGAATATTGGAGCTCTATGGATCTGATGGATTATTACAAAAGGAACATCAGAAACCTCATACAACTCAATACATGCTGAGATTTCTGGCATGTTTTAGTGTTACACATGCGTTACACACTACTTCTGTATGTGTAGATCAATAAATATCACCCATATCAGTCTAAAATTGTTTTGATAATAAGTGGAGTGTATAATCTGACTCACCTGTGCTTTGTATTCTCTCTTTATTGCTTCCTTCCCAATTCTTCTTTCTTCTTCTTCTCAGCAGATGTGCACTGTTTCTCCTTTTGTGTGGAATCATCTCTTTTGTAGCTTCATCTTTTACTTTCTGAGAAAAGTGGGCATCATTTTACTCAATACAAAATCCTCTACATCTCATTTAACATGAACAAACTGTCTGAACTATGCTTTAAAAATATACATTTTAGTAAGAAAGTGAGTGTAAAGAAGGGCTCTTTTTGTATAAATATATCATACGTGTGTGAGAAGGTTTAGGCACCCTTGTCGTTTTATTTCTCATATTAATGCTGTCAATGTATGCAATTAATCTAGATACGTTTTTTAAAATGCAAAAAAAATCATTTTTAAGGCACCAGTTTCCTAGTGATGTATTAGTGGTTTTATCTATCACAATACCCAGAATGCATGACACACTAACATCGATCCCATTCATAATCACATGACACTGCAAATGGCACTACCCGGAAGCCAATCACCAGAATATTGATTTCACCTGTTGCACACACTATATATACACGCTCACTGACGGATTTGTCCTCGTACAAAGTGTTTTCCATTGTTTGTGTTAGCTCTCTCGATTTGACATATCATATTGCCTTGTTGTGTAAGATCTGGTATGTTTACTCCCTCTTGCTGCTGTTTACAATGTTGACCCTGCTCGTTTTGACTACTCTCTGTGCCCATGTATATTGTACCTTAGTGATTTGTAAATTAAAGACAGAGGGTACGGCAGTGTCTCTCAGACGGACAGTCTGGCCAGTGCGGTCGAACATGTCCTCGGTGAAGTGTTTACTGCACAGCACGCTGTTACAGGACAGAGTGAACGGCTCCAGAGCTGCCGTCTGCATCTGCAATGCATTACACCACTCCAGCCTTCGCTCAGCATCCTTAGGAAATCTGTGCATTAACAATTTAACACCATTAAAAATCAGCATTAATTTTTACTTTATCACTAGATTACACCATGATTAATATAACATGTATTACTAGATTACACCATAAATCATAATTATTATATTACTAGATGTTAAAATAACATTTATTACTAGTTTACAACAGCAATAATATTTGCTTTATTGCTAGAATATCCCAGGAGTAATATCACCTTTATTACTTTATTATAACACTATTACTATTATCTTTACTACTATATTATATCAGCGTTAATATTACCTTTATTACTAGATTAGACCATAATTAATATATGCTTTATAGCTAGATTACACCAGCATTAATATTATCTGTATTCCTAGATTACACTGGCATTAATATTACCTTTATAGCTAGATTACACCAGCATTAATATTAAATTTATTACTAGATTAAACCAGCATAAATATTTGCTTACTTACTAGATTACACTAGCATTAATATTTACCATATTACTAAAATAAACCAGCAATAATATTACCTTTATTACTAGATTACACCAGCATTAATAATACATTTATTACTAGATTACACCAGCATTAATAATACATTTATTACTAGATTACACCAGCATTAATACTACATTTATTACTAGATTACACCAGCATTAATAATACATTTATTACTAGATTACACCAGCATTAGTTTTACATTTATTACTAGATTACACCAGCAATAATAATACCTTTATTACTAGATTACACCAGCAATAATATTAATTTAATTACTAGATTACACAAGCATTAATATTAACTCTCTTACTAGATTACACCAGCATTAATTTTACATTTATTACTAAATGACACCAGCAATAATAATACCTTTATTACTAGATTTCACCAGCAATAATATTAACTTTATTAATAGATTACACCAGCATTAATATTAACTTTATTACTAGATTACACCAGGATTGATAGGGTTCTACACTTTGCCATTGTCCAGTAGACAGTAAAATAAATGATAAGTAAACTAAAACTAAAGCTACCTGTGGAAGGAGAGAGTCTGGTCAGGGTTTCTGCAGGGCTTCTGGGAGGAGCAGTTAATGACGCAACAACTGGATGGCATGACGATATCTTCCTCCATATAGAAGCTCTACATAGTAGACAGGGCTCTGGTAGTACCTGTAGAAATCACAGAAGCAGGTTGTACATTTGAACATTTCTTGTAAATTCCAAATAAAAATATTCTCATTTAGAGCATTTATTTGCAGAAAATGAGAAATTACTGAAATAACAAAACAGATGCAGAGCTTTCAGACCTCAAATAATACAAAGAAAACAACAAGTTCATATTCATAAAGTTTTAAGAGTTCAGAAATCAATATTTGGTGGAAAAACCCTGGTTTTAATCACAGTTTGTGTGTATCTTGGCATCATGCTCTCCTCCACCAGTCTTACACACCGCTTTTTGGATAACTTTATGGCACTCCTGGTGCAAAAAATTCATTCAGACACACACGCACACTCACAGACAGACAGAGAGAGACACACACACACACACACACACACACACAGACTGACATACACACTTACACAGACACACACACTCTCCGGTTTTGATTACCCGCTGTTGCTCTGATATATCGCTATAAAACCTCGTATCTGCAGCTGCGCCGCTCCGGCTCCCGACCTCCCGCCAAAGATGGCGGACTGCTCCGGTGACGTCACCACCGCGCGCTTTGGAGAAAACGCTCCGATTAAAAACAGCGCGAGGGATTTTCTATAATATCTCTATTATATCTCGGTAATATCTCTATAATACATCTGTAATATATGTATAATACATCTATACTGTTTCTATAATACATTTGTAAATCTCTACAATATTTCTTTAATACATCTATAACATCTATATAATACGTCTATAATATCTCTACAATATCTCTATAATACCATTATAATATCTCTATATTATCTCTATCTCTATAATACCATTATAATGCATCTATAATATCTCTATAATGTCTCTATAATATATCTATAATATATCTATAATATCTCTACAATATCTCTTTAATACATCTATAATATCTATATAATACGTCTATAATATCTCTACAATATCTCTATAATACCATTATAATATCTCTATATTATCTCTATCTCTATAATACCATTATAATACATATGTAACATCTCTATAATACATCTGCAATATCTCTATAATACATCTGTAATATCTCTATAATACATCTATACTATTTATGAAATACATTTATAATATATCTACAATATCTCTTTAATACATCTATAATATCTATATAATACGTCTATAATATCTCTACAATATCTCTATAATACCATTATAATGCATCTATAATATCTCTATAATGTCTCTACAATATCTATATAATGCATCTATAATATCTCTATATTATCTCTATCTCTATAATTCCATTATAATGCATATATAATATCTCTATAATGTCTCTATAATATCTATATAATATATCTATAATATCTCTATATTATTTCTATCTCTATGATTCCATTATAATGCATCTATAATATATCTATAATATATCTATAATATCTCTATAATATATCTATATTATCTCTATCTCTATAATTCCATTATAATACATCTATAATATCTCTCTATTATCTCTATATCTATAATACTACTATTGTGAGAAAGTCCACTGGCGCCACCTGCAGGCGAAATTACATATAGCTTCAACCCCGGAGACTGCAGTTTCAGGACCCCGCAGTTTCAGGACCGCAATTCTAGGACCCTATTTTTTGCGACACTGCCACCTAACGAAATGAACGACTTACTACACCTTAAATAATATCACCACTTTAGCTAACAACTTACATATTTAAAGGCTTATTTCACCCAAATATTACCAATTTAGCTGACTACTTACACCTTTTA
This sequence comes from Astyanax mexicanus, assembly GCF_023375975.1. NCBI lineage: Eukaryota > Metazoa > Chordata > Actinopteri > Characiformes > Acestrorhamphidae > Astyanax > Astyanax mexicanus. The sequence continues at coordinate 43,573,778 of NC_064422.1, read as the reverse complement.
ATGTTTATTTCACCCAAATATTAGATAGATACATGCAGCTTTTATATTGAAGATGGTAAAAACATAACCTAATTAGTTACATGCATCTTCAAAAGCAGACAGGATAATAAAATTACTTTTACAAATGACAACACATATTGTTCAAGAGTATAGATGATATCTAATTCAAAACATATGAATATTTTTATACAATAAATGTAGGCCATAACTTGATTCACATTCCGACTGCAATTTTCTTTTTATTATTATTATTATTATTATTATTATTATTATTATTATTATTATTATTATTATTATTATCATTATTAGTATTATTATTGTTATTAATAAATATTTACAATAGTTTTTCTGCAAACCATATTCACATTACAAAATATCCATATACATCCCTCCACATATAGAAACCTGTAGAGGTAGGCAGTGCATGCAGTACACAGTATTTTGCAATAAACAAACACAAAAACAAAAGAAAAATGAAGGAACAAAAACAATGTGTGCTTACATGAGAATTGCTTAATGAGACATAATATTGTATTTTTTGCATATGTCAATAGTTTTAATCAATTTCTTATTATACATTTTCAGATGTGATAGTGTTTCGAAATATAAAATTAGATCTGCCCAATTAAAAACTGCATATAATGGTATTTGTTTTTTAAATTTAATTTTATGCATGTAGAATTTGGCTAGGGTAATTAACAAATGAACAATATATTGCTCATTGCTGGTAAAAAAAAATAATTAAAAAAAAAAAAACAATAATACGTCATACTCTCTAAACACAACATCTTTACCAAAGTATGTTTTCAGATCTACCTGGAAGTCTTTCCAAAACAGAGTCACATGCACACATTGAACAAATATGTGTTCTACAATTTCTACCATGGAGTTACAAAAAGAACATTTGTCTGTAATACCACAGATATATATTTACAAATAACTGAATTTAATGGGTAATATCTGTGTATAATTTTAAACAACAGTTCTTTAATCTTGTTGGGCACTACATATTTATGTGGGAGAGTAAAAACAGAGTTCCATATATTGTCATACATTTTTTGAACTGTAGTCAAACACAAAAACATAGGATCCTAAAACTGCAGTGTCCAGGCTGCAGCTATACCCCTCTCCATTGGCGTAGGAACCGGGGGGGGATGGGTGGGACATTAATTTAGTATTACAGGACTTACTGTGAGCTATAATGAATGAAAATTAATTTAGCTAACTAGTTTGCTAGAAACCAGATGTAGAGGATAGCCAGAATTTAGTACAGTACTTTATGTTTGTAGTTTAAAGCAGTTTCTTTGTCACGAAGTGACCCAGGCAGGGAGACGAGGAGGCGGACGCAAGTGCAGGTAGGGTGAAATCAATAAACAATAATTTAATAAATAAATAACAAGTAAACAAATAGACGGGTAAACACAGAACAATGAAATGAATAAGAAAACCAACGTGATATAAAACTAACATAAACAAACAAGAGGTACTATAAAACTAGGCAGGGCAAGGGAATAAACTAGGGAAAACACAGGGAACTTAAAAATAACAAAGGATAAACAAAAGATATACAAAGATATACACTAAGGAAGGAACTAAGGAGCACGAGAATAAGCAAGATAAATATCAATACAAACAAAGAGGGAGGCTATACAAGGAAAACAAATGAATGAAACAAGACTATGAACTAAACAAAGCAGAGACAATAACCAGGAATAAACAAGATAAACAAGGAACTAAAACAAGACAGGATAAACACAGAGCAGGAAACCAAGGAGCGCAGGAATGAACACAAGAACCAGAGGTACGACAAACAACAGGGGTTAGTGCATAGACCGACGGAGACAAAGTGGTAGACGAGGGCTATTTAAAGAAACAGGAAACACTATAATTAGAAACACCTGGGGAAGGGGCGGAGCTACAAATGAGAAACACATGGTGGAAATCTACTGACAAGAGACACAGAGGAGTACAGGTCACGTGAGGAAAACACACAGAGACATGAGACAGGGCTAAGACATGACATTCTTAACCCTGATCTCTGCCCTAAAATTGTGTTTCCCACCTGATCCAGCTGATCAGCTAATAAACAGTCATTTACTGAGTTTACCTGTTAAAATCCTTTAGCCTCCTATAGAGCCTAAATTAATCATGTATATCCAGCAGCAGTGTATTAAACACATCATACCACCACTTACTTTATTAAATTACTTTAAAGCAGAGGAAGCTCTGATACGCAGAACAGTGTTAATATGCAGTAGAATATGTAAGAACAGGGTTAAGAAACACGTGATCTAACGTGACTTCTGTTCATTTGTAGTTCACAGTAAGACCACATGTTCTGACGTTTATAAAAATGTCTATGAAACGTAAAGTTACATTCTTTTACATAAAAGGACACCAATCTTCAGAAGAGCTCTCAGTAGAAAAAAAAAAAAGAGCAGGACCCAAAGTTTTTTTTTAAAGAGTGGAGAAAATGTAAATATACAACAGAATTTAAAATGCCAATACATAATAATAATAATAATAATAATAATAATAATAATAATAATAATAATAATAATAACCAAATCTGTTATATTATTTTAAATATTAGGTGATAACTAATAATTTTTGTCATATGTATATAATTCAGACATTTGTCACGTCTGGTGCTGTTAGCTCCTCTGTCCCTTCCACACCCAGCTCTAACGGAGGTTCTCAGGTCAACAACTACATTACCCAGAATGCACCACCCGCTGACATCACGCTCTCGCCTGATCACGTGACACCTCACCTGCTTCCTCCAGGAAGTCCTGAATACTGATTACTGGCACTATAAAAGAGCACTCCACACAAACACCCAGGCCGCGTATTGTAGGTTCTCCTCTTTACAAAGCGTTCTATATCTCTTGTCTTCAGTTTATCTTGTGTATGACCTTGCCTTTGTTTTCTCGATGCCGATTATTGCCTTTGCCTCTGATATTGGATTGCTTGTGTATTACCTGGACTGTGTTTTCACTACTGCCTCTTGGATTACCTCTGACATTGGATCTCTCGTGTATGAACTCTGTCTCTCGTTTATGGTATGGTTTTGTCTACATTGCTCTGGTTTCTGGTGATTAACTGTTTTCTGTATCAACCACGTATTACATCTGTTTATTTTTATAATAAATATATATTTTTATCAGTATCTGCACGTGTCTGCAATTCTGTGCTCATCATGACAGAATACGCGGCCGTACAAGATCAGATAGCAGATACTGAGGCTATTAGATCTGGTTTAGCCAACCAGGGGAGGCTACTCGGTCAGCACCAGCAAACGCTCGCTGGTGTGACCCAAGCTGTTTCTGAGCTAGCCAGCCAACAAGCTACACAGCAGCAACAACTTTCGGAGCTGCTAGCTCACCTCAGAGGCTTAACTGAGCCTAGCCCTAGCCCGTTAGCTGCCCCCCGTTTGCCCAACGCTATTTCATCTGTGCCTGGTTTTTCTGTCTCTAAACCTGAGATTTTTGATGGGGATCCGGAAAAATGCAGCGGTTTTCTTTTACAATGCTCCGTGTTTTTCAGTAATTCACCGCCCACAACCGATAATGCTAAAATCGGTTTTATTATCTCCCGGCTTTCTGGTAAGGCACTTGAGTGGGCAACAGCTATTTGGGAGGAAGTTTCAGGGGCTAGTTACACTGATTTTTTGACTATTTTTCGCTTGGTTTTTGATCATTCTCGCTATGGACAGTGTAATGGAGAACTTTTGCTGGCTCTCAAGCAAGGTCAGAAGCCGGTGGCTTCCTACGCTTTGGAGTTCCGCACTCTTGCATCTGGTAGTGGTTGGAATAACGCAGCTTTGCTTAACGTATTCAGATGCAGACTCAACCCTGACATACAGAGGGAGTTAGCCTGCAGAGATGATTCGCTAACTTTGGATCAACTCATCTCACTTTCGATTCGTTTGGATCAACTTCTCTCGCGCCGCCCCAAGACCAGCTTTCGCACTCTACACACTCCTGTGACTCTACCCCGCACCCCCACATCAGAGAAAGCTGCGCTGTCTGCCCCTGAGCCCATGGACATCCAGAAAACCCGGCTAACTCCAGAAGAGCGACAGCGCCGGATCCGGCTTCGTTTGTGCCTCTATTGTGGTGAGGGCGGTCATTTCAAGGCTGAGTGTGGTCTCCTGACCCGATCTGTGAAAGCTCCAGCCCTGGGACAGCGCGTGGAGTGCTGTCCCAGGAACACAATTTTTCATTCCAAATGTTTCTCGTTGCCCGTAAATGTTATGTTGCCTGATGGTATGCTCTCTGTCCCAGCGCTTATAGATTCCGGGTTGGAAGGGAACTTCATCAGTCTGGACCTGGTTAAGGAGCACGGCGTACCCACCCGAGAACTTCTGCGTCCGTTATCCATTCATGCTGTGGATGGGAAGACTGTGCGCTCCAAACCAGTCACGCTGCAGACGCTACCCATCACCCTACAAGCCAGCGCTCTTCATTTTGAGGAACTGCCACTTTTCGTGCTTCCCAGCACCGAGCACCCTGTGATCCTGGGCATGCCATGGCTCAAGACCCACGAACGCACTGTCTCCTAGCGCGATGGGGATATCACGGTTTGGTCTTCTAATTGTCACAAGAACTGTTTAGCTTTAGACAGCCTTATCATTCAGTCCACTTCTGTGGAGAGCCCTGAAGTTTCTGATTCCCCTGTTATTCCCCCTGAGTATTCTGATTTTTTGGAAGTGTTTAGCAAGGTTAATGCCACTAAGTTACCACCTCATCGCTCTTATGACTGTGCTATTGACCTAGTGGAGGGTGCCTCTCTACCCAAAGCTAGAATTTATCCCCTCACTCTTGATGAGGAGAAGGCTATGGAGGATTACGTTTCTGAAGCTCTAGCTCAGGGTTTCATTCGCCCGTCCAAGTCGCCAGTCGGATCGGGTTTTTTCTTTGTTAAGAAAAAGGACGGGGAACTGAGACCCTGTATTGATTACAGAGGCTTAAATGCCATTACTAAGAAGTTTGCGTACCCATTGCCCCTCATTCCTTGCGCTCTTGAACAACTGCGTAACGCCACATATTTTACCAAGCTCGATCTTCGTAGTGCGTACAATCTGATCCGTATTAGGGAGGGGGATGAGTGGAAGACAGCATTAACTACCACTAATGGCCACTTTGAATATTTAGTTATGAGTTATGGTCTCGCTAACGCCCCCGCAGTGTTTCACTCGTTTATGAACGACGTTTTCCGTGACATGATTGGCAAATTCGTCACCCTTTTTATAGACGACATCTTAATTTACTCTCCCGACCTTGAATCCCACGTGCAACATGTTCGCTCGGTTCTCCAAAGACTTCTGGAGAACAATCTTTATGCTAAAGCCGAGAAGTGCGACTTCCATCTTCAGAGAGTCGCATTTCTCGGCTATGTTATTAGCTCCCAGGGAGTCCTTATGGATGACTCCAAAGTAGATGCCATAACTAGCTGGCCCGTTCCTCAGTCCATCAAAGACCTACAATGTTTCTTAGGATTTGCAAATTTCTATAGACGTTTTATACGTAATTTCAGCAGTATAGCTGCCCCACTCACTGCGCTCACTAAGAACGCCACCAAGGTCCTAAAGTGGTCCCCTGAAGCTGACTTAGCGTTCCGCAAACTAAAAACTGCTTTCGTTTCTGCCCCCATTCTCATGCACCCCAAACCTGAACTACCATTTGTAGTCGAGGTCGACGCTTCAGATACTGGCGTGGGAGCAGTTCTCTCACAACGCAGCGGTTCACCACTTAAACTCCATCCCATAGCCTTCTTCTCACGAAAAATGTCACCAGCTGAGCATAACTATGGGATAGGGGATAGAGAGTTACTGGCTGTCAAACTTGCTCTAGAGGAGTGGCGTCACTGGCTGGAAGGTGCTGCACATCCATTCACCGTACTAACAGATCATAAAAACTTGGAATATCTCCGTACAGCTAAACGCCTAAACCCCCGTCAAGCTCGTTGGTCATTATTCTTCTCACGTTTCAATTTCTCTATCTCGTTTCGACCCGGTAACCGTAATACTAAGGCTGATGCTTTATCTCGTGTTTTTAGCTCCCCAGATGACACATGCCACGCTTCAGAACCTGAATACATTCTGCCACCCGCTGTAAAAGTGGCTGCCATTAGATGGGAGCTCGATGATCTCATTCATCAGAGCCAAGTTAACACACCACCTCCAGAGGGCTGTCCTCCTCACAAGATTTACGAACAATTTCGCGATCAACTCATTGGTTGGGCTCATGCTGCCCTTACTTCTGGTCATCCCGGCGTTACACGTACACTACAACTGATCTCAGCTCGTTATTGGTGGGAAACCATGCGAGCTGATATACAAGCGTTCGTAGTTTCATGTTCAGTCTGCGCACAATGCAAAACACCCAAAGCCCTTCCAGCTGGTAAACTATGTCCTCTGCCTGTTCCTGAATGACCTTGGTCGCACATTGCTGTAGATTTTGTTACGGATTTACCCGAATCAGAAGGTTACACTACCATCCTCACGGTCGTAGACAGATTTTCTAGGGGTGTTAAATTTATCCCTTTTCCTGCACTACCTAATGCTCTTCAGACAGCTCAAGCTATATACACACACATTTTCAGACATTTTGGGGTCCCGGAGGGCTCCGTGGACAGCGTCGTCCACTGAGATACCTGCTGTTGACGACTGGATGAAGTGGAGTGAGCAGGTGTGGGAGGAGACGCATCAGCAGATTTCGGAGGTGTTACGCAAGTATAAGGAGCAGTCCGACAGACACCGTGGTACCACCCCCCAATACCAACCCGGAGACAGGGTGTGGTTGTCGACCCGGGACTTGAGGTTTGAGGGGGCCTGTAGGAAACTGCTGCCTAAGTATATTGGCCCATTTAAGGTTTTGTCTCAGGTTAACGAGGTGACTTATAAGATTGAGTTACCTGCTCAGTACAGAGTGCATAACTCGTTTCATGTCTCTCTGCTCAAGCCTCTTGTCCCAGGTCCACTTGCCGAGGGTGTTCCTGATGACGTGCCGCCCGCGGCAGTGGAGGGGGAGGATTCGTCTACCTATGCGGTTCGAGAGGTGCTGGATTCACGCAGGCATGGCGGTGTGCTCCAGTACCTCATAGACTGGGAGGGTTACGGCCCTGAGGAGCGTTGCTGGGTTGCCGCCGGTGACGTGCTGGATCCTGCTCTACTGGCCGAATTTCATGCCCGTCACCCTGGAAAACCTGCTCCTAGACCCCGTGGGCGTCCCAAGCGCTCACTCTCTTCTTCGGCTCCGGTGCATCAGGGTCCCCAGTCTCGCAACCCCCGCCTGTCCGGCACCTCTGTGGCTACGCCTGGTCCTCCCGCCGGTACTCCCTGTCCGTCGGGTGGACGTCGTCGTGGTCGTCCCCGTTCCGGCTCCGTTCCGACTCCCTTGGGGGGAGGTACTGTCACGTCTGGTGCTGTTAGCTCCTCTGTCCCTTCCACACCCAGCTCTAACGGAGGTTCTCAGGTCAACAACTACATTACCCAGAATGCACCACCCGCTGACATCACGCACTCACCTGATCACGTGACACCTCACCTGCTTCCTCCAGGAAGTCCTGAATACTGATTACTGGCACTATAAAAGAGCACTCCACACAAACACCCACGCCGCGTATTGTAGGTTCTCCTCTTTACAAAGCGTTCTATATCTCTTGTCTTCAGTTTATCTTGTGTATGACCTTGCCTTTGTTTTCTCGATGCCGATTATTGCCTTTGCCTCTGATATTGGATTGCTTGTGTATTACCTGGACTGTGTTTTCACTACTGCCTCTTGGATTACCTCTGACATTGGATCTCTCGTGTATGAACTCTGGACTGTCTCTCGTTTATGGTATGGTTTTGTCTACATTGCTCTGGTTTCTGGTGATTAACTGTTTTCTGTATCAACCACGTATTACATCTGTTTATTTGTATAATAAACATATATTTTTATCAGTATCTGCACGTGTCTGCAATTCTGTGCTCATCATGACAACATTACATGCATACTTTTTTCTAACAACAGTAACTGCAACATGGAGTAACATGTTTAGGTTGTAAAATCACCTTTACTTGGATGTTAACTATTAATTATTTGTGATTAAAAGTAATTTAAACAAATGTTGTTCTACTAAACTATAGGGTGGGCTTTGCTTCATATTGGCAAATGTGTCCCCCCCCCCCCCCCCCTTCTCAATGTGTAGGTGTTTAATTGATTCCAGGTTCAGTGCATCTTTTGCAGATTTAGCCTTTTTGTACATTTTCCTGAGAATCGACAAGCTTGGATGGTGGGTTCAGCCGAGCCTATGTGCGTCCCTGATTATTAGTAAGTTGAATTCTTATTGCTGATGTACATTAGTATTGTAGTTTAACATGGTTAAAATAAATGTATTTCATTATTCTAGTTGTTTAATGGCTGGTTTGTGTTTGTTGCTGTTTGCCCTTTGTAGCAGCATGCTCCAATTCATATTTATCTTGCACTTTGGTTTATTATAGTTTGCTTTTACAGTAGCTAATATACCCAGTTGTTACATAGTCATACTAAATATGCTGTTATACTTCATTTAACAGATAATATAGATAATATAATTTAGATCATATATTTAGGCCATTGTTTTTGTGTTTACAGACCACATACACACACACATACATCCCCATATGTATACTTTAAACAACTGGAGTCGTCCATTAGGGGTGTGCCATATCATATCGTGCGCAATAATGTCGTAAAAACTTTCAATATCGTGTACGATATTGTACACTGAAATATCGTCCCGTATCACCCACCCTAATTATTATATAGGTACTATTATTTTATTTTTTTTTACTGTTTTTAGCAAAAGAAAAAAACACATTGTTCTCATTTCCCATTATATATCTACTAGAGACAGATTATATCTGTCCAGTATCATTTATTTTACCTTAATCCTGAAAATATAGAGATATGTAGAGCGCATTATTAGTACAATGACATTCTGGATCATTGACTTCAGTAACAAATTTGATTAATTTCTTGTATTTTTTAATATCTCAGTTAGGGGTGTGCCATATCATATCGTATGCAATAAGAAAAATTAATATTCATTTTGGTGCAGTAGTGTATTCCTGAAATCATTTTTTAAATTCAGTATTTCGTCATCTCGCCAAGAGTATCGTTATCACAAAAATACTATGAAATATCGTGATATTATTTTAGGGCCATATCGCCCACCCCTATCGTCCATATTTGCTACCACAGCCAGCAAACAAATTTGAGGAGTCAATACTTCCTTACAACTATAATACGTCTATAATATCTCTACAATACATCTATACTATTTCTATACTACATGTATAATGTATCTACAATATCTCTATAATATACTTATTATTACAGGATGGGAATAAAAGGGGACTGAGATAAAACAAAAAATGTAAAAAAAAAATACAAAAAAATCCTAAGAAATAATATCAAACTTTTCTCTGGAAAGATTCGAATATATATTTTATATTTATCATATATTTATATCATATCTCCCGCCAAAGTTAACTTTAGAGCGTATTTTATTGTTCGTCCTCAGAAAAGGGGGAGACGGTGCAGCAATATATAATTTTGCCCCATCCTTAATTCCTCTGTAATGGGGAGCTGAAATGAGCTTTTAATAGCTTTGATTTATTTATTACATTTTATTTTTATGTTGCACCTTAAATGCTGCAGCCTCTGCTGTCTTGTTGCACCATTTAAGGTGGAAAAGTTAGCTAGCTACACATTGAACTATGGTAATATAGTGGCTATCTTCATTTTTTAAATAAAGAAAATATTTGTGGGTTTGCCTCTGATAAATAACCTTAAAAATGCTACATTTCTAAAAATAATATGATTACATTTTCTTTAGTCATTATAACTAATGTGTTGTAAAGTCAAGCAAATGCTACATTTTGTGTAGTGTGTGTTTGTGTGCCTTTATTAATATGTTGTATTTTGTGTTGTATTTATTAATATATAAATATGGATTGTACACAATATATTTAACAGTCTAATAAAAAATGCAGTAAAAGCAATTTTAGGACTTTTTAATTTTAAGGACCTCTATTTTGAAAGCGGATGAGACTTTAATTTTGAAAAACAAAAACGCAACGGCTGAGAGGTGATCAGGAGGATTAGAGCAGTCAGAGCTGGTTTATGACGTAACTTTCCACTTCCTGCTTCCCCTGTTATATCAGAAAATGATCTATACCGCTAGAGGGCGCTCGCTAGTAAGCCCTCAATGAATGGAGGCGAATGGAGCTAAACGGCTAAAAGTAGAATTAAAAATAGTGTCTAAATACTTTTTCAAAATATTAACTTAATTTCGGAAAGTGAATAAAGTTTTGTACTATAAAAGCAAGGAACTCTAAAGTATAATTATGTATTTCTATACATAAAACGTGTTTATTGCAGTAAAAACGCTAGCATTGCTGCTAATACTGTGGGCTGACTGAGCTCTAGCATGTTTAAAAAAGTTTATTACTGGAGTTTTAAAGCTTAAAAAATTATGTTTTCAGCGCTGAAACATTTGTTATTATTATGTGTTAATAAAATTAGTATGATTTGGGGTCTAAATATGATTAAACATTAATAAAATATACTTTTTCACAAGTGCTCCATAAGATCCCCTTCATTTTAAGGCATTTTAGGCTTCCTCCGGAGCGCCCTCTAGTGGTTTGATAAATAATAAACCTGCGACACATTATATATATAAGTGGGTATTCTCTTCTCTACAGGATCTCTGGTTAAAGTCGTCTGTTCTGTTTTGGGTCAGTAGAGCTGCTGGACTTCAGCACTGCTCTTATTTATTTTATTTATATTTTTCGGTACGTTATTAACGCAGAGCTGCACTTTGTAATAAAATGGCAATACTTTATATCTTATACACTTTCTCCCTGCAGTTCCTGCAGCCGCAGTTCAGCAGATATGAAATGGGAAGCTAATTTGAATAAGTTAGTGAAGCATGTAAAGGACATTTAGGGCTGTTTAAAAAGCCATTTCTAGAAAACAAACTATAAACCATGTCTCTGATTGGCTCTGAGGAGGAAAGCACTCCACTGCTCTCAGGAGATGCAGACAGGTGAGTCAAAAGTCTAGCTTAATAAATATCTTAATATACACAATACAAACACACAACCTCACTTTAATAGACAGAATTTATCTAGTTAACTAGCAAGGGTAGCTAAGATACTTCTTAATGTTTTAATTTAAAGGGTAAACATGTATTAAAACATCATATTTCTAAGTTTCTAAGTATATCAAATATGTTTTTTTTTTTACATTTATTAGTTAACCATTTAATAGGCCAGCATTTTTGTCAATTTTCTGCCTGATATTACACCACTAACTAAGCGCTCACGTTTGATAATAAACGTTATTATAAATTCTAATTGTAATAGAAATTATTTTTTAAAACTTTAAAAATAAAATTATCTTTCATGAACTTCATTTTAAAATCAATATTTTCCTGAATACAAATCAAACAGTTCATGTTCTCCAAACCTTTAGTTTTGTCATGGTTGTCTAGTTTTTACATCTATTTTTAAACCTGCAGAAATTTGGGTGGATTCCTGTTACTGATCTGGAATTATTAATTATGATTAAGTTAAATAGAGAGAAAACAGGCAGCTTCTCCACGTCTCCTGTAGGAGATTTCAAACCCCTGAAATTTTCAGAATGTAAGTAAGTTTATTTTACTGCAAAAACAAAAAGGGTTTTGTATCACCTACACCTGCAGCCTCAATACTATAAAAAATGAAGAGAGCACTTCAGTTTCTGAATCAGTTTCTCTGATTTTGCTATTTATAGGTTTATATTTGAGTAAAATGAACATTGTTGTTTTATTCTATAAACTACAGACAACATTTCTCCCAAATTCCAAATAAAAATATTCTCATTTAGAGCATTTATTTACAGAAAATGAGAAATGACTGATATTGTAAAGCTCTTGCAAATACACAGCTTTAGTGATCACAAAAAAAAACTACCATTATTTATTTTTCTCATAATAAATCAATAATCAAATAATTGAGGACTAGGAGTGATAATAATATTTATGTTTTTTATTTATTTCTGCAGTGTGGAGGAAGCTGACAGGAGCCGGTGGAAGTCGATCCGGGTCATGTACTTCACCATGTTCCTCAGCAGCGTGGGTAAGATATTCATCCACCCTACAATCAACCACAACACTGTAACTCTACTGTAACTCTACTGTAACTCTACTGTAACTCTACTGTAACTCTACTGTAACTCTACAGCTCATTAATTGATGCTAACCTGAATATTTTCCCATTTGTTTTACACAGCAAGGAACATCTATTAATATCAGTTAAGCTAGGGCTCAACAATACGGCCAAGATTTTCCACATAATATATATTTGACAAAGTAATAGCAAATTCTGTTTTTCCGCGAGTATACAAATACTCATTTTACTTTCATTACTTTTTTGCTGCAATTAAACAGGAACTTTACATTCTCTGAGTGGCCCAGCAGTCTAAAGCATTGCCACTGTGATCAGGAGATTGCTGGTTCAAATCCTGTTCATGCAGCTTGCCATCCGTAGCTGGAGCCCCGAGTAAAGCTTATGTAAAGCAGCTTTGTAAAAAGAAATGTCTTTCTTTTATATTTAAGGAAAAGAAAATCAGTTAAAAATCATAATATATATATATTTTTTTAAATCATGTATTTAATTGCAGTTGAAAATTGTTTAACTTATTTATAACTCTTATCAGCAGCAGAAAAGGATCTGAACCATGAAAGAAAAAAAAAAAAAAAAAAATATATATATATATATATATATATATATATATATATATATATAACAATGCAATCAAAAACAAGATTCAGTAAATAAAAAAAAATAAATAAAAAAAATACATTCTAATTTCAGGTTCATTGCAGTGAATCATTTGTTTTTTCTGTATAAAAAAACAAAAAATTATTTTACGAATCGTTCCTAAGCAATAAAATAAACTGGTAACTCGTAACATAGCTGGGATGCTTTTATTCTTTACTTTAATGCAGTGGGCGGGGCTAAGCTGCTCTTTGATTGGCTGGTAAATGTCTATTGATATAAACAACATCTCAAACTATGTTAAGTGCAAAAATACACAAGAAAGGAGAAAACATGATATACAATTTCAATTACAGTGTATTCAAGATCTAAAAAGATTAAAATTACAGATAGATTAATTATTGCAGTAAATAATGCTGAGACAATAGATCATACAAGAAAATAAAAGAGTATTATTGTGACGGATCTGTGTTTTTTGCTGTCTTTTTATTTTTACATGCAAATCCAAGGTACTCTATATATACTATATTTAACCATTTTATTACTTTATAACTGAACAGTCAGTAGTTGAATTAAATTAAAATGTGATTTTAGTATGTGATTTGTAATGTATATATTTTTATATATTTTTGTTTAGTTTTGTTTTTGGTAGATTTCTATTGTAATTTAAAGGGCAGTTATTATAAGATTTATTTTATAGGATTATTTGTGATCTATTTCTTCTATATATAGATTTTATTTTGTTTATAATGAAATTAATAAATCTTCTAAATAAAAAAAAAAAAGAAAAAAAAATGTAAAAATATCTCTGCTTATATCTACAGGTTTCACTATTGTCATCACATCGATATGGCCCTATCTGCAAAAGGTAAAGATTTAGCTTTTTTCACATGAGGTTAAAATATGTTTAGAGAACTGCAACCCTGATTTTGGTTCAGGAAATTCTGTTAATGTTTTTTTAAAGAAAGAGGACGGAAATTTCTAGAAAACAGTTCAGAAAAACAGAAGTGAAAAGGAGAAGCAGTTAAACTAGGTGGATGTTGAGGCATCTTACAAACTTTCCTTTCACCAATTACTGCTAGTAGTGATTACACAGTATGTTTATCTATATTTATATAAAGTATCTCTCTAAAGTGAGTTCATTTTAGTAAATGTTTTATATTGTATATTTTCATGGGAGAACACTGAAGATATGCCTTAACTCTCATGTCTTTGGGGTTTAGTAGAGCTTCCCTTTCCACTCCTCCATGATGAAACCACACTTCTGGTGGATGTTAGATACCTTGTGCTTAAGATAGATACCTTCCATTTAAGGATGCCCCACAGGTGCTCAATTGTGTTTAGGTGTATAAACATGCTTGGCCAATCAATCACCTTTACCTTTAGCTTCCTCTGCAAGGCAGTTGTCATCTTGGGGGCGTGTTTGGGGTCATTATGATGCTACCACCACCGTGCTTCACTGCAAAAATGTATTTACAAATGTGTAATTTTAACACTTCTATCCAATTTAACTAGGCAGCATTGTGGACATGTTAAATAAACACCACCTACATTAAAGAAGAACTTTACATTAAACATTAAAACTTTATTCCTCTATATGTATAATAATATGTTAATTCCAAGTAAATCTTAAAAAAATATTATCACAGTGTTCAATATGAACATTAAGTTAAATCATACTGCTAATAGGGGTGGGCAATATTATATCGTATACAATATATCGTGACACAGAAATATCATAATATTAAAAATCCATATCGTGATAATAGGGCTGTTCTGTCTTAAAAGTAGTCTATTATTTACTGTGAAGCTTTAGGTGTATTTATTGTATAATTGTTTTAGTTTGCAGTTTATATGCATGAAAATATTCTGCAATATTATTTGCTGCATTATATTATTTTATGCTATATTATTTTTTTTGCCACATTATGATTATACTGTTATACTATTATACTATAATCCTGAAATTAATGAATTATTTTAGTTTTCCTATATCGCCAAGTATATCGTTATCGCAAAAATACCCTGAAATATCGTGATATTATTTTAGAGCCCTATCGCCCACCCCTAACTGCTAACACAAAATACATACTGTAACTAGAGTGTTTGATATGAACATTAAATGAAATTATACTGCTAACACATAATACACATTATAATGACATATATTGACCCGTGTGTGTAAATGACTGGAGGCTAAAATAAAAACACAATAACTAAATATTTGTCAAATAATATTTAATATACAGTACCAGTCAAAAGTTTGGACATACCTTAAATTCAGTGTTTTGAAATGTTCTGAAATCTCAACCAAACTATGAAAAAAAAAACATATGGAATCATTAATGAAATAAATAAATGTTAAACCAACCAGAATATGTTTTAAAAAATGTTTGTTTGAAAGAATGATAAAAGCTGGTCTGTATAAAAAATATGTGTAACTATATAAATCTATATAAAAAAGGGGCTTTTTGTGATTTGTATTTTTCTTCTGTATATAGAATGTATTTTGTTTATAATTAAATGAATAAATCTAAATAAATAAATGTTTTATATTTTACATTCTTTACATTCTGCATTTTCTCAGTCAGCTTTAAGAGGGTGAGAGTCACTTGGAATGAATTACTTGAATTTCTTGTCTCTTAATAAAGTGTTTGAGAGCATCAGTTAAAGTAAAGTAGTGAAGAGGTAGAGTTACAGGTATACAGTGAATAGTGAATATTTGAGTAATGTTCTAATCCAGGTTATGAGAAGCAAGAACTACTCAACTAAATAAAGAAAAAATACTTTAAGAAATGAAGATCAGTAAATTTGAAAAGAATAATTTTAAGAGCTTTGGAAGTATCTTCAAGTATAGTCACAGCAAAAAACATCTAAAACATTATGATGGTGAAACTGGCACTCATCAGGACCGCCCCAGGAAAAGAAGAGCAAGAGTAACCAGCCTCAGAAACCACAAGTTTCCACAAGTAAACAAGACCACAGATAATTTAGTTTATTTAAGACCTTTAAGTTACTACATGATTCATTATGTGTTCCTTCATAGTTTGGATCACTTCACTATTCATTTACTATGTAGGAAAATAAAATAATGAATAATATATAATAATATAAATAGTGAATAATATATGTTTTTTAAATATATTTATGAATTTCATTGATTACAGTTTGATGACACTGCTGATGCCAGCTTCCTGGGCTGGGTGGTTGCCGCCTACAGCTTGGGTCAGATGGTGGCATCACCTTTATTTGGGCTGTGGTCCAATCACAGGCCTCGACGGGAGCCGCTGGTCTGTTCCATATTCTTCAACGTCTCAGCAAACATCTATTACGCTTACATTTATCTCATTCCCTCCTATAACAAATACCACATGCTGCTGGCTCGGGCGTTCGTCGGCTTCGGAGCAGGTAAACACCTTAAAACCTACAGCTTTAATACAGCAGCACTGGATCTGGGGTCGGGCTTGGGGACAAGATGCTGTGTTATTTAGTGTTATCATGATAAATTATAGTATAATAGGTCTTTATGGGCTTTTTTTATTGATCATTGATAATGTGAGTAAACATGGACTTGTTGCATGTTTCATTACATGTTTTATTACAAAGAGAGGGCATAATTATTCTTGGTTAAGTGGTATTAATGCAATGCAGTATATTAAATATTCAGTGCAATTTTTCCATTAAAATCTATAAGAAGATATAAAAAATTACCCTTATCAGCAGCAGAGAATGATCATAACCAGTTCAAACCTAAATTATGTTTTAGTGATGAAACAATTTGCAGCATAACTGCACTCTAAAATAGGTTTCAATAAATAATTTATTAATATTATCAATTTTGTTCCACATAGTTAAGTGGTATTAATGCAATGCAGTATATATGACATATGACATATTCAGTGCCAGTTTTCCATACCATTTTTATTAGAAGTAAGAAAAAACGATTCATCGTGACACCAGGATATAAAATATAAATATTCTTCAATTGCAAACTTTTTGCAAAATTCCTTTAACCAATTTACCAATAATAATAATAATAATAATAATAATAATAATACATTTTATTTGAGGGCGCCTTTCTTGGCACTCAAAAAAAAAATAAAATAAAATAAAATAATCAGGATCTCCACCAGACCACCACTAACAGTGTTTTCACACTAGCCTTTTTTTACTGGAGTAAATGTCAAGTAGACTGAATGAAGCTAATATATAGCTGCTTTGTAAAAAGAAATGTTTTTTTAGATGTAGAAAAAAATAAATAAATTCAGGTTGAAAATCCTAATATATAGATAATATATATTGCAGTTTAAAAATGTTTAACTGATGTATTACTCTTATCAGCAGCAGAGAATGATTGTAACCAATTCAAACCTCAGTTTTGTTTTAAGGATAAAAAGGATATATCAATGCACTCCAAAATAAATGTCAGTAAATATTATATTAATATTATAAATTCTATTTCCACATGTATTTCCACGTGGTTAAGTGAAATTAATGCAATTCAGTATATGAAATATTCAGTGCAATTCTTCCATTAAAATATATTAGAAGTAAGAAAAAAACTATTATCATGATACTAGGGTATAAAATATACAAATTATTTAATTACAAATTTTCCATTCCTTTAACCACTTCACCAGTAATCAGCATCTCCATCAGACCAACACTAACAGTGGGGTTCATGTTCACGTTCAAGTAGACTGCAGTGTTGAAGCTAACGGATTCTGGTGCTGTGTGTGGGGTCATGTGATTGGTTCTACTTGATGACTGAATGAAGATAATATATAGGTTCTTTTTTTATGTTTTTTTTTTGTATCTAGGGAAAAAATTTAGATTTTTTTAAAGATTAAGATCAAAAATCCTTATATATACATATATATATTATTACTATAAATTATTTCAAACCTAAATTATGTTTAATGATAAAAAATATATCAGTGCACTCCAAAATAAGTTTCAGTAAATATTCTATTAATATTATAAATTCTATTTCCATGTGGTTAAGTGGAATAATGCAATTCAGTATATAGCATATTCAGTGCAATCTATTTATAAAATATAAAAATATAAAAATTTATTTAATTACAAACTAATAATCAGGATCTTCACCAGACCACCACTAACTGTTTTCACACTAGCCTTTTTTTACTGGGGTTCACGTCAAGTAGAGTGCAGTGATGAAGCTAACCGATTCTGGTGCCATGTGTGGGGTCACGTGATTGGTTTATTTTGACTTGAGAGAGGGGATTGTATTAAAGCACCCTGTTACAGTATCTCACAAAAGTGAGTAAACCCTTAAGAATAAGAAAGAGAACAGTAAATATATGTCAGTGACTGTTTGTCTGTGAATGTTCTATAGGTAATGTAGCTGTGGTGAGGTCGTATGTGGCAGGTGCCACCTCCCTGAAGGAGAGGACCAGCGCTATGGCCAACATGAGTGCCTGCCAAGCTCTGGGGTTCATACTCGGCCCGGGTATGTCTGTGACATAATTTTACGATAATTACATATATATTTTGGAGTAGTTTTGCGATATTAATATTCTTGGTGATATAAAAAAAAAGCATTAAAAAAGTTTGGACACTCCTTCTCATTCAATGATTGAATTTTATTTTTTCCTACATTATAAATGAATAGTGAAGTGATCTATCAGACTATGAGGGAACACATAAGGAACATGTAGTAACTGAAAATTACTGTTAAACAAACCCAAATACTGAGTCCCTTAACTCTGATGAACTTATCCTGTGCAACAGAGGTAACTCTTGTTCTTCCTTTTTCTGGAGTGGTCCTGATGAGTGCCAGTTTCACCATCATAATGTGTTTGATGGAGTTTGTGATGGCCACACTCGAAGATATTTTTAAAGTTCTTGAAATTCTTCTTTTTGGATTGACGGACCTTCGTTTATTCTAAAATAATTTATTTATTTACTTAATTGAATATTTCTTGACATGATATCAATGGATTAGAACATTACTTAAATAGAGCTATTCACTGTATACCTGTAACTCTACCTCTTCACTACTTCACAACTTCCATAAACCTAAAGTCTGTCTATCTACCCCTATATTTATCTGTATCTGTCCTCTTTGATGTAAATTTTATGCTGTTTATCCTGCATGTTAAGCCCTGTACATGTGTGTGTGTGTGTTGATGTATCTGCAGCTCTTCAGGCGGCTCTGTCGTTTATTGGTGAGAAAGGCTATACTCTACACTTCCTCGAACTGAAGTTAAACATGTACACGGCTCCCGCTCTGCTCGCTGCTGTCTTCGGTGTCATCAACATCCTGCTGGTTATCATCATCCTGAGGTAATGATTTAACCACTGATTGGGTCAGAGTTTATAATTCAGTGCCAAGATCAAGATGTTGTGTAAACAAGTTCAAATAAAGCGCTGACTGGAGATAAAAAAAAGATATAGAGTGAATTAAGGGTGATTGGGACATTCGTTTAGGACATAAAACTGATATTTCTTTAATACTGAAGATAATTTACTGAATTAATCTTGATTTTGTGGTTTCACAGATGAGACTCGAAAAACGAATTTTTCCTCCATATAAGAAAATAAACCTTGTGTATCATAACTGTCCATTTGACCCTATTTCCTAATAACCCTTAGTTCACACTATTTAAAAATATATAGTTATAAATATAACTCGTGTAATCAAATATATGATGGACATTTACATGCTGCATTTTCACTTCTGTGATTTGTGTCTCTAGGGAGCATCGTGTGGATGACCACGGGAGACACATCACAGCTATTAACTACGTCTCAGAAGGTGCTTTGTACATTTAATTCACTTTATTTTTATTTAATTTAATTTAATCTTTAGTCTGTTCATGTTTTTTAAAGATTTAAAAAGAAGGTGAATTATTTAATGTTAAATTAAATTTAATGTGTTTTCATTATTTAAAAAAATTCTACTTTGTAGATTAATTCTAAAGTCATTCATTTTTTTTAGTAAACAAAAAAGTGTTAAACTAACCAAAATATGTTATTTTTTTATTTTACATTCGTCAAAGTAACACCTCTCGCTCAGATGAAAGTTTAACACATCTCTGCTGGATTTTCTCAGTCAGCTTTATGAGGTAGAATCACCTGGAATTCAGGCTTTCAGTTAACAGTGCAGTCACAAAAAACATCAAAAACATTATGATGAAACTGGCACTCATCAGGACCGCCCCAGAAAAGGACCGAGCAAGAGTTTTCTCTGTTGTACAGGAGAAGTTCATCAGACTTACCAGCCTCAGAAACCACAAGTTAACAACTCCCTAAATAAGAACACTTCATTTAGTTTTTTTTAACACTTTTAAGTTACTACATGATTCCTTATGTGTTCCTTCATAGTCTGGATCACTTTAATATTCATTTACAATGTAGGAAATACAACTTTGTGTCGAAACTTTTGACTAGTACTGTATATATATTTTCCAAAAATTCTCCAGTTCTCCAGTAGAGTCTGTATTATTTAGTTTCTAAACTGAAAGCAGAAGCATTTCTGAGTGGAGAAGAATATGGATAAAATATAGTGTTTAATGGTACCAGTGTGCTGAAACCACCATCCCTGCTAAACCTAATCATATATTCATTCTAAAAACCGGGGTGTCGGGTTGCTTATCGCGGGAGTTCTTCTTCTTCTGGCCACGTCACGCGTCTTTACGTACTTACGTCACACGTACAGCCTCTAAAAGAGGATCCGGCTCAGTTTTACTGAACGCGAGCGGCTGGTAGAGCAATGGAGACTTCAGAAGAGGAAACTCAGAGCTCAGTAGCTCATTCACTCATAGTAAAACCAAAGAAATGAAGGAGTGAAGTTTCTGACTGAGCTCACACTCTCTCTCTCTCGCTCTGACTAAACATAACCTGGAATCGCATTCATCCTCTCTGAAAAAAGGAGACCGCATCACACCCGCCCAGTTTTAAATGATTCTTTCGCATTCTCTGTGCACTTACCCATTCTCACCAGAGAGGGCACTAAATCCCAAAATGTACGGACAAGTACTTTAAGTACTGCTTTTAGATTTAGAGAAGGATCTCGGATCTGAATATTGTGTATTTTTAATTTTTCAGACGAAGTCGAAGTGCCCCCTGAGGTGGAGGAAAATATTGACCAAATTGCTGTGCTCACATCCAACGTCCTTTTCTTCGTCATTCTCTTCATTTTTGCTGTGTTTGAAACGTGAGTGCTCGTCTGATAAACATTTTTAGAAGTTTTACCTACAAATGGGCTGTTTTAGAGTTAAATATCCTTATCTGTGTGCTTAGATGTCTTTAAAAACTATGAGACATTTGTTTTTCAAGAAAACCAATAAAAACCCTGGATTTTTTTTATGTAGTTTTACAGATAATGGTTTTGTGCTTCTCTCTGTAGTATCTCCACCCCCTTGTCGATGGACATGTTTGCGTGGACGAGGAAAGAAGCCGTGTTGTATAACGGGATCATACTGGCAGCCATCGGATTTGAATCCATCATAGTGTTCCTCGTGGTGAAAGTGATTTCTGTACGGTATGTTAAAGCAAGATTAGTTGACTCTTCAATGTGGATGATGTGTGCAGAATGTTTGTGTCCTGTGTTTTATGTTTTATATATTTAATTTAAGCGTAATAGAATAAAATTACTATATACACATGCAAATATAAAATCAACACACATTTCTAATTATACTACAGAGTGATGGAGTAAAGCTCATTATGTATACACCCATTGTCCATTTTTTAGTTAATACAGCTAGCGATCAAACCAAAACGAACTGCTTGAATTTTTGCAACAGGAGTAAAGACATAAAGTTATCCAAAAGCAGTGTGTAAGACTGGTGGAGGAGAACATGATGCCAAGATGCATGAAAAAAACTGTGATTAAAATTTTTTTTTTCCCCCACCAAATATTGATTTCTGAACTCTTAAAATTTTATGAATATGAACTTGTTCTTTATTTGCATTATTTGAGGTCTGAAAGCTCTGCATCTTTTTTGTTATTTTAGTCATTTCTCATTTTCTGCAAATAAACGCTCTAAATGACAATATTTCTATTTGGAATTTGGGAGAAATGTTGTCTGTAGTTTATAGATTAAGCAACAATATTCATTTTACTCAAACATAAACCATCAAATATAAATAGCAAAAGCAAAAGTGGTCTCTTATTGTTTTTTTCAGAGCTGTATGTATTAACTAAATAAATAGTTAAGAGCCTCCCATTGGATAATAATTACTGCATGGGTGATTAATATGTTTCAGGTGGCAACATGTTATTTAACCCTAACTGATGCAGGGAGTAGCTTCTCATTTGTTAAACAGCCATGTGGAAAGACAGACTCATCCTGTGGTCGTGGAAAAGATGTTCATCTGTTTCAGATTCAGGGTTAAATTATTGGCTGCATCAGTAAAGCAGATGAAACATCTAAAGAGATTTTAGCTGAAACTACTAAAATCAGGTTAAGAACTGTCCAACACTTTATTATTATTATTAAACAGTGGAAGGACAGTGAGGAAACATCATCTTCCAGGAAGGAAACAAATGGTTTTAAAACAGCACTAGAACTCAGGGATATGTTGTTTAATAGTGAAAGTAAGAGCTTTACCACTTGCACACAATGCAGTGAAGGGAACTCAAGTGATTAAAGTGACTAAACAGCTGTGCAGCCTTAAAAAAAGCTCTTATCAGTGAGAATAACCAACAAAAACAGCTTCAGTTTGCTAGAGAGAGTAAAGATTGAACTCTGGAGTAATGGAAGAAGATCATGTAAAGGAATTGTTCACCGCAGAGTCCAGACCTCAACCTCATTGAGAATCTTTGGGATGTGAGCATAATCAGTACAACAATATCTTGGGAAAAATTAGTGTAACTCTGGACAGAAATAATTGTTGTGACGTGGCAGAAGCTTGTAGAAACGATTCTACAGTAAAAGTATGCCGTAATCAAAGCTAAAGCAGGTCCAATTAAATATAAGAGTGTTTAAATATGCTTTGTTTCTTATTTGCAATGCTGTTAATTGCAATTGTGTAAATCTAAAAGAGTGTACAATAATAATTCCAATATAATTGTTGCTTATATAACTTGTATACTGTGTATTATGTATTATGTATTGTTTGTGGATCATTTGTACATAACCTACAATGTATACAATGTACATCATTACCAGCATTTTGATTTAGGGATGTAGATTCTTGTTTTAAATGTAGATTATCAGGATTTTCAAAATTAAATATTTTTTTTCACTCAGGATTGGTGATCGTCCAGTGCTTTTGAGTGGATTAGCCATAGTGTTTATTGGCTTCTTTATCCTGTTACCCTGGGGAAACCAGTACCCGAAGATTCAGTGGGCAGGTGAGTTAATTCTCTTTGTTTTCTCACAAAATCTTTAACAATTTAAAGCTTTTATACAAAGATTTGGGCAACAATGTGAATAATTTTTAATACAGTCTCAATATTCACATATTGGGAAGCCCTATTGACGTCAGACTAAACATAAATCAAATTTTCCATATTTTTTTTCATTAATTTTAAAATGTCTAGTTGTGGTCTCTAGAAAAATTAAATTAATGCCATTTGAGCTGGTGATCCGGTATAATGCTGCTTTAGTCCAGTGGATGAGTGGAGAGGGGGGACACGAAAGGATTTTGTCTCTTGCTCATGAATATTCATACATGCAAACATACAGTGCTTTCCATAATTATTGGCACCCCTGGTTAAGATGTGTTCTTTAGCTTCTCATAAATTGAGTTTTGTTCAAAATAATATAGGACCACGATGGGAAAAAAAGTAAAGTCCAACCTTTAACTCAAGTAAATTTTAAGGGGGAAATAAAATCCCTGACTAAGAAATAATTATTCTTCATAAAATCACCTGTTCCACAATTATTGGCACCCCTAACAATTCTTAGGAAATAAATTTAATAAAAGTATTTCTGTCACTTCTACAGTAGTTTACGAAGTTGATCAGAGTATGTAGGAACATTTAATTAGTAATTCACAACTTCCTGTTTCCCTGGGGTATAAATATGACGTGACACAGAGGCCATTTATCTTCAACATGGGAAAGACAAAGGAACATACCATTCAAGTGAGGCAGATGTGTGTTGACCTTCACAAGTCAGGCAATGGCTACAAGAAAATCGCTACTCGCCTACACCTGTCCATATCTACTGTCAGAGGAATTATTAAGAAGTTTAATACAACTGGAACAGTGGTAAACAAGCCTGGACGAGGACGCAAGTTTATTTTGCCACCACGCACAGTGAGGAGGATGATAAGAGAAATAAAAAGATCTCCAAAGCTCACTGTTACAGAATTGCAACAAATGGTAACTTCTTGGGGTCACAAAGTCTCCAAAACAACCATCAGGCGCTATCTACATGCCAACAAGCTGTTTGGGAGGCATGCACGGAAGAAACTATTTCTCACTCACAATCATAAACGCAAACGTTTGGAGTTTGCTAAGCGGTACTGGGACTTCAACTGGGACCGTGTGCTTTGGTCAGATGAAACAAAGATAGAGCTTTTTGGCAACAAATGCTCTAAGTGGGTCTGGCGTAACACAAGAGCTGAGTATGCAGAAAAGCACCTCATGCCCACTGTGAAATACGGCGGGGGATCAGTGATGCTGTGGGCCTGTTTCTCTTCTAAAGGCCCTGGGAACCTTGTTAGGGTGCATGGCATCATGAATGCTCTAAAATACCAGGACATTTTAAAACAAAATCTGGTGGCTTCTGCCCGAAAGCTGAAGATGGGTCGTCACTGGGTCTTTCAGCAAGATAATGACCCTAAACATGTGGCCAAATCTACACAGAAATGGTTCACCGCACACAGAATCAAGCTCCTCCCATGGCCATCTCAGTCCCCAGACCTCAACCCCATTGAAAACCTGTGGGGGGAGCTGAAGAGGAGAGTGCAGAGGAGAGGACCCAGGTCGTTGGATGATTTAGAGAGAATGTGCAAAGAGGAATGGTCAAAGATCCCTCTTTCTGTATTCTCCCATCTTGTGAAACATTACAGGAGAAGATTAGGTGCTGTTTTGTTGACAAAAGGGGGTTGTACAAAGTATTAACATCAGGGGTGCTAATAATTGTGGCACACATGATTTGATGTTAAATAATTATTTCTTAATGTGGGATTTTTTTCCTACTGAATAAATTCACTTGAGTTAAAGGTTGTATTTTACTCTTTTTTTCCATCGTGGTCCTATATTATTTTGAACAAAACTCAATTTATGAGAAGCTAAAGAACACATCTTAACCAGGGGTGCCAATAATTATGGAGGGCACTGTATCGCCTCTGATTGGCTAACAGCACTGCGACACCAGGAGGCAACAATACCAACAACAGTTAGAAACGTTTTAAAATAAAGACATTTTTACACTAATAACAGTCTTTGCAATGTCATATGTTACTTTACAACATGTGTAATAATGCCCTGCTAAGTGCAGTTCAGCCGCTGATCTAGTCTTAGAGTCTCTCAGAGTAAAACACCAAATCCACCGGAGATCCTATTTAAACCTATAGTTACACACAGGTGGGTAGTCCAGAAAGTAAAAAAGTACAATTCTACCACGCCCAGGCAGTTGAAACCAAACCCCGGGGTGGATTTTTACTTTTAACTAGTTTTAAAACAGAACTATTCTAAACATACACCTATCTATTTCAATTGTACTTGACTGGTGGTGTTTTTCCTCCATAGACTAATTCTAACCATTTGTTCCTTAGCTCTGAATTACTGGGTAAAGCATATAGCACTAATGTGTTATTCGCACAAATAACACAGGAACAAACTGCCATGCTGTTTCTAGCACTGTTAGCTCCTTTATGACGAGACTTGGCATTTGATAAAAATGTGATTGAGAAAATGTCGAGTGTTGAACATTTGTAAAACTGTTATGTGCTCTCTAATACAGTGTTAATATGACATTTATTAACATGTTATTGCTAATTTTCTCTTCCCACCCCAAACAAAGATCTTCAGAATAACTCCATACCAGCTATTACTTTTGCTGCTAATGCTGCTAATGGCACTGTGGAACCCACCGGATGCCCTCCTGAACAGATCTGGTGCCAGTATACCCCCGCCATCCAGTTGGCTCAGTACATCACGTCTGATATTCTTATAGGAGTGGGCTATCCTGCGTGTAACGTCATGTCCTACACCCTGTACTCAAAGATACTCGGACCCAAACCACAGGTATGATGTGTATTTGATGAAAATGTACAAATTGAGACATTATGGTGCTCATTGCTATCTTGCACTGCACCACAGTCTATTTTCACACCTTCCGCCTATGTTGTTTAAATAGCAACAGTGCTTCTGAATATATCTACACTGATGCTTATGTTCAGGTAAATTTAGTGTATATTGCTGTATATCTTGGCAATAGAAAACACAGGTGCACCACTGACTGAATACAACCTAGACAGACACACTTAGACGTTGAACATTGAACACGTCCAGTAAGCTGTGTCGTTAAAATAGCAATCCGCCAAAGTCATAGCTCAAATAAACCCTGAACCATATTTTTTCCATTAAAAGCTGAAATATATTGATTTGAAGTAATAAAACATATCAGTACTGCTTCAAATTTGTATAAACATTTTCTAACCTTTAAAAAAACAACTGTGCTATAGATGTGGATGATGTGTCTGTGTACTTTGGTACACAACATGCAGATCAGATAATCAATAATACCGCCCCCCTGCTGACATCCAACCATCTGTGTCTTATTGCTATCAGAGGCACACTGCTGCTGCTGCAGCTCAGCCAATCAATCAGCTCTCCCTCATGCCCTGCCTCTAAACCCATACATCACCCAGTCACTTCCTGGCATTTTTTTTTAGCCTTTTTCCAATTTGAGCTGAGTGTGGAGTCAGAGAATTGCAAAAGACACGATGATTGGTTTATTTCATGTTACACCCAAAACATACCCATGTTTAATGTACAGAATTAGTATGTCTTTTCTGTTTTTTGAGGCATTCTAGGTGTACTTTTCCAGTCGTTACGATAGCAAAAACACACTAAATCAAGCTGCACTGTGCACGGTTGACAACGCACCTATAGTTCAATAAATTAAGGACCTAAACTATGACTAGGCTTTATTTCTGGATTTAATTGTGAATTTATTTGTTAAGCATTGAATATTAAACAGTATTCAGTTGTTAAAGTCTGTGTGTGTGGGTGTGTTTTTAAGGGTGTGTACATGGGCTGGCTAACGGCTTCAGGAAGTGGCGCTCGGACGCTGGGGCCGGTGTTCGTCTCTCAGGTCTACACCCTGCTCGGACCTCGCTGGGCCTTCAGTCTGATCTGTGGCATTGTGCTGGCAGCCATCATACTCCTCACTGCCATGTACAAGAGACTTATTGCTTTCTCTGTGCGATACGGACGAATCGAGGAGTAATAATCGCGTACAGGGTGAATATCCCTCGTTTACTGGGAAATTTGAACTGATTATAAGCGGGTAACAGGTTGAATGGGTTAAACTGTGAGAATAAAGTGCCTTTCTGGGTGGTAGGAATGCTAGGATCATCTACTGAACCCTCTAATTACCCATTCTACCCTCCTGGGATTGGTTGCGCTAGCTTAGCGCTTAGCAGAAGCACTTAACCATTTAATGCCTCATATTTGGAGGTTGGGAAATAGCTTTAACTATATACCATAGTTGGGATCTACTAATAGAAACACCACTAGCCATTTAGCTCTAAAACTGGCTAAAGTTCGATACAAAGTTAAACACAGTATTTATAGTTTAAAAAATCACTATTTTTTTTATTGACTCTGAGCATCATCAGCATTATTACCATTAAGTAAAAAATCTATATGTGAGTTTACCTGCATTTAATAATCTGATTACTGTAGAACATCAGATTTTAAACTCTGTAGCCAAGTAATCAGATTATTGCTTTGCAACCAGCCAATAAACTCGCAGAATAAGATGTGACGTAAACATATCACGTAAATCTCGAACTTCTTATCTCTGCTTTTCTTAACACATCGAGCCGCAATATGATCAAATACCAGCTTTTCCTCCGCATTTACCAGGTCTGTTTTCACGCATTTGCAGACTAAGACTTACTCAAACACTCTGGTTAAGAGTGGACATACACTGAGAAATCTGATCACTGAGCTAAAATACAGATTTCCGATCATAATCCAGTCTAAAATTGTATTACTCTTTAGCTACAGTAGCACTAATGAAAGGTTGGCTTTACAGTATTTACAGTACCAGTCAGATGTTTTGACACACCTTAAATTCTGTTTTTTTTCCATCATTTTAAAATGTTCTGTATTGTAGATTAATACTAAAATTATCCAAACTGTAAAGAAAACATGGATCAATTTAGTAACAAAAAATTGTTAAACATACTTGAAAATGTTTTATATTCTAACATTTTACATTCTTCAAAGTAGCACCTTTTGCTTAGATAACAGCTTTGCATATCTTGGCTGGATTTTCTCAGTCAGCTTTATGAGGTAGAGTCACCTGGAATTCAGGCTTTCAGTTCTTAAATTTCTTCTCCTCTTAAGCCCTCTTAAGTCAATTTCAACAACTTTGAAAGCATCTTCAAGCGTAGTGGCAAAAAAAGACCATTAAAAATGTTATGATGGTGAAACTGGCACTCATCAGGACTTTGCAATTTAAGCCTTAAGTTTACTACATGATTCATTTTATGTTTCCTCTTTGTTTGGATGATTTTAGTATCGGTTCTAGCTGTATTAGGCAGCGAATGAACAGTCAGTTATTTAAGGTAATGTATTAAAAACTGAATGTAGTCCAATAGAAGGATCTGAACTAAACTGTGATGGGAGAGATGCAGTGGTGAGTACCTACTGGATGTTGTCCATACAAGGACTTACACCACAACACACATTTTGGGGTCTTTTTGTGCTTTGCGAAGTTGTTTATGGTATAAAAATGTAATTAATGAATTAGTACACAGCCCTATGTTGGGCTTAATGTGGGTATTTCTAGCCTGCTAAGAAAATAACTAATGGATTTATGCTTTTTCTGTAAACTGGATTTTTTATTTTATTTTATTTTGTGTTAATGCTTTATTTGAATGCTTTTGTCTGTATTTCTGTATAATTTAAATTTTCTTATTTTAATGATTGTAAATGAACTGACACTACAGGCTCTGTATGCTTGTGCAGGATATAAAACTGATTTTTCAGGACCTAGTCTCTAAAAAAACAAAGATAAAGTTACTGCTTATTATAATGTTTAATATAATTAAGCAATAATCATGATAAACACTCAGTTTAAGTGACTTTAACACTACCATTTTGGGAGAAATCTGGACTTTATCTAACTGAAAATGTAGCGTTGATGATTACAGGACCTGTTGTATTAAGTAACATTAAATAACTGAGAAACTGAAAAAAATGTACGCTTATTATTATTTTTTTTTAAGCTTAAGTGTTTAATTACTTTTAACTACAGAATGTGTTTTACCACCTGAAAGTATGTGTTTGTTATATTTAATTCTGTACTGTATTAATTCCGGTTAATTTTCTTTAGATTCACAATACAGTTACTGACTAAGCACACTTGATTTTGTACCCGTACTGCTCTGTAATTAATCTACAGTTACAGTAGATACAGAATCACCAGCACTGTAATCTGTTGTACCCATACTGCTCTGTAATTAATCTACAGTTACAGTAGATACAGAATCACCAGCACTGTAATCTTTTGTACCGATACTGCTCTGTAATTAATCTACAGTTACAGTAGATACAGAATCACCAGCACTGTAATCTGTTGTACCCGTACTGCTCTGTAATTAATCTACAGTTACAGTAGATACAGAATCACCAGCACTGTAATCTGTTGTACCCGTACTGATCTGTAATTAATCTACAGTTACAGTAGATACAGAATCACCAGCACTGTAATCTGTTGTACCCGTACTGATCTGTAATTAATCTACAGTTACAGTAGATACAGAATCACCAGCACCGTAATCTGTTGTACCCGTACTGCTCTGTAATTAATCTACAGTTACAGTAGATACAGAATAACCAGCACTGTAATCTGTTGTACCCGTACTGCTGCGTGACGCAAATACACAGCAAGGGAAGATGGATTTCAGCACAACACCAGTTCTTAAGATATTTAGGCTGGGAGAAAGTGTTTCCCATTCCTCCATGCAGAATTCTTTCAGGTGTGTGATGCTTCATTACTTTAAGATGCAGTGTTTTCCTGGGTTGTTTGAGAACAATACAAGGTATGTCTAAATGAACCCATAATGAAGTGTTAACTTTTTACTTTTAACAACAAAAAAAATTGATTAAGAAATGTTTAATGCTGGTTTAATTTTTTTATTTAATGGTTTAATTTTAAAAACATAAATGTTTGTCATTTCTGTAACACTTGAGATGATGTGTTTTTGTAAATAACTTTAAAGCTGTGCTGTTAAACACACTCATGCTCTACTGCTTTAATACAGATGATTCAACAAATCACATAAATCAGTTGATCAGATTTTTATTTCTGCACTTAAAACACAAAAAACAAAAGAATGAACAAAATCAGTTATGTTTTTAAAAATGGCAGTAACACCTTCTATTAGTCATGTTTATAAATGTCTCTATAAACATACTTATAACTCATTGTGATGTATGCGTAAGGCATAATAAATATTGCTATAATGTGTTATACACTTTTAGAAAAAAAAAAAAAATATATATATATAGCCATGTGTATTATTCTACAACTATGAATTGTAATTCTAATGCATCATAAGCTGTGCTTATAAGATGATATGTTAATACCAAGAACCTCAACAAAGCCTACTTATGAACACAGAGCAAGGCCAACTGTGCTCTCTCGGGGCTCCGGCAGCTGATGACTTGCTGCATGTGCATGTGGCAGACATTAGCCTGCTGGACCACTCGGCACCCTCATGGAAATATATATTTTAAGCCATATCTGTAACCTATTACAAGCATAGCTTATGATGCATTATAGTCTCAATTCACACAGCATAATAAACATGCATATAATGTGTTATACACTTTTATAAATATGTATAGCTATATCTATAATGCCTTATAAAAGCATTATAATGTGTTATGAATATGTTTGTTTGTGTTTATAGATTCTAATAGACATGAGATTTATACAAAGTGTTTCCGAAATGTTTTATAAATGTGTGATATTTTATTTTTAATACTTTTTTACCGAGAATTTCAATAATTCAACATAACCAGTCAGTTTTCTCAATACTTTACTGGAACTTCACTACAGAAGTTTGATGTTTCAGTCCTGCTAAAGCTGCAGAACTCCAGCAGGTCCAGGATAAATGACTCGAGTTTCAGCCTCACCCTCACCAGCACAGTGTCACACCTCTGCAGCGCTGCGTGAGAGAGGAATCACGTGACCAGTTACTTCTTCCCGCGTGAGTGTTTGCCTCTCTTGTGTTTGCCTGTGGTTTTGTTGCCGCTCTTGTTTAACGTTCCTGGAGCTGCTTTACCACTCTTACTCTTCTTCTTCTTCTTCTGCTGCTGCTGCTGTAAGCTGTTAAACCACAAGAACCATCACATGTCATTCAGTTTTCATATCTCAACATATACTGTAAGGTTATGAAATATTTGGACAGAAACTTTTAAGGACTGAGCAAATCAACAAATAAAAAAAATTGGAATTTATTTGAATTGGAAATGTACTGGAAAACCACAGAAGACATCTAATAGATAATCTTCATACATGTAATTAATGATGCACCAAACATACAGTTGCATCTCAAAAATATCAGAATCTCATTGAAAAGTTACTTTATTTCAGTAATTCAGTTCATTTTAAGTAATTCATTGATCTATTTTAAGTGTTTATTAATTTTATTGCTGATGAATATGGTTTGCAGTCAATGAAAACCCAAAAATCAGTGTCTTAGAAAATTAGAAGAATATATTAAGACCAATTGGTACTTTTGGTACACAGTGTGGGCAGGGTGCCAAGTCCTGCTGGAAAATGAAATCCGCATCTCTATAAAAGTTATCAGTAGCAGAGGGAAGCTGTAAGATATGAAGTGATTCTGTAAGATTTTGTGGGAAAACAAAACTGCACTGACTTTAGACTTGATAATAAAACACAGTGGATCAACACCAGCAGATGACAGACATGACTCTCCATTAAACCATCACTGATTGGTGGAAACTTCACACTAGACCTCGAGCAGTTTGGACTGTGTGTCTCTCCACTCTTCCTCCAGACTCTGCTCCCTTGATTTACTTTAAATGAAATGTAAAATTTACTGATGATCAGTGATGGTTTGGAGAGACATGGATTTAACTATCCTAGTCCTGTACAGCTCGTATCTTTCAGCTGGTTGTTACGATCCTCAACCTCACTATAAATGCACACATGTAAGTTCTTTATCACATCATCACTGTACTTATGAATGCTAATTATACTGTATTAGTTATTAAAAAATGAGTTATTATATATATACAGCTACAGCTATACTCACTTTTTCTTGCCTTTCTTTGGACAGGCTCTGAGCTTGTGCCCACGGTCGCCACAGTTGAAACAGCCCGTCTGCCCACACTGGTGATTCGGCAGAGCACAATAACCACACGAAGAACAATGGCTCCAGGCTGAGGGGGGCGGAGCATCACAACACAATACATTCCTCTGTTCAGTACAGGTGAGTGAAGCTGTATTTATAGCTATTAAATCAGGCCTGTGAACCTGATCTAAAGGAGAACTCTGGTGTAAAATTGACTTTTGTTGTAGTAAAACATGATAAAAAGTTCTTACCTTTGATGAATAGCACACCTCTGTTCTGCCACAGCGTCCAGAGATCCAGAAATTTTAACAGTTTGTCCAAAACACCCTTCAGACTGGGTGAAACGGGGCATAATTTACCCCAATAAATCGCTTTTTACACTGTTATCCAGCTTAAAGTAGCTCCACACCTCCTTACTAGAATCAGGAGAGCCCTGATATTTAAAACGAGGCATTAATAACTTTAAAAAAAGTGCAGAAGAAGCTTATTAAAAAACACTGTTTACATCCTATAACACTAGCTTCAGCTCCGAGCGCCGCCATTACTGTACTGATTGATAATAACATAGACATAAAAACATATAGACTCCGCGTAGACTCCGAGTCTATGTATATTTATATATATGTATGTCATTATCAGTACAGTGATGGTGGCGCTCAGAGCTTAAGATAGCGTTATAGGATGTAAACAGTGGTTTTTAATAAGCTTCTTGTGCACTTTTTAAGTTATTAATGCCTCGTTTTAAATATCAGGGCTCTCCAGATTCTAGCAGGAAGGTGTGGAGCTACTTTGAGCTAGTTGTAAAACAGTGTAAAAAGCGATTTATTGGGGCAAATTATGCCCCGTTTCACCCAGTCTGAAGAGTGTTTGAACAAACTGTTAAAATTTCTGGATCTCTGAACGCTGTGGCAGAACAGAGGTGTGCTATTCTTTATTCTCTAAGAACTTTTTATTATGTTTTACTACAACAAAAGTCCATTTTACACCAGAGTTCTCCTTTAAGAGAGGTAAATAATTTGACACTTACAGGACTTCACACATTTGTCACATTGTGAACAATGCTTCCATTCTGTTCCATTCTGAGAAGGAGATAAAGAGATCATTCAGTTCTGTTGAGCAGTTTTCTGTCGTCTAAAATATTCCTAAAAACAGGCCAGACTTACCTTTGATGTGCAGGCGTTACACACAGAGCAGTGTTTATTCCCTGCTGAAACGTATCTCTCACAAATAGCGCAAAATCTGACAATCAAAGATAAAGAGGAAAAGAAAATAACCACCAGCAACTGAGTGAAAATAGATAGAAACAACAACAATCCGCTTAAAAAAATTAACAGAATGTAAAGTTTGACCATTTAAGTTCACCTGTAGCCTTCCTCCTTTGGTAGAACAATGTCTTTGGGACAGAGGTTTGTGAAGAGTCGGACAGGTGATTGTTTCCTGCCAGACTTCCCATGCTTATACAAAGGGTGGTTGTCATAATCTACCTGCAGATTAACATATAACAGATAAACTAAACAAATAATAAATGAGTATTAACAGGTTAGTTTCAGCATGGCTAGATTAGGGGTACTAACGTGATGCTTTTTTGCTATCTTACACCCCGCCTGCAGTCTATTTTCGTGCATTGCGTCCGCGCTGTTAAAATATCGCATAAGTTTAGGAATTGAGGTGTGTTCAAGTACATTTTTTGCCATGTTTCTATCTTGGCAGCAGGAAATACAGGTGCTCCACTGACTGATTAAAACGAGTTGCGAGTTGCTTTTAACTCAACAATAAACAAAACAAAGCTGTTACCTTAACCCTCCTGTTATGTTTATTTGTCAGGAACAGTAATGGTGTTCCCTGGTCATATTGACCTGGTGCATGTTTAATTATCCAAAAGATGTTTAAAACCAAAAAAAATCCAAGCAAGCAGTGTAAATATTTAATTACTAACTCTATTGCTAATTATTCTATCAATATTTAGTGCAGTGGTGTTTCTTACCTCTAACAGGTAATGCTTCAATTAAGATAATTCACTTGTTTTTCATAAATAAGTACATATTTTAACTTTTTTTTAATGTTTCACGACTTTATTACTTTTGAAACCAACATATAAAACACAATAGTTTTACATAACATTGAAACTTTGAATTTGTTTTAGTTTTAGTTTTTGCAGGGGGTGGATGAAAAATATGTGAGGTGAAACATTTTCATGTTACATGTTGATTACACTAATTAAGGCAAGCAGAAGAAGTTTCATACTGGGGAAAAAAATACTTTAACTATTTTTCCTAGCTTTTCAAACTTTAAAATGGGTCACTTTGACCCAGAACATAATAGTAGGGTTAAATGAACTGCTGGTGTATCTTTACAGCTGAGACGCGCAAAAGCGACACACTGTTAAGATACAAACGTGCCAAAGTCAGAGCTCACCTGCCTCTTAAAGGGAATGACAACTGGCTCATTGATTGGTTTATTTCACATTACGCTGGACAAGGTGTATTTTTTTTGTGCCCTCACGATACCAAAGACATACGGACATGCCCTAAATCCAGCTGAGTGATTCTAGATCTAACTCATTGAAAGCTATAGGAAGAGGTTTTCTGGAGGATCTACGAAATATTAATGTCATTTTTCTGTTGGGGTTCCCAAATTTATGCACCTATTTTAGTTTAAAGAATTATTGCACACTTTATGTAAATCCTATAAACTTAATTTTTTTTATTTCTCAAATATCACTGTGTTGGTCTGCTATATGATATATTTAACTGAAATAGCTGATCCAAACAACCAATGATTTATAAAGGAATGTCAATTGAATGAATCAATTTAACAGACTTCACTTATATTATTCAATAAATTACTGATAACTGGTTCTAGCTTTATATAACACTAGTTTCAGATTTTACTTATTATATTTTATACCTGATAATCCAACATAGCAAAAGAAGGGAAACATTCGAGAATCCGCAGCTCAAAGAAGTACGGAAATATCCACACCATCGGCATCTCAGACACGCCCAGCCCTGCAGAACAACAGTGATAAAATACTTCATATTTTAAACACAGAAGCTCAGATAAATAAACAATACTGCCTATTATCCAGCACAGAGCATCAGACTCAAACTCACCTGGTTCCTGCTGCTTTCTCCATGTTTCTGATATCTTTGAGAAGGTGTGACCCAGCAGCTTCACCAGCCCCCCGAACGGTGGATCCGCCACCATCACCACTTTAGATCTGTCCTCAGTCAGGAAGTCCAGGAACACTCTGGATGCTTCCTGTACAGAGAGAGAGAACAGGAGACGGATCAGACTGTTCTTTCAGATCATAGCTACTGTCTTCTATCTGCAGAAGAGCTTATTAGTTTGAGTACTGTGTGATTTTACCTCTCCATTAAAGAAGTGATGGTTAAACATGTTATAATGACAGAATTCGTCCTGCCCATAAAACTGAGAATATCTGGAAGAGAAAACAAAAGAAAATGATAAATGTCATTGCTGTGAGATGAGACATAAGCTAGATGTGGTGTAACTGAAACACCTGGTTTTAGAGCACAATAATTTATTGTGGTGACGGACAGTTCTGGTGGAAACAGGAGAGTTGAGGTGCACATTGAATTCTGCTTGATTTGATCAGCCGTGGTTTTATGTTTTTTTGGATACAATCCGGGTTAGCACCCGAACATCCCTTTCAGACAGCTTCCTCTTACAGCATCCACAGTTAATCCTGTTGGATGTGGTTGGTCTTTCTTGGTGGTGTGCTGACATTACCCTGGATACCGTGGCTCTCGATGCATCACAAAGACTTGCTGTCTTGGTTACAGATGCTAAAGGCAAGACGTGCACCAACAATTTGTCCTCTTTTGAACTCTGGTATGTCCCCCATAATGTTGTGTTCATTGCAATATTTAGAGCAGAACTGTGCTCTTACTCTGCTAATTGAACCTTCACACTCTTACTGCTCTTACTGCTGCAATAATGTGCAATTAATGAAGATTGAACACCAGGCTGCTCCAATTTAGCCATGAAACCTCCCACACTAAAATGACGACAGGTGTTTCAGTTTCACTGTCCAACCCCTGTATCTAATAAAATAATGAATAAACTCCTTTTTTTTAAAGTATTTATAACCTTTTATAAATGGGCCTCATTTTAAAGTAATACCATTAAATTTGACACTTTTTTTTTACAATTTAATAAATTACAGAGTTTAAAAAGCTTCAAAAGGAAACACCACATGCAAAATAATTCAAACTAGTCTTTTAACCTATTATTTTTTTTGCAAATTTTGGAAAAATCGTTAGAATGTGCTCAGTGTCCTCATGCTATTAGCTTAGCCATCATTTCGCTATTTTTCATGTTTGTGCAAATTCTATGCGTAAAACTTCTTCCTGTTGCTTTAATTCTCAAACTACTCAAAACATAAAAAGTAACAGGAGTGAGTGTCAGTAACAGAAGTGTTTTTTTTTTGTTGGTCATAAATATCAATTATTTAAACATGCAGTCAAACATTTCTTTAAAATAAAGACTTTCTTGAGAGAAAATCAAAGGAATTAGTGAACTTGCTTTTAAACATGCGTTTTTTTTAAATGTCACGAGTTTCATAAGCATCTTCGGGTTAAAAACCTTAAAGCTTGCTGAGATTGACCAGTACATGTTTTAAATAGTTAAATATATGTGTTATAGGATTCAGAGTAACAGTTTTTATTTTGCTGTGTTTGTGTATTAGTTTACTGGAAAGCACATTTTATATAGGCAATTTCCATTGTAATTCACAGTATTTAGAGAACAGCAAGCTTTCATCATTTTAATATATTGTGTTTGGGTTTGGTTTCAGTCTGGCTTATTAAAAAGTATTTCCTGCTTATATATAAACCCCACAGGCCATATCTCTGTATGAATAATTATCATATTAGGTGCCAAAAGTATGAACTGGCAGGAGAAACACTGCAGACGAGGACACCAAATACACGCTCCTACATGTGAGCGGATACAAACAGGCTTTGGCTTGTTATAGGATTATACGATCGTTTTCAGCGTCTCACACACACACACACACACACACACACACACACACACACACACACACACACACACACACACACACACACACACACACACACACACACACACACACATACCAGCGCAGAGAGCAGCAAGAGCACGGACACACACTCCCACTGTCTACAGTAAGTATCACTTCATTATCATCACTTACTATTATTATTATTATTATTATTATTATAATTATTATTATTTATACAGTTTTAGGATCCGCTGCAGTGATTTAATGTCAATTTGGTTATGAATAATCATTGAAAATTAAGCCTAATTACATTTTTGCACAAAAAAGCTAATGCACATGATTTACTACAGTTTTAACTATGAATGCATGATTCAAAAGGACTACAGAATTGATTTTATTGCAGGTTTTGATTTATCCGGCTGTTCTGAGTACTGCTAAGCTGAATGCTGTTAAATATAGGAGGTTCTGCTGCAGGCGTGTCGTGACAAACTGCACTCTGACTTCCTGGAGCTGGAAAGAACACAGATTTAACCCCACAGTAATACTGTAAAATAATGCAGCCGATTTGAATCTAGGGTGTAAGAAAATACTAATATATAGATATAAAGGTATTGTAATTTTTTTTTGTAATACTGTATTATATTGATTCTCAAAAGCACAGTATTTTATTTTTAATCATTCGGTTTTTAATACATGTAAAGATAGTGTTTTTTTGCCTACGAAATTTGTAAAATTAATTTTTTAAATCACAGTTTTCATGCATCTTGGTATCATGTTCTCCTCCACCAGTCTTACACACTGCTTTTGGATAACTTTATGCTGCTTTACTCCTGGTGCAGAAATTCAAGCAGTTCAGTTTGGTTTGATGGCTTGTGATCATCCATCTTCCTCTTGATTATATTCCAGAGGTTTTTAATTTGGTAACAATCAAAGAAACTCAAGTTTCTTCAAGTGGTCTCTTATTTTTTTATACACATGTTCAGTGTTATAGAAGATGACCTGGCTGTAATAAAAGACTATGTTAAGTTATGAGATATGCAATTCAACATGCATTTTAATGGTATTCATGTATAAATGATAATTATTTTAATGCAAGATCATCAGAAATGGCTGAAAATGATGGCACAGCCCACACAGCTCCAGGGCCAGACCTGCTGAGCTCCGCCCCCGTCACCCAGCCCTTCCCTCGCTCCCCGAAAACACAGCGTAAAGCAGCCGCCGCCACAGCCGAGTACACACAGGTGAGACTACAGTCTTCATACAGTGGCCTGTTGTGTCCCAAATAGTGAATCCACATTCATTTATACTGTTAAACCTCAGATCTTACCTATAGATGCTTATTTCACTTCATATTTTCCATCAGTCATCATTAACATTTCAGTTAATAACTTTATTTATTATAACTATAATAACATATTAAATTACTAAACTGATTTTCTGTATTATTTTGTTAGATACCATATGTTAAAAAAGTCATGGTCACTGTTGTTCTTTCTATTTAGGTGTTGTAAGTGCTTTTTAATGTTTTAAATTATTTTAAAAAATTATAACCATTAATAATCTCCTTTATAAACTATTTTTAAGCCCTTTATAAAGAAACCTTATTTTAAACTGGTACCCATTGAATTCGCCACTTTTGCATTCATAGAAAAGCTGCTGCCACCTCAACTTTTGACAAAACAAAATATGATTCAAACTAGTCATTGTTTGGTACACGTTTTTCTGTCTTTTAAACTATTTTAGCCAAACACTGAAACGTCTACATTAGATTAAAAGGGTGAACAATATGAATGTATTTTTGTATTAATGATTATTTATGCAGTGTTTAATCACAGTATTTAATCATATGGTATCCTTATGGTATATTCTCTCATGATATGACATATGCCAAGAATGTAAATATTAGGAATTATTTGACTTTAATGCAATGCATTTAATTTAGTAAGTAATAAGAGCAGAATTCACTTTCCACATCCACAAAAGAAAGAGTGGACTCTATTGCACACTGTGTAATAGAGGTAATTACTACCTCACTGGTCTTTTTTGCACACTTTTTGCACACTGCATAATTTGCACACTGTCTTGTTATTTATTATTCTTTGTCTGTATGGTGTTGTATTGTCTGTCTGCACTTTTGTACTGTTGCACTATTGTTCTGTCTACACTGTGTTTATGTGCACCATGGTCCCTGGAGGAACGTTGTTTCGTTTCACTGTGTACTCTGTATATAGCTGAAATGACAATAAAAAACACTTTGACTTTGACTTTGACTTTGAATTAAAGCTGTAATGTGTGAACGCTAGGAGCAGTTGTCGGGGCTGCTGGAGGAGCTGGAGAACGACAGCAGGAAGACAGAAGCTCGAATGGCATCTCTGAAGAAACGCCATGTCAACCTGACTGTAAGTGATAATCAGATAATTAATAAAATAAGATCATTTATACAATAAAAAAAGGATTGATTAAAATCACATTTATTTTGAGTTTCACACATGTTTAGGCACTGGCATGTTCAGGAATGCACATAAATGCACTCAATTAAAAAGCCCCAGCTTTAATAAGTTAACACCCTGTGGTTTGAATGTGGTTTTTGAAGCATATTTAACCATAATTATTTAGCCACACCCACCCAGAACCACCCCATCTTCCCATCTGCCAGGTCTGGTCGGGCTCAAGAAAATGGCCAAACAGTCTGTGATGTAGGTGTCTGTTTTTAATGCTATATTTATTTTATATAAAGCTAGGGAGTGATAATCGCAATATATAGAGTTTTATATCGTAAATTTGGGAGTTTGAGCCACGCTCTTACTCCTCCCACTCTCCAACCTATACAAACCGTCACTTCCTCTCTACCTGCGTGTCGAACAACCTTGCACCCACCTCCTCCCCATCTTCCTCCTTCATTTATTTCTCCCTTTCTCTTCCCCTATCTTTTTGTGTGGGGGGGCTTCAGCTTCATGCTTTTCCAGCAAAGCTGCCCTGAACTCCTGCCCAATCATCTGAGTTCGCCCCCCCCTCTCTTTTCCTTCTCTTCAGTCAAGGGCGTGGGGAAATATACTAGCAAACTGTGTTTTAAAATAAAAGTTACACAACTTAGAATGTTATAATGACACAGCCACTTGTCCGCATTACGCACTTAATTTGCAGGGTATAGCCTTATTGCTGTGATTTTTTTGTGTTTTTGGATGTAGGCTATATGCTAAATATTAAAATGTTAATTTGTTCAGAAAGTATTTTATAATCTTTATCCTTGTTAATTATATTAAAGTAGATGAAAGTCATTATAGATAAAGTTACTGTTCTTGGTCTATTTGGTATTATTGATTGTGCAGTGCATAGCTGTAATGCTGTGTTTTGTATTTTTGCACTTAGACTATAAGCTCAGCATAAAATTGTTTGTTTGTTCAGAAAGTATTTTGTATTCTTAAACCATGTTACATTATATTAGAGTAGATGAAAGTCATTAAATTATGTTATTGTTGTTGGTCTATTTGAGTTTAATGATTGTGCAGTGTATAGCAGTATTGCTGTTTTTTTTGTATTTTTGCACATAGGCTTTAAACTCAATATAGAAAGGTTTGTTGGTTTAGAAAGTGTTGTATGTTCTTAAATCATGTTAAATTATATTAGATTGGAGGAAAGTCATTCAGACATTATTCTTGTAGCCTAATTTACTGATGTTTAGTCCTGTGGATCATTGCTCGCATTGTTGGTGGTTTAATCTTTAATTAAGTGCATTATTCTGAACAGATTTCGCTCATTCAAACAGCCTGAAAAAGCTCATTTTAACGCTTTACTTACTAGAAAAATGTCAGGTTTAAATTGGGCTCGGGCTCATAATGACAGTTTATGGGGTGGGGTGGGTCAGGGCAGCTTGGGCTGGATATTTTGGGCCTGATCTAAGCTCTACTATCTGTCTCTCTCTCTGTCTCTCTCTCTCTGTCTGTGTGCTCTGAGTGAAGGTGAGTGCGGGGGATATTGAGCAGCAGGTACGCGAGCGGTTCGACGGGATGCGTCTGGCTTTAGAAAAGGATGAGCAGGCAGTTCTGGCCATGCTGGAACAAGACCACAGGGAGAACAGCAGTAAACTGACCCGGTTCCTGCAGGACTGGACTCAGCACCACAGACTGGTCCGTAAACACATCGGCAGCATCAGGAAGCTGCAGGAGAACAGCTCTGACAGCAACCAGCCGGTGAGGATGAATGAAAAGACTGTATTTTAGTGCGTTTGCCATTATTAGTACTATATACTGATATACCAAATGTCATGGGACAGGAACTAGCATAGTTTACCGTGACTTTTGCCATAATTGCTTAAATTTGCATGTGATTTATTGGATTTCTGTCAGAGTTGCTAGTCTGTTCACACGTACAATTCTAGCCAATTCTAGAAAGCATGATGTCCATCTAAAGCATTGCCACTATGATAGGGAGATCGCTGGTTTGAATCCCTGTCATGCAGCTTGCCATCAGCTACCAAAGCCCCGAGAGAGCACAACTGGCCTTGCTCTCTGGGTGGATACAGTAGATGGCGCTCTTTCCCCTCATCACTCCTAGGGTGATGTGGATCAGCACAAGGCTGCGTCTGTGAGCTGATGTATCAGAACCGAGTCGCTGTGCTTTTCTCAGAGTGTTAGCGCTATGATGCTACTTGACAACACTGCAACAGCAGCAGTTCAAAAAGAGGCGGAGTCTGACTTCACATGTATCGGAGGAGGCGTGTGCTAGTCTTCACCCTCCTGGTGTTGTGGCTTTTTTTTTTTTTTGCTTTTTCTCTGCTTTTCTGGAGAAAGTCATTAATGCATTAATTTCTTTAAGATTGACAACTGTAATTTGTTTTAATAATTGTAATTTATTTTTAATACAAATAGTAATTAAATTTCATTACTATAGAACAACTACAGGCTGTATTGTCACCATATAACTGATTTTACATTCTATTTTCAGGTCTCAGCTGAGGATTTCAGGTAAACTAATTTTAATATTAATAATATAGTGACTAAATCAGTAAATACTAAAACAGCTCATGTTTACAAAGGACGAAACTCACTGAATTTTCCTGAATCATCCCTCCTGTAGCTGCCAGAAGAAGCCGGACGCAGCTGAAGAGGCCATAAAGCTTAACGAGGAGAAATTCCAGAAGCTCATGAAGGCTTTAGGGAAGATCTCCAAAGAGCTGGAGGCCCAACTACAGAGAAAGAGGCTGCTGCTGGGTAAATATACTGTTTAAATTATACACTACTTATTAATGAATAACACCGGTGGTGAATAGAGATACTCCAGATGAACCTGTTATAATAATATGAATAAAAAAAGTTTTAGAAGCATTGTGCAGCTTGATTTAGGGTGTCATTCTGTCTTTGCTATCATAACGACGGGAAAAGTACACCATGCATGGCTTAAAACCCACAAAAGGCATAGACTAAATATCTTAATTAATCGTAGGTGTGGTTGATTTTGGGCGTAACATAAAATAAACCAATCAGCGTGTCAGTTGCTCATCATTTCCTTTAAGAGTCAGGTGAGCTCTGACTGGCATGGCAGATGAATGGCAGATTGCCATTTTAACGGCGCAACTACCTGGACGTGTCCAACGAACGCTTCTCATCAGAGAAAACTGACCTGCTCATTTACACTCCTTTATTCTGTTTATTGATCTTGACGTCTGTCTAGGTTGTATTCAGTCAGTGGAGCTCCTGTGTTTTCCATTGCCAAGATAGCAATACTCCAGAAATGTACCTGAACACACCTCATTTCCAGACCACCATGCCCATCAGTGTAGATACTGTATATTCAGAAGCACTGCTGCTATTTAAAGAATGCAGGAAGAAGGTGTTAAAATAGACCGTATTAGGGGTGTAAGATAGCAATGAGCATCGCAACCCTTACTGTCTGTTCTTGCCTATACTAAGAATCAACTGTTTCGCTAACATTTTAACACATATACAGGTGCATCTCAAAAAAAAAAAAAAATAAATAAAAATCATTGAAAAGTTACTTTATTTCAGTAATTCAGTTCAAAATGTGAAACTCTATTTATTATATAGATGCGAAATTCATTTTCCAGCAGGACTTGGCACACTGTCCACATTATATACATTTTCTAATTTTCTAAGATACTCTTTTTTT
Organism: Astyanax mexicanus; assembly: GCF_023375975.1. Classification (NCBI taxonomy): domain Eukaryota; kingdom Metazoa; phylum Chordata; class Actinopteri; order Characiformes; family Acestrorhamphidae; genus Astyanax; species Astyanax mexicanus. Next base: position 43,530,360 of record NC_064422.1, on the reverse strand, counting down.
TGGGTTTTCATTGGCTGTAAGCCATAATCATTAACAATAAAAAATGCTTAAAATAGATATTTTTTAGTAATTTTTTATTGATATTTTAATATTTTGAGATGCACCTGTATCTTTATTCCCAGACTCCACAGGTGTGGTGATTGACAGGACAACCAGCCACAGACAGATCAAGGTGTCTCCAAGAGGACATGTCCTGCACATCTCCGCAGAGGACAGTTCAGCTCCTCATCACCCGCAGCAGTTTGATCAGGTCTACTGTGCCCTGGGCTCCGTTCCAATAACAGCAGGTCAGCACTACTGGGAGGTAGATGTTCACTGCTGCTCGGACTGGGCAGTGGGCGTGGCTTATGGCAGCCTGAACAGGAAAGGGCAGGACAAAAGCACCAAACTGGGCAGGAACAGGATGTCCTGGTGTCTGGAGTTCAAGGACGGACATCTCTCAGCCTGGCACAACGACCGGCACGTGGCGCTGTCTGGCAGGGCAGGGCGGGGGGCACCGGACAGGGTGGGGGTCTACGTGAACTACCAGAAGGGTCGCGTGGTGTTCTACGATGCTGAAACCGTGAAAGTGCTGCAGGAGTTCTCAGCAGCTTCTACAGCCGTGTTCGAGAGAGCCTATCACCAGTTCACCGAGCCGCTGTTTCCAGCATTTCGCTTCTTTAAAGCGAGAGATGGACAAAGTGTATCAGATCACATCGAAATCTGTGATCTCTAATCAATTACCACTAAGGTTATGTTCACATTACCAGGCTGGAGTGAAATCAGATTTGAGTCACTTTCATATGTGGTCTTAAATCAGATACGTATCCGATTCACGGACATGCGACATGAATGTGAACGGTCAAATCAAATCAGAATTCATGCGTCTTTTTGCTTTTACACATTAGCATTAGCATTAGCATTAGCGCTGCGTGCTTCTCTCTCGTACCCACAAACACATCTCTTGGTGCAGCTGTGCAGCTATAGCTACAAAAAAAAAAAAAAAAACAGCAAAAGCAAACCGCCTGGCCTTTTTTCACCTCCTGGACCTGAGCAAGAACTACAGAGCAGCTGTTTCCTGTTTCTCCACTCCAGCAAAAGATGCTCCACATATGAGCTGCTAACTCATCCATTTCCCTTTATAAAGCTACGAGTCTCTCGTCTCTCTAATATGAGGGTTTTTGTTGTTGGTGAAGAAGGAGATGTTTATACAGGTATCAATGTGCAGCATGTGAGATGTTTCAGGAACAGATTCGTTCACATTACACACAGATACAGATCACTTACATGTGATTTTAAAGAAAAGTTAAAAAAAAAAAAAAAAAACCTTACCTGAAGTCGATGTCCAACAGTAAACTCTTCATGGGGTCACTACTCTTGTTCTCTGAGCTTTGCACCTTGATCAGTTCATGTAATCTGTAAATAGGGAATAATTGGTTATGTAAATTTCAAGTTTTTTTTTTTTTTTCAAGTTTTACGGTAAACACTGGTTCATAGATCTTGAGGATGCAGCTGCGCACTGCTCGATTGTATCTTTAAAAATATTATTTCATCATTTTTTTGTGTTATTTCTGCCTTGTCATGCTGACACACCCACTTTCTGTATTAATTGTTGCACGTATATTCACAAATTAACATCTAAAAGCCAATGAATGATGTGAACTCACTGTGTGTCTTGTTTTTATAAAGGTGAACTATCTGTCACATATTTTCTCAACTTCATGCTAAAAAAAATATACAGATTTCTTCCTATTGTATTCTACAAATAGAAAGGTTTAATGTTTTAATGTTAACTAAACTGTAAAATCTGTACACAACGGTAAAATATTCCATATTACAAAAGCCACACTGAATAAATATTACAGTATCACATATTCCCTAGATTTGACTGTACATGTATTTTGAGTGAATTATTAAACCACAGTGATTCACTATTATTCACAGAAGGAGAAAACATGGAACACTGGTGAACCGGAGTACAGGAGTAGCCGGTCTCTCGTAATTACTTCAAAAGGGCATGAACAACTCATCCAAGAGGTCAATTGGAACCCATTCCACGAGTCTCTCTATGCTCCACTGTTCTTGATCTAATCTGAAGCTACATGAAGTTTGGAGGTCTGTAGTGATGTATTGACTTGTGGTTCCCAGTCTCTTCCACTATGTTATAATATCACTGACAGTTGGCTGTGGAATATTTTAGTAGTGAGTAGTGAAATTTCACAACTGCATCCTATCACGGTACCATAGTGCTGGAGTTCACTGACCCATTCTTTCAATAATGTTTGTAGAAAAAATCCCGGCATGCCTAGGTGCTGCTTTAATTATACACCTGTGGACTTGGAAGTGATTCAGGATCACCTGAGTTTAATGATAACTTTTGGCATTTTTCCCCCTATCACTAGTGATGCCCCAGCACCAGGAGGGTGAAGACTAACACACGCCTCCTCCGACATATGTGAAGTCAGACTCCGCCTCTTTTTGAGCTGCTGCTCATGCAGCATTGCCAAGTAGCATCACAGCACTGGTTTCCGCCTTGCGGCTTCCCGTAGCTCTCCTATTGCTGTTGTTTTTTTTTCTTCAAATTTTTATCCCATTTTCTTCCCAATTTAAAAGGCCAATTACCCAACCCACTCATTAGAACTCCCCCTATCACCATCAGACTCCGCCTCTTTTTGAACTGCTGCTGATGCAGCTTTGCCGAGTAACATCACAGCGCTAACGCTTGGTTCTGATACATCAGCTCACAGATGCAGCCTTGTGCTGATCCACATCACCCTTTTGGAGTGATGTGGGGAGAGAGCAAGTCCAGTTGTGCTCTCTCTGGGCTCTGGTAGCTGATGGCAAACTACATGAACAGGATTCCAACAGTCGATTTCCTGATCATAGTGGCAGCGCTTTAGACTGCTGGACCACTCGGATCCCTAGCTCTCCTAGTGGTTGTTGGTATTGTTCACATCACTATTTGCATGAGCCAAGTCTCAAGACTTACGATAATATTAAACACAATCCTAACCACCTTATACTGTACCATCGAGACAATGCGACCGCAACTCGACTGGACCACTCAGAGACCCATGTTACTTATTTTTAATCTATTGATAAGACCATTATCACACTGTAATTGTGATTCTCTGATTGTTAAACCCAAAAACAGTGGTAAGCATGAATCCAGACCCACCGCGGCGTCCCCACACACAGAAACTTCCGGAAGCCCAGTCCAGACAGCACCTTCAGCAGGAAGCGGCAGCTGCGCTCAGCGAACAGGTACTGAGCATTACTCTTCTTATTCTCCAGAGGACTCAGCAGCAGACTGGGTCTCCTCAGCTGAGACACGGTGATGTCTGAGAGGACCCGGTGAGAGGCGTGACCCTCCCACTCCACAGGAAGCAGCAGGATCTGACATTCCACACAAAACCTCTTTTGATCCAGCGGGAGACCCGCAAACTCTCTGAACCTACAGGAAAGAAGAATGAAAGAAATGTGAAGAAGTGTTTTAGGTAAGCATTCACATGGAAACTGATGATGATTTTAATATTTTTCATATGCATATCTTCTGAAGGTCAAAAAAAGCACATATACAGGGGTTGGACAACGAAACTGAAACACCTGTCATCATTTCAGTGTGGGAGGTTTCATGGCTAAATTGGAGCAGCCTGGTGTTCAATCTTCATTAATTGCACATTATTGCACCAGTAAGAGCAGAGTGTGAAGGTTCAATTAGCAGGGTAAGAGCTCAGTTCTGCTCTAAATATTGCAATGCACACAACATTATGGGTGACATACCAGAGTTCAAAAGAGGACAAATTGTTGGTGCACGTCTTGCTGGAGCATCTGTGACCAAGACAGCAAGTCTTTGTGATGCATCAAGACCCACGGTATCCAGGGTAATGTCAGCATACCACCAAGAAGGACCAACCACATCCAACAGGATTAACTGTGGACGCTGTAAGAGGAAGCTGTCTGAAAGGGATGTTCGGGTGCTAACCCGGATTGTATCCAAAAAACATAAAACCACGGCTGATCAAATCACGCAGAATTCAATGTGCACCTCAACTCTCCTGTTTCCACCAGAACTGTCCGTCACCACAATATATTATTGTGCTCTAAAACCAGGTGTTTCAGTTTCATTGTCCGAACCCTGTACATACATACATACATACATACATATACAGTGGCATGAAACTTTAATATTAGACCAATATAACCTAAGTAAATATAAAAAGGCATTTTTACATGATGATTTCATTTATTAAGGGAAAAAAACTATCCAAACCGATCTAGCCCTTTGTGAAATAGTGCTCCCCCCACAAACTGTGATTAATCACTTTTTGGAAAGCTGAGTGCAATTTCACTACTAATCACAACCAGACCTGAAGAATCAAGAAATCACTTAAAGAATAGAACCTGTCTGACAACATGAAGCAGATAAAAGATCTCAAAAAGCAGCACATTATTATTACATCCTGATCTGAAGAAACTCAACAACAGATGAGAAAACACAGTCATTGATTATCTATCAGTCTGGAAAAGGTTATAAAGTCTTTTCTAAAGGACTCCAGAGAACCACAGTGATTCACTATTATTCACTAATGGAAAAAAACACAAATGGAACACTGGTGAACCTTCCCAGGAGTGACCGGCCGACCGAACAAAATTACTCCAAAAGGGCATGAAGAACTCATCCAGGAGATCCCAAAAGAACCCAGAACAACATTTAAAGAACTGCAGGACCTCACTAAAGCCTCAGTTAAGATCAGTGTTAATGATTCAATAATAAGAAAGAGACAAAAAACACTACTGACCAAAAACAACACAACCACCCGTCTCACATTTACCAACTAACATGGTGTATGTTGTGGAATGTTTTGTCTGATTTTGTCTGATTCTTGGTTCTGCGACCACATTTTCGTAAAGCTGCTCTGCAACAACATTAGTGGTTAAAAAGCAATATATAAATAACTTATAGATCAGAATCATACCTTGTGCAGTATTGTTCATGAGTGAAGGGAGGCAACTTTGATCGGTTCTGTTGTTCTCTCGCTAGCAGCCTTGCCTCCGATACCTTAAAGAAAGAAACAAACAAACATTTTATTCTATTTATTATGTTTAGTTGACGTCTGATCCACACTGCTGCAGCTCAGCCAATCAGCTGTCCCTCCTGCCCCGCCCCTAAACCCATACATCACTTAGTGCCCCTCCCAAACTACCCCTCCCATTTTTTTTTATATATTTTTTTTTTCTTTCAGGATTTTTCACATTTGAGCTGGGGGTGGATTCAGCAAAAATCAGAGGGTTTAGTGCCCCTTTAAACTAACACTGAAGTTAGTTAAACATCAATTAGAATAATTGCTTATTCATGGAAGGTTAGCTTGTGTTTTTGTTCTTAATACTGAATAAACCATTCCTGCTTTAACACTGTGGCTCACTCTTGGTGAGCAAGTTTACACACTGATGGTGAGGGGAAATATGCCCATTATGCAAATACATTATACCAGGAGCCAATAGGAAAATTACATTTTGTGTAACGTAAAGGAGCACTAAACCCCCTGATTTTAGCTGACTCCACCCTCAGCCCAAATTTGAAAAAGGCTAAAGAATGGGAGGGGTAGTTTTGGAGGGGCACTGGGTGATGTATGGGTTTAGATGCAGCAGCAGCAACAGTGTGTCTCTGATAGCGGTAGTGAGACGCAGATAATTGGACGTCAGCTGGGGGGTGGTATTATTAATAGACTGATATGCATATTGTGATGTGTCTGCATATAAAATTATTTTTTTTTTTGCATTTCTCAGCTGTTCAATTCATGCAATATTGTTAAAAAAGAGGCTGAACTCAACCCAAACAAAGTGTATTGAGTAGATTCTATAGTTTAATTTAGTCTATAACAGGATGGTGCTGACAACCAACTATAGAAGTCAAATAAGTGGGCAGAGTTTAAATAAATTTCTGTTGGGCAGTATATAAATTTATTTGGGTTAACACTTAAAAATCTAAAAAAAAAAAAAAAAAAATAGACTATTTATAATTGAATTAGTTAAAATAAAATACACTCTGAGAATGAAAATCAACTGTGTAATTTTAACTCTCCAGATTTTGCTCTGCACCTTTTCATTCTCCCACTGAAAAAAGTTGCAGTCCTTTCGATCACGACATGCAGAACAAGCGTAAAACCTCCTTCCCTTCTTCTCTCCTTCACACTGCACCTCAAACAGCACAGCAGGTCCTGAAAACACACATCACACACACTCAAAGCTACAGTAATATGTTTTTTTTCTACATAATAAATAAATACAGAAGTGATCCAGAATATGAAGGAACACATAAGGAATCATGTAGTAAAGGTGCTCTTATCTGGGGATCTGTTAACTTGTGGTTTCTGAGGCTGGTAACTCTGATGAACTTATCCTGTACAACAGAGGAAACTCTTGCTCTTCCTTTCCTGGAGTGGTCCTGATGAGTGCCAGTTCCATCATTTTAATATTTTTGATGGTCTTTTTTGCAACTGCACATAAGGATACTTTAAAAGTTATTTAAATTGTTAGGATTGATGGACCTTCAATTTTTCTTAAATTCATTTTTTTCTGTTAGTTGAGTAGTTCTTGCTTCTCATAACCTGGATTAGAACATTACTCAAATATTCACTATTCACTGTATACCTGTAACTCTACCTCTTCACTACTTTACTTTAACTGATGCTCTCAAACACTTTATTAAGAGACAAGAAATTCAAGTAATTAACTCTTGATGAGTTCAGCACAGCTGTTAACTGAAAGCCTGAATTCCAGCTGACTCTACCTCATAAAGCTGACTGAGAAAATCCAGCAGAGATGTCAACCAAGCAAGAGGTTCGTTCAACACTTTTCATATTTATTAAATAATTCCATATATATATATATATATATATATATATATATATATATATATATATATATATATAGTTTGGATGACTTTAGTACAAGCTACAATGCAGAACACGTTAAAATAATAAAAAACAACAACTTTTGATACATAGCCTATCATACATGCAGACATTTAACTAATTAATCTAATCTATCTATATTATAATAAAACTGAATGTTACAAATGTGAAATATGAGGGACTTTTATTCTACAAACAGACCGTGCGGACACTGTGGAGCTTTTATATCCTCTTCATCTTGAATAACAGCTTCGATATCTCCTAAATCCTCCGTGTTCACCATTATCCAGCTCTGCTGCTGCTGGGGTTAATTCTGATCCAGAATCTCCTTCTAAACCCAGTATAAATCCAGTCTAAACGCAGTAAAAACTCAGAATAAACCCAGTATAATCTGGGCCATGCTGTGCTGGTTTGTCGCGCAAACATTACACGCGCTCTACGTCACCAGCAAGCGCGTACAGGTTTGTGTGTGTGTCCCAATCCACACAACCCTCCTCCTACACTAACAAGTGTAGACTTAGAGATAGTACCCTAGTTTACGCAAAGATTGGAGCACAACATCCGGGTACTTATACTATAAAAACCCTGTCCACTCCCGTTATATCAGTAGTTAAGTTACTGCAGGCCGCTAGAGGGAGCCCGCGAGTGAGCCCAAAATGAATGGAGGATGAATTGAGCTAAACGGCTAAAAACACAAATTACAAACAGTAACTACTTACTATCCCATAATATTCAATTAATTACGGAAAGATTAATAATATATTTGGCTATAAAAGCAAAGAAAAGTTAACTGGGCATTTTAGTTTTACTTTAAAAAAACGTTTTTTGGGTAATGAAAATGCTAGTATTACTAATTGGTTGGTGAGCTGATGCTGGAGTTACAGACTGGACACTGGTCAGAGGTTTATAAAAGGGATATAACTATATTTTAAAAGCTTTAAACGTCATATAAACAGTGCTGAAACATTTTATTTGGTTTTGTATTGAGAAAATGAATATTTATTTTTAGTATGAAATCAGATCAGGGGATTATGGACGACTTAAACATTTTTACTGTTTACTACGTTATTCTATATGTGTCCCTTAATTGTTTTCATGTCTTTAATATTAATCTACGCTGTAGAAAACAAACGAAATAAAGTAATAAAAAAATCAATTTATCAATGCTGCAGTTTGATCAGTAGGGGGCGACAAATGACAAAAGACTCCTTAAATCCAGCGCTTTTTGTTTTCTGAAGAAAAATGATTATTATACTGTTAATTCTATATATAATTATATACATTTTTTATTCTATGAAGTTCTATGAATTCTATGAATAAAAAGATTCCTCTTTTTATTTTATTTCCCCCTATAATTTCGATTGAGAGGAGCAGCAATAAAAAAAAATAAATAATGACGTTTTACAATTATTTTTGAATGTAGTCTCAAATGGCCAGAAAATGAAACAATTAACTGACTGATGTGATACATTACAGTGATCTTACGTTGATTCCTATTACTTTGGTGATTAATTTAAGTACATATGATTCGTTTAGATGAATTAATCACAGAGCATGTAATGCAATATATATATATATATATATATATATATATATATATATATATATATATATATATATATATAATCTCTGTAATCTCTGCATTGGTTTAGACAAAAAACAAAATCATCCTCTGAAAGAACTCCATTTCCCAGGCTCCTTTGCGGGTGATGTGGGAGTGTGGAGGATGGATGGTGCTGATGCAGAGGAGGAGGGGTGTGGTCAGAATCAGCAGCAGCAGTGCTGTCAAACAGTGAAGCAGAGCTCTCCATACACACACACACACATTCTCACACACTCATACTCTGTTGTTCCAGCTGCAGCAGTGTACGGACAGCAGTCCGCCTCTCACGATCCTTTATCTGGAGATCGATCCTATGTCTGGCGCGTGAGGGGAGGAGGAGGCGGACTGGAGCATCTCTGCATTGGGCAGGGGGGCGTGCTGAGCGCGCCGGAGAGAGCGCGCGCGCGTGTGTGTGTGTGTGTGTGTCTCAGAGAGAGGGAGAGAGGAGTGTGTGTGAGGATCTGCTGCAGAGCTCGGAGCTTTAAGGGTTTGAGGATTTAAGGACGGAACGATGAGCACCGGTGAGTCTGACTGCATCATGCTGAGTGTGACGCAGCCTTTGTTTGGGTGTGTGTGTGTGTGTTTGGGTGGGGGTGTCTGGGTGTGTGTGTGGTGATGGAGCATCCACACCTCCACACATAGCTGTCAGACTGAAGGCCATCTCAGGTCCTGTTTTGATGTCTTTTGTCGCGAGTGTGTGTGTGTGTGTGTGTGTGTGTGTGTTGGGGGTGTGTGTGTATGTGCATGCCCTCTCATTATGTAGCTCTGCAGTCTTCTATTACAGAAGTGCATAATGTTCTTCAGCAGGCTAATCTATTCTGTGCACTGTTATATATAAAGTAATTTTATACAAGAGCCTTTTTTGGTAAAAGGTAAAAGGTTTATATAAGGTAATTTTAAGGTTCTTAACCAATTAAAAGCTCTGGAGAAAATAAGAGACCACTTAAAAATGATGAGTTTCTTTGATTTTACCAAATTGAAAACCTCTGGAATATAATCAAGAGGAAGATGGATGATCACAAGCCATCAAACCACCAAACTGAACTGCTTGGATTTTTGCACCAGGAGTAAAGCAGCATAAAGTTATCCAAAAGCAGTGTGTAAGACTGGTGGAGGAGAACATGATGCCAAGATGCAGGGGTTGGACAATGAAACTGAAACAGGAGAGTTGAGGTGCACATTGAATTCTGCCGTGATTTGATCAGCCGTGGTTTTATGCTTTTTGGATACAATCCGGGTTAGCACCCGAACATCCCTTTCAGACAGCTTCCTCTTACAGCGTCCACAGTTAATCCTGTTGGATGTGGTTGGTCCTTCTTGGTGGTGTGCTGACATTACCCTGGATACCGTGGCTCTTGATGCATCACAAAGACTTGCTGTCTTGGTCACAGATGCTCCAGCAAGACGTGCACCAACAATTTGTCCTCTTTTGAACTCTGGTATGTCTCCCATAATGTTGTGTGCATTGCAATATTTAGAGCAGAACTGTGCTCTAACCCTGCTAATTGAACCTTCACACTCTGCTCTTACTGCTGCAATAATGTGCAATTAATGAAGATTGAACACCAGGCTGCTCCAATTTAGCCATGAAACCCCCCACACTAAAATGATGACAGGTGTTTCAGTTTCATTGTCCAAACCCTCTTCATGAAAACTGGGATTAAAAACCAGGATTATTTCACCAAATATTGATTTCTGAACTCCTAAACCTTTATGAATATGAACTTGTTTTCTTTGCATTATTTGAGATCTACAAGCTCTGCATATTTTTTTGTTATTTCAGACATTTCTCATTTTCTGTAAATAAATGCTCTAAATGAGAATATTTTTATTTGGAATTTGGGAGAAATGTTGTCTGTAGTTTATAGAATAAAACAACAATGTTCATTTTACTCAAACATAAACCTATAAATAGCAAAATCAGATAAACAGATTCAGAAACTAAAGTGGTCTCTTATTTTTTTTCCAGAGCTGTATCTTTGACAGTAGTAACAGTTCTTGCGCTTTATTGTCTCCCTGGAATCCAATAAATAGCAGCTTTACATCGTCTTCTAATTATTATGCGAGTGATATTTTCCTCGGATTGTCCTCAGATGAAGTGGTCAATGCAAATGACAGTCAGTATAACTCATGACACGTAAACTATAAATTAAATGCTAATAATTATTGAAAAACCTCCCAATGATAACAGTATTTGTTTTTTTAATAAAAAACTCAAAATGCACTGTTCCTCATTATTAAATAGGCCACAGGTTTCAAGCAATATGGGATGGGGGAACTCTCTGCTGCTGAAAATCATACTGTGAAGAGATTTGTGTCTGATTTAGATACTGGATTGAAATAAATCTTGTGAAGTTGCAGAAGCTTATTGAAACAATGCCACAGTGAATGCGTGCCACAATCAAAGCTAAAGGTGGTCCAAAATAATATTAGACCTTCTTTTGTGGCCATATATAAGGATATATTATATAATATAAGGGAAATGTAGTGTTCTCAACCAGTTTAAAGGTTCAACACACTCACAAAACCATTCACAATAACAGTTCTTGTTCTTTATTGGCTTAAATTCTCAGAATATAAAAAACATCAAAACTAAATCAAGTTTATTTATATAGTGCTTTTTACAGCTGATGTTGTTGCAAAGCAGCTTTACAGAAATGTGGTAGCAGGATAGAGAATCAGACAAAACACATAACATAAAACACAGAACGCTCTCATGTACCATGTATCATATACATCTCAAAAAAATAGAGTTGGAACATTAAATCTTTTCAGTAATTCAGGTAAACATGTGAAACTCTATAATATATATATATATATATATATATATATATATATATATATATATATATATATATATATTATAAAGACGTATTAAACACAGAGTGATCTATTTTAAACGTTTATTTATTTTATTGGTGATAATTATGGCTTACAGACAATAAACCCCAAAAATCAGTGTCTCAGAAAATTAGAATATTATATAAGACCAATTGGTACTTTTGGTAGTGTGGGCAGTGTGCCAAGTCCTGCTGGAAAATGAAATCCACATCTTTATAAAAGTTGTCAGCAGAGGGAAGCATGAAGTGCTGTTTGTAGTGGACAACAGCATCAGAATCTCAGTTTACCCATAATTCCCTATGTCTAGGTGTATATGGGGAAAGATACAGTTCCAAAAGCTAGATTTAAAGATTGAGAGTGTTATGTCTGTTAGTATTATCCTAAGTTATCACTTCTAGCATTGTCCCAGGTTACCTCTGTTAGCATTGTTTTTGGTTACCACTGTTAGCAATGTCCCATGTTATTATTGTTAGTATTGTTATTATTGTCCCATGTTACTACTGTTAGCATTGTCCCAGGTTGCCACTGTTAGCATTGTTAGCATTGTCCCAGGTTATCACTGTTAGCATTGTCCCAGGTTATCACTGTTAGCATTGTCCTAGGTTACCACTGTTAGCATTGTTAGCACTGTCCCAGGTTACCATTTTTTCCACTGTTAGCATGGTCCCAGGCTATCATTGTTAGCATTGTCCTAGGTAAGTACTATTAGCATTGTTAGCAATATTCATTGATAACCCGTTATACAGTACTTGGTGCATAAAACAGTGTGGAAACATGATAGGAGTAGGACAGTACTGTGTGTAGAACTGATTTAATGAGTTTTGACGTAAATTATTATGTTTTTCTCGTTTTCCTCACTTTTTAGACATTCAGCTCCGTGCTATAATTGCCATTAATAAACTATGGCTTAAATTATACTATTTTTCTCTATTTTACTGTTAAAACTGTTATAAAAAATGGCTCTAAATTAGATTTTTCTACCTCATACCATTAAAATAAACTATAGTCCAGTTTACTGTAATTATTCCAGTGCTGTTCACTTCAGCTTCTTCAGTCCCACATTCAGTTAACCTTAAAATCAGCTGTACCCCCTGCACTGCCACACACACACACACACACACACGTTCTGTTTGTGTCTGATGATGGATGTACCTGCAGAGGAGAGCTGGAATCGGTCCAGAGGTCTGCGTGAGTTTCTGTGTGTGTGTTTTTACAGCATCACTGTTCTGAGGACAGTTTGACCCAGGCGTGGCTCTATAGCACGGCTGCAACTAATGACTATTCTAGTTTTAATATATTAGTGTGTCGACTATTCCTACAGTGATTTTGTTGATTAGTCGATTAATCAAGATTATTTTCATCATGCCCTCCATTTGTTTTTCTTGTTGGTGAGACTCCTAAATCAGGGCATGGTTTACTGCATCTTCACTGCATTCTGAACAGATTTTGCAGGACATTTTAATAGTTAGTGTACCAATATAAAATTAAAAAGCATATTAAAGAAAAAAATTACACTTGCAGGATATGTTTTTTTTTTTTTTTTTTTTTTAGAAAGAATTTACTTTGTCTTTGAATAAGATACAAATATTAATGGGCCATATTACTTTGAATTTCATTAGGTTTTGTTTTTTGATCAAAATATTAATCAGTCTGTTCTGTTGTGAGAAAGTTTTTTACTTCTATTTTTACTGAGAGGCAAATGTATTAGAAATCAATGTTTATTTATTAGTATTTACTTTTTAGTATTAATAGTTATTATAGTATTTAGCACTTTTTAGTGTTCAGTATTCTTCTTTTAGTATTAATATTTCCCTTTGTATTGCGCTCTTGAATTGTATCTGTAACCCAAGTTGCCATGAATGTTCATAAGTTGTTTTTTATTTAGCTATTTTTAATATTTATGGCAGCTGCCAAAAAGCTTTCATTGCAAACCGTTTAAAATAAAATAAAAACTGTCTCTATTGCTCCAGGGACAAAAGAAGGCTTTATATATGTGTGTGTGTGATTTAAACACTGAGAATATGTTTAAATATATAAAATGAGCTGATGTACAGTAAGTATGGGTGATGTCTTGTCCCTTATCTGATGTGTTTACATTGGCATAGACACAGAGAGTGAGTCGAGTGTCAGTTCGTGTGATGAAGTCAGTAGCTCCGACTCATCACCTGAATGTGCCAGAGACATTTTAAGGAACTAATTTTATGCTTTAAAAGTATTAGTGTGTTGTACTTACCTGCTCCTTAGGGGTTTCCTGGGGGACTGGCGGGTCAGCCAGCTCCTTCTCTTGTAGTAGCCGAAGGGCCCTCGGCCTACTATGAAGAGGGGGTGGGTTCCATCTCCTGTGATACCTGTGGGGAAGAAAATAATAATGTATTTTATTAAATAATTATGTATACTTACCTTATAGTGCACTATGATAATAAGACATGTCTGTATATATTGTTGCTGCAGTAGATTGTGTAAAAGTGTGTGGGAGATTGTGTGTGATTTTTACTCCACCCCTGCTTGTTAGCAATGGTTCGGTCCTTCTTAATTAAGGGCGGAGCTACAAGTTTAAAAGGGGCAGCCTTTTGGAGGGAAGGGGGTTTATGTTCTGTTTCTAATTTAAATGATGTTCACTATCCTGAAGTCTCCCTTCGCGCCACGGCTCAGTAGGTGGCGGTAATGCGCCTGTAGTTGGTACGCCATCCGCCATTAATACGAACGAAGAAGAAGAAGAAGAAGAAGAAGGGAAGGGGGTTTAGTCGGTTGGTTGGTTTCCCTGTTGTGCATTGGTTTTTGGGCTAGATTGCTAGTCCTACTGGCTGCTACAAGTCAGTATTATTTGTTTGACAGTACTGCTTCCAAGTCCTCCTGGACTTTAGTATTGATTATTTATTTATTTACTTTTTGTATAGTTTTTTTTTTTCTTTCCTCTTTTTGATTTTTTTTTTCTCATTGTTTGTTACGGCTGTGGAAACACAAATAAATTCACTGGGTTTTGGAACTTACCTGCCAGCATTCATCTCACTCTTTGTGGTGAACCCACTCTTCAGAGCCTCCACACGGCAGCACGTTCACAGTTAGTGTCAGTTAATTTTGTCAACTGGGCAAAAAGTATTTGAGTAAATCTTAAAGGCATGCCTAGCAGTCTGTAATCTCTCGCCAGGAGGTGCACTACCCAAAATGATCTCAGAGAGGCTTTTTATAATGAAGCATGGAAGAATGTTGTGGTTGATGGGTGTCTGTCTCTGCGATAAACAGCTCAGACAGTGAAAGCTCCCTGAATGCAGGAGAACACAGCTGGTGTGGACACTGAGGAATAGTTAATGGCAAGATTATGTCACTTCTGATAAGCTGGAGCATTTCTGAGAGATAGAGGGAGAGAATGAGGACAGATAGAGTGAAAGAGAGAGAGAGGGAGAGAGTGAATGGTGAATAAGGACATATTTAGAGAGAGAGAGCACAACAGAAAGAGAGACACCAGGAAGAGAGGGCGAAGAGGAGAGAGACAGAGTGCAGACTGAATGGGAGAGATAGATAGATAGTGGAAAAAGAAAGACAGAGTGAAAGAGAGTGAGGGCAAGAGAGAGAATGGTGAATAGTACATATTTAAAGAGAGAGAGAGAGAACGACATAAAGAGTGACACACAGAGGAAAAGGGGGAGACAGAGAAAGAGAGAGACAAGAGAGATGCAGACTGCATGAGAGAGAGATAGTGAGAAAGAGAGAAAGAGAGTAAAAGAAAGAGAGGATAAGAGAGAGGGAAGAGAGAGAATGAGAACAGAAAGAGAGAGAGAGACAGAGTTTGAGAAAGAGACACAGAGAGAGACAGATTGAGAGAGACAGGGAGAAAGAGAGACAGAGGAATAGTGAGAAAAAAAGAGAGAGACAGTGAAAAAGAGAAAGGGAGGAGAGAGAAAATGCACAGATAGAGAGAGAGAGACAAGAAGAAGAAAGAGAGACACAGAGAAAGGAAGAGAGATAAGGATAAGAGAGACAGGGAGAAAGAGACAGATTAAAAGAAAGACAGAGAAAAAAGAAAGACAAATGGAAAAAGAGAGACAGCACAAGAGAGAGAGAGAGAGAGAGAGAGACACAAAAAGAGAATGATAATGGATTGAGAGAGAGAAATGCAGAAAGAGAGACAGAGAAGAAAAATAAGGAGGGGGCAACAGAGAGAGAGAGAGACTAAAAGACAAGTATGATAAGAAAAAGTGAGAAACAGAGGGGGACCAAGGAAGACAGCACAAGACAGAGAAAGAGACAGAGAGAGAGATGCAGAGGCAGAAAGAGTGAGAGAGACAGAAAGAGAGACACAGAGAAGAAAAATAGAGAGGGCAACAGAGAGAGACAAATTGACAAGAATAAGAGAAGAAAAAAGGGAGAAAGAGAGACAGCACATGACAAAGAAAGAAGCAGAGAGAAGGACACTAAGAGAGAAAAAGAGAATGAGGACATATTGCGAAAGATATATAATAAGAGGATGGGAGAGCTACAGGGGACACAGGGAGAAGGCATAAAAGAGAGCGAGAGATAGAAAGAAGAGAGTGAGAGAGAGACAGAGGGAAATAGAGACAGAGAGAGAAGAAAGGGATTGAGAGCAAGGGGACACAAAGAGACAGCATTTGAGAGAGTGACAAGAGGGATGCAGACGGAATAAGTAAGATAGACATGAATAGAAAGATAGAGACAATGATATAGAGAAAGAGAGAGAGAAAGAAGGAGTAAGAGAAAGGGAGAAAGAGAAGAGAGGGGGACATAGAGAGACTAAGAGAGAGAGAGAAGGACATGCAGGGAGACAGGAGTCAGTAATTATCTCTGAAATGTAACGCTGGTCTGTGATATTTCTCTTGTCTGGGTTTTTATTTGTGCGGGTGATGGAAGGAAGGAGGGGCTTCCAGTTGACCCTGTCAATCAAACAGCCTCCCGCCTCATAGACATGTTATTTTAAACAACGGCCCTGAAAAACACACACACACACACACACACACACACAGAGCTTCCTGAGCACAAACTGACTGATGGGGATATTATTAACTACACTATAGTGGTGTGTGATGTACACTGCAAGCCTGGATATGCTAAATTTACTTTATAATTTGTTTACTGATTTAATGATTTAAATAGTTTAAATAGCAACGGAGCTTCTGAAAAGATATATACGCTGATGGGAAATGAGGTGCGTTCAGGTAAATTTGTGGTGTATTGCTATATACCTTGGCAATGGAAAACACAGGAGCTCCACTGACTGAATACAACCTGGACAGACATCCACAGTCAGACGTTCATTGCTATCTTGGCAGAGAATTACACAAGAATACAAAATAAAATAACATTTCTGTTTCCATATATTAGCTGCGCATGCTCCTTCACAGCGTGAACAAGCAGGTCAGTTTCCTCTGCTGAGAAGTATTGGACCAAAAGTCCAAAGTCAAAATGAACCTGTTTCTTAAAGGGAATTGCAAAACCATACCTGTGATTAATTAAAAGAATTAGTACATGCTAGGGGTGTGCCATATCGTATCATACACGATAATATCGCCAAACATTTTGAATATCGTGAACGATATTATACCCTGAAATATGGCGCCATATCACTCACCCCTAATTATTTATCACATCAGGGTTCTACTTTTTTACTGTTTTTCGCAAAAGAAAAAATCACACTGTTCTCATTTTCCCATTATATATCTACTAGAGACTAGAGATTATATCTATCCAGTATCATTTATTTTACTTTAATCCTGAATATATGGAGATATTTGGAGTGCATTACTAGTATCATGACATTCTGGATTATTGATTACTGTCACAAATCTGATAAAATTATTATTTTTTAATATCTCAGTTAGCCATATCATATTGCATGCAATAATACAATTCTAAATATTTTTTCTAATTCAGTGTTTTGTGATATCGGCAAAAGTATCGTTATCGTGAAAATACCATGAAATATCGAGATATTATTTTAGAGCCATATCGCCCACCCCTAGTACATGCCTTTTGTTTTATTATTATTTCAAGCCTTGCAAAGGTTTACTTTTCCTGTCATTACGATAGCAAAGACAAACCGAAACGCCCTAAATCAAGCTGCACGTTGTGTGGTTGATGGTTCGCCTGTAAATTGCTAAAACAGGGCACCAGTCATTTATTTCAGTTTATTTCAGTTTAAAGTAAATATTTCACCATTAGAGCTGTGATTGTTTGGCAGCACCATGCAAAACCTGCCTCTGTTTATCCTGACAGTGCTAAATACAAACAAGCGACCCCTGACTGACCGGACTGACCCACACTACTCATGCATTCAGAGACAGAGAGAGATGAATAAAGAAAGAATACTTACAATAATAAAGACGTAAAAGATGTATATTTAAAAAAAAATCTATGTAGAATGTTGCTATGTATAATTTTAAAGGCCTTTCGGAAACCGAATCAAAAAATGAGAGACACTTCGTGGCTTATGTACATAGAAAGACTCCTGTAAAAAACCTCATAACATGAAATATTAATGTGGACAGCCCTGTTTGCTTTATTCTATATTGTTTTCAAACAGAAACACTGGACGACTTTTTATTTGACTGTTACAGATCCAAAGCGGTGTGAAAAAAAACCAAACCAAATTAATGAAAAAAAAAAAAAATTAATTTGAAGACCATAAAATATGGAATTTTTTAACAAAAACGGTTATTTGGTTGGTTATTTGTGTTGTAAAATATAGTTTGTGGAAAACTCGGTGTGCGATTGCCATGGACAACTGCAGCATTACCAGTGATTGTGTTTTTAATACACAACGGACAAAAATGTATTCTTAAAAAATTAGTATTTTTTATCTTGTTCTGGATTTTTTGTGACAAAATTCAATAAAGTATAAATAAAAAAGAATACTGTCAGTGAAGGAAATCCCTTACTGATTTTCTATGATTGACCACTGACGAGAACATGAACAGTCTATAATTTTAAGAGTAGGTCCATTTTAAGTGAGAGAATATAAATTACATTGTATAAATTATATACATTTAGAACACCTGGTTTTAGAGCACAATAATTGATTGTGGTGACGGACAGTTCTGGTGGAAACAGGAGAGTTGAGGTGCACATTGAATTCTGCGTGATTTGATCAGCCGTGGTTTTATGTTTTTTGGATACAATCCGGGTTAGCACCCGAACATCCCTTTCAGACAGCTTCCTCTTACTGCGTCCACAGTTAATCCTGTTGGATGTGGTTGGTTCTTCTTCGTGGTATGCTGACATTACCCTGGATACCGTGGGTCTTGATGCATCACAAAGACTTGCTGTCTTGGTCACAGATGCTCCAGCAAGACGTGCACCAACAATTTGTCCTCTTTTGAACTCTGGTATGTCCCCCATAATGTTGTGTGCATTGCAATATTTAGAGCAGAACTGTGCTCTTACTCTGCTAATTGAACCTTCACACTCTTACTGCTCTTACTGGTGCAATGTGCAATTAATGAAGATTGGACACCAGGCTGCTCCAATTTAGCCATGAAACCCAAAATCCCACACTAAAATGATGACAGGTGTTTCAGTTTCACTGTCCAACCCCTGTACATGTGTTCAAACAAAATGAGGTCCACCGCTCTTTGCAGATCATCTCTAAATCATTAAGATTTTTTTGGGCACAGATTCAATTATTAGACACTAATCTGATTTTTTTTCCACAGATAAAAACTGTAACCCGTCACTCCTCTATTCAGTAGCACTCACACCCACGCTTGAATTGTTTTCCTTTGAGGAGATTTATGTAGGTCTCTATAATAAAAAAAAACTCCAGAAATATCACCGTGTGCCCTTCACGTCTATATTTATCACACCCCGCTTTCCTCTGACGAACAACACAACGCTCATTATAAAAGACAGCTGGAGGAGCAGAACAGTCAGAATCACTGTAGGTGTGCTGTGCAGTGCCTGAGATTAAAATACACCAAAAATAATATGTGAATCCTTTGGAATTTCACGATTTTCTGCATAAATTTGTCAAAAAATGTGATCGGATTTCTATTAGGGGTGTCACGATTCTCTAAATCCTCGATTCGATTTTATTTCCGATTTTAGGGTCACGATTCGATTCGATTCTCGATTTTCATTTTCTTTTTCTTTTTCTTTTTTTATTAAAATTTTTAAGCCACGTATTAATTTCCTTCCACTCTCATTTTACATTGTGTTACACTTAAAAAACCTCAATAAAATACATTTAAGTTTCTGGTTGTAAGGTGAAAAATGTGAAAAAGCCCCTGGAGAACTAGGTCTGCACTCTCCAAATAAAAATATTAAATATACTTTAATATCTGTCTCATGCTAAGATGAGCCAACTCCAGACTGTCGTGCTATATCAGAGGAGTGTGGTAATTAAATGCACCAGAGTCATCTTAGTTTCCAAGGGAATAACAGGAGATAAAGGAATTCAGCGCATCCCTGGAAGCCCAAAGTAGCATCCCTGTGCCAGAGTGATTGGTCAGGGCTGGTTTTATCACTGTCGGCTGTTTATTGTCTGTGACTTGGGTAGTATGTAATGTGCTGAGGGCTGAAAACAATATGATGTGCGTTTTTCGTACGATTGTCAGGCGAAATTGACCAATAGAAACGAAGGATAACAGCCAGATCCCCAGTACTGTGAGTGTATGGAGGAGCTATTGGATAAATCAGCTATTGGTCAAAAGTTTGGGCACTCCGCACGGCCAGAGCAACCTAGCGTTCATAGCCACGTCATGTGTTTGCATAGCAACGTGCAAATACATTTTAATCTAATAATAGAAATAAATTACCTAGCAACCACGTAGCAACACCATAGCAACTTCTACGGATACCACTTAGCAACACCATAGCAACCACCACTGATACAATAGCAACACCCTAGCAACCACTTAGCTACACCTTAGCAACCACCTAGCAACACCATAGCAACCACCTAGCAACACCATAGCAACACCATAGCAACCACCACAGATACCATAACAACACCTTAGCAATCACCTAGAAACACATTAGCAACCACCTAGCAACTGCCTAACAACACCTTAGGAACCACCTAGCAACCCCTTAGCAACACCATAGCAACCACCATATATACCACTAAGCAACACCTAGCAACCTCTTAGCAACCCTTTAGCAGCAGTTAGCAACACCCTAGCAACCACTTAGCTACACATTAGCAACCACCTAGTAACACCATAGCAACCTCTATGGATACCATAGCAACACCTTAGCATCCACATAGCAACACCTTAGCAACCACCACAGATACCTTTGCAACCACCTAGCAACCCCTTAGCAACACCATGCAACCACCACATATCAAGTAGTCAAGTCAAGTAGTTTTATTGTCAGTACTGCATATGTACAGGACATACAGAGAATTGAAATTACGTTACTCTCCTTCCCAATTTTACAGCAAGTACAGATAATAGATATAATAAAGGAGAATGGGAGACACTATGTGTACAATACAGCAGGGACACAATAGACATACATGAGACAGAAACAAGGTGCAGTGGTGTGGGGGAGGAATAGATATATAAATATAAGTAAATAAGTAAAAAATAGATATATAATTATAATATAAAAGAGTGGGAGACACTATATGTTCAATACAGCAAGACACAATAAACATACGTAAGACAATAGTGCAATATTGATGGTGATTGAGATGGAATGACAGTAAAAATAGTAAATAACAGTAGTGCAAATACGGTATATGGTATATAGCTTAAGGCTGGTAAAGTGAATGGGTGCGTAAGTCCTTAAAGTTCACAGTTTAATTAAGTGGAATTAAAGTGCGTATAGACAGTGCAAGTATATCAGTAGTGCAGGTGTTGTGTAGTGCAAGTCCGTTTGGAAGGGACCAGTACTTTGTGCATTGTAGTGCAGAGTTTCAGTACTTTATTAGTGGGGGGGTCAGGATGCTGAGTGAGTGTGTGCTGGGGGCAGGATTGGGATGGGGGGTAGAGCAGGAAGAGAGTTCAGCATCCTCACAGCCTGATGGATGGGGCTGTCTCGCAGTCTGCTGGTCCTCGCCCCGAGACTCCGCAGTCTCCTCCCTGATGGCAGCAGGCTGAAGAAGCTGTGTAGTGGGTGAGAGGGATCTCCTGCCAGACGGAGGGCTTTCCGTGTGAGGCGGGAGCTGTACAAGTCCTGAAGGGAGGGGAGAGAGGTGCCAACAATCTTCTCAGCTGCTCTCACGATGCGCTGGAGGGTCCTGCGGCAGGATGCTGTGCAGGCCCCGTACCACACAGTGAAACAGCTGGTCAGTATGCTCTCGATGGCCCCTCTGTAGAAGGTGGTCATGATGGGGGTGGGGGCTCCAGCTCTTCTCAGCTTGCGGAGAAAGTAGAGACGCTGATTTGCCTTCCTGGCCAGTGACGCTGAGTTGGTGCTCCAGGAGAGGTCCTCTGTGACATGCACACCCAGGAACTTGGTGCTGCTCACCCTCTCCACAGCAGTTCCGTTGATATACCACTTAGCAACACCTAGCAACCTCTTAGCAACCACTTAGCAGCAGTTAGCCACACCATAGCGACCACCACTGAAACCTTAGCGACACCTAGCAGCCGCTTAACAAAACCTTAGCAACTACCTAGCAACCACATACCAACACTATAGCAACCACCACGGATACCATAGCAACACCATAGCAATCACCTAGCAACACTTTAGCAATCACCTAGCAACCACTTACCAACACTATAGCAACCACCACGGATACCATAGCAACACCTTAGCAATCACCTAGCAACCACCACAGATACCACTTAGCAACACCATAGCAACCACTCAGCAACAGCATAGCAACCAGCCACAAAATCGGCACTGTAATCACACTCGCAGTTTCTGACGGAACTGCAGTCTAGTTGTCTGTGCCCCCGGTACTCAGTGTTATGCTCTGAGGGCCGGACAGTGCTCTGTTTGTGGGTTTTTTGTGTGTCCTCTTCATGCTGTTATGAGTGGACGGCGGGTGGGGGGTTGGTATTTGCTGCTGAGGCAGGAGTTTCTCCTTCCCTCTGTTTCCTTCTTCACTGCAGACATGCCAGAGTGTCCCAGTGCTCCCAGTAATGAGAGAGTGTTCTGTACTGGAGCAGCAGGGTGTAAAGTGGGATACGCACCAGATGTCCATTAACTGATCTATATACAGTAATTCAGAACAATGCATTCATTCAGATACATGAACTGGAATTTCCCCATTTACGTGACTTCCCCTTTTTTAGTATAGTAATATCCCTCAACACTAGAAGAATGATACATGTGAAGTTAGACTCTGCCTCTTTTCCAGCTGTCACCAATCACCAGACAGCATCACCAGCTCTCCAGCGCCAGTGCTCTTGGAGGAAAGTGCCGGATCCCCAGCTCTGATACATCAGCTAACAGACCACTGTGTTGACCAAAATTACACTAGGAGTGATAAGGAGAGAGAGCTCCATCTACTGTACCCACCCAATGAGAAACAGCATGACCTGCTGTATTCTCTCTCAGACTCCAGCTGCTAATGGAGAAGCAGCATTACCTGCATTACCTACTGGAGTCTGACTGTGTGGTGGAAGAAGCTGTTGTAGAGTCGGGTAGTGGAGGCTCTCTGAGTTGAGGAGTCTGACTGTGTTGTGGAAAAAGCTGCTGCAGAGTCTGGTAGTGGAGGTTCTGTGTGTTGAGGAGTCTGACTGCCTGGTGGAAGAAGAAGCTGTTGCAGAGTCTGGTAGTGGAGGCTCTGTGAGTTGAGGAGTCTGACTGCCTGGTGGAAGAAGAAGCTGTTGCAGAGTCTGGTAGTGGAGGCTCTGTGAGTTGAGGAGTCTGACTGCCTGGTGGAAGAAGAAGCTGTTGCAGAGTCTGGTAGTGGAGGCTCTGTGAGTTGAGGAGTCTGACTGCCTGGTGGAAGAAGAAGCTGTTACAGTGTCTGGTAGTAGAGGCTCTGTGTGTTGAGGAGTCTGACTGTGTTGTGGAAGAAGCTGCTGCAGAGTCTGGTAGTGGAGGCTCTCTAAGTTGAGGAGTCTGACTGTGTTGTGGAAGAAGCTGCTGCAGAGTCTGGTAGTGCAGGCTCTGTGTGTTGAGGAGTCTGACTGTCTGGTGGAAGAAGCAGCTGTTGCAGAGTATGGTAGTAGAGGCTCTGTGTGTTGAGGAGTCTGACCGCCTGGTGGAAGAAGAAGCTGTTGCAGAATCTGGTAGTGGAGGCTCTGTGAGTTGAGGAGTCTGACTGCCTGGTGGAAGAAGAAGCTGTTGCAGAGTCGGGTAGTGGAGGCTCTCTGAATTGAGGAGTCTGACTGTGTTGTGGAAGAAGCTGCTGCAGAGTCTGGTAGTGGAGGCTCTCTGAGTTGAGGAGTCTGACTGTGTTGTGGAAGAAGCTGCTGCAGAGTCTGGTAGTGGAGGCTCTGTGTGTTGAGGAGTCTGTCTGCCTGGTGGAAGAAGAAGCTGTTGCAGAGTCTGGTAGTGGAGGCTCTGTGAGTTGAGGAGTCTGTCTGCCTGGTGGAAGAAGAAGCTGTTGCAGAGTCTGGTGGTGGAGGCTCTGTGTGTTGAGGAGTCTGATTGCCTGGTGGATGAAGGTGTTGTAGAGTCTGGTAGTGGAGGCTCTGTGTGTTGAGGAGTCTGACTGCCTGGTGAAAGAAGAAGCTGTTGCAGAGTCTGGTAGTGGAGGCTCTGTGAGTTGAGGAGTCTGACTGCCTGGTGGAAGAAGAAGCTGTTGCAGAGTCTGGTAGTGGAGGCTCTGTGAGTTGAGGAGTCTGACTGCCTGGTGGAAGAAGAAGCTGTTGCAGAGTCTGGTAGTGGAGGCTCTGTGTGTTGAGGAGTCTGACTGCCTGGTGGAAGAAGAAGCTGTTGCAGAGTCTGGTAGTGGAGGCTCTGTGAGTTGAGGAGTCTGTCTGCCTGGTGGAAGAAGAAGCTGTTGCAGAGTCTGGTGGTGGAGGCTCTGTGTGTTGAGGAGTCTGACTGCCTGGTGGAAGAAGAAGCTGTTGCAGAGTCTGGTAGTGGAGGCTCTGTGAGTTGAGGAGTCTGTCTGCCTGGTGGAAGAAGAAGCTGTTGCAGAGTCTGGTGGTGGAGGCTCTGTGTGTTGAGGAGTCTGACTGCCTGGTGGAAGAAGAAGCTGTTGCAGAGTCTGGTAGTGGAGGCTCTGTGAGTTGAGGAGTCTGACTGCCTGGTGAAAGAAGAAGCTGTTGCAGAGTCTGGTAGTGGAGGCTCTGTGAGTTGAGGAGTCTGTCTGCCTGGTGGAAGAAGCTGTTGCAGACTCTGGTATTGGAGGCTTGGATGCTCCTGTATCTTTGTTCTTTAGCTTTTATTTTACTGTATTCATGTTTATGTGCATCTGTTCTAAAACCCCTTTATAACAGTGTGAATAGGTGACGCTAAACTGCTGATGTAGGATCAGTACTACAGCCTGGCCGAAACCCATGAAAAATGCATTCTGTGGTGGAGTGTGAGTGTGTGAGTGTGTGTGTGAGTGTGTGAATGTGTGTGAGAGACGAGAGACAGAGTGCTGAGGCTTGCTAAGTGAACATCAGTGCTGTAGTTTAGCGGTGAGTCAGGTTACACAAGCCTGAGAGTGAAGCAGAGTGAAGATAGTGCTGTAAATTATTCATTTCTTCTCTTGTGCGTTTGTGTAAAAGTGATGACGATATGAATCCTCATGACTAAGCCTCTATATGTACTTAACTACATTACGCAGCACTGGAACTAACGCAGGAACTAACGCTAAACCTCAGGGAAAACAGGGAGTGACTTATTGTATGATTTATTCTATATAACAGTCAGATGCAGGGAAAGCAGGCAGTCTTATGTAGGACCTTATATAGTACTAGTGGTGTCAATCTTTTAAAAATTTTAAACTGATTAATCACAACAATATTCTGTGATTAACTGTGATAAATCACACTTGTTTTTCTTGAGATGCAAGTTTTTATAGTGGATATTTAAATGTATATAAAAAAATTGTTGCTGCATTGTTAAATACAGAGTCACATGGCTATGAGCAGTGAACGCTGCACATACCACACTATTAGTGTGTAAACAGCATGGAGCAGCAGAGACAGAATTTGTTCATAGCAGTGCATTACCTGTCTAATATATCAGATTAAACTGACACATTATCAGCATTTTAGCTCCATTATTTTATTCCACAAGCTATTTGCACATCGGTGTATGTAGCAGTTTATTGTTTGCGCCCATATCTAAGTATCAGTGTGTACTACTATTATAAAAAATCTTTATATGGAAGTATTTTGGTCCATTCATTATGACATTTCCACACAATTTAAAGAACAACTGCTAAATTCAAATTATGTAATAATGAAAGACTACAAAATCTAGTTTATGCTTAACTACGATAGAAGCACAAAACTCATTATTTGAAAGTTCTTACTCTATCTACCTCATCAGCTGACTTGCCACAGCTGGTAGGTACAGATTCCTTCCTCAGAAGAAGTCTGCTGACTAATCCTGCTGTGTAATGCCTGAGGTTCTCAACCAAAATGACTGAAAAGTAGGGCTGCAACTAATGACTATTTTAGTAGTCGACCTATCTGCCGATTTTTTGTTTGATTAGTCGATTAGTTGTAATTATTTTTTGTCATGCCCTCCATTTGTACTTCCTACTGGTGAGGAGAGCTAAACATTTAGGCCCCAAGACCATTTTTGCAGTAAATTGTGATAGTTTGACGTATATTATATTTAACTACATTAAATTAAAAAGTATCGTTATTATTTTCAGGTGATTCTAGGATACTTGTTTGCATTTTTTAAAAAATATTTTTTCTTACTTTTTAATTTCATGGAGATACCGCCCTGAAATTATTATTTGTCTAAGAAAATAAAGTTTTTTTTTATTATTAAAGTCTGTAATTACTATAACATATAACTTAATTTGAATGAAATGGACAGAATACAGTATCTCTTTCAGTGCCAAGGTGGTTCTATGCAGGTTTCCTTATTGTGACATCACAAAAAGGGAGGAGCTTTCAAACAGCTCATATAAGTAAATGATTCCTGACAAACTCTTTAAGCTGATTCACAAAAAATGGATGGATAGGTTTTTTAAGAGCTTGGAGTTTTATTTCAAATTAGGGGTGTGCCATATCGTATCGTACGCGATAATATCGGCAACATTTTTAAATATCGTAAACAATATTTTACCCTGAAATGTGGTGCCATATCACCCACCAAAAATTCACACGGTTTCCATTTCCCATTATATATCTACTATGTAAAGTAGATTTTACTTTAATCCTGGATATATGGAGATATTTGGAGTGCATTTTTAGTATCATGACATTCTGAATCATTAACCTCTGTTACAACTTTTTAATATCTCAGTTAGAGGTGTGCCATATTGTATTGTACACAGTAATTAAATTAAATTTTCATTTTGTTGCAGTAGTGTGTTCTTGAAATATTTTTGTAATTCAGTGTTTTGTCATATCGCCTAGAGTACCATTATCGCAAAAATACCATGAAATATCGTGATATTATTTGAGGGCCATATCGCCCACCCCTACTTCAAATGCAAACAAAAAGTGAGTCTTCCATAAAATTCCCCTTTAAAGAAAGTAGACAAACCCAGGCTTGGGTGCTGTCAGCCTTGTTAAATCCGAACGTCACTTAAACAGAAAATTCCAGCAGAGTGAAGTAGTCATGTAAAAGGTCTCAACAAGCCGCAGTGCTGTTCTGTGTTCGACAGAAATTCCAGAAAAGATGAAGCGTGTTTCTGCATGTTCTTAATGTTTCATGTTTTTTTTATGAGGATCTAAAATCATTTAGTGTGTGGATTACTCATAATAATCTGTACCATGACTTTTGCCATGATCAGTTAATTTATTATGAATCTATTTTCCCATTTTCTCCCAATTTAACTGGCCAGTTATCCCACCAGCTGTATATCCCCCATCACCAGTGATGCCCCAACACCAGAACACACCTCCTCTGACACATGTGAAGTCAGACTCCACCTCTTTTTTTTTAAACTGCTGCTGATGCATCATCGTCGAGTAGCATCACAGCGCTAACGCTCGGAGGAAACCGCAGCGACTCGGTTCTGATACATCAGCTCACAGACGCAGCCTTGTGCTGATCCACATCACCCTAGGAGTGATGAGGGGAAAGAGCACCATCTACTGTACCCATCCAGAGAAAGAGAGCAAGGCCAATTGTGCTCTCTTGGGGCTCCGGCAGCTGATGGCAAGCTGCATGACCGGGATTCGAACCAGCGATCAGTGCTTTAAACTGCTGGACCACTCGATTACCACTCCTTTATTTAGTGTTTACTTCACTGTTAAATAAGTAAAAAACAATCAACTTTACAGTGTTTTTAGTTTGCAGTACTTCCATATAGGGCTTAGATAAGCAATTAGTGTGCGTGCAAAATTGTATATATAGTGTATTATAGACAGTGTAAACATCGTTACAGAAGGGTGTGTGGGTGTGTGAATGTGAACGCGAAGGGGAGGGCTGTTTTGATCATTGACGAGGTGCAGTGCATTGTGGGTACGGGGTTTTAGCTCTTAAGGGAGCGAGAGATCTCTTCAGAGAATGAGATGCTAAGCGGCTCCACGCCACAAGAACAAACTGAAGGGATTAGTGAAGTGCTCTGTCTCATCACTGCAGACTTACTCTAAAGAGAGAGAGAGATAGATGGAGAGAGAGAGAATGATAGAGAGAGAGAGAGAGCAGTAAATGTGGGTCATGTGCTTCAGCTTTTCAAATCTACTGCTGAACTTACTGCAGCATGACTCCGGCGCCTCGGCTTAGCAGCTACAGCATCGGCTAACATGCTCACTTCTGATTTTGTGTAGGTGGATTATTACTAGGTTGTGTCAGAGCTGTACTGTACTGTAGTTTACTTTATTTTATTCTTTTTTCCCC
Source organism: Astyanax mexicanus (assembly GCF_023375975.1). Taxonomy (NCBI): domain Eukaryota; kingdom Metazoa; phylum Chordata; class Actinopteri; order Characiformes; family Acestrorhamphidae; genus Astyanax; species Astyanax mexicanus. The sequence goes on along the minus strand of NC_064422.1, from coordinate 43,502,193 downwards.
CATTTTCTCCCTAATTTACATGGCCAGTTAACCAATCCCCTAATTAAGACTCCCTCTATCACTAGTGATGCCACAACACCAGGAGGGTGAAGTCAGACTCCGCCTCTTTTCGAAGCATTGCCGATTAGCATCACAGCACTAATGCTCGGAGGAAAACGCAGCAATGTGGTTCTGATACATCAGCTCACAGACGCAGCCTTGTGCTGATCCACATCACCCTAGGAGTGATGAGGGGATAAAAGAGCACCATCTACTGTACTGTACCCACCCAGAGAGAGCAATGCCAATTGTGCTCTCTCAGTGCTCTGGTAGCTGATGGCAAGCTGCAGGAACAGGATTCGAACCGGTGATCTCTTGATCATAGTGGCAGCGCTTTAGACTGCTTGACCACTCTGAGCCCTGTTTACTGTATTTTAAGGTGCTTTCACACCTGCCTTTTTGATCCAAAGCTATGGAGCACAAAAAAAGTAATATTGTGCATGCTGGACAAAATGTCACTTTCAAGCCTGATTTTTCACCTTTTCAAGTTTTTTTTCTCTCCAATTTCTCAAGTTGTCCTCATGTTCTCTGCACATTGCCTGTGGCTGCTCTTTTTGCTCGAGTGAAGTTTTTGAGCACGTGTGTAGAAAGGGGTCGTTTTGACATTTTGGTCAGGGTCATCTCCATCTGCGAATGCTATTGGCTGATATCTCCAGGTTTTGTGAGGCAGCGCCTACTAAGAACAGCCTGATTTAGAAAGCAAAGTGGTCAGACTCTCCATAAAGCACAGGTAATGCAGGGGATGTGTTTTGGACCTGTGGTTATCTCTTTCTCTGTGATTCCATTTGCTGTATGTAGCCGCTGCTTCTGACTCCCAGTCACTGACTGGGTCAGATATCTAACATGGCAAAAATTGCCATGCGTCTGTGCGAGTGCCGAGTGATAAGGGGGATAAGTTTGGGACTGCTGGTTATTTAAACGTTAAGGATGTTGTAAAGTGCTTTAGTCCACTCACTAAACTGCAGTGTGAAGCCAAAACTAAACAAATCAAATACAGTATATACAATGTACCAAAACACACAAATCTTAATCTGTTTTTTTGGGATGTTAATTGCATGATAACACAGGCCTATTAGTGTCAGCATATGGAAATCCTTATGAAACCTAATAAAAAAACATTGATCTATTACATTCTATTCTATACACTGTAAAACCTGATAAGTTGACTAAACTCAAAACTTTTGTTGTAACCGATTACCTAATAAATTTTAAGTTCATGTAATTTAATTTTTAAGTACAATGAACTTAACAAATACATATAAATATATATTTAAAATTAATCTTTTCCTGAACTTGTATTTGGTCTTTTTCTGGTTTCATTCAACTATTTTTTAAATACTCATAGAAAAGTAGATGAAAGAAAACAGTAAAGAATTAAAAGTACTGAGAGCACAGCAAGAACACAGAGTTACTGCAGCTCAGTAAATGATGCTGTTTTACAGCTACAACACAGAGACCAAGCATTTAATCATAATATATGATCTACAAGTTTACCTAAGGTAGCCCCGGGGGAATCACTACACACTGATGGTGAGTGTTAGACAGAAACTGTTGGACACACCCAGTATGCAAATCGATTGTGACAAAAGCCAATAGAAAAGAAGCTGGTAATGGCAACAGACTAAACTCAGTTATTATAGGTTGATTCAACTCAAAGATCTCAGTTTAAGTGTATATGTGCCCACGAATGTTCAACTAACTCAAAATAGTTGAGTATTGTTTAGAAATCTCCAATTTTATGTAAAACAGACTTAAATCATTTGAGTTCAAACTACTTCTGGGTTTACAGTGTAGATTTAGTTTGGTTTGTTTTGTCCAGTTTCACCCATACAGCTTTACTACATCTGTCTTAATCACCTACGTGGGCGGAGTCTCTCTATTCATTCTGAATATATTAGGTGTGTTTAGGTAAATTTCTGGAGTTTTGCTTGTTTATCTTGGCAACAGAAAACACAGGAGCTCCACTGACTGAATACAACCTAGACAGACGCCAACATTCAGAAGTTCATTGCTATCTTGGCAGTGAATTGTCAGCACAGGCGTGGCCCCAATACAGCATGTGCTCTGTGACTATAGAGAATTTTTACAGTTACCCCTAGCTGATGCGGTCAGAGTAAATGCTGTGGTGTACAGTCAAAGCTGTGCTGTGTTATATAAGGTGCAAATCGGCTTATTCCAACAACAAACACACACACACACACACATACACAGCTGTTTTGGCATATGCTTAGTTACAATCATACCCAAGGATTTGAGACCAGGTTGGGATGTACAGTAGTTTTCTGCTGTATTTGCTTTAATTGGCAAATCTCTAGACCTTTAAAGATTCTGATTTTGGAGTTAAAAAGCGAGTATTTAACATTCCTCCATTCACAGTGTAATATGTGTACCAAGAATAAAAGGCTAGTATTACCACCCACAGTGGACAGAGCAGTGCAGTGGGTGGTAATGATATAACGTACTGATTCTCAACTGGTATGTCGGGACTAGGGGTGGGCAATATTATATCGTATACAATATATCATGATACAGAAATATCATGATATTAAAAATCCATATCGTGATAATAGGGCTGTTCTGTTGTAAAAGTAGTCTATTATTTACTGTGAAGCTTTAAGTGTATTTATTGTATAATTGTTTTAGTTTGCAGTTTATATGCATGCACTAAATATTCTGCAATATTTTTTGCTGCATTATATTATTTTATGCTATATTATTTATTTTGCCACATTATGATTATACTGTTACACTATTATACTATATTCCTGAAATTAATTAATTATTTTAGTTTTCCTATATCGCCAAGTATATCGTTATCTCAAAAATACCCTGAAATATCGTGATATTATTTTAGAGCCATATCGTCCACCCCTAGTCGGGACCCAAAAGTGGGTGGCGGACCCGTTCTGGGCGGGTCGCAGACAACTTGTAAAAAAATTAATATATTTAAGAAAGTAATAATAATTAATGCTAATGTGATTTTGTACTCGTCTTTTATATTGGAGGGGAAGAAGAGATATGTAGAGAAGTAAAATATCTTATTTTATGGCCTTATTGTTTTTTGTGCGGTTTTGATATTTAATTTAATTTAACTTTTACATTAAACATTATAAGTGTAGTTGTCATGGTCCTCCCCAGTTTCTTAAAAAGAAAAGCCCTTAAATTTACTTTGCATGCATATGTTTGATTAAATGGGTTTTTTAAAAGGCTATTTTTCAAAAATAAATTTGTTTGGTTCGTATTCTGTAAAAGTGGGTCACGATGAGAAAAATGTGGGTTGAGAACCCCCAATATAATGATCGTGACCGGTGGCTTCTGGCTAGAATTGCCCATACCATAGACTGTATATAGCTGGACAGAGCATTGTCTCTCAAAAGTGAAGCCACCACAGGTCGGCGCCCCCTGCTGTTCGGTTTCAGAAAGCTGTGTAACCCCACCCATCCCCATAGGTTTCAATATCAAAACAGACAACTTTCAATCACGTTTTTTTCTAATATGCTGTAATTCTACCTCCATTATATAAATGCAGCAGCTAGTGTAACCTCTGCTTATATTGTCAAATTTTTATATCCCCACAGAATTCGGTTTTTAAAACATTATTCAGCTCTATTCAAAAAAGGTGTGGTTATTGTAAAAGGGCTGGTTATGGGCGGGACCAATAACAGAACGTCAGCTCCACTCCGCTCTGCTCCGCTCTGCAGCCTGTGACCTCGAGGCAGCCCTCAGGGGCGGGGTTATTTAAATGAGTAGGCTGTCTCTCCACAGTCTTTCTCCCTCCTCTGGTCTCTACTGTGCTCTACAGACTCGGGTATCAGGATCGCCAACATGGCGGAAGATTTTGGCTTCATTTTCATTGAACGAATGGGAACGGCGACACAACGTCCATCTTTTTTTACAGTCTCTGGCCCATACAATCAAGTGACAAGCCACTTTTTCAGATTTCAAAAACACATTCAATGCAGGAGACCCAGTGTAGATTTGGATACACCTTCTCATTCACTGTTTATATATTTTTTTTAGTCCTACATTGTAAATTAATGAAAGAGGAAATCATATAGTAACTGTGTCAAGTGTCAAACAAACCAAAAGTACTCTGTGAAGAAGCATTTAGGTGGCTAAGGCTGGGAACTCTGATGAATTTAAGGAGATACTTGTGCTCTTCCTTTTCTGGGGTGGTCCTGATGAGTGCCAGTTTCATCCATATAATGTTTTTGATGGTATTTGTGGTGACTGCACTTGAGGATACTTTCAAAATTCTTAAAATACTTCGGTACCACTTTAAAATAAGACTACCTTTATAAAGTGTTTATAAATGGTTTACAGTTAGTTTATTAATAGTTACTAATGAGGCTGTAAATGCCTTAAAAATCAGTAATCAATAATCAGTTATGACACATATGTAGAAAGGGCAACAATATAGACGGCTGTGGGTTCACTATTATGGGTTCACTATATTATTTGTGTTATAACTGATTATTAATGATTTTTAAGGCATTTACAAACTAATTAGTAACCATTAATAAACTAATTGTACACCAATCTAGAAACTCTTATTTTAAAGTTGTACCAATACTTCTTTTTGGTTTGACTCACCTTCGTTTTTTCTTGAAGTATTTTTTTTTTCTTTTATTTAGCTGAGTAGTTTCTTGCTTCTCATAATCTGGATTCGAACATTACTCAAATATTCGCTATTCACTGTATACCTGTAACTCTACCTCTTCACTACTTTACTTTAACTGATGCTCTCAAACACTTTATTAAGAGACAAGAAATTCAAGTAATTAACTCTTGATGAGTTCAGCACAGCTGTTAACTGAAAGCCTGAATTCCAGGAGACTCTACCTCATAAAACTGACTGAGAAAATCCAGCAGAGATGTGCAAAACTGATCATCTCAGAATGAGGTGTTACTTTGTGCTACATTTTCTTGTTTTTTTTAATAATTCAATGTTTTTCTTCAATGCAGAACATTTTATGTGTTCCTTCATAATTTGGATCACTTCACTATTCATTTATTAATGTAGGAAAATAAAACAAAAACATTGAATTAGAAGGTGTGTCTAAGCTTCTGCTGGTGCTCATGTTTACAGAAGTTCAGATCTTTATTCCAGGTTGTGTTTGGTCAGACGGTTTAATATGGGGTGTGTGCTGCATATTTAATGTCTGGATTCTGCATTCTGGCTTCACGTGGTCGTTTGGGGTGTGTTGTGAAAGTGGTGGTTATTTCCAGACCTTTTACAAGACTGGAGTGGAGCTGTTTGCCGAGGCTCCATGTTGTGAAATAGGAAAAGTATTTAACTCTTTAAATCTTGTTCTTTAAGTTTTTTTAACCTTCATAACTGAATTACTATCATAATTAATATCAAATTCATAGGCCCTAAAATATAATCCTGCAGGATGCCACAAAATACATTTTAAAATCTTTGGCAAATAATTTATAGTAGTAGTTTCTGGTCTTTTCATTAATTAAGACGAAGTATAGATACTAGGGTTTAATAAAATACTTCTGTAGAAGTTAAAGTATCAACTCAAGCTTTTTACTCTTTAAGTAAAAGTGTAAAAGTACTGGTTTTAAAACTACTTAAAGTAATGTAAAATGGGGAAAAATATCATAAAGGACAAATTTCGGATTCATTTACATTACACACAGATACCGATCACTTACACTTGTGAATGTGAACCGTCAAGATCCAAATCCACCAAAGTCAATCTAAGCGTAAAATCAGATTGGAGCAATGTGGCTTGTAATGTGAATGTAGCCTAAATTAACAAAAATGGGCTAGGCTTACAAGAGTAGTTAGGGACAGGCAGGGTCAGTAACAATAAGGCAGCAAATAGAAACAACATATCAGAGCATAATCAGGCAAAAGAGGGTCAAACACTGTAAATCCAGAAAAGAGGGGCAAAGGCAAAAGAGTATTCAAAAATACAAAAATGGTCAGCAACGAAAATAAACAATAGAGAGGGCAAGGGTAAAATCGAGAGATGGTGAAACAAAAACAAGTCAGCAACAAAAGGCAATAAACAAAGGAAACGTGTTGTAAAAGAGCTAGAAAACTAGATTCAATACTCAGCAGAGAACAAAGCATACTGAGGGGTACTTATACAGTTATACAAGACAGACCAGGTGGAAACAATCAGTAACTAGAGGAGCGGGAACGCCGTAGCATCACGTGGGAATTGGAGTCTTTGAGTAGTTCAGCGTTCAGTCAGGGGTAGTTGTACATTTATACTAGACAGACCAGGTGGAACAATCAGTAACTGGGAGAGCAGGAATGGTATAGCATCACGTGATCAGCAGAGTCAGGGAAGTCCGTTGTGAATGCATGCTGGGAATTGGAGTCTTTGAGTAGTTCAGAATTCAGTCAGGGATATTTGTACATTTATACTAGACAGACCAGGTGGAACAATCAGTAACTGGGAGAGCAGGAATGGCGTAGCATCACGTGATCAGCAGAGTCAGGGAGATCTAGTGTGAGTGCATGCTGGGAATTGGAGTCTTTGAGTAGTTTAGAGTTCAGTCAGGGGCATTTGTACATTTATACTGGACAGACCAGGTGAAAACAATCAGTAACTGGGAGAGCAGGAACGGCGTAGCTTCATGTGAGTCTTTATGAAGTTCAGAGTTCAGAGCAGACAGATTGACTGACGTTGATTGATTGATTGGTTGGTTGGTTGATTGATTAATTGGTTAATTGATTGATTGATTCACAAACACCAACTATAAAAACCCAGTCCAGGTGATTTGGGCTGAGTTGAAGCTCAGAGTAAAGTAAAGAAAAGCAGTTAAAAAGAGCCCAGCATTTCTAGAACCCCCAGGTTCCTCCCCATGAAGACGACTGACTGATAGAATCAGGCAAAAGTGGGCAAAATTGGCATCAAATCTAGAGGATCTTAATATAAAACATATTCTGATTTATTTAACACTTTTTTACGTTCTTTATAATTGCACTTGTGCTCCTTCATAGTTTTGATGTCTTCAGAATAAGTTTGACTGGTACTGTATTTGAGTACAGTCATAGGAAGAGCATGAGTGCGTTATGTAATATGTTTTCTTTGAAGGCCGAGCTTGGCTATTTCTCCTTCACACACACCCGTAGAACAATGGCTCTTTGACGCCGTGTTTATTTTTTCCATCATCTGCCTCAAACACAAAGCTCACATTGTGCTACAGTAACTACAGTTTCTCCACGCTGGTAGAATCCGTATAACTTTAAACTTTTGTTTGGCTGACTGTAAATCTAATATATATATATATATATATATATATATATATATATATATATATATATATATATATATATATATATATATATCTTTATTTTTATTTCTAATTTTCCCCTATTTTTCTCCCAATTTAGCTAGGCCAATTGTTTCACAATACAAGGAGGGTAACGACTAGCACATGCATCCTCTGATACATGTGAAGTCAGACTCCGCCTCTTTTTGAACTGCTGCTGATGCTGTAGCATTGCCGAGTAGCATCACAGCGCTAACGCTCGGAGAAAAGCGCAGAGACTCGGTTCTCATACATCAGCTCACAGACGCAGCCTTGTGCTGATCCACATCACCCTAGGAGTGTTGAGGGGAAAGAGGGCCATCTACTGTACCCACCCAGAGAGAGAGCAAAGCCAATTGTTCTATCTCAGGGCTCCGACAGCTGATGGCAAGCTGCATGACAGGGATTCGAACCAGCGATCTCCCGATCATAGTGGCAGCACTTTAGAGAGATAGTTACCATTGCAGATCTGAGTCCGACAGGTGTGGAGCATCTACTTTAACTTGCTTATCATTATTCAGTGCAAGAGATATAAAACAAAAGACAGAAAGAATGATAAAGACAAAGAGAGAGAGAGTTGGCCTATTCCAAAAGTTGTTCACACTTTTATGAGAAGTGCTAGAAGGCCAAGAGTATCAGATTTAAAGTGAAAATATTTTGCAAAACTCACTTTTTACGTGTTTATATATTTCCACTTGGATCTTGATTGCCTCTATAAACACTCCAAACACCAAAAAACAAATCAATCCATCCATCCATTTTCTGTGAATCACCTGAAAGAGTTTTCAAGGTGTTAGGAGTAATTTGCTTTTATAAGCCGCTTAAATGGCTCCTCCCTTTTTGTGACATCACAATTATTAGACCTGCATAGAACCACCCTGACTCCACCCCTCACCTGTCAACCCCCACCGGAGCCCCAAACACTAGAACATTTGATTTGGTTGTCATTTTGGTTGAGAACCTCAGACAGTACACAGCAGGATTAGCCAGTAGACTTCTTCTGAAGGAGGGATCTGTAGCTACAGTCTGGGAGCTGTAAGAACTTGTAAATTCTGTAAATTCAGTCAATCTGTAAAGAAGAATTTTAAGAATATTCTCAAGTGCAGTCACCGCCAAGAGCATTAAAATCATTATGTTGATGAAACTGGCACTCATTAGGTTCCTTCCTTGTGTGTTTCTTCATATAATACTAAAGACTGGTCTAGCTTAATCTTAATTTCTCATGTTTGTGTCTTAATCGTAATTGTAATCAACCTGAACATTTCATTCCTATATTTAGGCTCTATTTCTTGCTAAATAAATTATTACATTTATCATTATACACAGCAGACGGGTAAACTGCTGGTCTGTGTTGGTCTCAACAACATCGTGCTGAACAAATAAAACCACAGCAGCTCCAAATTCACTCTGTGAACAATTACAGTAATCCAGATCAGGTAGTGCAGTTCTGCACCTGCCAAGTCCAGCCAGTGGTTTTCCATCCAGGGAATAAAACTCTGTGGAAACCCACTAATAAGGCTTATTAATGAGCATGTGGAGCGAAAACCAGCCCATCTGCTCTGATCCCACAGAGGAGCTACTGTTTAACAAACTGCTGAAAAAGTTCATCCAAACCATCACTGATTGGTGGAAACTTCACTCTAGACCTTGAGCAGTTTGGACTGTGTGTCTCTCCACTCTTCCTCCAGACTCTGCTCCCTTGATTTACTTTAAATGAAATGTAAAATGTACTGATGATCAGTGATGGTTTTATAGAGAGTCATGTCATCTGCTGGTGTTGATCCACTGTGATTTATTATCAAGTCTAAAGTCAGTGCAGTTTTTTTTCCCCACAAAATCTTACAGCACTTCATGCTTCCCTCTGCTGACAACATTTATGGCGCTGAGGATTTCATTTTCCAGCAGGACTTGGCACACTGCCCACAGTACTGCCAAAAGTACTGATTAGTCTTATATAAAATTCTAATTTTCTGAGTCTACTGAAGGTAAGACATATTTAACAATTTTGAATGTTTATTAATTTGCAGTAGTATATTCTTGAAATATATTTTTATATTTTGATGTTTTGTCATATTGGCAAGAATATAGTTATCACAAAAATATAAATATTCTGAAATATTGTGATATTATTTTAGCACCATATCACCCAACCTTACTTGATAATAAAACAATGTAAATATTATTATATATATTTAATATATAATAATTTATTATTTTATTTTATTTAGTAGTATATTCTTAAAAAATATATTTTTACATTTTGATGTTTTGTCATATCTGCAAAAATTTTGTTATTGCAAAAATATAAATATCCAGAAATATTGTGACATTATTTTTTATTTTATTTATGCGCTGTATCGCCTAGCCTTACTTGAT